>NC_077245.1:54907785-55531118 GCF_947179165.1 Solanum dulcamara
CTTTTCAGCAACTACTTTCTTCAACTCCACCAAATTAGGGTCACTATCTTACTTTGCCTTAACGTCTACCAAAAGAGACAATTCAGAACCATTTAGGACAATAACACCACCATCTTTTGAATCAACCAAGTGAATAAGTAACCGAGCTAGCCTATGAACATCATGAACCAAATCCTTCTTACCATCTTCAATATGGGTAACACTATTCATGGAAAATCTATTAAGAGCATCGGCAACCATATTTTTTTACCTGGATGGTACAACACACTCATATCATAGTCTTTTAATAATTCAATCCACCTCCTTTTGTCAAAGATTCAAAATTTTTTGGTTGAACACATATTGCAAACTCTTATGGTCGAAGAATACATCAACATAGACACCATAGAGATAGTATCTCTAAATTTTCAAACCAAACATAACCGCCGGCAAATCCAAGTCATGGGTTGGATAGTTTTTTTATGCACCTTAAGTTACCTAGAAGAATAGGCTATCACCTTACAATTCTACATCAAAACACAACCAAAACCAATCCTTGAAGAATCACAATAAACAACAAATCCATCAAAACCTTCTGGCAAAGTCAACACAGGAGAGAAGGAAGCCTACTTTTCAACTCTTGGAAGCTCTTCTCACATACCTCAAGCGATTAGAATTTCACCTTCTTTTGAGTCAAAGTAGTCAAGGATGATGAAATGGAAGAGAATCCTTCCACAAACCATCTAAAATAATCGACTAGGCCCCAAAAACTTTAAACATCAGAAGGATATAAAGGCCTAGGCTAATTCTTAACCACTACGATTTTAATAGGATCAACCATAATACCTTCACCGGATACAACATGACCAAGAAATGCAACTTATGTTAACCAAAACTCACACTTGCTAAACTTAGCAAATCATCGATGGTCCTTGAGGACTTGCAACACAATTCTCAAATAATTAGAATGTTACTCTTGACTCCGAGAGTAGACCAAAATATCATCAAGAAACACAATCACAAACATATCCAAGTATTTCTTAAAGACCCTGTTCATCAAATCCAAAAAAGTTGTAGAAGCATTCATTAATCCAAAAGACATAACCAAGAATTTAAAATGACCATACCGAGTTCTAAAAGCTATCTTCAGAATGTCACATTCCCCTACTTAGAGTTGATGATAACCCAATTGAAGATCAATCTTTGAAAAGTATGCTCCTTGAAGTTAATCAAATAAGTCATCAATCTTCGGAATGAGATACTTATTTTTAATAGTAACCTTGTTCAATTGTCGATAGTCAATGCACATAAGAAGAGAACCATCCCTTTTTCTAACAAAGAGAACCATAGCACCCCATAGAGAGATACTCGATCTAATAAAAATCTTATCCAAAAAATCCTTTAACTCCTTGATTTCTGCTGGTGTCATTTGATAAGGAGAAATAGAAATAGGTTGGGTATCGGAGAGAAAATCGATGCCAAAGTCTATTTCCATTTAGGGAGGGATTCCTGGGGAGATCACTAGGGAAAACCTCTGAAAGCTCATTAACAATCAAAACTTACTCAAGAGTAAGAGCTTCTGAATTTGCAACCCTTGGAAATCATTCTCCAACCTTTAAGACACGAGATAAATTGACCCTTAAATACAAAATTATTACCCTTATATTCTAGGACTGGCTCATTAAGAAACTAGAATTTGACCACACGGGTTCAATAATATATGGAAACATAACATGCATGAAGCCAATTCATACCAAGGATAATGTCACAATCAATCATATCAAGATCTACAAGATCACATGAGGTAACTTATAAAAGACCGATATCGGAAAATTTCTATAGACTCTCTTAGCCATAACCAAATCACCAATTAGGGTATAACCAAAAAATAGCTCTATCAATATCTTGGGATCAACAACAAATCTCATAGCAATATAAGGAGTAATAAAAGATAAAGTATCACCCGGATCTAATAAAGCATAAACATTAAAGTCAAAGACTTTCAACATACCCTTCACAACATTGGGAGACTCCTCCAAATCCTTCCTAGTTTGAAGAGCATAGAATCAATTTTTGTGCTGACCACCACTGACACCCATAATAGCACCCTACTGAATCGAATGGCCTGTGGCCTGAGTTTGATCCTGGGGTCGACAACCAATTATATAATCCTTCGTCTTATGGCCCATCTTACCACATCTATAACATGTATTTGAACCTGCCAAGCATTCTCCCTTTTGGTTTCTTCCACACTTCTTGTATGCGGGGATTACTTGGCCACTCGGGGCTCCTATATGAACCTAAGGGATAGATATCCTTTCTTTATCAAAATTTGGGGCTGGAGTGTTTGAAGAATTTTGGACCGAATACCTTTGGAGAAACCGAGGGAAACCAACATTTCAGGATTTAGCATGTGAGAAATTACTACCATCGGTCCTTTCCCTTTTTGACTCCCATGCCTTCTCCCTAAGCTTTTCATCCTTAATTTGTTTGATATAGGTCATGAGGGTCGAGATATCCATCACCCTAATTATCATAGTGTTTTGCACTCTTTGGACACCAAGTCCAAAACACCCAAAAAAACTTACTCATTTGTTCTCTTGGGTCGGATACAATGAACGGTGCATACTTTAACAATTGGGTAAATTTGATGGCATACTCCCTCACACTTATGCTACCTTGCCTTAAGTTGATAAACTCCAGGATTTTAGCATCCCTTAGCTCAAGGGAAAAGAAATGGTTAAGAAATACCTCTTTGAACTCATCCCAAGTAATATAATACACTTTTCTATCTCACTCCACCTTCATTGGTCAAAGTAAATCCTATAAATCCCCTTCAATTTGTAAGTGGCCAACACCGCCATCTCCAATGGACTAACCCCCATAATGTCCAAAATTGTATGAATGCTCTCAACAAATTCTTATGGATATTTATCCACCTTTGACCCATGAAACTCTGAGAGACTCAACCTCATGAAATCATGAACCCTTGTCGCTACCATACCCATATTTGTGTTCACAGGAGCAACTACCTCTCGGTTGGCTTTCGCCTCTATGGCTTGAGTAAGAACTTGAAACTTAGCTTAGAATTCCACACATGATACTTGCTCATTTAAAGGATCATTTGGATCTTGTTTCTCCTCCTCAACATTTCTTTGGACGGGGATTCTTGTTGGAGGCATAGTTCTGAAATTGCAAAGAGAAAGCATTAGAAGGAAAAACCTTAGAATTCAACTCTATCGCATGATAAGATCATAAAAAAGTGGAATTTCCTAAAATGCCTCATAGACTCTCATCGATAGATATTGTGTGCTTTACACCAATGAAGAAAAATCTACTTGACGCGGCATGTTAGACTCCCTAAGACACTTTTAACCTGGCTCTGATACCAAGTTTGTCATGACCCAAGTTAGGCCCTAGGGTTATACAACAATTGGAATCCCAAGAGACTCCAACCAAGACTCTTAGCGTACATCACATTCATAAGGTAAGTAAAACATCAATGAAAGCATAAGCATAAGAGAAGTCTTAAACAAAAACATCGAATAGAAAAAAGAACTCAAGCAACGTGTCCGCACAATAGGAACTACTATTGGTGATAGTATATAACATGTTTCTACTCTAGTCTAGATAGGGGAATAAGATATGTTCCTAGATCACCTAATAAAAAAGGAAAATGTCATATCAAAGAATATAAAACTCGTGTTGGTTATGCCTTCAAGTGTCACAACCAGACCTAGGGCCTAGTCGTAACACGACAATCAAAACTCTGAAGGGATCAAAACAAGCCTCTTGACATATAGTAAGCATACATAAGGTAAAGTAAAGTTGAAATAACATAGGTAAGAGTCTAAATCATGAATCATAAAAGTTTAGGAGTTTGACAGCAAAGAATCTACAACATTTGTCCAATAAATGTCTCTACAAATCATGATTGGTAGGGGATAAGACATGTCCTTAGATCACCCTCTATACGAATATAACAAAAATATTTAAAATGAAATAAACTCATAACTTGTCCTCGATAGATGAGGACTCACCAAAAACTCCGACGGATGGAAACTCAACTAGCCATGCGTGGAAGAAATGTGATCCTCAACCCCTATATTATGAGACAATGTATGCAACAATATGCGTAAGCACATTTGAAGGTACTAAGTGGGCATGCCATACATGTAATCTTAGGATGCAATGATCAAAGAACGTACACAATAAATAGGATAAGAAAGTCATGAGAAAAATATAATGAACAAAGCATTTAAGAGACATAGTTGAAATCAGAAGAGAACATAAGAGAATATACATATGTGGGATAGGAACCATAACTAACAATAAGACCATGCGAGCTATAACATGGAATTCCAATATCTCCCCATACAATGGAAAAAGGGGAATCTACTCGTACGGTGTCATGTAGTTATGAGACAAGATACTTTATATAAGGACCCCGTCGGTCAAACCCCCACCTTGAGTCATCATTCGATGCTAAGTCAAATCCCATGAAATACGTAACAAAGCAATCATACTTAACATATATCATAGACTTGTTCATAAGCTTTATAATTCATAGATTAGATCATGTACATGTCATACTTGCAATGTGAGTATAAGACTTTCAACATGACAATATCATACTTGCATAATTCATGTCATTAGGTTCCTAGGTCACCAATTAAGGATCATAAGTCACCTATCTTCATAACTTGCATAGAATTCATATCTTGAAGATACTTGTAAATCCATAATCATGATTCATACTTGAAATTAGGGTAAAACTTGAATGCAGAGATAACTTGGTTGAAAACCATGAAATACTTGAAAATCATTAAACTCCACAATCATGATTTATATAAATCACAATTGAAAATAACTTCATGCATGGGCATTCATAATTCAACTTGAAATCATGAAACTAATGTAAAATCAATCTTATAATGATCATTGATAACTATTAAAAATGTAACTGAAATAGCATAATGCAATTCATCAAAATTAAAGTTTAAAAATAATGAAATTTTAAGGGATTCTTGAGGAAAACCTTGGGACTCCATGGGTGAAAGGAAGTCATGGATCAATCCCTACATACCTTGATGAAATCAACTTAGAATTTAAGTGGAACCTTGATAAATTTGAAACCCTAGCTTAAAGTTTGGAGAAGAACCTTGAGAGAGTTCCTTAGTCTTGCCTTCGGGAAATTTTGAAGAATGAATTGAATACAAGGTGAATTTGAAGAGTAGGGTTAATATAAGCTTTGAAATTATCCATAAAAGGGTCTAGGTTTATTCAACCAAACTTGAAATAAGGCGGAATTACCCTTCATTAAATTTGAAATTTGGACCTATGAATGGGACTTCTATGAGTCGTAGACATGTTGAGGATTCGTAGGAATGAGTTTTCCTGCAAGTCCAAAAAAACATAGAAATTTGAGTTCTCTGAAGTTTGCATATGACTCATGTTTACTAGTGGTCATCCCTTATAGAACTCGTCTTGTCGAGTCATAGAAGGGGTCCTGAGGCTCAGTAGTTATAGGTGTTCTAACCCGACACTACGACTGGTTTCTACGAGTCGTAGACTTTCTTAAGATTTGTCAAATGACTCTTAGTCCCGCACACTCCACTTATTAAATTTTCAGCCTTTGATTTACTCTCACGAGTCACCATTACGACTAGTAAGAGTCTCTATTAGTTTTAGACTCATTCGTAGACTCAAAACTGACCAAATTTTCCTTGAATTCTCTTTATTTGACTTTCTAGATTCTGGGGTCTTACAATATCCCCCTCCTGAAAATATTCATCCTCGAATGAGATTTAACTAGTATAGAAAAAGATATGGAATAAGAATTAGAAACCCAACATGAATTCAATGACACCTTAAAATGCATAGAACATGAGATTTTCAAACTTAACATAAAACATGACTTAAAAATCAACTTCATGAACGTGCATGCATATGAAAGACATAAGAAACTGAAACATAGAAGTTTAACGATTTAATCATGAACAACTTAGTACCTTTGTCATGAGTAGATGGAAAGAGGTATGAATAATGCTTTATCATGTCTGCTTCCACTTTCGATGTAGCACTCTCAACTTGTTGATTTCTCCACAACATCTTAACGGATGCAATCTCTTTGTTTCTTAACATTTTCACTTCCCAATCTAAGATTTTCACCGAAACTCCTCATAAGTCAAATTCTCTTCAACGTTCACATTTTCCAATTTCATAATTTAATTTGGATCATAAATTTTCTCAATATAGATAGATAAAACACCGGATGAACCATAGCCAACTCGAATGGAAAATCTAACTCATATGCCACTTTGCCAATACGCTTCACTATCTTATAAGGTCCAACATATTTAGGACTCAATTTCCCTTTCTTACCAAAATGAATTACACCCTTCATGGGCAAAACTTTCAAATAGACTCAATCATCCACCTCAAACTCAGGCTCTCTTCTCCTAGTGTTCGAATAGGACTTTTGACAACTTTGAGTCGTCTTCAATATTTCTCTTATGAGCCTTACCTTCTCCATTGCATCTACTACCAAATCAGGACCAATCAATTTCATCTCTCCTACTTCAAACCATCCCACCGGAGAGTTATATCTTCTTCCATACAAAGCTTCAAAAGGAGCCATTTGGATACTAGAGTGATAACTATTATTGTAGGCAAACTCAATCAATGGCAATTGCTAATCCTAACTTCCTTTAAAATCAATCACACACACCCTTAACATATCCTCCAAAGTTTGGATCGTTCTTTTGGCTTGTCCAACTATTTGAGGATTAAAAGCAGTGCTTATCTTGACTTTCATACCAAGACCTTTTTGTAATGACTTTTAAAAATATGAAGTGAATTGAGTACCTTGGTCTGATATAATAGACAAGGGAACACCATGAAGTTTTACCAATTCATGAATATACAATTTGGCATAATCTTTAGTACCATAAGAGGTCTTAACAGGTAGAACATATGCCGCCGCAGTCATTCGGTCCAAAATAACCCAAATAGAATCATGTTGCTTTTTAGTACAAGGCAAACCCATCACAAAGTCCATATTCACATATTTTTACTTCCAAGTAGGAATTTCAATGTCTTGAGCTAAACCTCTCAGTCTTTGGTGCTCAACTTTCACTTATTGATAATTAGGACACTTATCTACGAACTCCTCTGTGTCCTTCTTTATACCATTCCACCAAAATACTTACCTCTAATTACGATACTTATTGGTAGATCCCGGATGAATCGAATATCGATAACTATGGGCTTTATCGAATACCAACTCTCTTACACTATCAATATTAAGCACACACAAATGACCTTGGTAGTGAAGTACTCCATCTCCCTCTTGGGAGAAATCCTCAATGGCATTTTTGGCAACCGACTTCTTCAATTCAACTAATATCGGATCATGGTCTTGTTTGGCCTTAACATCCACCACAAGAGATGATTTTGAGCCCTTATGCATAAGAAAACCCCCATCCTTAGAGTCAATCAAATGAACACCTAAACATACTAATGTATGAACATCCTTGACCAACTCTGTCTTACCTTCTTTAACATGGGCAATACTATCCATGGACAACTGACTAAGAGCATCGGCTACAACAATCGCTTTACCTGAATGGTACAACACACTCATATCATAGTCCTTTAAAAGATCAAGCCACCTCTTTTGGTTGAGGTTTAAGTCCATTTTTCTTAACACATATTACAATCTTTTGTGATCGGTAAATACATCAATATGTACCCCATAAAGATAATGATGCCAAATTTTCAAAGCAAACATAACTACCGCTAGTTTAAGATCATGGGTTGGATAATTCCTTTCATGCTCTTTGAGTTTCCTAGAGGCATATGCTATAACCTAACCACGTTGCATCAAAACACAACCCAAACCAACACATGAAGCATCACAATAAATAACAAACCCATCCAAACCTTTGGGCAATGTCAAAATAGGAGCCGACGTAAGATGATCCTTCAACCTTTGGAAACTTTTCTCACATTCATTTGACCATTAAAATTTCACGTTCTTTTGGGTCAACCTAGTAAATGGCAAACAAATAGAGGAGAAACCTTCTATAATATCCGGCCAAGCCCAATAAGCTTCTAATATCCGAAGGAGACAATGGTCTAGACTAATTTTTCACCGCTTCCATTTTCTTTGGATCAAATTTAATCCCATCACCGAACACCACATGGCCAAGAAATGCAACTTCCTTTAGCCAAAATTTATACTTAGTAAACTTGGAAAATAGTTGTTTATCCCTCTATGTTTGCACATATATCCTCAAGTGACCCATATGATCTTCTACATTCTGAGAGTAAATCAAAATATCATCAATAAACACACAAACATATCCAAGTATGTCTTGAAAATATGATTCATCAAATCCATGAAAATAGGAGGAGTATTAGTCAACCCAAATAACATGACTAAAAATTCAAAATGATCATACCTTGTTCAAAACACCATTTTAGGAATATCACATTCATTTACCCTTAGTTGATGATAACCGAAACGGATATCAATCTTTGAAAAGTAACTTGCCCCTTGCAATTGGTCAAACAAATCATCTATCTTAGAATTGGATACTTGTTTTTTACGTTGACCTTATTCAATTTTCGATATTCTATACACATTCGGAGTGACCCATCCTTCTTCCTAAAAAACAACACAAGAGTACCCCATGGTGAAATACTTGGCCTTATGAAGCTCTTATCCAATAAATCCTTCAATTGCTCTTTCAACTCCTTAATTTCTGGCAGAGCCATACAGTAAGGAGGAATAGAAATAGGTTGAGTATTAAGAAGGAGATCTATGCCAAAGTCAATTTCCCTTTTCAGGAGAAACACCGGGTAAGTCATTGGGAAACTTATTAACTATAGGGACTGACTCAAAAGTAGGAGTATTGGAATCAACATCTCTAACTCGCACTATATGATAGATTCACCCTTTGGAAATTATTTTTCGAGCCTTAATACATGAGATGAGTCAAATCTTAACCACCGAATCATTATCCTTTCATTCAAGAATAGGATCATTAGGAAATTGAAATTTGACCCTACGGGTTCTATAATCAATGGATCCATAAGAGGCATCTAACCAATCCATACCAAGAATAATATCAAAATTAGTCATGTCTAGTTTAATAAGATCACTTGGGATAACTTTATGCAAGACTGACACTGGATAATTTCTATAAACTCACTTGGGTAGCACTAAATCACCAACGAGAGTATAAATCGAAAAAGGTTCTAACAATACTTTGGAGCACACGTCAAATCTCATATCAAGGTAAGGAGTAATAAAAATTAAGTTGGCACTCGAATCAAGCAATACATAAATATCAAAGTTAAAGACCCGTAACATACCTGTGAAAATATCGGGAGTCTCAACCACATCTTGCCTAACATGACGAGCATAGAATAAATTGTTGCGTTAGCCACCCTTTGGTTGAGTTTTCCCTCCATGAGTAACTTGACCTTGAGGACGACCCTCATCACCTTTGTTGGAAACATAAGGGCACTCGGATTGCTTGTGACCCACCTTTCCATATCTATAAAAAGTACCTATTCCCATCAAACACCTTCCTCTATGATTCTTTGAACACTTAGCACACTTTGGAAAAGTGGGGCTACTAGCACTCACACCTCCACCTTGATAAACTTCTTTCCTGAACCTTGGCCATGTTGAGAATGGCTACTACCAGTATCAGTCCTAGCATTTGAGAACCCACATTCATACCGGGCCCTCTTAGAGTCTCTCATCCATATCTCCTTAAGTTTCTCCCCTTTAATTTTCTTGGCAAAAGTCATAAGCTGAGATATGTCCTTTTCTTAACAACCATGGCGGTATGACATTCCTTAGCAACCAAGTCTGACACCCCCGATATGAATTAGCTCATTCAGGCATGTGGATCGGCAACCAATGAAGAAGCATACTTAGATAACTTAGTGAACTTGAGAGAATATTCCCTAATACCCATATTGCCTTGCTAAGATTGATGAACTCCAACACCTTTTTATCTCTTAGCACAAAAAGGAAGAAATGATCAAGGAAAGCAAGCTTGAAGGCTTCCCACTCAATAGGGCCTTTATTCACCCTCTCTAACTTCCATTAGGTATACCAAACTTGAGCAACACCCTTGAGTTGACAAGCCGCCAACTCCACTTTTTCTTTTAAAGTCACCCCCATAATACTCACTATCTTATACACCTCATCAATGAACTCTTGAGGATACTCATCAAATTTTTAACCATGGAAATCAAGAGGGTTCCTTCTTGCAAATTTCCTCACACTAGAAGTTAGAGTAAGAGCATTAGGAGAAACTACAACCCCTTAATTGGACACAACTTGGGCTATCATGGTAATAGCGATCCAAAACTCTGCATTAGTCACTTGGTCGAGTAGGGGACTAGTGTTTTGAGGAACTAAAGGATCTTGTTCTTCATTAGCTTTGACCCCTCCTTACATAGGTGCTCTTCTTGGAGGCATTTCTGAAAATCAAAAAGAACATCATTAGGAAGAGGAAGTCTTATAGAAAATTCTATCACATGATATAGATCATTAAAGAAGTGAGGATTTCCTAAAATGTCTTATAGCCTCCTATTCATAGATATGGTGAGCTTCACAACTATGAATAAGACTCTACTTGATGCATCATATTGGACTACCGAAGACATCTTAAACCTTGTGCTCTAATACAAAGTGTGTCACGACCTAATCTAGGGCTTAGTCATAACATAACGATCAAAACTCCGAAGGGCTCCAACCAAGAATCTTGACATATCGTAAGCATACAAAAGGCAAAGTAAAGTGAAAATAACATAGGTAAGAGTCTAAATTATGAATCATAAAAGTATAGGAGTTTGAAAACAAAAACTCTACATCATTTGTACAACAAATGCCTCTACGAATCATGATGAGCGGGGGCTAAGACATGTCCCTAACTTACCTCTAATAAGAATATAAAAATAGTCTTTGAAATGAAAAGAACTTATAACTTTCCCTCAATAGATGAGGATGCACCAAAAACTCAGACGGATGGAAACTCAACTAGTCACGCGTGGAAGGAATGTGTTCCTCAATCCCTATATAATGAGATAATATAGGAAATAATATTGATTAGTACATTTGAATATACTAAGTATGTGGGCATGCCATGCATGTAAATTATAGGATGCAATGATCAAATAATGTACATAATAAAGAGGATAAGTAAAGTCATGAGAAAACCATAATGATCAAAGAATTTAAGTGACATAGTTGAAATCATAATAGAGCATAAGAGAATACAAATATGTGAGATAGGAACCATAACCGACAATAACACCATGCGATCTATAATATGGAATCCCGATGTCTCTCTATACAATGGAAAAAGAGGAATCTACTTACCATTGTAGACTCTACTGCGCTAGGCGGGTCATGTACATATGCTATATGTGGATATACTTGCTAGGCCATAAAGTTAAATCCTACGATGGCACTCTTCCATCTTTCTTCCTTGTGATTCAACCACAGTGGATATTTAGTCAACTGCAGTTATGCTTACACCAAGAACTCATATTCTATTGCATCAAGAGCTAATTCAATTACAGCACTTACTGTAATAAGAAGAGCGTGAACTCATTCTCAAGCACCATGAAAAAAGACTTTATATAAGGACCTCATAGGTTGAGCCCCCACCTCAAGTCATCATTCGGTGCTAAGTCAAATCCTACGAATTACGTAATATAGTACTCATACTTAACATATATCATAGACTTATTCATAAGCTTCATGATTCATAGATTAGCTCTTATTCATGACAAACTTGCAATATGAGAATAAGCCTTTCAACATCACAATATCATAGTTGCATAATTCATGTCATTAGGTTCCTAGGTCACCAATTAAGGATCCTAAGTCAAATTTCTTCATAACTTACATAAAATTTATATTTTAAACATACTTATAAATCAGTAATCATAATTCATACTTGAAATTAAGCTACAACTTGAATACATAGACAACTTGGTTGAAAACCATGAAATACTTGAAAATCATTGAGCTGCACAATCATGATTCATGTAAATCACCATTGAAAATAGCTTCATGCATGGGCATTCATAATTCAACTTGAAATCATGTAATTAATGTAAAATTAAGCTTATAATGATCATTGATAACTATTAAAAATGTAATTGAAACAGGACAATGCAATTCATCAAAATTAGAGTTAAAAAATAATGAAATTTTAAGGGATTCTTGAGAAAAACCTTGGAACTATATGGGTGAAAGCAACCCA
Organism: Solanum dulcamara; assembly: GCF_947179165.1. Classification (NCBI taxonomy): domain Eukaryota; kingdom Viridiplantae; phylum Streptophyta; class Magnoliopsida; order Solanales; family Solanaceae; genus Solanum; species Solanum dulcamara. The sequence continues at coordinate 54,920,064 of NC_077245.1, forward strand.
TTGATCAATCCCCATATACCATGATGAAATCAACTCAGAATTGAAGAGGAACCTTAATAAATTTAAAACCCTAGCTTAAAGTTTGGAGATGAACCTTGAGAGAGTTTCTTAGTCTTGCCTTAGGGAAATTTTGAAAAATGAATTGAATAGAAGGGGAATTTGAAGAGTAGGGTTATATAAGCATTTAAATTGTCCATAAAAGTGTCTAGGTTTATTGAACCAAAATTGGTTAAAGATGAAATTATCCTTCATTAAATCTGAAATTTAGACCTACAAATGGGACTTCTATGAGTCATAGACATGTTGACGAGTTGTACCTGCAGGTCTGGAAAAACTCAAAAATTTGAGGTCTCTGAAGTTTGCATACGACTAATGTTTTGCGAGTCATCATCCCTTCTACTACTCATCCTATTGAGTTGTAGAAGAGGTCCAGAGGCTCAGTAGTTGCAAGTGTTCAAAACCTACACTACGACTGGTCTATGAGTAGTAGACTTCTTTACGAGTAGTAAAATGACTCGTAGTCCCAAACACTCTACTTATCAAATTTCCATCTTCAGATTAACTCTCATGAGTCACCTTTATGACTCGTAAAAGTCTCTACGAGTCATAGACTCATTTGTAGACTTAAAATTGATGAAAATTTCTTTGAATTCTCTTTGTTCGTCCTTTTAGCTTTCAGGGTCTTACACCCATACATGAGGGATCAAGCGATAATAACATGAAAGTCTATCCATGAGTGGGAGGATGAGCATGATCGTCGGACCCTAGATTATGATAAAATATAGGTAAAACATATGCGTTAGTACATGAAATGCATTGAGTATGTGAGAAGCATGCATGAATAATGATAATAGGACATAAGCAATATGAATGTGAGATGCATTACCAATATCTTAAAAACATGAATAAAACATAAAAATATTTAAAACATTGTAATCAAAATCATGTGATCAATGCATCATACACTTAAATTTCAAGAGAATTTATACCAGTACAAATAGATTTTTTATGGGATAGGACCTTAACCAACACTTAAGATCATGCGAGCTATAGCATGAAATTTGATGTAACTCTCACATCAAGAAGAGAGAGGCTACTTGATAAGGTAGACTCACTGAGAAGATCTTAACATCATGAAAAATACATGGATCCACTAGCTAAGCCACAAAGGTAAACCTATGCGAGCAACGTAGTTAGGGACTAAAGGTTTCTACTAGGATTTTCTTTGATAGCTACTTGGCTACTGAAAAAAAAACCACCTTTAAGTACTCTCAGTTCTTAGTTGTTACCCTAATGGAATTCAATAAATCATAATCATTAATATCATCATGAAAATTATCACAAGAATAGCTCATAAACATGATTGATTCATATAGGAATGAGAAAACCTTTCAATCCTTATGAATCCTTGATTTAGTGAGAAAATCCTTCACCTCTTAAACATATTGTGTGAGAATTTCCTTTCACAATCATAGATACATCATTGAAACATATTTGAAGTTATAATTCATCATTGTCACAATTTTTTCATAAACTACACCATCAATTTATGATTACAATTTCATAGGTTCATACTTAAAAATAACATAGTGCATGGGTCCATCAAAATCATCTTGAAATCATGCAATTCAACTTAATTTATGCACAATTAAATCAATGATAATGATAGAAACTATATTTGAATTGACCAACCACAATTTCATAATGATTTGGGCTTAGAAATAGAATTTAATATGAAGAATTAGGGGAAAAGCCTTGGGACTCCATGAATAACAATATCCATGAATTCTCAAATACCTTGATTAATTAAGCCTTAAATGCGGTGAATATGGAGACTTGAACTTGGGATTCCTTGAACCCTAACTTGTCTTGAATATCAAATCCTTGAAAGAGAATTTAAGAGAGAAAAATACTATAACAATTGATTGGAGAAAGAATGGGGAAATTTTGAAGGGTTTGGGTAGTTATAATCTTTAGGAAATTATATTAGGATGACGTAGTTTTGGAATTAAATGAGGCATAATTGACTAAAGTATCCTAACTAATTGACTAACATGGAAAAATGGACGAGTTGGGTCGTGATTGCTGACCCATTCGATGAGTCTCCACTCTTCACCTAATCCTTGCAAATTATGACTGCGTTGTGATGAAAAATCTCATAGAATTTCATTGAGCTTGACTCAACTCGCCCATATGGTCCATGAGTCACCTTTCAGGCCTTTCCCCTTTCCTAAAGCCTTCCTCCTCTACTAAGTTCTCGAAAGTTTTATGCGAGGATGACCTGCTTGCTTTTCCAACTCGGCGAGTCACCATTTTCCCTCGCCAATCATCCTTAAACACTAAACCCCTATTCCATAATAACTTGGCAAGCCTTTGTGCCATTTGGTAAGTAGCCAATATCAACTGGGTGATTCGCCAAGTCCATTGGACGAGCTTTAGGTTCCATATTTTACCATTTTTCCTTTTTAACTCCAAATCTCAACCTTTCTAGTTCGATGCCTCACAATTTCTACAGCAGAACAAGAAAATAATGAAATATTAAGAGGTTTCCACCGAGATGAGAAGTGACTACCTCACAAAGTCCCAATAATAAGCCTTAGACGTATAAGGCAAAAAGGAATAATTATAAAGATTCAGGATCGTAACCTACATAAGTGTAGAAGTGTAATATCCAGGGTATGTAAAAGTTAGAGTATGATATAATAAGGTAACTAATTAGCCTTGGTGGATTCATTGATGGGTCAAGGGTGATTTTTAATTAAGGGCATTATAGACTTTTTCCTATTTTAAATAGAGAATGAACCTAGACAATTTTCAGACTAGATTCCTAACCTATTTAATCCTTAAAGCTCTAAATTCTCCTCATTCATTCATAATTTACCCTTAATAAAATTCTCTCTCAACAGAAAGGCTCTCAAGACCTCTATTGAAGACCAAATAAGGATTCTCTCAAATTCTCCATTAATCTTCAAGTTTTCTTTAAGCTTCTTCAAAATTCTTATTCAAGGTATGTGTGTTTCATCCATGGGTACCTTTCACCATATGTGCATTTCATCCATGGGTAACTTTCACCCATGGTGTTCAAACAATTCCTTAAATTTACCATGAATCCCAATTACATCTTTGGGTCTTCTCAATTTCAAATTCAATTGCATAAACTATGATGTATCTTGTGAATTCAAATATATTTTAGTATGAATTGATAAGTAATTGTATAGGATTGGTAGATTCTTCATATATAATTCCTATACTACTATTTAGGGCATAGGATCTCATAATAGGGGATGAATACTTTTGAAAATGCAAAAAAATCTAGAAATTTGCAAGGGAAACACTAGGGCAACGCGCCACCATTGCCCCAGCAACAACTCCCAGTATTTTAGAGGTTAGGGAGGCGCCCCAGCAGTGCACCAGGCCCTAGTCTCTGAAGTTTGAGGCCTGGGCGGTGCGCCAACAGTGCGACACCACCCTGAGTCTTCTGTATACAACTCTTTTTACGTATTTGATCCTTATCTCTCATCAACTACTCTTTCAAGTGCATGAATTATGTTTTATTTATGATTTAATCTCTCATATAACCATAAATTACTACCAGATTGCATGAGTTAACTTAGTTTACCAAGATTCATGCATCATATTACTTTCAAGTATGATTTATCAAGAGTTTGATAACGAATGAGGTATGATATAATATGAGGTTGAACTAAGATGTTTCAATGATGTTTCAAGGAGTTATTATGGTGTGATAAGGAAAATTTTCACACAATCATGATTAGATGGTGATAAGGACAATTCTCACTGAAGTTTATGGATTCTTATGAATCACTAAAGTTAATGAGCTACTCTAATGATTATTTTTATGATGATCTTAATAATGATGTCTTAACATTTTTAATGAATTCCATTAGGATATTAACTAAGTACTGCGAGAAATTTTAGGTGGGGTTCAATCCGATAACGTAGTTAGTTAACTATGGGAATCCTAGTTGCAACATATAGTCCCAAACTACATTGCCATCGTAGGTTGCCTTAATGGTCTAGCTAGTGGATTCACATATAGCACAGTTGAGTTTATTTGAGTACCATTATAGAATACACCCTAGAAAGTTAGCCTCCCCCTTCTCCATGTGGGAATCATTAGATTTTATGTTATAGCTCGTATGGTCTTAGATATCATTTAAAGGTCTTATCCTACACAAGTTATACAAAATGATATAAGTTTTACAATGAGATTTATGATGCATTGACCACATGTTTTTACTATGAAATCAAATGCTTTTAAATCTTATTCATGCTTTTCATTACATTGGTCATGCATCCTATGTATATATTTCTCATGTGCTTATTTCATTATGCATGCATTTATCTCATATACTTAGTACATTCAAACATACTAACATGTATTCTTGCCTATATTATATCAAAATGTAGGGGTCAAAGATCACATCCATCCTTCATGTGGTTAAAGTTGAGTTTTTATAGTCCATTATTGGTGAATCCTCATGTTTCGTGGGCAAGGTTACGAGTTTTTTTTCATGTCAAAGATTATATTTCTCAATGAGGTGAGTTAGAAATTTGTCTTAGCCCCCACCTATATTATCTATGTAGAGGCTTATTGGATGTCTTGTATATTGGCTTATGTTGTCATTTTGGCTTGACTATGGTACTTCCACAATTTTTTTCTAGTCTATTTGAGTTGATTCTTACTACGCCTTATATGTGTTCGAGTATGATACGTAAAATGACTTGGTTGGATTTCTTCAGAGTTTCGATCATCGTGTCATGCTTAGGCCCTAGTTTGGGTCATGAAAAATTTAGTATAAGAGCACAAGGTTTTTGAAGTGTCCTAGGGAGTCCAATATGTTGCGTCAAGCAGAGTATTATTCATTGATGTGAAGTATGCCACATTCATGAATAGGAGGCTATGAGGCATCTTAGGAAAATCTTACTTCTTTCATGATCTATGCAGTGCGATAGAGAGTACTCTAAGACTTTACCTCCCTAATGATTGTTCATTGTGATTTTCAGAGAATTTCTTTTAGAAGAGCACCTATGAAAAGAGGGGTCGATACTAATGAAGAACAAGCTCCAAATAACCCTTTGAATGATCAAGTTACTAATGCCAAGTTTTGAGCGGCCTTCTAAGTACTGGCTCAAGCCATGATGGCACAGGTAAACCGAGACGTGGTAGCTACCATGAAACCAAATATGGGTACAACGGCGACAAGGGTTCATGACTTTATAAGCATAAATCCTCTGGAGTTTGGGGTTTTAAGGTGGATGAGGATCCACAATAATTTATTGAAAGTATTTATAAGATTATGGAGATAATGGGGATTAGCTTGGTTAAGAGGGCGTAGCTAGCTACTTATCAATTGAAAGGTGTTGCTAGGATTTGGTTTGACCAATGGAAGAGTAAGAGGCCTATTGAGGTGGGACCGTGAATTAGGGAGAGTTCAATGAAGTATTTCTTGATCACTTCTTTCCATTGGATTTGAGGGAGGCCAATATACAAGAGTTTATTAACCTCAAGTAAGGGAATAGGAGTGTGAGGGAGTATGCCTGCAAGTTCACCCAATTATTAAAGTATGTCTACTTATTGTTGTCGACCCAAGAGCTCATATGATCAAGTTTGTTTCGAGTGTCTCAAATTTGGTGTCTAAGGAGTGCAAGACATCTAAATTAATTAGGAAAATGGATATGTCTAGGCTCATGACCCATGCGAAGCAAATAGAGGATGAGAAGCTAAGGGAGAAATCTAGAGAGTCCAGAAGGGCAAGGACCGATGGTGGTGATTCTTCTTATGTTAGATCCAAAAATAGTGGGCATTCCTAAATTCACTAAAGGTACTCCAGTCAAGGCTCTTCTAATGATCCTACTCAAAGGTTTGACAAAGATAGGGTGTCCAACCCTAAGCCTCAAGGAGGAATCCTAAATGTCCAAGTTATCTCCTCAAGCAAAAAGTGTGGAAAGAATCACAAGGGATAGATAGCAGGATTGAATGTATGCTATAGGTGTGGCAAGCCGGGTCATCATGCTAAGGAGTGTAAGGCTAAAAATGGTCCTCCTCAAGGCCAAGTTTCTCATGGAGGGAAAGTGCAACAAGGTGACCAAGCACAACCAAAGGGTGGTCAATGCAATAATCGGTTTTTATGCTCTCCATGATAGGCAAGAAGTGGAGGAGACTCTCGATGTTGTTATCGGTATGTTATGGGTCTTTCACTATGATGTTTATGCGTTACTTGATCTGGGTACAAATTTACCCTTTGTTTCTCCTTATGTGTCTATGAGATTTGATATTAGTCCCAAAATATTATTAGAGCCTTTTTTCTTCTATACTCCCAGAGGTGAGTCGGTTGTGGCTAAAAGAGTCTATAGAAATTATTCGGTTTTGTTTTTTCATAAAGTTATTTCATGCGATCTAGTTGAGCTCGAGATGACCAATTTTGTTGTTATTCTTGGTATGGATTATCTATATACATGTTATACTTCTATTAATTGTAGAACCAATGTGGATAAGTTTCAATTTCCAAATAAGAAAAATCCTATAATAGAAAGGTAGTAACTCTATGTTAAAGGGTCGATTCATCTCGTGCCTTAAACCTTAGAAAATGATTTCCAAGGGTTTCATCTACCATCTTATGTGGGTTAGGGATACTAATTTTGAAGCCCCTGCTCTAGAGTTAGTCCCTATTAATAATGAGTTTCTGGATGCATTTCCCGATGATCTACCCCGCGTTCCACCCAAAAGGGAAATTGACTTTGGCATAGACCTTCTTTTCGATACCCAACGTATATCTACTCCTCCTTACTGAATGGCTCCGGGGGAACTAAAAGAGTTAAAGGATCAATTGAAAGATTTGTTAGATAAGGGTTTCATAGGCCAAAGTATTTCACCCTGGGGTGCTCCCATGTTGTTTGTTAAAAGGAAGGATGGGTCACTTCGCATGTGTATAGACTACCAATAATTGAGTAAGGTCACCATACAGAAAAAATATCCCATTCTAAGAATAGATGATTTGTTTGAACAACTCCAAGGTGCAATTCATTTCCCCAAAATAGGCATTTGGTCTAGTTATCACCAACTGAGGTTAAGGGAGTGTGACATTACCAAAATGAAATTTCGAACAAGGTATGTCCATTTTGAGTTTGTGGTTATGTTATTTGAGTTGACAAATGCTTCCACTATTTTCATCGACTTGATAAATTGAATTTACAATTGTATTTAAATATGTGTGTGGTGGTTTTTATTAATGATTTATTGATTTATTCTCGAAATGAAGAAGAGTATAAGGGTCACTTGAGAATTGTGTTGCAAACCTTGTGGGACAAACAATTATTTGCCAAGTTTAGTTAATGTGAATTTTGGTTAAAGTACATGGCATTTCTTGGTCACATTGTTTCTAGTGATGGTGTCATGGTTGATCCAAAGAAAATGGAAGCGGTAAAGAATTGGCCTAGGTCATTGTCTCCTTTGGATATTCATAACTTTTTGGGTTTTCCCCATACTAAGAAATAATATGATTCTATTTGGGTTGTTGTGGATCGAATGACTAAGTCGGCATATTTTCTACCCGTGATGACTTCTTATAGTGCCGAGGATTATGCAAAGTTATATATTCGTGAGTTGGTAAGACTTGGCTTTCATTGTCTTCTTTGGACATTTGTAACTTTTTGGGTTTGCCCCATACTAAGAAACAACATGATTCTATTTGGGTTGTTGTGGATCGAATAAATAAGTTGGCACATTTTCTACCCATGATGACTTCTTATAGTGCCGAAGATTATGCAAAGTTGTATATTCGTGAGTTGGTAAGACTTCATGGTGTCCCCATGTCTATTATATCGGATAGAGGTACTCAATTCACCTCACATTTTTTGAAGTCATTTCAAAAGGGTCTTAGTACAAAAGCTAAGTTAAGTACTGTTTTTCACCCTCAAAGCAATGGCCAAGCCGAAAGAATGATTTAAACTTTGGAGGATATGTAGAGGGCATTTATTATTGATTTCAAAGGAAAGTGGGATGAGCATTTACCATAGATTGAGTTTGCCTACAACAATAGTTATCACTCAAGCATTAAAATAGCTCCTTTTGAAGCTTTGTATAGGAGGAGATGTAGGTCCCCGGTGGGATGATTTGAAGTAGGTGACATGACATTGATTGGTATTGATTTAGTGTTAGATGATATGGAAAAATTAAGGTACATAAAAGAAAGATTGAACATGGTTTAAAGTAGTAAAAAGTCATATTTAGACCTAAAAAAGAGAGACCTCGAATTTGATGTGGATGATTGGGTTTATTTGAAGGTTTCATCCATGAAGGGTGTAATACATTTTGGTAAGAAAAAGAAATTACTTGTGGTGGTTCCTAAGGATCCAATATGACCACTTGATTCCTAGTATGTACGAACTTATAGGATCTTGAAGCGCATTAGAAAAGTAGTATATGAGTTAGATTTGCCATTAGAGTTGGCTATGGTTCATCTGGTATTTCATGTATCAATGTTGAGGAAGTTTGTTGATGATCCAAATTCTATTGTATCAATGGAAAATGTGAGTATTGAAGAGAACTTGAATTGAGCAGGTTCAGATTGAGATTTTGGACCTCCAAGTTAAAAGGTTGAGAAACAAGGAAGTTGAATCCGTTAAGGTCTTATGGGGGAATCAAGAAGTTGAGAGCGCTAAACGGGAAGTGGAAGCGGACATGACAAAATGATATCCTTACTTCTTTTCTTCTGATCCATCCTAAGGTACTTAGTCAGCTATACTCAAATACTCCAAACATCTATGTTTCAACTTCTCCATGTCATGACATATGGATGCATACCATGAAAATGATTTTTGAATAATGTTGATGTTTAGAAGTTGTATTGTTGCATTCATGTTGGGTTGTAGCATTATCACTCTACTGTACTCAAGCTAGCTCCTATCTCATTCGAGAACGAATGTTCCCAAGGGGAAAATATTATAATATCCCGAGTATGTGAAAGTTAAAGTATGGTATAATAAGGTAATTAATTAGCCTTGGTGGATTCATTGATGGGTCAAGGCTGATTTTTAATTAAGGGTATTATGGACTTTTCCCTATTTTAAGTAGAGAATGAACCTAGACAATTTTCAGACTAGATTACTAACCTATTTAATCCTTAAAGCTCTAAATTCTCCTCATTCATTCACAATTCACCCTTCATAAAATTCTCTCTCTACAAAAAGGCTCTCAAGACCTCCGTTGAACACCAAGCAAAGATTCACTCAAATTCTCCATTAATCTTCAAGTTTTCTTCAAGCTTCTTCAAAATTCTTATTCAAGGTATGTGTGTTTCATCCATGGGTACCTTTCACTCATGGAGTTCAAATAATTCCTTAAATTTTCCATTATCCCAATTACATCTTTGGGTCTTCCCAATTTCAAATTCAATTGCATGAACTATGATGTATCTTGTGAATTCAAATCTATTTTAGCATGAATTGATAAGTAATTGCACCGGATTGGTAGATTCTTCATATATAATCCCTATATTGCTATTTAGGGTATAGTATCGCATCAGGCAATGAATACTCTTGAAAATGCTGAAAAATCTAGATATTTTTTGGGAAAATGGTGGTGCGGCACATCACCATAGCCCTAGGAACAACCCCTAGTAGCTTAGGGATCTAAAACCTCCATCCTTTTTGGGGGACAAATACCTCTGATCTCTACCGTAGGTGCCAAAGAATATTGAGAAGAAGCCCAAAAAAAGCAAAAAAGAACATAACCTCCGATACGATAAATAAAATAAACCCATATCGAGGTCCTAATTGTAAAGCAGTGCACCAGGCCCTGGTATATAAAGTTAAAGGCGTAGGGTGTCACGCCAGTAGTGTGCCACTGCCCTAAGTCTTCTCTACCTACTCCTTTTACGTATTTGATTCTTATCTCTCATCAACTACTCTTTCAAGTGCATGAATTACGTTTCATTTATGATTTAATCTATCATATAAGCATGAATTACAACTAGATTTCATGATATTAACTTAGTTTATAAAGATTCATGCATGATATTACTTTTAAGTATGACTATTCAAGTATCATTTATACAGATTTTGATTACGAATGAGGTATGATATATGATAAGGTTGAACTATGATATTTCAATGATGTTCCAAGGAGTTATTATGGTATGATAAGGACAATTCTCACACAATCATGATTAGATGGTGATAAGAATAATTCTCACCGAAGTTTATGGATTCTTATTAATCACTAAAGTTAATGAGCTACTCTAATAATTATTTTCATGATGATGTTAATAATGATGTCTTAATATTTTTAATGAATTTCATTGGGATATTTACTAAGCACCAAGAGAACTTTTAGGTGGGGTTCATTCTGGTAACATAGTGAGTTACCCATGGAAATCCTAGTAGAAACATATAGTCCTAAACTACGATGCCACCATAGGTTACCTTAATGTCCTAGCTAGTGGACCCACATATAGCATAGTTGAGTTGAGTTGAGTACCATGACTAAGTATATCCTGGAAAGGTAGCCTTTCTCTACTCGTTGTGAGGATCATTGGATTCCATGTCGGTTAAAGGTCTTATCCCATACAACTTATATGAAATGATGTAAGTTTTACAATGACATTTATGATGCATTGACCACATCCTTTTAATATGAATTCAAATTCTTTTAAATCTTATTCATGCTCTTCATTACATTGGTCATGCATCCTATGTATGTATTGCTCATGTGCTTATTTCATTGCTTATGCATTTATCTCACATACTTAGTACATTCAAATGTACTAATGCATATTTTGCGTACATTCTATCAAAATGTAAGGGTCGAAGATCATATCTATCCTCCACACGGTTAGAGTTTAGTTGCTACATTTCACTATTAGTGAGTCCTGATTTGTCGAGGGCAAGGTTATGAGTTTCTTTCATGTCAAAGACTATATTTCTCATTGAGGATGAGGTAGGGACTTGTCTTAACCCCTCCCATATTGTCTATGTAGAGGCTTGTTTGATGCCTTGTGTATTGGCTTATATTGTCATTTGGACTTGACTATGGTAGTTCCGTAAATTTCTTCTAGTCTATTTAAGTTGATGCATACTATGCCTTGTATGTGTTCATGTATGATATATAAGATGGATTGGTTGGAGTCTTTCAGGGTTTTGATAGTTGTGTCATACCTAATCCCTAGTTTGGGTCGTGACAAAAAGCAAGAGAGTGGGTACCAAACAACAATAGTACTCAATAAGCAAAAAATTAACTCTAAGTAAAGAAATACAAAATGTAGGTATCCTATCACAATCCATCCGAACCTCCATAATTATAACTTACAAAGAAATTAGCCCAACCTAACAAATCCTAGTTAATACAACATAATACGAATAGTACATCACAACTTTCACCTCAATATGCACCCATAATTTAACAACATAAACAATAACACCATTCATAATTCACAAAGATGAAGTGCAATGTAATGTAGTGTAATGTCGTATAGAGTGATGCATGTATGTCCTAGCAATACACACCCGCTAAATCTCTGTCTAGGACCCATTGGGGACTTTTCAGTTCATGTATCTACCACAACCATGTGGCTTGATTCCTATTCTCTCTCAATATGAATCCACCATGGACGTATGGCTCGTTCCCTATTTCCTCCCAATATGAATCTTTCACAAACGTGTGGTCCATTCTCTATTTACCCTCATCTTCACAAATCAGCATCACGACAGTAGTATAGCATTAATGCAAATAGATAAGTGTGTATGATCAATGAGAGAAATTTAACCTTCACAATATCAACCCAATACATTCAATATCAATACAACATCATGAATAACTAAATACCATCAATCAATCATTCAAAACGTATCTTATATCACGTTATCAACAAGTTCCTTTTTTTACTCCACTTTACCATTATTAGAATTTATTCAATATACAAAGAAACACAAAATATATTAAAACCCTTAATCCAATCTCATTACTCCCAATCACACACAACAAGGAAATACAAGATTCTATATTTTTAACAAAGGGTCAAGATGTCCACTTTTCTCAAACAAAAAATCAATCAACCCCTCACTTGAGCTTTTCCTCTCCGATGGGTTTCTAAATCAACACAATCTATCCAAATACAGAATCAAAATAAGAATTTGAAAGAAACAACACCCATATCAATGATTTTGGAAACCAGGGTCGAATTGGCCCAAAAACCCATTCCCAAAAACTAGGGTTAAATATGAAAATTTGTACAAAATCACATATCAAAGATTTTGGAATCCAATAGTGCAAATTTCATTGAAAAACGAGTTGAATCAACCCTTAATCACCAGTTATCAAAAAGATTTGAGTTCTTGAAAAGTCCCTAAACTTTGAAGTTCAAAATCAAAAATTGAAATGTTAAAAATATAAAAACAATTAATGGAAAATAAAGATTTAGGTTCAAAAACACTTACCCAAATAATTTATTTTGAAAAATCCTTTTGAAATTTCCTTCCAAGAGTTCCCAAAGCTTAAAAATGGTGAAATTGGGAGAAACCTCAATTTTACAAAATTTGATTTACTGCCAGTCATTTCTTCTTTGTGATCGTAGCTTGAGGTCCGCGAATATGGAGGCTAACCTTCAGCAACCCTTTGTAAATACAGATCTCCTCACATGAATGCAAAGGTCAAAATCCCACTTCAACCACTCTCTTTTTCTTTAGTAGCTTTATCATAAACTTAGAATATCTTGGCATTTGCAAAAGGGCATCAACTAGTGGTATGTTAATGAACAACTTGTTGAATATATAAATAAACTTCTTGAATTGGTTGTCCTCCTTTTTCTTCAGCAATCTTTAAGGATATAGAAGAAAACACTTGGGCACATCGCAATTAGCAGATTTATCCCCTTTTGCTTTCTCATCATCAATCACCATATTAGTAGAATCATCCTTCTTCTCCTCATCAACAACCACATTCTTCTCATTCACTAAGTCCTCATTAACAATAATCTGAATGGGTGCACTAGGATTCACCCCATCATCAACTTTGTCACTTGCCATCTTCTTAGGTATGACCTTGGTATCATCAAGCATCTTGTCACTCTTAGTAACTATTTCGATAAATGGCCATTATTGTTTGGATTTGCGAGAGTGTCACTAGGAAGCGTACCTTTGGCTCTTTGATTTATTTAAGTTGAGAAATAATTCAATTGGGTCTCCAAGTGTTTGATTGAAGCGGACTAAGATCTCACATTTTGGGTTAAGCTAGATACATCACTTTTGAGTTCTTTAACCCTATTTTCCCTAGACTCGACCCTCTTGAGAAATTAGTTCAACATTCTCCTCGATCTTCAAAGTAGCTAGGTCACTCACACTTGCTTGGTTATGGGGAGCATCAGATTTTTATGAAGGCACATATCGGTTTAAACTTTAATGATCATACCTCTCATCTACTCTTGTTCAATCTCACCACGCCACTGCCCTTCTCGGTCTCTCCAAGGAACATCTCGATCTCTCCAATCTTGATTCTCCTCCTGAGGATACCAAGGAACTTGATTAATACCCTGGTAAAGAAATTGACCCTTAATTTTCCAAGTATCTTATATCCTTATCAAAGGAGGCATAGGCAGCCACTTATTCAAGTTCTAGTGCACTATGTGATCTAATGGCGTTCACACTTTTATTTTTGGCACTCAATATGCTTAGCTAAGAGCTCCACATTAGTCATCATCTTAGCCATTTTTTAATCTTGCTCTACTTCCTTTCCTCTCATCTCGTATGTCATGGTTGAAGCTACTACACCTAAAAGCCTTTCATTATCCCTTGTGTGTTAAGCCATGTCAGTTTTCACCATTTTATAAAGGGAAATGGAAGTTAATAGATAAGTTAGGCTCATGAAAGATCTTCCAACCAAGTTTTTCACTACCGATTGATTTACCTCATCAAACGAACAGTAGAAAATTTGTACCAATACTTTATTTGACAATCCATGGTTTAAGAATATAGCAACCTTCTTAAACCTCAACTACACTTCATGTATGGCTTCCCCGGTAATTGATAAAAATTATTTATTTCATCTCACAATTTGAGCATCTGCGAGGGAGGGAAAAATCTCTCAAGGAACGCCTTTTGAGCTCATCCCAAGAGGAAATTCATCAAGTCATGAGGTGACTTCTCCAGTTAATGAGAAAGAGAACAACTTTAGTCAAATAGATTATTGGCTAATGTTCCACATTTTGATGGGAATACAAACATCCACAAAGTTGTGAAGGTGCTGGTTTGCATCTTCCACGACTTGTCCTCCGAATAATTCAATCATTTAAAGGAGGTGCGACATGGGATTTGTCACTTGGAAAACTACATTTCTTAACATAGGTGGTAGGAGAATAGCTCCCGCAATACCTATCTTAATGGGATCATCATCAAAAACATTGATAAAACCAACCACGCTTTCTTTTTCATCCGCTTGGCATATCTTATCATGTTTTCACAACAAACAACACAAAAAAAGTAACAAGAACATATAATGCATGAAATTTTGAATTCAAAAATCAACTAGATACAATATTTAGCCAATTTCTGGCAACGACGCTATTTTTAATAAATACTCAACTATGTTCCATTTTTAAGGCATAAGCGGTCGTATGCAAAAGAATACCCAACTTTTGAGGTTGAGTCAAACTAAAAAGATTGGCAATGAGATCACTCTCAAATTGAATTCTCAACCCAAAATAAACTAGCTCATTGTACTCTCAACAAATGAATATATAAAATGGGGGTTTTAGGAAACAAATAGAAATTATCAATAATAAGAATAAATACAAAGAGACAACACAAATAAGTTCTACCAAGATGAAAACAACTAGGGGGTGTGTTTTTATTGGGTTTTGACACAATAGCCAAAGATTAATCAAAACCAAATTGGTTGATACATTGATATCGTTTGGTCTAGGCTACATTCGATATTCTCTCGAACTATCAAACGTATATCCATTTGATTCTCTCAAACTCCAACACCCTTACCAATAAGAAACCAAACATTGCTTGAGTGGATAGACTACACCAAGCTCATATCCTTAAATGGGAAATTAGTTGGATTATCCTATCTCTAGCTCAAATCTAAAGACTAATTTCATTAAGTCCTCACTAATGAAGTCTTACGCAACTCTGTTTTACTTTCTCAAGCCAAAATTGTGTTAGAGAGCTCAACTAATATCTATAATCAACTGATTTTTAGATTAACACTTCAAGACAATAATACATCCATGCATAACAACTATTTTGGAACTAATTAATCAATACACATTGGATTTTACACTCTTATCTTGCATACACCCCTAGCTACATATTTAGCTACTCATAAGTGAAAAAATAGAAAATATACTTAGGAAAGATCCATTTCAAGCAAAATTGATTACCAATATGAGATCCAAAATTTAGAAGGATGCAAATCTGAGTTTTCTTCCTTAGAAAGCAATAGAAGTTCTTAGCTACTTTCTATCGCTACAAAGTTATCCAAAAAAATATTCTCTAGACTATTCCCAATTTGAAAGATCATAATGGTACATAATTACACAAATATCTATTTTATCCTTGGAACCTTCCAAAGGTAGAACTTTATTATTCAAGTATACTTTTTCCCTTTATCTTCCGCTCCTCAACTTGCATTAGACCAATGAAATGCTGATTCAAGATTGTTCAATGCCAATCACATCGTTGCTTCAGCCTTCAGTTTCTTTAGTAGCACTAGTGCTAGGGTCAGCAGAATGCCGAACAAATATTATACATCACTAATTAATCACCAGTTTTTGGACAGTTTTCCTCAATTCAAGTCGATATTTAGCTGGCGAGACGCCAACTGCCTCCAAATCCTTTAAACTTAACTTTTACAAGGAATGCCTGCATATGAGAGAACTAAGGCCTAAAATCCCTTTATTTAATTAGCATTAAACATCATAATTATTCATGAATTTGAGTTTAATGAGTTGATAAAATACCATCTCACTAGTGGGAGAGATGTGAATGTAGATACAATTGAAGTTACAATTCAGATAAAAGATACTAACAATACTAAGGAATAACTTGAGAAGGCTTTTCAGGTTCAAGAGGAAGATGGTGTTAAGGTAGTGAAGAAGCAAAACCTACAACTATTAGAGGAACCTACTAATCAATCATGGGAGGAAAGAGTGGAAAATGATGAGGGCACTGATGAGGAATAAAAGGTACATGAATCAACATAACCTTTAGGGGATTAAATGGAGAAATATAAAGAGATTACCAACACATTTTTTATGTTTAGTAATGAAGATGTCAAGCCCCAAATTCAAGGAGGCGCAATCAATACCAGGTATCTTATTTGATCGAATGAACTAATAAAAACCTAGTCAAATAAAACAACCTATAATATGTCAAGATCTATGAGGCGTAAACAATCTGCAAGCATTCATAATATAAAAGCAAAAGAATAATATAGCAGGCCGATAAGGTCGCTTTAAACCATACTCTGAGCGAAAGCCAATCCATTACCTAAATATATGCACAACGTTGTCCAGACTACTGTCCAGAAATAATGACTAACAAGATAGCTAAAAATACCGTGACGGATCACAAAACCTACAACAGATGTCTACAACCCTCTATGATAAAAAAAACTACTAACACCTAGTCGGGATAGGGACCTGACATACCTATCAGCTATACAAAGCAAAATTAGACTCTAGACTTAACAAAACAAAAAAATGGAGTGTATCAACTATCACCTGAACTCAACCACATGCAATGAGGATCTCTTCTACCAGATGATCTACAAAAATAAATGCAGTGCCCTATAAGTAATAGAGACATCAGTACAAAATAATGTACAAAAAATATAAAGTGAAAGAATAATATAAATAGCATAATCAAAGTTGAAATCATAATACAACATACTTAATTTATACATAATCAATATCTCATAGAAACCATGCTACTTGCATAGTTCATATTCACTTTTCTTATTCTTGATTCAAATCACACAAATAACCAACAGTTCAACATCAAACAATAATCTATCCAAGCACCATAGGTGTCAACCATAATCACATCATGATGAATATAATATCGTGAAATGCAATCATAACAGCATAAATCACAACCTAAGTTACCTATTCCTATCTTTACCTTAAACTCCCTAACAGTATCAACAACAACATGAACAACATGTTGCCGATAACTTTTAGCCTAATCGACCTACTCCCAACTTGTCTTATAGCACCATAGTTTCAATAACACACTAAGCCCAAATACCCCACACACAATTGAGAACAATAATTCAAGCCATAATACAAAATAATATAAAATGCAATGCAATAAAATATAATATATTACAGGCAAACACCCTGATCACTAGCCTTAAAGGACAAAAGTAGTAAATATACATATAGTGTAGGCATACACTTTGATCTCAAACTCAAAAGCATAAGTTTATGTAGTGTAGGCATATATTCTGATCCTAATTTTAAGGGCATGAATGCATGTGGTGTAGGCTTACATTCCATTCCCAGTCGTAAGGGCATGAAATGCAATAAATATATACTATGAGTATGTAAATGGGCAAACATAAGCAAATTGTGCCACAACAACAATCTAGCTAACCCACAAGTTCATAACATAAATAGGAGAATTTCTATGTGGATCGACAAGATCATCATGATATCTAAAGTCATATAAATTGCTATGCGGGCTAACAAGACCACCATGGCATCAATAATAGTAAGTAAAATATAAACATATATGTATGCAAAAATAGAAACCCTACAAGTAACCCTTATGTAGCCATACCTCCACCATACCACAACCATAATACCATAATCAGCCTAACCATCATA
This sequence comes from Solanum dulcamara, assembly GCF_947179165.1. NCBI lineage: Eukaryota > Viridiplantae > Streptophyta > Magnoliopsida > Solanales > Solanaceae > Solanum > Solanum dulcamara. Next base: position 54,937,913 of record NC_077245.1, read on the forward strand.
AGAATCTGATAACCATGAAATATATATAACTACCTCTTATCCTCAACTTGACACAGGGTCGACATCACTAAATATGATTTCTTAAAAAGAATAATTGTCATGACCTAAGCTACACTCTATATGTGACAAGGCGAATAAGATCCCGAAAGACCTTAAACAAGCCTCTTAGCATAAGCATAACTTAAAAACAATATGATAATCAACATAAGAATGAAGTTCAAAAGATAAGTCTTAAAATCAATCTTATCATAGCAACTCAACATAAGAAAAATCTAAGAGTAACACTTGAAAAGGCAGAAAAACCATACTAAATTTGACGTAGCCTCTAACTATCATAGATGGGGTGTAGGACAAGCCCTAGCTCACCAAATTCATGACTCGAGCCTAGGGCCTAGATGTAATACGATGATCGGGAACTCGAAGGATTTCAACCACGCCATCTTAGCATGCATTGCATACATAAGGTAAAGAAACATAATAAGATAAGCTAAAGAAACAAAGCAATAAGAACTCAAAGGAAATCCAACCAAATGTCCAAAATGGACTTATATCAAACTGAATGTCTAAACATCCCTCTATTTTTTACTAGCTATGGGCTTAGGACAATCTCCTAGCTCATCCAAATCATAAGAGAAAATTCAAGTAAACAACATGAAAGAAAATTCATTTCCTCGATGAATGAGGACTCACCAACTCTTGAAAACTAAAGCAACTCTAGCCACGAATGTAAGGAGCGTGAGTGTCATCCGTACCTACATTATGAAAAAATGTTGGCAAAATATGCATTAGTACATAGAAGGTACTAAGTATGTGAGAAATGCATGAATAAGTAAAGGAACGTGAGCAATATGACATAGGATACATAATTAATCATAATGAGCATGAATAAAGCTTAAAGCATTTGGAAACATATGAAAATGTATGGTCAATGCATCATAAAACTTTATAATAAATCTCATATCTTTGCATTCAACTTGTGTGGGATAAGACCTTTAACCGACATCTTGAGACCATGTGAGCTATAATATGAAATCTCATGTAACTCCCACATCAAGAAGAGATAGGCTCCTTGCCAAAGTAGACTCCGTGAGAACAACTCTAACTTTATGAGCTATATGTGGATCCACTAGCTAAGCCATGAAGGCAACCTAGGATAATGTAGTTTGGGACTTTAGGTTGCTACTAGGATTCCCTTGGATAACTAACTATGTTACCGAATCGAACCCCACCTATAAGTCTTATCGGTGCTTAGTCAATATCCCAAATGAATTCATTAACAACATCAAAACATCATCATTAACTTCATCATGAAAATAATAATAAGAGTAGCTTATTAAATTTAATGATTCATAGAAATCCATAACTTTGTGAGAACGGTCTTTATCACCATCTAAATATAATTGTGTGACAATTATTCTTATCACACCACAATAGCTTTGTTGGATAATAATTGATCATCATTATAACTTTCATCATTAAATCATAATCTCAACTTTATTCATAAAAGCTTTCTTTGAACATCATTGAACTCATAATCAAACTCATGGAAAATCATCTTTAAGCTTTATAAGAATGATTAAAATTAACTTTATGTATGGGCATTCATAATACAACTTGAATTCATGTAATTCATGTAGAAACATGCTTATAATGATCATTAATAACATCTAAAAATGAAATTAAAACAACCTAATGTAATTCATCAAAACTAGGGTTAATAGACAATTAAAATTTGAAAAAAAGTTTGGGGAAGCCTTGGGACTCCATGGGTGAAAGGAATCCATGTATCAACCCCCACATACCTTAGTGAAATCAACTTAAAATTAAGAAAGAACCTTGATGAACTTGAAACCTTAGCTTGAAATTTGAAGGATACCTTGAGAGGATTTGTGATCTTGCCTTAGGGAAATTTCAAAGAATGATTTAGAATAGAAAGAATTTTGAAGGGTTGGATAGTTATAGGCTTGAACTTGGCCATAATAGTATCTAGGTTCATTGAATCAAACTTTGAGAAAATACCATATTGCCCTTCATTAATTCTAATTTTTGAACCTATGACTAAGGTTCTGAGAGTCGTACACTGTTCGATGAGTCGTAGAAACAACTTTTCCTGCAGGCCACTTGAAAGCTATGATATTTAGTGTCTATGTCCTCTACTATGAGTCATTTTTACGATTAGTCAAAAGGACTACGAGTCATAAACTTTACTCGTCCTGCAGGTCCTGAAAACCTGCAAAATAGTAGTCTCTAAAGTTTTGTTACAAGTTATCATTATGACTCATCGATGGGACTACGACTCATATTGTTGAGTCGTAGAACTTCCCTTGAGGTTTGGTCTTTCACAATTTCAAGGACTCACCCCTATGAGTCATAGAAGTCTCTACGAGTCATATAGTGACTCGTGGACTTGACATCAGTCTACATTTTGAGAATTTTCTCCTTGGTTCCAACTTTTTTGACTTCTGGGGTCTTACACCAAAATAAACTAAAGCTGAAAGACAAAATAGAAAACATCATAAGATGGTTGTGACCTCAAGTCATAAGGACTCACCAAGTAAATCTACACTGATAGGATCCAAGGACTAACCACAGGCATGAGAGAGAGCATTGTGACCTACATTATAAAATAATATAGCCAAAAAGATATATGGTCAGTACTATAGGATGTACTGAGTATGAAGAATATGCAATGCATGAAATAAATATGCTAATGTAATGACCAAGCTAAAACATGAAGAAAGCCTTTAAAACATCATTACAAACATAGAATATGGTCAATACAATATTCGTAAGAAAATCATAATGGAAACATAACATAATGAGAGAAACTCTTAATTGACATAAATATGTGAGCTATAACATGGAGTTCAATATCATACCTTCTACACCAAAAAGCGATTTTCTTACTCGATGCTAGGTACCCTCTCAACAAGAATAGTCATAATCATAATATAGTCATTGAAAATGGTAATAAGCTTGTAAGACCAAATTCATCATAAATACTTAAAAATTATAAGAATAGCTCCTCTAACAAATCATGATATCATTGTATGTTCATAAAGGTACTTGTCTAAGCATCAAAAATTATGATAAACTTGTTCATAGAAAAATCATGAAGACTCCTCTTGATAAGAATTCTTTAATTTGAATCAACCTTTGTCTTCCTACAAATCGTATTGATACTTTATCTAAAAGCATCCTTGAAATCGTAATTCATAAGTTCATGATGCATACACAATTCACAAACATAATTCATAATCATAAAATATACATAATGCATGGATTCATGTGAAATTTATCAAAAATATGTAATTAAGATCAAATCATGCATAATAAGATCATTGAAATTGAATAAAACCATAATCTATTGAACCCAATGCAAGATCATTAAAACCCTAGAAATTTGAATTGAAATTCATGGAAAAAGTAGGGAGATCTTTGGGACTCAATGGATGTAAAAGATCCATTGATGAAATCCTACATACCTCAATGAATTCTAGCCTTCAAACTTGAAAAGGAGACTTCAGTTCTTGAAACCCTATCTTTGTTGGAGAAGAATACCTTGGGAGAGTTGCTTGAGAGCCTTAGAGATTTTTAGGTGAATGAGAGGGAATGGGGGAAAATTGAAAGGTTTGGGTAGTTATAGGTCTTAGGGGTTAGTCCAAAATGACCTAGTTTAGATACTAAAAGAATGGGAAAATTCTGAATTACCCTTGAAAAAAATGACTGTCGGCTGGACTATGGACGCCTTCTATGGCCCATAGAACTCTATACGGAATGTATAGGTCTCGTGGAAGCCACATGAGAAAACCCACTTTTTGAAGTCCCATCTATGATCACCCTCTATGGGCCATAGAAACATCTATAGTCCGTAGACATCCCTTGTCCTTTCAACTTTCCAAAACTAATTCTCTGAACTTCCCATCTACGGCCAGGTCTATGGCTCATGGAACCTTACACAGGCCGCACAAACCTCTCTTACAATTTCCCTTAACAAAATTCCCTAAGTGTGGTAGTGTGTTCTACGAACCCTCCTATGGTCCATAGAACTCACCATGACTGTAGAACATGTCCGTCCTAAGGGACCTCAATCCAAGCCTCAGAAGTTCTTTTACGACCTCGTCTATAGTCTGTTGGACCTTATACGAACCGTACAACCATCCGTAGACTTTAACTTGAGATTTTCCTTTCTCTTAGACCCATTTACAATAGCCCTCTATGTATTTTATAAGCTTGTATGGTTTGTACATGGCCTCGTATAAATCATGTACCAGTAACTTCTTGAGCTCTTTTCTTCCTAAATCAATTTTTGGACTTTCGAGGTGTTATAATATCTCTCTCTTGGAAATATTCGTCCTCGAATGGGACTCAAGCTATCATGAACAGAGGAAGGAAAGATACTAACAACCCAACATAAATGAAAAACACATCAAAATGCATAAAACTAAGTAGTAATCAACCACTATCTAAAACATGACTTTGAAAACCAATTTCATGAACATGCATGCATATGGAAACATGAGAATATATGAGATGTATGAATCTGAAAGAGTAAACATGAGGAAATAATATCTCAAACTAAAATTGAACTAGAGGGAAACATATGAGGATAACAGGACATCATACCGCTTCGGACTCCCAAGTAGCACCCTCAACTGACTGATTCCTCCAAAGAACCTTAATTGAAGCAACTTCTTTATTTCTCAACTTTTGAATTTGCCAGTCTATAATTTCAATTAGAATTTCCTCATAGGACAAACTTTCCTTCACACCCATACTATCCAAAGAATAATACAGCTAGTATTGCCAATGCACTTTTTTAACAAAGAAACATGAAACACCGAATTTGCGAATTCCAACTCTGAAGGCAAATCTAACTCATATGCCACCTTACCAAAACTCCTCAAAATTAGATATGGGACTACATAACAAGAATAAGCTTCCATCTCTTACCTAAATATATCACACCCTTCATAGGTAAGATTTTCAAGTAAACTCAATCATTAACTTCAAACTTAGGCTCTCTTCTTCTCACATTTGAATAGGATTTTTATTGGCTTTGGGCAGTCTTTAACCTCTCTCTAATGAGTCTAACTTTCTCCATAGCTTCATAAACAGATTTGGACCCCATCAAAGCAATCTCACCAACTTCAAACCATTCAATAGGAGATCTACACCTCCTACAATAAAGATCCTCGAATAGAGACATTTGAATACTCAAATGATAGCTATTATTAAAGGCAAGCTCAATTAAGGTCAAATGGTTAGTACAATTCCCTTTGAAGTCAATCAAACAAGAGCTCAACATATCCTTCAAGGTCTGAATAGATGGTTTGGCTTGACCATCGGTCTAAGGGTGAATAGAGAAGTAAACTGACCAAGATCTTTCTAAAACGATCTCCAAAATAGAGAAGTAAACTGAGTTCCTTACTATAAAATAATAGATAATGTAATACCATGAAACTTAACCAACACTCGAATGTAAAGCCTAGCACAATCCTCGATTCAATAAGAAGTCTTAACGGAAAGAAAATATGCCAACTTAGTCATTTAGTCTACAACCACCCAAATTGAATCATGCTGATGACACGTACGAGGTAAACCTGTAGTGAAGTCCATATTCAAATCTTCACACTTTCAAGTAGAAATATCAATATCTTGAGCCAAACCTCCCACTTTTTGATACTCAACCTTTACTTGTTGGCAATTCAGACACTTAGCCATAAATTCCATAATATCCTTTTTCATGTCATTCCACCAATAGACTTTTCTCAAATCACAATATATATTGGTGGATCCTAGGTGAATAGAATATCAAGAACTATGAGCTTCTAACAATATTTTTTGCCTTAAACCATCAATATCACGAACACACAACAGACTTTGAGTAAATGAGAGGAAATGTGAGAACTTTAAAGTGTGAATACAGTTACAGGGCTTAAGAATAGTTTAGAAATGACATAGTTTAGGACTAAAAAGGATAGAAAATGACCTAATTAATCCTAAAAAAATAACTATCAGAGGGACTCTACGAAGCCATCTACAGTCTGTAGGTCCTTCTATCGACCATCTTATTATTCTATAGCTAAAGTTCAGAAAGTCAAAAATCCAGTCAAAATTCTATGAATCCACTCTATGGTTCGTAACCTCTCTACGGGCTATAGGACCTTCTCGTACAATCCCAAAATCTTGAATTTTTCACCAAGTATGGGAACACAACTATGGACCACTTTCTATAGGTCGTACGTCCTCTTACATACCATCCTATTGGTCTGTGGAAAATGTTTGGAAACCCAACTTTTTTTTCAACTTTTAAAACACTTTCCACAACTGCCTTCTTCGGACGGTAGGACCTTGTACCGTCTATACGTGAGCTCATAGAACCTGCATCAGTGATAAAATATGCAAATTTCCTTTTCAACGTATCTTACCAATTTCCGAGGTGTTACATGAATGAACCATCTTGTAGAGAAGGCCACTTGGGAGATTAAATTTGACATGTGTTGAAAATATTCTTAGTTATTTGTGGAGTCTGATAATCTTCTTTCTACTCTTTCTATCTCATCTATCCTTTTTGATGTTTGAGGATGAATGTGTGTTTAATTATTATCTGATGTAATGGCTTTCCCAATTTTTATGATTGTTTAGGGTCATACTACCCTCGTATAGATCCCCATGGTTCAAAAATTAGCAAAAATTCAAAAAAAGAATAAAGTAAAAAAATTTGCCCAGGCTTCTCTATAGAGAAGACCTCATTTGCTATAGCAACCTTTTCTACAGTGAAGGGAGGCATCTCAATTGGGAAAGTTGCGAAGTCGAGGGGCTTCACTAGATCAAAGCATATATAAACTATAGCGACCTTCGCTATAACAAAGGTTGAGAATTTGTAAGTCATGTTTCAAGTTAGCCTTCAGCCCAGTCTTGGTCATAACTAGAATATTCGACCAGAGAGGGTCAAGAGTGACTTTTTTAATACTTAGGTATTTTCTCTCTCAAGGTAAGTACTTTCAATCCATATTTTTCTTATGTAATCCATTTTTTTCATAGAATAGAAGGGTGGGTTCTTTATGGGACTTTAATGAGCTGAACTCTATGGTTATTTATTATTGGGGTACTATGTAAAAGGAGGAGGATTATGCATAATTTTTGTTCTTTTTTGTTACATTCAATCTTCTAGCATGAAATTATGAATATAGCCTTTAATTTTGATATTGAAGAAACTAGAAACCCCATAAAAATAAATTTGTTGTGCTTATAAACTGCTCAAGAGAGGCTAATAAGGCTAAATTCCATGAATGGGATTCGATTAATCATGAAAACCTTTGATTTGTTAAAATAACATGTTAATAATCATTAGACCTTCTAAAAAGATAGAATTAGGTGGATTTGAATACTCAAGACCTTCGTTTGAGAAAATAGGTTATTAAAATGTCTTCATATTTTATTTGTCTTAGACTTTGAGTATTTTGAGGAATTGAAAAAAGGAATGGCTCCAACAATGTAACTTATTTTCTTCCAGTTCGTTGATTGAGGTAGATTATAATTTACTTAGAGTTAGAATTTGCTTAATTTTTGATATGTAGTATGAATTATATTGCATGTTGATTGGTTTTCATACATAATTGGTGGTTGTTTATGATTGAATTAAATTCTGCTGGTATGAATAAACATATAAGTTGTTGAACTGTCTACTTTGATGATGTTATAAATGATGAACATGTGATTATTTTATACATCTTGTGTTATCTTGAGAGATCACGATAGAGGTTAGCAGAATGAAATATGTGAATATAGTGAGGATATAATTACTATTCGGATGATGAGTGGCTTGAGTTTGATGTGAACTTACAGATAAACAGTTATGTGTGTGATTAGATCAGGTACCACGTTGATACAATATATGCATATTTAGGGTCCTTTACATGTCATGGCTAGATGAGAAAGATTATGACCCTTCAGCATGTGTGTACATATGAGAATGAGACTTATGATTTGAGAGAGTGTTAGTGATTTTTGATAAGTGTAGTGATCATACAGCTGTAAAGCCAAGATGGATACGATTTCCATTATTCTACTTTTTATGTATTTTGAACAAGTGTGTTGATGGCTTATATTGATTGATGTTTGATGCTCAGTATTTCATGATTTTTGATATGCTAGTTAATATCTAGTTATATTAAAAAGTGGTATAAAATCAAAATTCTATAATTGATTTCACTTATAATAGCTAAGTGCGGATGGAATATTTTACACTTGGTCATTTAGCAAGTGCTGGATTGTGTATTCTATTAAGGATGATGATGAGTTGTATTTGTATCCGCGTATACACTATTGTGTTTTTAATTAGTGATGATTTTGTTGACTATGTAGAATTACCTGTCGACTTATTTTACAACTGTGATCATATATCCATTACTAATTTTAATCGGTATATGATGCCTACCAGTACATAATATTTGTACTGATACTACTCCTGCACTTTTTTTAAGTGCAGATTGTGATTTAGAGGCTCCTACTAGACCTCGTATTTAGTAACGCTACTTTCAAATCAGAGGATGAGCTACTTTCATCCGGACTACTACAGATTCTTTCATTTATATTGTCTTTCTTTTTAGATATTGTGACTAGATATTATTTATTTATTCCAACTCTTAGAATTTTTAGTTAGATGTTTTAGTACGATGACTTTTGGATTCTGGAATGTTTGTTTAGATTTTTACTACTTATTATTTAATTCAAGGAGTTAGACTTTATTTTGTTATGCTTTCATATTCTGCTAGAAATGTTAGTTGTTGCATGACTTAGAATGTTTAAGTGTTGGTTTTCCCACAGAGGAGTTGATGTGGATGTCGGTCACAACTATTTGGATTGTTACAAGGTTGTTATCATAGCTCTAGGTTTGTCGATCTCATTGTACAAAAACATATCTAGTAGAGTCTTGTGGAATGGTACAAAGACGTCTATGTTTCTCTTCGAGAGGCTATGGGGTAGTAGAAAAAATCAATTTTATTTTCTTCGTGTTATTACTTACTTCCAATTGGTATCCGGTGATCCAAATTGATATTTAACTCTTTTACTCTTTTCTCTCACAAATGGTGAGAACACGATTAGGTGAGGCTAAATTCGAGATTCCTGAGCCAGTCACTATTGTCGTAACTCGCGATAAAGGATGGGCCAGAAGTGGTGCTAGAGGTAGAGGGAGAGCAGCAGTTCCAATTTGGGATAGAGCTCCAGCTGCCTAGCAGGTGCGAGATAGGGGCTGAGTTCTCTGGGCCTAGAGAGATTTCTAAATTGTGATTGTGGAGGTAGATGTACCAGTTCGAGAGGCAATACACCCACTCTGACTTGTTCAAAGTCAATAGCTTAGGTGATGACATTACTGGGCAGCTTGATAGCTAATGGGACTATGGATGCAGTTTTCGCAGTTTCCATTGCTCCCGCAGGTCAGTATCTGGGATTTCAACATGTTACAGATGTGACTCCTCGATTGGATGATATTTCTGAGTCAGTTATGTTTTCAAGGCCAGTGACTAGGTCAATGATGATAGGTTAGGAGCATGATCTATTCTAGAGATTCACTATGATAAAACCTCTTGTTTTCTACTGTACCGAGTCTGAAGACGTATGTGAATTCATCATCGACTATCACAAGAGACTCCATAAAAAGAAGGCAGTGGAGAGATATGGGATAGAGTTTATCATTTTATAGTTGATGGAGGATGCTAACTTATGGTGACAGACATATATTAAGTGTAGACTTATCAATTTACTTCTTTGACCTAGACCTAATTTTACTCCATCTTTTTGGAGAACTATGTTCCTCATACTCTGCGAGATATGAGATGTGATAAGTTCACCAATATAGCAGGAAAGTCTATCTGTCACAACTTATGAGACTCATTTTCACTCCTTATCTAGATATTCTCTACAACTTCTACCAACATAAGAGGAGATGATCAAACAATTTTGAGGCATGGAGAAAATGGAAGGCTCTCACAATTTAGCATGTTTGCGCCCAGTTCATCGGTTAAGGTAAGTTATGATTTACTTGGAGTTAGACTTTGCTTAGTTTCAGATCTGTAGTGTGAGTTATATTGTATGTTGATTGGTCTTCAAACATAATTGGTGGTTGTTCATGATTGAATTAAATGTTACTTGTATGAATAAGCATGTAAACTGTTGAACTATATATTTTGATGATGTTATGAATGATGACCATGTGATTATTCTATGCATGTTTTGTTATCTTCAAAGGTAATTAGAGAAGTTAGCATATTGAAAAGTTTAGGTGCACTGTATCCTCTCTAGATGAAGGATTCTCGAAAACAACTTCACTAACCTATAAAAGTAATGTGATTTGTGTACATCGTATTCTTTCCAAATGTCATTTTTGTGAGATTATACTAGGTATGTTATTGTTATATACTATTTGATCAAAGTTGGAATTCTTTGCCAAACAACAAAGGATAGTACAATCAAATCTCGTTATAATAATTATTTTTTTAATTGGCATTTCACTATAATAACTTGATTTTTTCTAGAAATTTTTTTTATATTATATTTTATTTCTCTATAACATTATTCTACCTATAATATAGCACTGACGTTTATTATATTAATACACTTTTTGTAAAATTATCTTTTCATAATAGTGATACTCAAATATTGTGTGATAATTAATATTTTTTAAGAAATAGATTTTGTAAAAAATAAAATGTTAACATATTTATGATAATTATCATTAATGTCACCCTCTAATCCTGCAGTCGGGACAAAACCCTAGACGTCACCTATCTTCTCTCTCAGTAGAGGTGATCCCACAAAATAGCTACTGGCCGGAATGGCCGAACCAACTGGGGGACGACCTCCTCCGGTAACCCAAAACACAACCAACAATTTAAACACACAACCCACAATACTATTTACAACCTCAAAGACTAATATTCAGAATCAAACATATGCCAATCTCTTCAAACCCACAAGTTTGGATACAGATACTGTCAAAATCCCAGCAAAACAAATCTCATACATCAATGGGGAGCCTTTTATTGCCTGGAAATCAAATGAGATACAACAAATGATTGAAAAGGAGAAACTATAATATGCAGTGGTAGGTAAGTTTTCATATGACAACATTGATATTAAAGAACTAAGGAGAGTAATTCCAATACAGTGTGGAATTAAAGGAGTACCAATCATAGGAGTACTTGATGAAAGACATATTCTGATTCGTCTAAACTTTCTAGAAGACTATGTTAAAATGATGTCTACCCCTGTCTACTATCTAAAAGTACATGATAGATATTGTCAAATGAGATCTTTCATATAGAATCCATGGTTCAATCCAAAGGAAGAGACCTCATGTGCAGTAGCATAGATAAGCTTTCCTGAACTGACTCCAAATTTCTTTGTTAAAGAGGCTGTTTTTTCCATTGCAACAGCAGTTGGAAAATCGCTAACAGTAGATCTGGCTACAGCAAACAAGACAAGGCCAAGCTGCGTAAAAATCAAAGTTGAGGTCGATTTATTATCAACTTTACCAAAAAGGATAAACATTGCCGAAGAGGATGAATCAGGGATAATAAACTCAAAATGGGTAAGGATAAATTATGATTACTTACCAAGATATTGCAAACACTGCAGACTTCAAGGTCATGAGGAAAAGGAATGTAGAATTCTCCATCCTGAATTGGCTAAACATTTTAGAGAAGATTTCCGAAAGGAATATACAAAAGATATAGCCACAGAAACACAAAATAAAGAAGTCAGCCAAGGGAGAAGGGGATGGTACAATACTGGTAAACAAGAATGGATGCAAAGAAGGAGCAAATATAAAAACGATAAATCAGGGATTATAATTAGGGAAGTGACCCCAGTACCAAAGAAGAAGGAGGGAGTCATGGAAAATACCAATACTTTTGCAGTACTAGAAGAGATCTCAGAAAATCATGATCAAATGAATAAAGAACCTATGCCACAAGAAGATACTAGAACATGGATTGAGAAGAGCTTCTATACTAATAAAAGGATAACAAAAGACACAGACAATAACACAACTGGTACAGCACAACCATAAGAAGACAGCAGCATAGCTGAAGATGAGAACCACAACAGCAATATAAGAACTAGAATAGAAGGCATCTTACCTGAGGAACCTCACATACACACACTATGCAGAAATCTCCAATCAAAATCCGTAACATCAAATCTTCAAGAGCAGGAGGATATCCAGAAGAACAAGAGCACAAATCATTCCACCATAAACAGCAGCAAGACAACAGCCACAAGAAGAGGGGGACAAACAGTATCTGAAGCACAAGATAACATGGTGAAATTTCAAACTCCAGATTTAAATCAAATAGGGCAAGGAAGGGAAAACAATAGTCATAGCAAAGACTTGATTTCACAAGAAAATCAAACCTGGTGGGAGGTAGAGAAACAGATAGAATATCAGCAAGAAGGAAATAATAATACAAACAACATGGAAAATGAGGAGAGTAATCAAGAAAATAAAGAAAGAACAGAACAGGAGAAGGAAAATCAAGAGCTCAATATGATGCAACAGGAATATGGCATATCAATAATATCAAAACTGAATATGGAAAGGAGAAACATAGACCTTGATGAACACACCTTAGAGCATAATTTTAAAGCAGCCATTAAAGCAGGAGACATCTCTCCAAAGCATCTCCAAAAAGGAGGAGGAAAAGAAAAAAGAAAGATATCAAGAGATACAAGTGTTCCACCTGGAGTGGAGTCCATACTAGAAGGCAGATTAATAAACTTAATAAATCATGATGAATGCTCTTATATGGAATATTAGGTCAGTCAATACCAAGGAAGCTTTTACAAGGTTGATAAAAATGAATCAAAGACACCAGTTTGGATTTATAGGTTTAATGGAGCCTTTTCAAGATTCAAACAAGATAGAGGAATATAGGAGAAGACTATGTATGGAACATGCCATGGCTAACATATCTAGTAAGATTTGGGTTTTTGTGGAAGATATTTTTGACTATCATATAATAATGGATCATCAATAACATTTAACCATAAATTTAAAGATTAGAGAAAGTCAAGAGGAGATGCTAGTAACACTAGTGTATGCAAAGTGTACTCAAAATGAAAGATTGGATTTGTGGGACTCATTGGAGGATTTATCTACCTTAGTTAATATTCCATGGATGATTGGGGGTGAATTTAATGCAATAACTTCAGAAGAGGAGAAATATGGAGGCCTTCCAGTAACCATCAATGAAATTCTGGATTTCAGGGGGTGCATTCAGAATTATGGAATATCAAATTTGGGGTTTAGAGGCAGCAAATTTACTTGGTGGAATAGCCAAAATGGTGAGGATTGCATTTTTAAAAGATTGGATAGATGTTTGGGTAATCAACTGTTACAAACAAAATACTCTAGTGTTGATATCAAACATCTGATCAGGAGTGGTTCAGATCATGCTCCTATGTTAATCTCTTACACAGGAGACAATAGAAGCATCAAAAAACCTTTTAAGTTTTTGAATTTTTGGGTAAAACAGGAAGGTTTTATGGAGATAATTAGACAAAATTGGACAACTGAATTTATGGCAAACCCTTTCATACTTTTTCATCATAAATTGAAAAAAATGAAAGCAGCTTTGGTACAATGGAGTAAAGCAACTTTTGGGAACATTTTTCATGAAATTGAAACTCTTGAAGAGATTATAAAAATAAAGGAAAATCAGTTTCAAAATTTTCCAACTTCTACTAACAGACAGAAATTGCATAAAGTGCAGGCTGATTTAAATAAATATTTACATCTAGAGGAAGAATTCTGGAAACAGAAAGCTGGGATGCAGTGGTTTCAGGATGGGGATAGAAATACAAAATTCTTCCATGCTTGTACAGGGGAGAAGAAAAAGAATGCAAATAAGAAGAATTCAAGGGGAAGATGGGAACTGGATAGAAGAAGAAGGGGGAATAATTGCTGAAGCTATCAAATTTTACACGGATCAGTTTACAAAGGAAGAAGATCCAAAAGATTATGAAATTCTAAATCATTTACCCATAATGATCTCTGAAGAAGACAACTTGAGTTTTGAAGCAGAACCTACTAAAAAGAGGTGAAGAAAGTGGTTTTCCAACTAAATAGTGAAAGTGCAGAAGGACCTGATGGTTTTACATGTGTGTTTTATCAAGCTTGCTGGGAAATCATTAGAGATGATGTTATCAATATGATGAAGGCTTTCTTTTGCGGTGTAGAACTGCCCAGATTTGTCACTCATACTAATTTGGTCTTAATACCAAAGAAAGAAAGGGTTAACACCTTCTCTGATATGAGACCAATTAGTTTGAGCAATTTTATAAACAAAATCTTTTCTAGATTGATACATGAGAGATTGGTTTCTAAACTATCTAATATTATATCTCTCAATCAAGCTGATTTTGTCAAAAATAGAAGTATTGTGGAGAATATACTATTGACTCAAGAAATTGTTTCAAATATAAGATTGAGAACAAAAAATGCAAATGTGATATTAAAGCTGGATATGGAAAAAGCCTATGATAGGGTATCTTGGGTGTTCTTAACTAAGGTACTTAGACAAATGGGATTTTCAGAAAAGAGTATAGACATGGTCTATAGGATTGTTAGCAATAACTGGTACTCTATTTTGGTTAATGGGCAACAACAAGAATTTTTCCAATCTATCAGAGGAGTAAAGCAAGGGGACCCTCTTTCCCCTACTTTATTCATAATAGCAGCAGAAGTCCTAACAAGGAGTTTAAATGCACTTCATCAAAATATTTAGTTTAAAGGTTTTGATATGCCTAAATGGAGTCCAAAAATAAATCATCTTGCATATGCTGATGACATGATCATCTTTACTTCAGCAGATGTGGTGTCTTTGCAAAAAATAATGAGGATCTTAAGAAACTATGAGCAGACTTCTGGTTAGAAGATTAATATGGACAAAAGTGTTGTTTATATGCATAAGAAAGTTTCAGGAGACATCAGTATCACAGTTGAGATTGTAACTGGCATTAAGAGAAAAGATTTTCCTTTCATGTACTTGGGCTATCCTATCTATCATTGTAGGAGAAAGAATGAATTCTTTAATACTTTGACTCTTAAAATCATGAATAGATTACAAGGATGGAAGGGTAAAATGTTATCTTTTGGAGGAAGGACAATTCTTATTAAACATGTACTTCAAAGCATGCCAATACACATGTTATCAGCGGTTAACCCTCCTATTGGAATCATCAGACATATACACAAGATGTTTGCCCAGTTTTTTTGGAGCAATACTATTGGGGGAAAGAGTAGACACTGGGTGGCTTGGAAGAAGGTGTGTGTTCCTACTATAGAAGGAGGTCTAGGTTTTAGATCATTACATGATGTGGCATTAGCACTCTTTTGCAAACTCTGGTGGAACTTCAGGACAAAACCTACCTTATGGAGTGAATATATGACCAACAAGTATTGTAGGAAGGAAAATGCTATAGTGGTGCAATGGAAACAGGGGTCACAAACTTGGAAAAGAATGCTAGAAGTCAGGGACTTTATAGAACATCAAATTTGGTGGCAAGTTAGGAAAAGGGACTCACTTTTCTGGTTTGATAATTGGACTAGATTGAGAGCTTTAAACTATGTAAATCCAGGGAATACTTATGATGCAAGAATTCACAATGTCAAAGAAATGGTAGTACAGGGGAGGTGGAATAAGAAAAAATTGATGGAAGTACTTTCTAAAGACATTGTTGACCATATAACACAGAATGTAACCATACCCAAGGAAGAAAGAGACCTTGATAGACCATGGTGGATACTAGACACAAGTGGAGAATTTACTATTAAATCAACTTGGGATTTTGTCAGGTTAAGGGGACCACAATTGGACATTTATAGGTTCATGTGGATAAAAGGGTTGCCTTTTAAATTTTCCTTCTTTCTGTGGAGATGCTGGAAATGCAAAATTCCTACTGATGATGTTTTAAAGAAGATGAACTTTAATTTAGGGTCAAAGTGTTGGTGTTGTATAAATCCTAGAGAGGAGACTATGCACCATCTTTTCCTAACATCAGATACAGCTAAAAGGACTTGGTCCTTTTTTTGCAAGGCTGCAGGAATAAGCATGGAGGGGGTACAACTACAATAGTTAATTGTGAACTAGTGGAAGGCACCAGTAACAAATAGATTGAAACAAGTATATGCTGCAGTGCCATCAATTATAATGTGGGAACTTTGGAAGAGAAGAAATGGTATTAAGCATGGGCATAGGAAGATTAATAGTCCAGTTATTTATCTAGTCTTAATCTTTATTCAAAGACTAGTACTATACAGAAATCCATCAATTAAAACTATCCCTGCTGAATGGAAAAATCGGATACAAATGCTAGAGGCAGGCAAGGCAAGAGTGAAGGTAACACAAGTTAGATGGAATTTACCCCCACTTGATTGGTATACTTGCAACACAGATGGTGCTTCTAGAGGTAACCCAGGGAGGAGTGCCTATGGTTTTTGTTTGAGAAATACAGAAGGGAATCTAATATATGCTAAGGCTGAGGAAATTAGTTATGCCACCAATATAGAAGCAGAAATCGTGGCTCTGTTGGAAGCCTTGAAATACTGTAAGCAACGGGGATTAAATAACATCATTTTTCAGACAGATTCCCAAACTATTCAAAAAAATTTGATTGGAGAATGAAAACCTCCATGGAATATTGCAGTTTGGATAGAAGAGGTGGAGGAATATAAGAAGGATTTGGATGTTATTTTCAAACATACCCTAAGGGAAGATAATAAATTAGCTGATGCACTAGCAAATTATGCCTTAGATGAAGGTCCCCTACAGTGTTACATGTTCGAGGAGTTGAAAGTGCAGATGAGAAGAATTCTAAATAGTGACAAGAGTCAAATTCCTTATCTAAGAATTAAGAAATGATAAAGGAGAGGGACGAAAAAGGAAAAAGGGACACTAGAAGAAAAACAAATCCAGGAGGAGGAGAATGATTGATTTCTTCACTAACTGTTTGTTTATTTTGCAGGTACATACAAAAAAGTCCAAACAACACAGAAAAGGGGCAACAAAACACCTGAACAACAATAAATCAGTGTTACGATCCAAGCCTAGGGCCTAGACGTGACATGGCGAATGAGGAACCCAAAAGTACCTCAAACAAGCCTCTTAGCATTCTTTTAGCCTTTCATAGGTAATGACGATAAATGAAGAAGCGGAAATCATAATAGTAAATATTCAACTTACATATGTCCAACAATACCTCTAACTATTAGATTTAACGGGGCTAAGACAAGTCCCTAGCTCACCCTTAATCATAATAGAAGAAATACCATAGTAAAATATCTCAACATATCATAAGCTAGAAATATAAAGGAGTATTATTTCCGGAACATGGAAACTCACCAAAAGTAGTCTTCAAACGAAGTCTCAACTAGCCACGTGGAGGAGAACGAAGAGGACCACTGATCCCTACATGGTGATATCATGTAGGCAAAAAAGTATGCGTTAGTGCTTTGAATGTACTAAGTATGTAAGGATGCATGAACATTGAGAAAACATTAAAACATTTATGTAATATGGAACATAATTTAATGTATGCATAATAAATCATATAGATATCCTTTAAAACATTCATTTTGTGGGAAATTAACCATAACCGACATTTAAGACCATGCGAGCTATTATATGGAATCCAACATAACCCCCTACGTTGGCCGGAGAGACTACTTGCCAGGTAGAACTCCGTCAACTTCATTCATTTCTTTAACTTTAACTTTAAGCGTTATTTATTGATCCATTAGCCTAAGCCTACAAGGGCTCCTATGTTGGCACATAGTTAATGAGACAAGGGGTTGCTACTAGGATTCCCTTACCGAATCCCACCTCAATGCCTCATTCGGTGCTAAGTCAATCCCACGGAATAGTTTAATACTTCAAAATATTCATAGCATATAATTTGAGAATTCAAACATCATATTCGGTAGAATAGCTCATTAAAATATTTGATAATTCAAATATGCAAGAATTATCCTTATTGCATAAAGAATCCATCATTCATATAATTTCATCATTCTTTCATTTTATAAGACTCCCTTTTTTATCATAGATATTGCTTTCATAAATATTTATTTGAAGTCAAAGCTTTCAAATCAAACTTTATTAAAAACATAGTAAAACTAGGTGGGTTCAAATCACTTCAACTTGCAAATATGTATGTAAATAAATATACATAAATACTTTGAAATCCATTAATTAAAAATCATGCTTTAAACAACCCACCATGAATTTCAAGAACCTTTAAATAGATAAATAGAGGAATTACTTGTAAACCATCAATTCATACATATGAAATTATGTTGCATCAAAATAGAGCAATAATCATTAGTTTAACCATGATTCATACTATTAAGTAAAATTAAGAATTACCATAAGAAAATATTACTTGAAATCAAGAGACTTAATTGAAAGAGTTTTTGGACTACATGGGTGGAAGAACCCATGGATAAATACCAACATAACTTAGAGTAGAGCTTAAAGAAAATAAATATAATTTATCGTATAATCAAAATAATTTAGACATGAGAGTGAAAGAAATACTTTCATTGAAGCCTTACATACCTGGAATCCGAAGCTTTAGTCGGTACCGAAAGACTTAATGAACACTCTTGAGTCCTAGCTTCTCTCCTCGCCGGAACGTTTTATGTACTACCCGGAGTATATAAATCACCGAAATAGTATTTCTTCACTACTAAGAACTAAAAATATATTTGAGAATGTGTAAAGAAGTGTATAGAGAAAAAATTTGCTTTGAGAAAGCTTGATGAATAAAATGGGGAAATAATGTGGGTATTTATAGGTGGAAAAGAAGGATCTAACAATAAATAAAATAATTATAAAGAAAAATCTGAAAATTTAATGGAATATATTGATGTCATGGATGATGTTAAATGGAGGACAATTTATGTCATGAGTGATGTCAAATGTATCTAGATCTTTCCATGGTAGGTGAGATGAGTTCTTTTTAACAGAATACTCTTTTTCGGAGCTGTGTTTGAATAAGATAAATTTCTTATTAAGATTTGGTGTATCTTAAGAATTGTAGATATGGAAATCTAGTTTCATATCGTTCAAGAATCAACCAATTTAGATAAACCTACAGTGAGATATGATTTTTCTTCTATAAACACTCCTTTCCATCACAGCATCCTACCTTACAAAAATTAATTTATTTGACCTACTTAACCTCCGAAACATAAAATATGGTCTTCACAAAAGTTGTAGGTAGTGATCTTGTGGTTACTGAGAAATTTGAATCACCTAATTTGGATATTCCTATGAAAAGTTATGCCCAAAATACAGAGGCTATATCATATTTAGGCGAGAATTAAAATATCGTATACAACGTTTTTAGGGGATATTACAATCAGTTACTGGTACAAAAAGAACAACAATGATGGAGAACAAATGGAGATAGGGTGGGTCTACTTTGTGGTATTAGTATCAAGGGTACTCAATCAAAGGAATACACACTATACCTATTTGTATCAATGTCAAGAAAGGCATTTGTGAATCAGAAATCACCAGGTCTCTTCATCATTCAACAGGATGAGGAGAAGACCACAAACACAGAAAAGAAAAAAAAAGGAGAAGAGGAACGTTGCATCTACACAATAAAATTCAAGACAACAAACACACATGCAGATCAAAGATTCATAAAATTTCAGTTTGATCAGGTTTGAATCAGAATGAAACCACCAAATCACATGGTCTCTTCATCATTTTCAACAAAAAGAGGAGAAAAATACAAAGACAGAAAAGGAAAGAAGACGAAGGGTCATCTTCTAACTAAAATTTCAAGACACACATGTAAAGCAAAGAAGCACAAAATCAGTTAGAACAGGTGTGAATCAGAAAGAGACCATCATTTTATGGCCTCTTCATCATCTTCACAAGGACGAAGAAGACATAGAAGAAGACACAGAACAATGAGGGTTTCAATTAGTAAAGTAGTGGGTAGGTGAACTGCTTTGTTTTTTATCCATTTGTTTTACCTACTTGTACCTCTTTTACGGAATAATAAAAAGCCTAAGGGGCACAATTGACCAAAAAAAAATAAAATCATCATTAATGTCATGTAACATAGTAAATTTCAAGTACAAATATTTAATTTTTTTTAATATTTAAATGATGCCAATAATTATGATCACTACTAAATAAAATTTAAATATGAAATGCTAGCATACATAGTGTATATAATTACACCTCATTATAACAGTCAGACAAATGCAGTCGCAATAAAAAGGTTTGATTGCATATACCGACAAACGACCGTTAATTTGGTCCACGTTGGACCTGCCCGTTACACTTGTTTGTGACAGCCACTATTTACAGAGATTCCTTCTTTAGATACTGTTTTTTTTTTCTTTAGCATTTTCTCCAATCTCTGTTTTGCTGTAATAATTAGTTTTCTTTTTTGCTGTAATAATTAGTAGTATTCACGGATTGAAAAACCTCAAAAGGGGAGGAGAGTTGTAAATTTCAAGCCTCTTCCCCCTCCCCTTTGACTAAATATTCCCAGGTAATAAAATAACATTTTCTGTTTGAAAATTTTACTTTCTTCATTTAATCATAGTAGAGCAATTATTGCTTTGACAAATTCGTTCGAAGAAAAAAGAAAAGAGAAGATATTCAATCTTTGAGGGGTTTTTCATTTCAGCTCATTGGCTTGGATCTAGATCCCAAGAGCTGAATTTTGGATTTTCAATTGGTGGGTATTTTTTTTTGGCTCGATTTCTTGATAATTCTTGATATTTTTGCTATCCGGGGATCTCCTTTCGCATTTTCTTGAAATCATGCCGTTTTTTCTTTGGATGTAGTTTCTTTTACGAAAGGAAAGTATCTAGACGAAGTAGTTAATAAATTCTTATTGGGTATTAGAATTTGTATATATATGGTGAAGATGTATTTTTTGTTTCCAGAGTTGTGGAATGTTGGATGATTGGAGTGAAAGTGGTCTATAGGGATTTGCAGAGGAGGGGCTTGAAATTGTATAAAGATGGGGGTGATGTCAAGGAAAGTAGTGCCTGCATGTGGTAGTCTCTGCTTCTTTTGTCCATCATTGCGCGCAAGGTCAAGACAACCTGTTAAACGCTACAAAAAGCTCCTTGGAGAGATTTTCCCTAAATCACAGGTCAATTTCTTGTTTACAATCGTTCATTTTTTTCTTCTGTTGACATAATATAGGGTTTTCTGTTTTCTTCTGATGCTTATTATATTGGCAATGCGCTAATGTTTTTTGGAGTCAAAACATGATATGGTTTACTTTTCTGACATCTTCAGTATTTCAGTCTTACTTATTTCCTGATTATTATCTTCTATATTTTTTTTCTCATGCATTGTAGGATGCTGAGCCAAATGATAGAAAGATTATAAAACTTTGTGAGTATGCTTCAAGAAACCCATTGCGCATACCAAAGGTAAAATTATTATTTTTTGTTCAGTTATAATTCAGTAGTTCATAAAATTAAACTTTTGTAATTTTGCTGCTCTTGAACTTCCAAAATTCGGAAGAGGACCCACTAAAATTTTGAGGTTGACACAGAATATCCTCTCAAGTTGTATTTTTCTATTAAGAATTTTTTGAAAAACTGATTCATGAAAACTTCAATTTTTCCGTTTAGTGCTCTTCTTGTATTTTAAGCTATGTTGCAAGGAATCTCCAAAAATGTTGCCGCACCCATATTGGATTCTCTAAAAATGCACTATTTTTAGAGGATCCTTCACTCACCTGTCAGCAACGTAGATTTTTAGCATGTTTGTCCTGTGGGAAACATTGTACTTCTCCATTCACAAGGAAAGAGGGGAAATCCATTTTGTTATGCTATTAAACCTTGCATGTTATGTTCAAGGTAGTTACATACTTGAGAGGATGTTATTATCTCAAATAGCAAGTAGTTTCTAGGAATTCAGCCTCCAAAATTTCATACTTTTTTTTTGCAGTAATGTTCTAAAATAAGAGTCCAAAAGTAGGTCATGAAGTCTCTTCCATAGTTTAATTTTACTACAGAGATCTTTTTAGGTTTGCTCCCTCAAATAAGCCATGAGAGGGGTTACTCTGTAAGAAAGGTGAGCTCAGTCTCTCCATAAATTCATTGAAGTGAAAAAATATCCGAACGTCCATTTGTCATTCTGATATATAGATAAATTGTTGCCATGAATTTCTACCTATGAATCAGAATATTCATATTGTAGTATTGGGAGTTATAAAGTTTCATTAATTTCCATGTTTGGAAAGCTTTCTTGGTGTCTGGAGCCTCCTTAATATGTGTATACTAATTACTGATCAATGTGGTTCAGATTACTGAATACCTGGAGCAAAGGTGTTACAAAGATTTGCGAAATGAGCACCTTGGGTCAGTAAAGGTTGTTACCATGATCTACAGGAAGCTGTTATCTTCATGTAAGGAGCAGATGTAAGTTTGAACAATTAATAGAAGTACTTGTGTACCTATAGCTCAAAACTAAAACCAGTTTGAATGTCCTACTGTAGATTTATCTGCATTTACTAGACAAGGAAAAGATAGGAACAAACCAGTTTACAAGGCTCTAATCAGTGCTAAGCTTAGCTGGGAAGATTAAGCCAGATCTTATGCCTTTCTAGGTGCATGGCTACAATTATTTGTGGCAGATGAAGCTGAACATAAACAGGTGATAAAAATGGGAATGGATCTTGCTTATCCAGAAAAGGAAAAAAAGAAAAAAAGAAACAGAAAAAAGGGAACGAATTCTGGAGAACAATACGGAGAAATATGGATCTACTATTTTTTTGTTCTCTAAACTCTATATGTGGAGAAGGATCATCATTAGATTGCTTGGTTAGTCTTTGGCAACTAGAAGAAATAGCATTTTTTGTTGTCCTCAACTTCAAGAGAACTACAAAGGCTCTTCATTTCTCATATGCATACTTTAATAGACAGTGCTGGTTTTGCAACCCCTTGGTGTAGTTCTATAAAGTTCTATTACACAAGAGCTTAGAACTTAAAAATTTAAAACCCCAGCAGTAAATTCCTCTCCCTTTGTGGAGGGGCTGTTGATAGATCCCAACTGGTTATCAAGAGTTATGTGCCTGAAGGAAATCCACATTAGATCTACCCGTTTTGATAAAGTGTTCCTGTCCTTACTTGTTTGAGAGCATTAAAAGAGTTTGGAATTGAAGGGGAGCCTTGGAGCAGCAGTTAAGCTGTCTTCATGTGACCTATAGGTCACATGTATGAGCCGTTGAATTAGCCACTGATGCTTGTGTCAGGGTAGGCTTCCTACATTATATCCTCTTGGGGTCCAGTCCTTCCTTGGACCCCGTGTGAAGGTGGGATGCTTTGTGCACTGGCTCCCCTTTGATAAAAGAGTACAGAATTGTGAAGGACTTTTTGGAGAAAATCAAACAAACGAGTTGTTCCTATTAGCTGTTATGGAAGTCATTTGATATAGTTGACCTTACGAAGAACCTATACAGACCCCCAAATAAAAGAGAAAGACCTAGTCAAATATCTCCTTAAAACTATGAGTGGAAAGAATATGAGCAAGCTGGTCAGTTTAAGATGGTGGAACTGCTTCAAATTTGTCTTATTATTAGGTCACAATTAAAAAGAAAATATTATAAAAAGGGTTCATATAGCTTCTCTCTGTAATCAAAACGTCTTCCTTGGTTCATACCTTACCTTATCAAAAAGAAAAAAAAGATAAAAATAATCCCTCTCTTTCTGCTTGATGTAATTTATTTTAATGAGATTGTTTTAGATCTTTTCCCGCTTTCCTTGGTGACTTGTATTCTTGCCTCCTGTTTCCTTTGTTTTGAGCACTGATGTTACCGGAGATCTAGTTATCATGAAACTAGGCAATGAATTATAGTACTGAAAAACGATTTGCAAGTCTGTAGGTGCCACCTCAAATATGTCTAGACACTATTTAAGTAATAATGCTTAGTTGTTTCCTCAGAAATTTCTGACTTGAAAATAGGCTATAGGGTATCTACGATGTTCTGGTTGACTAAGTAATTTTTGGTGGAAATGTTTCTTCTCAAATAACATCAGTATCTATGCATGTGATATGCAGTTTTGCATTATTGCACTGATACAAGTGAAGTTCTGCATACAATATTTACTGACGTTACTTTTGACTTTTATGCAGTTAGAACAAAATGTAATGGTTTAATTGTTTAAATTTACAACTGCAGGCCACTATATGCTACTAGTCTATTGGGGATTATCCGCACTCTTTTTGAACAAACACAGCATAATGAAATGCAGATTTTAGGTTGCAACACTCTAGTCGACTTCATCAATAGCCAGGTTTGTGTGCCTAAGGAAAATAGATGTTAATATATACAGATATCATTCTCAGGAAAGACTATTTTGAAGTAGTTGTACTCCGCTAATATATTTTGAATGAAGAATGTAGTTTCTGAAGATGGACTTGGGTAGTCATGCAATATAGCTTCCCATGTATCATTTGGTCATGAATCATTATGTCTCTTACTGTCTGTCATAATTTTGGAGCGGCTAGCAAGCACTGATGTCTGTTAGGATTGTGAAGAGTCCTACTTCTACCCTTTAAGGGATGAGTGGTCTCTTTTTTTTTTTTTTTTGAATAAGTAACACTTGTATTGTCAAGCAGCACTTAGGTAGTGCTAAATCCTTTACAACGGATCAAAGTATAGCAATTTGACAAAGAGCTCCTAATCCTTGCATGACCCTAATACTTCTAGGATATTTTCTGCATTTATAAGAGAGTTCTTTGTACACCAAAAACACAAAAGCAAAATACAATCTGTTTTAATATTCTGTACTGTTCTACTCCTATCTTCAAAACACCTAGCATTTCTTTCCTTCCAAATGGTCCACCATATACAGGCTGGGATGGTTCTCCAGTAGCTCCTATTTTTAGCTCCCTTCCCAAGTTCTTCCCAACCAGATAGAGTGTCAATAATCTTGCTAGGCATTGTCTATTGTATACCTCTGAGATTGATGAAAATCTTCCATAGCTGATCTGTAATTCTGCAATGCAAAAACAAGTGTCCCACTGTCTCAGCTGCCTCACCACATAAACAACAGTGTGTAACTAAGATAATGTTCCTCTTTCTTAGATTTTCATGTGTCAAGACAGCTTCTTTTGCTAACAGCCATGAGAAACATGCCACTTTCAAAGGTGCTTTGGTTCTCTAGATTTGTTTCCATGGCCATAAGGAATTCTCTCCCATTGTCAAGTTCAAAAGTTTGTACCCTGAACTTACTTTGTATGCCCCTTTGTTGTGCCCATTCCACCATAGTCTGTCCATCCCATTTTTTTAGACCTTGAAAAGCTTCAATAATTTTGAATAACTCAATCAGTCTAGGAATTTCTCAATCATTCAAGTCTCTTCTGACATTTAAATCCTAGCCTTGGGGTGCCCACATGTCAGCTACTGTTCTGTCCTGATGGATAGCTAAATCAAACGGATCAGAGAACTTCTCTGCAAGACTCCAATTACCTAACCACCTGTCTTACCAAAAGATTGTTTTATTACCATCATATACACTAATGGTAGTGCTGTTAAGTAAAATGGGCCACCAGTTTCTGATCGATCTCCAAACAGTGACACCATAAGGATTGCTTACTTCTTTAGTCATCCACCCATCCAATTCTCCATACTTTATACTGATCACATTTTTCCATAGAGAGTGTGTCTCATGGGCATATCTCCACAACCACTTCATTTTCAAAGCTTTACTTTGTTTCTTCAGGTCTTTAATGCCAAGGCCCCCCTGTTTCTTTCTTGAGATGATTTCTTTCCACTTGACTAAGTGATAACCTTTCCTGGTATTATTTCCTTGCCAAAAAAAGGATCTCTTGATCTTATCTAACCTCTGTACTACCCTTGCTGGGATGGGGAAAAGGGTCAGCATGTAGGTTGGAAGAGCATCTAACACTGCATTGATCAAAGTGAGTCTTACCCCTCCCTAGACAAGTATTGGTTATCCATCTTGTTAATCTCCTCTCACACCTTTCTAGAACATTATCCCAAATTTCCTTGGACCTTGATTTGGCCCCATTGGCCCAATGGCATCCCTAGATATGCAGAGGGTAGGGTTCCAACTTCTCCTCCCAGAACTGAGGCCAAGAGATTAATGTTTGGTACATTGTAAATGGGATAAATGTGACTCTTCTCCCAATTAATGTGCAAGCCTGAGATGCCTTCAAAGAGCACTAGGATTACTCTTAAATATCTTAATTGTTCCTCTTCTGCACCACAAAAAATCAAAGTATCATCTGCGTATTGTAGATGTGTTACCTCCATGCTTTCTCCACTGTTTTTAGCGACTTCAAAACCAGATAACCAACCATTGACCTTTGCGGTCTTAATCATGTTGTGAAGTCCTTCCATGGCTAGGATGAACAAAAAAGGGGACAGAGGGCCCCCTTGTCTTATTCCCCTTTGTGATGAAAAAAAACCTTCCGGTGCTCCATTAATCACTACTGAAAACTTCACAGTTGAGATCCAGAAACTGATCCACTTCTCACCAAAGCCCATTCTCCTGTGGGTGTTGATTAGAAAACCCTAATTGACATGGTCATAAGCCTTTTCTATATCCAATTTGCATAGGATTCTACCTGGTATGACAAGACTAAAAAGGGCAAAGATGAAAAGAATTTTCCCACCCCATGCGAGATAGAAGGTTCATATACTTGTTCTTCTTTCAATTTAGCTATGTATGGTACGTAGCATAGTTGAATAGGACTAGTGTAGGTTACTTTCTTGTTTTCTCATGGAAGGGGAGAGTCTCCCTCATTTATGCTTTATTAGTCATCGGGAGGAGTCCTCTCATAGGTTTACTGCTTTCTAGTTATAGTTAGCCCTTTTTTGTTTCGGGGATGAGTTAGCCGACCTTAATAGGTTAGCTGACTTATGAACCACCATAGGATCGGAGGTAAGGTTTATGTCCCCCTCCTTGTATTTTTACTTTTGTTATTTATGTTAAGGCTTGGGGGTGTTGCTCAACCCCTGACTGTGCACGAGAGGTGGGAGCCTCGTGTAGGGTCTGTTCCCAAAAAAATAAAAATAAAAAAATAAAAAAAATAAGCCTTTTCTATATCCAATTTGCATAGGATTCCAGGCATCTTTTGTGAAATTCTTGGGTCTACTGCTTCATTAGTTATCAATATTGCATCCATAGTTTGCCTGCCTTGAATGAAAGCCATTTGCTGAGGTTCTAGCAGTTTGTCCATTACCCCTTTGATCCTTTCGGTCAACACTTTAGACAAAAACTTATAGAAGCTGCCTATCAAGCTAATTGGTCTAAAGTCTTTTAATTCCTTTGCGCTTTTCTTCTTGGGGATCAATGCAATAAATGTTGCATTGAAGCTCTTTTCAAATATCTCATGTTCATAGAAATTGTGAAAGGCATTCATAATGTCATGTTTCAGAACTTCCCAGCATTTGATGAAGAAGCCCATTGTGTATCCATCCTGTCCAGGGGCTTTATCTATAGCACACTTCTTCAGGCAATTGAGCACCTACTTCTCCTCAAATTTGGCTTGTAATTGTGCTTTTTCTGCTTCTGAGATTGTAGGACAGTTTATCATGTTACCTACTAGTCTCCGTCTTTCTGTTTCTATGTACAACTTTTTATAGAACGGTTTGGTCTCCTCTTTTACTTTGTCTGGCTCCTTCACTGTCTCACCTTGTACTTCTAGTGGTCAATATAATTACTTCTTTTATGTGCATTAGCTGAATTGTGGAAGAACTTAGTGTTGTTGTCACCTTCTTTTAGCCACAAAAACTCGGGATCTTTGCCTCCATGCAGTCTCTTTTAGCCACAAACACTCTGGATCTTTGTCTCCATGCAGTCTCTTCATTCTTGAGTAGCTCTTCATACTCCAAGAAAGTATTTGACTTTAATGCAGCCTCTTCCTCTGTTAGTGCTCTACTATCAATTATAGAGTCTAGAGTTGCCATCTTGTTTAACAAATTGGATCTTTGCAAAACCAGATTTCCTTTTTCTCCCTTACTCCACTCCTTGAGCTTTCCCTCCAGGGCTTTCAATTTGCATGCTAAAATGTAGTCTGGCTTCCCTGCATAAACAAAAGAATTCCACCAGGACCTGATTTTTTCTATAAATCCCTGGGTGTTTAGCCACCAATTTTCAAACTTGGAATAAGATTTGTTTGAGTCCCATGATCCACAGTGTAAAGCTATAAGTACATGGTCTGATGTCAATCTTTGTAGAGCAACCTGCTTCATTTTACTAAATTGTTCACGAACAGAATTCTATCTATCCTTGATGCAACATTGCTTGTATCTCCCCTGAACCAAGTATGTGTTCGTCCTTCAAGTGGCAAATCAATCAACTCCAGGTCTTTTATGATATCTGAGAATTCTACCATGGCAGAAGACCTCTTTTGGCAATTCCTCTTCTCTGCGGGGAACCTACACACATTGAAGTCCCCACATACTACCTAAGGGCCCTCTATTAAGCTCTGACAGCCCCTAATTCATCCGGGAATAGTGGTCTCTTTAATATGGCTTGGGCAATGCTTACCTCTTGAGCTAGCTTTTGTGGTTGAGTTATGCCCAAGGTCCATTTCATTAACATGGTATTAAAGGTAGGCCCACCCAAGTCTTGTTTCACACGATGTGGGCCCCTCATCATATATTATCCACGCTTCAGATGGCCAATCTGGGAATGAGGGGGAAGTGTTAAGTCCCACATCGGTGGGTGGGAGGCAAAATTTATTTCCTTATATGGTCTTGGGCAATCCTTAGTTCCTCACCTTTTCAACTAGCTTTTGGAATTAAGTTAGGCCCAAGGTCCATTTCATTAACGTGATGTCAGAAAGAGTTACATTTCAATTCTCATTCCTGATGTTGCCCCCCATATTAATTGTCCACACACCAAATGTCTAGCCCTGAGCATGAGGGTGTTTGTGTGAAGAGTCTCACATTGTTCCTTTAAGAGATGGGTAGTCTCTTTAATATGGCTTGGGCAATTTTCACTTCTTGAGCTAGCTTTTGGGGTTGAATTAGGCCTACAGTCTATTTTAATAGTGTTGCAAGTACATTGTGATTCCACGAGGAGGATGTAAACTTTTGATGAACGAGTAGAGCAATATTAGTTATTGCACCTACTCCCCCCTAAAAGGTAAAAGAAGTTATGGTATTGCATTTTCTATCCTAGATTTTGAATGGTTTTTGTCATCTATTGGCTTTTATAAGAGGCTTAACTCTAGAATAAACAAGGGGCAGTTTTGGGATTTTATTTTTGGTGGGTTGGGTTTTCCCTTGGGAGTGTCTGAGAGAAGGAAATGGAGTGTGGTTTTGATAAATGGATTTAGAAGAACCTGGAAAATATTTTGGGTTTATGCTAAAAAGTGGATTCAAGTTCTCTTGCTTCTCTTTGTTAAGCAGATGGATGGTACTTACATGTTCAACTTAGAAGGCCTCATACCTAAACTGTGCCAACTAGCTCGAGAAGTTGGAGATGATGATAGAGCCTTGCACTTGCGTTCTGCAGGAATGCAAACTCTGGCTGTCTTGGTAAAAACTCAGTCTCTCTCTCTCTCTGTTGTTTATTATATATTTAATTATACTTGCAAAAATCTCAAGTACCCAGAACTTGGAACCACTTCAGGTGTTTGGGGTGTTTTCTGCTATTCAGAATTACTAGATCTCGCTGACATAGACTAATGATAGTACTCTCTTTAAAGGATTTATCTGCATTTGTTATTTCACTAACGTCGATATCTTACCACTTAATCTCAGAAGTAGCTTATTCTTGCAGCTCTTGAATCAGATACTAGGATGTTATGTACTTTAGTTGTCATCACACAGAACATTCCCACGACTGTGTGATGAATGAACAAGCTAACCACTCTTTATTTTTTCATATAGTGGCTTTGTCTCAATACTGGACATGTCTTGGACCAGTTAGAACCAGGAAGGGCCCATGTATGGTGATAAAAGCTTGTAATGTGAATCCTTAATTAGCACTTCCTGATAAACTAGTCTTATATTGTTGAGGTACATGTGGCACTGTATTTTTGTGTGTTGGAGTTATTTAACTCATTTTAAAGCCTAGTTTTTCATTGTGCCTATCCAAACTCATTAGTTCAATGATAAATATCTACTTATATGTCGTGTTTTGGCAGCTAATTCTGCCAGTTTACATCAGATAATTATCAAGCAACTGTAAAAGTTTCAAGTGTATAAAACTCACCCTTCGGGGACGTCCAATAAAATTGGAAGGTTTCAAGTGTATGCAACAGTAGCTTAACATAGCACAGTAATTGAGAAAAGGTGCCATTTTGTTTCAGTACTTCTAGTGCGGCTTCTATAACTGGGATGAGAAGCTTCTTTCATGACGTCTAAACATTAGTTTCTGAAGGAGCAACTTAGAGTTTACCCATTCCATTTTTAAAATTAATCTACTTGAATGTTGTGCATCCAGAGATGATTCAAAGTTTGTGAAGCGAACAGATAAGGGAAAGTAATTAAATCTAGCATGAGGTTCAGTATTTGCTTGTAAGGTTAAAGTAGTAAACAACTTATATAATAGCTTATGGACCATTTCTCATCATAGCTACACATTATAGTTTTCGTGTTTATCAATTTTCTTGGAAGTTCGGATATATTTTTGATTCCTTGTATTTCTCTAATTTCTCTTTAGGCGACAATGTGGAGTCTATTCTTTTCCTCTTTTGACCTTTCTCCACGTGTGTTTCATTTGCCTTTTTTTTTTCCAATCTTTTCTTTTAGGTGTGGTTTATGGGGGAGCAGTCTCACATCTCCATTGACTTTGATCATGTAAGATAATTTCAATAATACTCAGTTACTCAATTTTCAGATCATGAGATACCCCAACTACCAATTCGTGTTTCTAATGTTGGCATGAAAATAATGCAGATTATTACTGCGACTTTGGAGAATTACATTGACTTCACAGTGAACCTAGAAAATGGACAAGACAGTAAACAGTCTCAACCTTCAGAACAGTGGGTTCAAGGAGTGTTGAATAGTGACGATCACAGCTCATCTTTCCCTGATATGAGCAAGAAGGTTTACTCGCCAAATATCATGAATGCAAATACAAAATTGACATCCTCAATGTAAGATTATAAGCCTAAAAAGGTAAAGTTCTTTTCCTCCAGCTGACAATGTAATGGATTATGCTTACTTCATATTATTGTCTAACTTCAATCAGAGAGACAGCCAAAAGTCCTGCTTATTGGGCCAGAGTTTGCTTACGTAACATGGCCTTACTGACAAAAGAAGCAACTAGTGTACGACGGGTTCTTGAACCTCTTTTTCATAGTTTTGACACTGAAAACTATTGGGCTTCAGAGAAAGGACTCGCCTGCTCAGTGCTCATGCATTTGCAGTGCCTGTTAGAGGAATCAGGTGATTCATGGGCTCCCTGTTCCTCTTCTAAAGCTGAGATTAATATTTGTGATTTGTTTAGTCTGTTGCTCTTTCAATTTTTCCTTAATACAAATTTTGATCCCAGGTGAAAATTCTCATTTGTTGCTATCCATCTTGGTCAAGCATTTGGATCACAAGAACATTGTCAAGCAGCCTGACATACAGATCAGTATAGTTAATGTGGTCACACACTTAGTAGAAAATGCAAAAGAGAAAGCTTCCGCAACTATAGTTGGTGTCATTAATGACCTTATTAAACATTTACGGAAGTGCATGCAGTATTCAACTGAAGCCTCTAGTCCGAAAGATGGATTAATTGCTTCTAATTCCAATCTTCAGTCTGCCCTAGAGAAGTGCATATTACAACTCTCAAAGAAGGTTTGTCTTTGATAATTTGGTTTCAATTGGCTGCACGCATGCATTATACTCTGAAGTTTTCTTTTCTTTTATGTATGTACCTAAATCCAGCACGAAGTTGACAATGAAGTAAATTGTCTTCAACTAAGTTTACTTGGAATCCACTACCCTTTCTGTTCCATATGTTCTCAATGTGTCTTTTTCTGTGTGTTGAGGAAGAAATTCACTTTGCATATTCACAGTTGAAGTTGTGCCCTTTTGCTTTTAGCTTCCAATGCTAATAAAAAATGGTTTGGACCAAAAATACATCCTTATTAGACCTATGAGTTTCACAATTTGAAATTTTTCTTTGTCAAGTGCAAGCTGATCCTGCTTTAATAATTTTGACACTGCGTACTGGACCCAAAAAGAGTGCTAGTTCTAATAACTACAAGTGAATAAAAGATAGGCATTGTGTACCCAGCAGCCCTTTCTTTTCACTTTGTTTGGCCTACTTATTCACTCTACCCCCATAATGAGGCCGTTAATAGAAACAGAAATCTTTTGCATTTCCTAGAATCTATACCAGTAACTAGTTTTAAAGTTTTACTTTGAACTCCGTGTAAGATTTGATGCAACTGGCACTATTCGAAGGTCAATAGATGTTGATGTTTTCATTCAAAACTGTGATGATAATGAGTTAATCAAATTTGATTATAGTTTCTGGGAGTAAGTTCTTTCTCTGAGTTTAATGTCCGTCTGCTCAATTTATTTCCTTAGTTTTTTGCTATAAGCTGCTTGCTATTACAACAACAACATACCCAGTGAAATTTTACTAAGTGGGCTCTGGGGAGGGTAGAGTGTACATAGACGTTGCTATTACCAGGTACAATTGATTGCAAGCATCAACATCCTGTTTGCCTCTGGTAGTGTGCAGGAACCAAGTGCCATTACATGATGAATGTTGTATTCTTATTGTCGCTTCTAAGTATAGATCTTCATTTGCTTATTTACACGAGCATACCCTATGCTTTTATGTTTTAGGTGAAGGTAGTGTTTTTAATATGACTTCTGTCATTAGCAGGTTGCTGACGTGGGCCCTATACTTGATATGATGGGCATGGTGCTAGAGAACATTCCAGCTAGCACCGTTGCAGCTAGATCAACAATTGCAGCTGTGTATCGCACAGCACAAATTGTTTCTTGCATTCCAAATGTGTCATATTACAGGAAGGTAACTAGAATCTGTTGTTGAGCTCCTGATTCATGGTTTTGTAACTTTTATGTAGTCCAAATGGTATAATCTGCTCTCAATCGCCCTCAGGCTTTTCCGGATGCTCTCTTTCTCCACTTGCTCTTGGCAATGGCACACACTGACCATGAAACACGAGCTGGAGCACACCATATATTCTCCACTGTGCTTATGCCACCTGTCAGTCCCTTGTCATCTCTACATAGTAGAAATTCTTCTCAGAGTATTCTAGTCCAATCACCAAGGAAGTTGGCTAAGGTTAGAAGTAAGAGTTTCTCCGTTCACGATGGAAATGGTTCTAGAGATGGAGAAGTGGGGGAAGAAAATGAAGATGTCAGTCGCCATTCACATCAATCTGGTGACCCTCGATCTCAAAGTCAATCCTGTGGCTTCAAGGATGCCCTCCCTGACAGGAAACCAGTATGGAAGAACTAACGTCTCTGCTTTTATTTGCAAGAGATGCTCATGAATTTGTTTTCCTTTTCAGCTTATTATATGTCTAATCGTTTGAAATACTTCAGGAGCTCACTTCACTTCGGTTGAGTAGTCACCAAGTGAGTCTTCTGCTTTCATCTATCTGGGTTCAGGCAACACTGACTGATAACACTCCTTCCAATTTTGATGCGATGGCCCATACGTACAAAATTGTTTTACTTTTCATTCGATCAAAGGTTAGATCCCATCTATTTTGTTGTATATAAATGTCTCTCTGTTCCAGTTTTCAATATTCTAGTGGCAAATCCTTTATCATGGAAATGTTTTCTTTTCTTTTTTCTTTTTTCTTTTTCTTTATAGCATCCCAAGTGTCTAACTATCTAACTCTAATCGGAGATGCATGGGGAAACATTCAAGCATTTTGTTTCTCATGTATGGTGGTGTTTGGATGTGCTGTTGAAAAAAGTAGATTTTTTTTAAATGTCTTCTTTAGTTAAAGTTTTTATTCTCAAGAAAGTTTTTTCCTGGGTACAGAAGTGCCTCGAGGAAATTTTTATAGTGTAAAAAACTCTTTCCATTTACACAAAATTCAAAATACTTCAAGAAACTACAACTATCCAAACACGTTTTGCACAAACTATTTTCTCCAAATAAATCTATGACAAAGCTATTTTAAAGACTACTCCAAACTGTTTTAAGTCTTATATTGCTTGATCTCCATCTTCTATGTTGTTCTGCAACTGTTTTCATCAATCACATGATAGTTGGTCTTGCTAATTGCAGAATTCTAGTCATATGGCGCTTGTTCGGTCTTTCCAGTTAGCCTTCTCTCTAAGGACTATTTCGATGGATAAAGAAGGTGAGTTGGGTTCACTATCAAGTTCCACCATCTTACATACTTCGGGAGTGCAAGCTTACAGTTATTTAGTTGGGGTTCTGAGATAATTTGACATCATTAATTCGAGATAATGAAAACTTCAATCACTTTAGAAGTTTCTGACTGGGTTGTCAATGATTACTACTGTATCTTACAGTGTGGAATTTCTGATTTTACCAGCATTAATGTCTTTGGTGCTAATATTGACTATCATTTTATTTACTGCTTGCTGAAGGAGGTTTACAACCATCTCGAAGGAGGTCTCTATTTACTTTGGCATCATATATGCTCATCTGTTCAGCAAGGGCAGGCAATCTCCCTGAACTAAGTCCTGTGGTTAGCTCATCACTGACAGATGAAATGGTTAATCTCCCAAAGCTCTTTGTGTTTACATTATAGTTTGCTGGATAAGTAGTTGATTTCTTTTAATCTTGCTGTTAGGCCTAATCTGATCAGCGCTTTCCATGTTTTCTAGTATATATAGTTTGTTTAAATTTTAATCATGTCATAAATGTTTGGTTAAATAGGTTGATCCTTATCTTAAGTTGGGAGAAGATGTGAGGCTGCAAACCACATCTGGTTGTGAAACATATGGTTATGGCTCACAGGAAGATGAAATTGCAGCTTTGCAGTCCCTGTCAGCAGTAGAGTTAGACGATGAAAAATTTAAAGAAATCATTATGTTGCACTTCGCATCTAAATGCGGAACATTGTCAGAGGTATTAGCTTCTTAGCTTTCTCAAAATTTTGATCTGTGATGCAGGTTCGCAACCTCATAGGTGGTGGGGAATCTTTTTTTGCTGGCAAGGCAGAGATTTATACACGCTATTGCTATTTTTTTGTGTCATTAACAGCTAATTTGATTTGTTTGGTCAATACAGTTATGATAGAAGAACATTGTTTCAAAATAGAAAGAATGATGTAGACAGCATTAATGTGTCTTTCTCCTTACATTTGTACTTTTGGTAAGGAATCCACCTTGTATAGGTAATTTGATAAGCTTGATGGAAGATTGTGGTTGAGTCATAGACACTACTTGTACATTCTTTTATGAAACTGACTTGATGTTGTAACAATGAAATTTATCGACTTAACAACAAATAACAGAGTAGAAATAAAATTAGGTTGAAGGAATAGCTTCTTGATTAGTTCTAAATTGCTCCTTTGCCGACTGATATGATAACATTGTGTCAATATAAGATGATTTGAAATGTTGCCTGAATTAGATGAAATTAATATTCATCGTCCACATACTTAGGCATGATTCTGAATACTTTATCATCAAAACTGGTTATTATATCATTTTAATGTCCAAAGAGAACTATTGTGGAGCCTCCTTCTCTCAGACACTCTAAACTGCTTCCATGAGTTCTTGCTACTGAACGATGAGAGTATTTGATTGGAGCATAATCTGCTCAAGTTACAAACATGTGTAGCACTGTTTATGCAAACTCATAGGAAAATGGATCTGCTGCAATATATTCTCTTGTTTTTCTCTTCCATAAAAAGTCTCTGGGAATGGAGAGACTCCTGGTATGGAGAGCTTCCTCCTTTAATGGGCACTATGTGGTGTGTATCTGGATTAGTCGGGCTGGTGGGTTCTGGACACCAGATGGTTATACCAAAAAAAATCCCTCTTGTAGATCTTAAACTATTAAATACATGAGTTTCTAAGTACAGGATTTGTTCTCATCTTCTAGAGAAGGGTCTTTAATCTTGGCTACTGTTTTCCAGGATGAGTTATCAAGCATAAGAAAACAACTCCTGGAAAGATTTGAACCAGACGATGCATATCCACTTGGAATTCCTCTGTATATGGAAACGCCCCACCCCTGCTCTCCACTTGCTCAGATTGAGTTCGAGACTTTTGATGAGGTTGTAGAGAAACCATTTTGTGTATTTGAGATATACATTTATTTATGTCTAGTTGGTTACTATTTTTCTTTTTGTGATGTCTTGAACTTTTTCTCCCACCCCAATGACATGACTTTCAGATATTCTTTCTAAGAGACTAATTGTGTTTCTTTACTCTATCAGGTCATGGCACCACCTTCCCTCATAGATGAAGAAGCAATTTCAGATGCTAATGGAAGCCAATCAGGTCGAAAGACGTCTCTGTCTATCAATTCCCTTGACATTCTAAGTGTTAACCAGCTTTTAGAATCGGTGAGTAACTGCTTTGATGAACATGTTTAAGAATATTTGTGGAGCTGTTTATGTTCTAGATTAGTCTATGGATAGGCTTGCTTACATATTATTGACATTTAAACTTTGAAAATCCACTTGGTCTTTGCATCATTGCAAAGAGACTCTACAAAGGTTCATCCTATCTGTTGTCTTCCCATTGGTGAGGCATAGTAACCAAAAGGGACGAAATAGAATGATCTCCGGCGCTCCATTATATCTGTGTTCAGGCATGACAGTGGTGCCAATCAGGATACACGGCTGAGTCTTCGTGTTCCCAGGGCTAGACCTCGCGTTTGCGAGACTCGGCAGCCTAGTGGGCTGCCTTTGCTGGGGACCCCTTGTGTTCTTAAGAAACTAGAAAAAAAAGTCTGCAATGTTCAAATCTCGTTTTTCTTGTCTAAAACTCACCGGAGCCCCTTGGGTCCCACCCAAACCATACTAACAAGTACCAAAAGCAACATATGAACCTACGAGAAGTTTCAAAACATGATGGCATAAATACTCAAAACAAGGGGTTAAGCTGTTATGCCTTAGTTCAAGGGATTACGAATAACCAACAAATCTTTATTAGGTGAGATCTAAATGGTTTTGTTGGTAAATATAATGATGATTTTAGCTTATGATTTACACGGGGTATATTGATGTTGTTTTAGTTTATGATTTAGTGAGCGAACCATAGTCAAATAGATTTATCCTTTTCTAAGACATGATAAAACTAAATGTACGAACTGTAGGGTCATACCCGGAGAAGCAATGACCTCCCAACGAGGGTGGTTGTCTTGATGCACAGCGTAAGAGTATAGTGTGCAAAAAGACGACTTGCAAGGTATCAAGAATTCTGTTGTAGGCACTAAAAGGCGGTGTTTCAAGAAGTGCTACGGAAAGGAGGTAAAAAGGGCCATAGAAGGCAAGAAAGACATCTTGTGGTATAAAATATCAAGTTGCATTAAAAAGCAACAAGTGAAGTGTTAAGTGTGTCTAAAGGCTTAAGACCTCGATCAACTAGAATCCTGGTGGTGGAATCATGAGGTGCAAAGAGTTATTTGAGCTAAAAAAAAGTGCTATATAAAGTTACTAAAAGTAGATGTCAGAGAAGCCTTTGAAGAATATACGAGAGCTAAGAGGGAAGCTAAGAAGGCTATTAGTAATGCTCAAGGGAAAGCCTTAGATAGCTTGTATCAAAATCTAGGGACACGAGAAGGGATACAATGCTCAACTACTGACTCCTTCCGGAATTGCATTATCAGAAGCGAGCCAAGAATAGCCATTTGTGGACACCCACCACTTCCGCTGGTTAGAGAGGCTCTCTATACTTTTATAAAAGATACTCTCAGGGGCTAGAAAGACTCAGTCATAGGAATTTAGATCACCTAAAACATTTTGTATAGTGTACATCCTTTTCTTGATCCCTCATGTTATCGATGTCAATAACAAAGGAAACATTTAAAGGAGGCAACTGATGTCAAGATACGTGAGAGACATGGTGTCACCTTTAAAAGTGTCTATGCTTTACAAGAGCATTGCATAAGAAAGAAGGAACTTTTAAGACTAGGAAAGGATAGAATTCCAAAGCGTGATTGAATTTATTCAAACAAAGCACCACCACATGATCTCCATGATATCTGGAG
The DNA here is from genome assembly GCF_947179165.1 of Solanum dulcamara. Lineage (NCBI taxonomy): Eukaryota > Viridiplantae > Streptophyta > Magnoliopsida > Solanales > Solanaceae > Solanum > Solanum dulcamara. The sequence continues at coordinate 54,976,083 of NC_077245.1, forward strand.
AGGGTGGCAGTGGGGGACAACAGGAGTTTTTTCTGAAGTCATATTATGAGAAGCTCTTCTTAACCTGGGAGGGATTGCCTTTCCATATATCTCAGTTTGGATCCTTAAGAGAAATAGGAGTTTTTTCCGAAGTCATATTATGAAAAGTTCTTTTTAACCTGGGAGGGATTGCCTTTCCATATACCTCAGAGGTTCCTTTGTTTATAGAAGATGGGGTGTCATTCGCAAAAGAAACATATCTTTTTTTAGGTTTTGTACCTTTTGATATACTTCTTGGATATCAATGTTTTTTCCCAGATATTCAATAAAACTTTATTACTTCATCAAAAAACAAGAAACTAAAATATAAGAAAAGGAGGACCTGAGGATGATGCTGTAGAAAAATAAGTTCCTGTAAACAACTATGACTTAGGTGTATTTCCCTTCTGAGAATCTCTAAGTTAATGGAATTGATTAGCTCATGTGACACGTCATTCCACATGCATAATTATTTAGTATTTCTTTTTGTTTAACATTGTCAAATTCGCTGTGGGACTATGAACTGTAAGATCAGTAACATGTTCCTGTATAACACTCTCTTGCATATGTAGGTTCTGGAAACTGCCCGACAAGTTGCAAGCTACCCAACTTCCTCTACGCCGATACCCTATGACCAAGTAAAAAATCAGTGTGAGGCCCTTGTTACTGGTAAACAACACAAGATGTCAGCCCTCCAGAGTTTCAAGATGCAAAAGGAAACCAAGGCATTCCTATCCTATAATGAAAATGACAGGAATAATCCTTCTTTACAAAAGATGGTGAGAATCACTCTGTTTGTCCTTCTATCAGTTGGTCTATCCAAGCATTTTTTGTTCTTGAATGATATATTTACTTATCATAATGTATTTTTTAATATACTGCATAGCTAAATAGCTGTTAATTGATAAATAGATCTTTAAGTGCTGCCATATCCTGTGATGCGGCTTTGTTTGGTGATTAGTCTTCCCAACAAAAAAGTTACAGTACAAAAAGTCAGAGGATTTGTAGCATTCCATTAATCTTACCTGCCAGCATATAATTTTAGTCACATCAAACTTATAGATAAGTTGAAGATCTCTTCTTTCTCAAATGAGATTGAAGTAGAGAGCTCCATATGTAGAATGAGCAAAGTTCATTCAGATCGTCTGACATATTCAATCTTTTTTTTAGTGGTTTCCCAAAACTTTAGAATGTGAGAATATATATCTAAATAGGTGAAACTTTTCAATGACGTTTGGCTCCAAGTATTCAACTGCATAAAACTTTTCAACGTCTAGTCTACTTATAGATATTGATTTGTAGGGCCTTGACAGAACTGAGAATTTGAGGTGTTCAGATTTGTTATATAAAACTCCCTCTGTCCCATATTATGTGATAAATAGACGAGATAAATTGGTGCTTAACAAGCACAAGGGCTAATACAATTGAGGCCCAAGAACCTCAAGAAGTCCAATAATCCATTCAAGATTAGGAATTATTGCTTTCTGAAAGATTAGGAGCCCGTTTGGATGGGCTTAAAAAAAGTAACTTTTATGTATGAAGTGTTTTTAGAACTTTGAAGTGCTGAAAGTTATTTTTATAAATAAGCAGTTGAGTGTTTGGATAAAAGTGCTTAAATGAGGAAAATGATGTGAATTTTAGGGTTAAAGAATAAAAAGGATAGTTTGGGAATTTAGTTAAAATATAAGGGATATAAAAGTAATTTTCATGGTCAAAGAAAATGACTTTAAGCGCTTAGAAAAAAAAGTTAGGAATCCTAACTTTTCATTTTTGACTGACTTTAAGAACTTTATGCCTTAAAGTTAGCATTAGGCAAACACGTCCAAAAACTAAAAAGGGGCTTTAAGTTGGTTTTGACCAACTTAAAGCCCATCCAAACGGGCTCTAGGTTTCTTGTTTTCTGTTTCTTAGTTGTGAGGTTCTTGTTTGGTAGGATTATATTTGGAGTTCTAGTCAAACTCGGTTTGTTAGTAGTATTGAAGAGTCCCACATCAGATTAAAAAAGGTATGGGTTATCTCCTTTAATGTTCTTGGACAATCCTCCCCTCATGAGCTAGCTTTTGGGATGGTTGAGTGCCCAAGGTCCATTTCTTTAACAAGTAGTATGTCATTCAAACTAGGATTGTGAGATAGTATTCCATTTCTACTAGAATCCTTGTCCTAGTTTAGCTAGGATAGGGTTTCCTTAACCTCATCAATTTTACTCATTGTAAGGCCTATTTAAGGGCTCAATCTATTGAAAATAACATTGGTGATCAGTGTTTTTAAGAGGCTGCTTCAGAAACTTGGTTAAACATTCTTTTCCTCCTTTATTCAAAGCTTCTCACAGTCTTGCGGGACTGAGGAACATGTGAGTATAAGGTTCATCTTTAGATATTCTTCTTACGTGAGTTTTAAGAACACTTGTGCAAGTTTTGTGAAAAAATATCAGCAGGAGTGCTTTTGTTTCTATTTTCTTTGTGCTTGAGAGGTGCAAAACCTTGAAAGTACATCAATTTTGGTATCAGAGCCCAATTTTTGAGTCTTGATTTGCTATCTTGGTCATCATGTTGATGGAGAAGCAAACAGTAGATTTGGGACCCTCTTCAATCGATGATCAACTTCAGATTGAGAAGTTAAGGATCATAGCCCTTGAACGTGAAAATAAAGAAATAAAAGTGCAATTCGATGGTTTGAAAGAATCAATGGAACATCAGAACTGGTTGACTGTTCGATGTTTGAGAGACAGCCACCAAATTTGCTATATCGCCTACAACCTTCATCACTGCCACCCCCAACAGTACAGCATACTGCTGCAACATCTCCCACTTCAAAATCCAAAACTTCAACCACGAGCAAGCATGTTCAGCTAGCTGAAGAGGTTGACGCTGACCATGATATGAGAATACTGAGGCGCAATGCTCAAAATGATAAAATTTCAGATTCAGAATATTAAGATAATCAAGGGAGTAGGGAGGGTGAAACTGATGAAGATCAATATCAATGTGATAGAAGAGACCCCAAACAATAATCGGGAGAGGTATCAATGTAATAATATTAAGCATGAAAGTGTCGATTACGATGGCAAATATCAAGGCGATGAATTCATTGATTGACTTATAATTATTGAGATCGTTTTTTTTTTTTTTTGATGAAGTAACAGTTGTATTTAATAACAAAGCATCGAGGGGATGCAAGAATTACAAAAGTGGAACAGGCTGCTCCTAGGAAGGACAAAAAGGAACCTACCATAGAACAAGGGAGCTGCCAAATTCCAAAAAGAGATCAGAGCTATAAAGGTGTAAGATTAACCCAACAAAACAGTAAAACTAAACATTAGCCGACACCTTCAGCCCTGCTGTTAATGACCAACGAGTAGTGAACCATTTTTGAATAGTGTCTAAAGATGGGTTGAAGCAAAAGGGATTGTTAAAAGAACCAGTAGACATCAGCTCAGAAGTTGAGAACTCGTCTTGGCAGGCCTTCATTCCATTGCTGGCTATTGCTGCTTGGACGTAGGTCTTATCCAGTGAGACAAATCTATGAAAAGCTGGATTATTATTCCCCACAATTCTGAGGATCTTAGCAGCTACTTCTCTCCAGCCCAAGTTGTACTCCGAGATTATGAATTTCCTTTCACCATTCCATTTTTTTTTCTAGACGAATGAATCACCCGTAAGCATTGTAATTTAGGCAGATCCTATGTAATAAATTTTGTTGCTTCCTTCCCCATCTTTTGTATAAGTTCCTTGCTCCCATTGATGCCTGCTATAAATTCTTGCAAAACCACGGCAAATTGTTCTCGTCTATTTTTTTTTTTTTGAAACTGGTAACTTGTATTCCTCAGCATTAAAGGCTATGCTGGCCACCTCCAAAAAGTAGTAACAGAGAAGGGAAGAAGAAAAACAGAAATGCTTACAAAGAACCTATGAAATCCACTAATTGGATTTTCTCTTCTATATTTTGTTCTTTACACAAAAAACCTAAGGAAGTAATTACTTTCCATTTAATCTTCTATATTGAGCATTCCTTTCCTTCAAAAATCCTCTGATTCCTTTCCTTCCAAATATTCCACCAGATACTGTTGAAATTTGCTTTTAGTTACTGCAGTAATTTTTAGAAAAATAAGTAGTTTAGTTTAAATGAATTTGAATTTTGAATTTTAGTTAGGTTGTTTGAGTTGTTGAGATATTTTCGGTTATTGTTAATTTCAAATTATACAGATGTATTTTATGTTGGCTATTTAAAGCCCCTCAATGCTTAGTAAAATTATTGAAAAGCAATTGAGAGTCATTTTAGCCCCTTTTTTGCTGCCCCATCTTTTAAAAAAAACAACAGTGGTATCAAGAGCTTCATTGATCTTACAGGATTTGTGAGTTCTTCCAATGAACTACCATATCATTTTTAACCCATAAGGGCTATCCTTTTAACCCATTACGGCTACCTATTTTAACCCATTAGGGCTATTTTTAACCCGTGCTTTTTCCAACGTACATGCAATTTTAAACCTAAAAAGGATGTCAAGCAGCAGTCTCTCTTTGAATGCCCAAAAAAGTTTCACTGACAAAAATTATCAGATTTGGTCAGTGAAAATAAAATCATATTTTATGGCCTATGTCATATGTGTTGTTATGGAAAAAAAATACTTACAACAACACTTTGTAAATCCTACAATTTTCCAAATAAAAGCACTTTCAAAAGAAGTTCTACACAACACAATGTCGTGTAAAGATGTTTTTGAAGCACAAAATCAAAAGAAGAAAAAGAGAAAGATCAATACCAAAAAAAAATGCAAGTTCAAAAATAACCAAGAAAAATTCAGCATCAACTGCAAGAGCAAAAATTGAGGAGCAGTAGTTTTTTTAATTGCAGTAACTAAAGCAAAGGAGGAATGTTGAAATTTGCTTTTAGTTACTACAGTAATTTTTAGAAAAATAAGTTGTTTAGTTTAAATGAATTTAAATTAGGTTATTTGAGTTGTTGAGCTATTTTAGGTTATTTTTAATTTCAAATTATGCAGATGTACTTTTATGCTGGCTATTTAAAACCTCTCAATGCTTAGTAAAATTATTGAAAAGCAATTGAAAACCATTTCAATCCAAAGAGCGTCCCTTTTTTTTGCTGCCCCTTCTTTTAAAAAAACCAACAGATACAAGCAGGTACTATCGTCCACCACTTCTTTTGACTTTTGTTGTCCCCCCTTCTGATCCAACAACTCAATAAGTCTGATGTGTGTTCTAGCATACACCAGTTTAGGCTAGATAAATTGAAGAATAAAGCCCATACTTGTGTTGTTACTTTGCAATGCAAAAATAAGTGTTTGTTGGTTTCCAGCGCCTCTTTGCATAGTAAGCATCTAGAGGCTATGTTGATGCCCCTTTTCTGTAATGCTTCATGAGTCAAACAGGCTCTCCTAGCTACCAACCAGACAAAACACTTCACTTTAGTGGGAGCCACTCTTCCAAATAGCACTCCACGACCCTGGTATCCTTCCTCCCGTTACCGATAAACCCCACTGTTCTCGTCTATTTTAATCTTGCTGGTAAATCGGTTCCTCCTTTCAGAAAGGAGAAACCATCTATACATACCCTCACTAATATCTGTAATAACAAAATATTTGATCCCTATCATGACTTCCATACTCTTGTCCATACTGTTTAGAGGTTGAGCCTATGAGAGGCATCACCGGAAACTAAGAAATGAAGAAAAGTGTCAAAGGCGTCACCGGAAACTAAGAAATGAAGAAAAGTGTTTTGCAGTGATAAGAAGGACCACCGGAGTAGCTCCAACTAATTCAGAAGTAACTTTAGTACATTACCTCAAAACTAGTGCATAGAAGCTTTATGTATTCAATCACCCCAAGAAAAGGAATTATTTTGAGATTGTTTATTATTAAGAGTATTCTGATAAGGAGGAGGTCAAGCTTGTTGCTATCAAGCCCAGAGGTTATACGGATCACTATGGTGGGAAAACCTCAAAAGGTAGCGAGAACTTGATGGAAAAGCACGGATTCACTCTTGGGAGAGGATAAAATGGGAATAACACCAACAATTCTTGCAAGAGACATACAAAGAGGATTCTTAGTTAAAGTTTCATTCTCTTGGGAAAGGAACTCTTTATTTATGGATGAGTACACTAGAGAATTTGAAGATCTGAGGCTCAAAAGTGTCTTTGAAGGAAAACCACCCCGCATAATTGCTTGATATTTGGTTGGATTAAATTAGCCTATTGTGAATGTAATACAATTGCATCCTTATTGGACCTTTGGAACTGGCAAACTAACCAAGATTGTAGAGACACAACAAAGGCAAGCCAAGGCATTTTCTTCATTAACTACCATTAAAATGCCAAACACTTTAAGCTACGCAAGTGATAGTTCTAGCTCGACAAAGCCACAATAATCTAATAGAAAACTTAGTCTAGAAAGTTGAAGGGAAGCCCATGACTTCAGGAGCTATTCTTAAAAAGAGAATGCCAAAAATGTGGAGGATTTTAGGCATATACAAGCTGATTGTCATACAAAAATGCGTTCTCCATCCTTGAAGGAGCAAACAATGAATAAGATTGTTATGAAGAGCAAATATGCTCATAAATTGGAAGAAGTAGATGAATATGGAGATGAGGGAGAATACCTTATGGTTCGACACGTTCTTCATTTAGATTCTTCCAAGGGAGGTAGCCATGGTTGTAGAACAATATCTCCCATACACATAAAAGAAGAGTTTGTGTATGCTCATTGTTGATTTTGGAAGTTGTCCAATGTAGTTTCTGAAGAAATGGTTACTAAACTGGGATTTGACACAGAGTTACTGTAAAAGTCGTACAAGACGAGATGGTTGAATGAATGAATATGCAAGTTAATAAACAATGACATTTTTCATTCTCTATTGGAAGGAATTAGAAATATATAAATTTTCCCCAATAACCGAATACTTATGTCGGTAAATACAACATAGTTGAGTCCATCCATAAATTGATTTTCTTTCCTATGAGTTATAGTCTCAATAAGAACCCTTCCTTCTACTTTTAGGGCCTATCTATACGAGAATCCAGTATTTCTTGGTTTGGTTGTTTCAAGAGTAGGTTTGATGTGATATAGTGCCTATGGATGCTTTCCACTTGCTGCTTGGAAACAATGTTGTCAAAGGAATGCTTAAGCCCTGAAGTGAGGTTTAAAACACGTTGAGCACTTTGTCTCGCTTAATGTGCACTTCAATGTCGCCATCAAGACTCTAAGACAAACTTTTCCTTCTTTGGCCTACCTCTACCTCTTCTTGTACCTACTATAACCAACCTCTTCCACCTCCTCACTGGGGCATTTGCGCATCTCCTCTTCATGTTCAAACCATATCGATCTCGCTTTCCTCATTTTGTCCACCACGGTGGCCACTACCACCTTATCCCGAATATCCTCATCTTTAATCTTATCGCTTCTTATATGCCCACACATCCACCTTAACATCCTCATTTCCATGATATGTATACTGAACATGGGACTTCTTGACTGGCCAAAACTCTACCCCACACAACAAAGTCGGTCTACCCACCACTCTATAAAACATACCTTTAAGTTTCGGTGGTACCTTTTTATCACACAAGACTCTGGATGCAAGCTTCCACTTTATCCACATTGTACCAATATGATGTGTGATATCATCGTCGATATTCCTACTTTCCTGGATTATAGACCTAAGATAGTTGAAACTATCTCTCTTAGGGATAGCCTGTGTGTCAAGCCTCACTTCCACCCCTGCCTCTTGCAGTGCATCATTGAATTTACACTTCAAATACTCTATTTTGGTCCTGCTTAACATCAACTCTTTAGACTCTAGAGTTTGTCTCCACACGTCCAACCTAGCATTAACTCCGCTGAGCATCTCATCAATCAGTACTATGTCATCCGCAAATAACATACACCAAGGCACCTCATCTTGAATGGACCGTATCAATTCATCCATCATATATCTGACCCATAAATCTTAATTCAATTGAAGCAGACCATGATATGTACTTGCTACTTACCCTTCAAGTTCTCTGTGGTAATAGTAGGAGAAAATGAATTGGAGGAGAAGGATATTCAATTTTCTATGGCTGATGGCTCTGATTCCATGTAGAATCAGAGAGAATATATAGTAATTACGAGTGAATACAATTTGGTTAGTGTCTAATTACAAAATCAAATCAACCAATTAATAGTAAATCTTGTACTATTTTAACACTGACAGTGTGTTGCTTTTATTAAAAAAATAATTGTAATTGTTTTGCAATGGCAAATTGAAAGAACTTTTGGAAAAAATAATTGGGGTTACCAGACAATACTAAATGACGGATTGTTTGACTAAGTTTATTGGGCTAAAGGCCTATCCTTTGCTGAAGAAAGGTACCAAAGTTTGACTTCACCAATAATTTATGTTAAGAATCACTAAGTTGAATTTTGTATTGTGAAATTATGATAGCGGTGTATAGTCAATAATGTTTTTTCAATAGCCAATAACCCTCTTATCTTCTCAATATTTATAGAGATTTTAAGAGCTTTTTCATAACCTTGTTGTATTTGGAGGTAAAGGCACTGACCGATTTAGAGTAGAATATTTCTATAAATTCAACATGATATGGAAACACCATCAGGATGGAATGTTCTCAGTAAATAGGGTGTACAATAGGGGGCCGTCTGAAGTCAGGGAGGTCAACAGGACCCTGGAAGTCTGTATGGAAGAGTGTAGCACCAACTAAGGTGAATTGCTTCACCTAGCTAGTAGGCAGAAGAGCTTGTCTGGCTCATGAAGCAATACAAAAAAAGGGAATCTACATTGCTTCAAGATGCTCATTATGTAGGAGGCTTTAGAGACAAACAACCACCTTTTCCTACATTGTAGAGTTGCACAACAAGTGTGGGTATCAATTCATTAATTTGGCTAAGGTGAACTGGTCTGTGCCAGTGCATACTGCTGATCTTTTAAGTTGTTGGATTAGGAGGGAGGGAGTTTGCAAGAGCCAGAAGATTTAGAGGAAAATAGTTCCTGCCTGTATTTGGTGGAAAACAGTAGTTGCTTGTAATTGGTGGAACATTTGGAAGGAAAGAAATGAAAGGATTTTTGAAGCAAGGAGAGCTCAAACAGAAGATCACTTCTCTATGTTTTTGGTGTAAAGTGGAGCTCATAACTTAGCTATGTATGAAGTATACACCGACTATACATGAAGTATACACTGACTATTCAATCTCGATCAACTCAAAATCACCTCTAAACAATCCCAAAATTTTAGATATGAAACCCTCTCTATATTTTGAGCCTTTTGATATATAATTCGCTTGAAACGATTCATGTTTTTGGTACGTCGAATTTAAAAAAGAAACGAAAAAGAGAAGACGAAGCAGACTGTAGATGAAGAAGATGAAGCAAAAGATGTCCTTAATGGCAAAATCTGAAGGAGGAAGAACGTATTTGGCCAATTTTGGTAATTTGAAAATTGGGCCAATTATTTGGTAAAGCAAAGGGCCGAATGCCCACTCTGCATAATTTGCCAAAATATTTTTATCTCAAGTTTATAATTAGCCTAACACTACCACTCACTACATTAAAGCTATACTTTGAGATCATGAAAATCTACTTGACGTCTCTCTTGGTTGAATCTAAATCCGCTTTGGCTGAAAGTTGGATCATTTTGATCCTACTAATCTAGAATTTTCATTTAGCTGAACTGGAAGTACAAAAACTGGAATAGCCTTGCTCTCGCTGAATCCAGTTTAGCCAATTTGCCTAAAACTAAGGCATTCCGTTGCACATCAGTGGCCATGTAAATGTATGTATTAGCTACATGGGAAATGACAATCAATGCCCTGGTAATGGTTTCTAGTACATCGCTAACTTTGATGAGGAAATTCTACAGGTGACACTGCTCTGATGTGGGGGAAAAAAAAGAGAACGTTCTGTTAAAATAGGGATATCACTTTATTTATTTCTGTTGTGTTATAAATGTTTTCCTCGAGATCCTGCATATGCAGAGCATGATCCTGAAATATTATCGAGGATTGTAAGCTGTTCCTTTTCCTTTTGTGCAGGATATGGTGCTTCACCAGGATCTACAATTAACAACAGTTGAATCAACTAATGCACAAAACTCTCTCTCTTGTTCTCGGGAGTATGGACAACAGTCCTTTAGGCTGCCACCTTCAAGCCCCTACGACAAGTTCTTGAAAGCAGCAGGATGCTGAGTTTGATGTTTTTACTTACACGTAGCTTCTAATACTTGTAAGTATTGTCTCAAGCATGTTCATATCTCGTTGTGCTCATCCAAAGAAGTGTCTTTCTAATGTATTTTAATTTGTATTGAGTTCATATTAATGTGTAGTGTGTAAGCTGGAAGACATAAGCGGAAATAATTTACGAGAAAAGGAAAAGAGAAAGAAATGATTGTTGGTAGTGTCTTTCTACCTTCTTTTTGTATGTATCGTTGCTGAACTGGTATGTCTATAAGTGATGATCACGTGGAAACTGTTTGGATCTTTACGAAAGGGGACATTGATAATTTATGAATTTCTGGAAGAAGTTTTCCAGGGTGTATTTGCAACGAAATTTTGAATGTACCCAAAATAATCTGCAATGACAAACAATAGATTTTATTGGTAAATTTGTATGTATAATTCTACATATTTCCTTGATTCTTCCCCTAAGAGCCCGTATGGATTGACTTATAAGTTTTTTTCAGCTTTTTTGAGTGTTTGGCTAGTCAACTTAGAGTCATTTTGTGCTTAAAATAAGTTCCAATAAATAATTGGATTTGTTTGGATGAACTTATTTTAAGTAGCTTATAAGCCAAAAAAAATAAGTTGGGTTGCACTTATTTTTTTCAACTTATAAGTTGCTTAAAAAAAGTCCATTCAAATAGGCTCTAGGTTGAAGCAATGTCCTTCTGAACTTAGGATGATGGGGACTTCCTTGTGATATATTTGATAACCAAAAACGTTGGGCAACACTTGGTCTTTCAGAAGAATTGCTTTCTTGTTGAAGAAGTACATAGTTGATGTTGGATCACAATTGGTTACGGATGCCTTTACCAACTGCAGAATGCTTTCTCCAATTCTAAATTACTCTACATAGGTTATATGACACCACTAAATAGTTGTAGGGAGTAGGCTGTCCCATCACACATGAACTCTCCTTGCTTGTTTTTTATTGGCTCATGCGAGTCATCAAACTACCATAAAAACTATGGAAAAAACTTAATTATGACATTAGTTATGCCATGTTTGTTTTTGTTTCATAAGTTGTGGACTTAAATTATACACTTTGGGTCAAATTTGTGGTTCCATTAATTTATGAGACAAAGGTGCCTCACACAACCAGAGGCGGACGCACGTGTAAGCTAGGGGAGTCCAATGATCCTGTTAACTTTGGAAAATACTGTGAAAATCATTAAATATTTAAGGAAAAACTAAACAAATTGTCTATTGAGAAAATAACTAAATTAGCATTAATTATTGAAAATAACCATTGAACATGTTTTATTTCAGCCAAAGGTGCATTCTTCCTTCTTTAGCTTCTTTTCTTCCTCCTTTCCTTCTGCTTCTTCAGTTCCATTGCTTGTCTGATTCACCGAAACTGTCAAGAACTCTTACCATAGATTCATGTATATTGATTACCAGTGATGGGGTCATGCTTCGTGCCAGAATCTTCAAACCAAACCTGTATAAAGAAGAAATAAGCAAAAATAGCTCATAGGTTGTGGATTTAGGTCATCCATATTCAATATTAGGTGGTTGTCAAAGTTTATTAAGATGAATAATAAGCTGTGACTTTTGATACCAGAGGTGTTGGAAGATCAACTGGGAAGCCTTCTATCACTGGGCTTTTAGGAGATATTTGATGTACATGTAAATATTAAAAAGAAGTAACACAAACATGGAACTTATTAGGAAACTTTTTCAGATATTTCATGTACATGTTCTATAAACGAGAAAACGCCATAAATGGCCTCTGAATTGTTGGAGTACGTTTAAAATAGTCCCTTAATTATACGTTTATCGAATTCAGTCATTTAACTATTCGAAACATCAACTTTGGTCTCTTACACTTATCGTTTTTAGTCACTTAACTATACACTTATCGATTTTAGTCCTTTAAGTATTCAAAACCTTATCAGGTTTGGTCTATGTCTATATTTTTCTATACAAATAGCTTAGGTTTATATGAGCAGAATTCATGTCTCTGTGAAATTAAATCTTTAACCCATTTTTTCAGTTGTTTCTCTCTCACTACTATTTTTTTCAAATTACTCTTATAAAAATAACCTTAACCCCAACAATTCAAAATAAAATTCACGAGGAAAGAAAATATAAGTTATCATTTTATTCAATGGAGAATAAAAATGAAGCATATTATTGCTGCTAATGACTTGAATATGCTAAAATTTATGTTAAAAAAAAATTATTACCTGTTAGGTGTGGGGAGAAATTTATTTATATTTAATAGAAATGAATTTCTTGCAATGAAAATAAAATTAAAAGTTCTATACTCAAATGTTTCGATTCCAAATTTTGTACCACAACGACTTTATTGGAGGGAATTTATTTTAATTTTTTAGAAGTTGAAATTTATAAAATGGTAGATTTGCAACCTTTTTTAGATTTTTTTTAATTTTAAAATAGATCTATTTTATTGTTCTCATTTTTACGTAGAGAAATTTGAGTAATAAGATCAAATCTCTTATTTTTCTTTCGCATGAAAAACAAAATTAAATCAAGACTTAATATCTTTTTTCCTCATTAATTTTTTTTTGAATAGGTGAGTTTAGGGTTCTTTTCATAAGAGTAATTTGAAGAAGAAAAAGTGGGGAGAGAAAAACAACCGAAAAATGGATTAAATATTTTATTTCACGAAGGCATGAGTTTCGTTAATATAAACCTAAGCTATTTGAATAAAAGAACAGGCAGAGACCAAACCAACCGGTTAGTGTATAGTTAAGAAACCAAACTTGATAATATTTTAGATAGTTAAAGGATTAAATTCGATAAATGTATAGTTAAGAGGTTATTTTAGACCTACTTCAATAGTTTAGAGATCATTTATGACGTTTCCTCTTCTATAATCTAGAACAACAACGTATATAAATGTATATATATTTTTGATACATATACATGATTATATATTATTTGTATAATATTAATATATTATATATATATATATTACATAACTATTTATACAATATCGCTACATTATATATGCATGATTATTTTATAACATTTTTTGGGTCACTTATGTAAGAAGCTCTATATATAACAAAATTGGGGGCATCGGTTGAAGTCGCAGGTTTCCTCGTTCAACTGGATGAGTTGAATCCCAAATGTCACTTTCTATTTGTATTTTTTTTGTTTTAATTTAAATGGCTTAACTATAGTAATGATAACATTCGTTTTTACACCTAGATTATTAAGAAAATAATTAGAGGAACATGGCCCGTGCTTAGCACAGACTCAACATCTTAAATTTTAAAGTTGTGAATACCTTGCAATCATTTGGTGGGCGATAGCAATATAGAGTTAATATAAATAGTGAAGTTGGACACAAAAACATAAAGCTGCAACTATATTGAGTTAACACAAACAATAGAGGTAGAAAAAAGATGGATTCTTAACCAAACGGGGGACATGAAAAGATGATGTCCTAACCACTGGACGAAAGGGACCAAAAAACTTTTTCTTTACTGTAAGACTCTAGAAATTCGAAAAGTCCTAAACCAAGGAACAGAGGATGAAATCTCAAAAAAATTGCAGGAACGGCACCAGGAGCTGACCACGGAAGCCATCACGGGCCGTAGTAAGCACCACGGATCGTGGTGAGTAACCATGGTAGAGATTCAGAGGCTCAGACCTACAGGGAAGGAACCACGATGGAGGACCACAGACCGTGGTGAGCACCACGGGTCGTGAAGCCCTCCGTGGGGACCCCTCCCCAAGACACTCAGAAATTTCCCCAAGGCGAGGTCCACGGACGACCACCACGAATCGTGAAACCTTCCACAGACCGTGGTGTGTCCTTGTTGTGGACACTCTACAAGTCCACCTACAAGACCTGCACCACGTCCACCTTTCACGGCCTTCCGTGGTAAAACTTTAGAGACTACCCTGCAGGCCCTTTTCAAAGTATTTTCCAAGTCCCTTACCATGGGATCCCCACCGCGGGCCGTGGTGAGTACCACGGACCGTGAAGGGTCCCTGTGAAGCCTGTTTCATCCAGATTTTAAAAAGTTCATTTTGATCTTTTCCGGTGTTTTAAATCAAAATGAGGCATGAGTTCTTCCATCTAAAGACCCTAAACCCTTCCAAGACCTCATTCTTCACACTTAGACTTAAGACTCTCAAATCTCCTTTTCTCAAACTCTCCTAAGAACTTCAAGGCAAGTTAGGATTTCTATTCAAGGCACCTTCAAGTCTCCTTTCCTCCTCAAAGCTTTCATAGGGATTCTTGTTTCCCCAAGTATGTGGGTTTCATCCATTGGTTCTTCCACCCATGAAGCCCAAATGTTTCTCAACTTGATATTCCACATTCAAAACAATGAATCCTTATGGACTATTACATAATGACTATAAATGCATAGATTATGATATATTTGAAGTTTATTTACCTATATTGATGTATATTTTCACACCCTATTTTCGAACTGGTCGAAATAATTCGCAACATAAAATGGCTATGCCTCTGATTTTGAAAAATATTTAGAGTCACCACCTAATTTTAAGGAAAAGATTAGGAAAACCATTTTCGAAGAATGTAAATGTAAACTTTGTTTTGATTTGCAAAACCGGTGAGATTCTAGGTAAGGGTTTTAGTTACTCGCGGGTCAGGTACTAGGCATCCTTCAGAGCCTATCCGAAGATAGTCCTTAAATTTAGTTTTAGAAAAAAATAATTAGGGATATTTATTTATTTATTTTCTTTAGAAAAAGATGTTAATAAAATATTCATTAATTTGAGAAAGAAAGAGGAAAATACAAAGCATGCCATATATACGTCTATAATATGAATGAAGCAAATTTAATAGTAATATATTCATTATATAGTAAAAATAAATAATAAATAAACATGCTTGAAATGTATGGAAAATTTATGAATTAAAATATAGATGTATGTTTAAAGTCATGAATAAATAAGCTTACCTAAATTTAGGTAACTAATATGAATGTCGAGTGTTAGAACTGGTTACTTTATTTGTAGACACGATATAAAAAAAATTAGTAAATAAGATAATGGACAAGTGTAGATGTATGGATATGTAATATGTAATAAATATAATTTGGGTGAAACTCCAAATAAAATTAGTGATGCCTAAAAATTATTAAGTTTTTAAAATATTAAACTACCCCAAATATATACAAATGAAATATTTAAAATTTGACAGAAAATAAATATCTACGCGTTTATCTTCTTCGGATCAGCACTAGCTTATTAATCGGAAGATAAAATAAATAAATTTTGTAATTTTTTCTGCTCAGGTTAACTTACATCATTTCCGAAGGGCCTAACTACCCTTACCCCTCCTATGTTCATTTGTTATTATAATCTTAAAACGATCCAAAAGAAGTAAAAACTAATGTCCTAAAGCGTGCCTATCTTCCCAACTTGATATCCAAGAAGCATTGAATTTACTAATTGGATAGGTTCTAGACAAAAAGGAAATATAGGCTCCTAATTAGACCTATCGTCAAACAAAAATAGATAGAACGAGCAATTAGCATATAAAAACTCAAGTAAGCCTCTAGATTAATTAATTAGCATGCTTGAAAACACAAATAAGTTGTGAAGGTCATAATAATTATGTATGTGCATACAATTAGACGTAGGTATCGTTAATATAAAAACATGAATAACATGGAGGCAAAATTTTATTATTTAAACATATGAAGACAATTTTAATTACGAAGGTGACTGTAATAAAAGAAGGCATGCTTGATAATTGTAGTTATTAACTAATAATGTTTATAAAATCCTATTAACATGATATTTAGTTAATAGCATGCTGAAAATTTATTAAAATACTATAGATATAATTTCTAAATATTTTGTTGAAAATTTATTAAAAAGTCATAAGCATAATCTCTTTATAAAATAATATTATGAAAATTTATTTAACATCCTATAAGCATGACTTCTAACAATATATTGAAAAATTATGAAAAATAGTAAGGATGCTTTCTAATATAATTATATGCTGAAATAGTTATTAAAATGTTGTAGGCACGATTTCAATATAAAATAATATGATAATTAATTAAAATCCTATAGGCATGATTTCTACACATAATATCATGATAAACATTTATTAAAATCCTATAGGCATGATTTCTACACATAATATCATGATAAACATTTATTAAAATCCTATGAATATGATTTCTGTGTATATTGATATGCTGAGAGTATTAAATTAAATTATATGAGCATGGTGTCTAAATTGATGAAATATATGTCACCAATATTAGGCATGATTAATTAGGGAGATCAATCTTAACCTATAGGCATGATTTCTACCTAAAGTAATCTTCTGAAAACATTCATTACATCCTAATAACATGCTAAAAATTAAAGATGATTTATAATTATAAAAATATTATTAGTTAAGTCCTATAGACATGATTTTTTATATGATATTAACATAAAAACCCTATGAACATGACGTCAAAATAACTAACAACAACAACCCAATGAAATCTCACAACATGGGTCTGGGAAGGGTAAAGTGTACACAGACCTTACTCCTAGCAAGGTAGGACGGCTGTTTTCGAGAGACCCTAGACTCAATAGAAGCATAAAAAGAGGTCAGATAAGGCTAAGAAGTTCAAAGCGATATGAGAAAACATATAATGAAAGGGACACAGATAAAATAGAGTAATCAAAGTGTAGAAAGTAATAGCTGATAATAGAAGTCAGAGCACAAAAAATTATAGTGCGCTAATGCGCCTAC
This sequence comes from Solanum dulcamara, assembly GCF_947179165.1. Taxonomy (NCBI): domain Eukaryota; kingdom Viridiplantae; phylum Streptophyta; class Magnoliopsida; order Solanales; family Solanaceae; genus Solanum; species Solanum dulcamara. The sequence continues at coordinate 54,993,038 of NC_077245.1, forward strand.
TAATACAGAAGAATAACGAGACTATGTACTAGTCTTCTGTTCTAATATGAGTCCTCCACACCCCCTATCTAAGGTCATGTCCTCAGTAAGCTATAACTGCGTCATGTACTATCTAATCATCTCTCTCCAATATTTCTTCGGCCTACCCCTACCTCTTCTGAAACCATCCATGACCAACCTCTCACACCTCCGCACTGGGACATCTGTGTCTCTCCTCTTCACATGCCCAAACCATCTCAATCGCATTTTCCGCATCTTGTCTTCCACCGATGCCACTCCTACCTTGTCCCGAATAACCTCATTCCTAATCTTGTATCTCCTAGTATGCCCACACATCCATCTCAATATTCTTATCTCGGAAACTTTCATCTTTTGAATGTGAGAGACCTTAACTGGCTAACACTCCGCCCCATATAACATAACCGATCTAAATACCACTTTGTAGAACTTGGCCTTAAGTTGTGGTGGCACCTTCTTGTCACATAGCACACCAGAAGCGAGCCTCTATTGTATCCACCTTGCCTCAATACGATGTGTGACATCATCATCAATCTCCCCGCTACCTTGCATGATAGACCCAAGGTACTTGAAACTACTTTTCTTTTGGATGGCCTGGTCACCAAGCCTAACTTCCGCGCCAACCTCTTGAGGTGTCTCACTAAACTTGCACTCTAAGTACTCTGTCTTGATCCTACTCAACTTAAATCCTTTAGACTCCAAGGTATGTCTCCAATCCTCCAGCTTAGTGTTAACTCCACTACGAGTCTCATCGATCAGGACTATATCATCTGCGAAAAGCATACACCATGGCACCTCACCTTGAATTTATTGCGTCAATCCATCCATCACCAAGGCAAATAAAAATAAACTAAGAGTTGATTCTTGATGCAACCCCATCACAACTGGAAAGTGCTCTGAGTCCCCTTCTACTGTCCTTATCCTAGTTTTGGCATGCTCATACATGTCCTTGATCACCCTAATGTACGCCATAGGTATACCTTTAGCCTTCAAACATCTCCATAGTATCTCTCGTGGAACTTTATTATAAGTCTTTTCTAGGTCGATGAATACCATATGCAAGTCCCTCTTCCTCTCCTTATACTGCTCCACCAGTCTTCTCATAAGATGGATAGCTTTTATAGTTGAATATCCCGGCATAGATCCGAACTGGTTCTCTGAAATAGGCATGCCTCTCTTCACCCTCATCTCCACCACTCTTTCCCACACTTTCATAGTATGGCTTAGAAGTTTGATACCTCTATAGTTGTTGCAGCTCTGGATATCTCCCTTATTTTTATATAGAGGGATCATTACGCTCGACCTCCATTATTCTAGTATCGTTGTCATCTTAAAGATGACATTAAATAACCTAGTCAGCCACTCCAAACCTACCGAACTTGCACTCTTCCAAAATTTCCCAAGAATCTCATCAGGTCCGGTCGCTCTTCCCTAGCGCATCCTACGCACATCACCCTTAACCTCTTTGACTGTAATACTCTTGCAATACCCAAAATCGTAATGCCTCCCTATATGTTCCAAATCTCCCAACACAATCTCCCAGTCCCCTTCTTCATTCAAGAGTTTATGGAAGTATGACTGACATCTCTGTTTAATGAGGCTCTCCTCTACCAATACTTTTCCATGCTCGTCCTTAATGCACTTCACTTGATCCATATCGCATGCCCTTCTCTCCCACTCCCTGGCTAGCCTAACAATTTTCTATCCCCGTCTTTCTCTTCTAGTTCAGCATAAAGGCGTTCAAAAGCTGCCATTTTTGCCATCAAAACCATCGACTTTGCCTCCTTCCTCGCTATCTTATAAAGTTCCCTATTCGTCCACTTCTCCACCTCATCCTTGTTTTCTATCAGCTTCGCATACACCATTTTCTTTAATTCCACCTTCCCTTGCACTTTTCTATTCCACCACCAGTCCCCTCGATGTCGACCACAACTATCTGTCGAGACTCCCAACACTTCCCTTGCTATAACCCTAATATAACTAGCCGTCCTATCCATATACTGTTCGCATCCCCACTACTATTCCAAGCCCCCATATCCTTCAATTTATCTCCCATCTCCAGGACATTAGCCGTGGTCAAACTCTCCCATCTGATCCTAGGTCGGTCATCCGTAACCTTTTTCTTTCTCGTCATCTTGATCCCTAAATCCATCACCAAGAGCTTATGTCGAATCGTAGGATTATCGATCGGAATGACCTTACAGTCTTTGCACAGACCTTTATCATCCTTCCTAAGGAGTAAAAAATCTATTTAAGTCTTAGCCACCGAACTATGGAAGGTTACTAAGTGGTCCTCCTTCTTTGGGAAACTCAAATTGGCTATCACCAACCCAAAAGCTCTTGTGAAATCCAAAAGTGAAACTCCTCATCCATTTCTGTCCCCGAAGCCAAAGCCTCCATACACATCATCATACCCTCTCAAAATAAACCCGATATGCCCATTGAAATCCCCTCCCACAAAAAGCTTTTCAGTAGGCGGTATGCCTCCCACTAACTCGTCCAAATCCTCCCAAAAGAGCCTATTATCCTCCTCACCTAAGTCCGCTTGCGGTGCATATGCACTAATAATGTTCAACATTATCCCTTTAATGACCACCTTAATCGGCATCATCCTATCAGTGACTCTCCTAACCTCCACCACCTGATCCCTTAAATCACTATCTACTAAAATGCCTACTTCATTCTTATACTTGAATTTACTAGAGTACCAAAGCTTATACTCATCTACCTCCTTAGCTTTAGAACCTACCCATTTGGTCTCTTAGACACAAGCTATATTAATCTTCCTCTTCTTTAGAATCTTAACTAGCTCTATGGATTTTCTCGTTAACGTCCCAATATTCCAAGAACCTACTCTCAGCCTAGATGCTCCATTAACCCACTTACCCCTCCTTACCCCGGTGATTGCATCTCTCTCTCTAACATCTCTCTAAGGAAAAAGCTCTCTACTAGTCACACAAGTGAGCATTAAGTAGGTATGGGAGGGGAACCACCTCTCGATGTTGAAATATTTCGTTTGAAAGATAGGATCGTAGATCCTGTCGAGACGAACATAATGCAAGTTACCACATCCCAAAAGTCCAAACACAGCTCCTCCAATCCCCCCAAAACTCAGGCGATCACTGTAGATATTTCTGAGGAAGAGCTGAGAGCAGCACAAAGAATCATCGATTTGCAAAAGGATGGTTTGATTCGAGTAGTAAGAACAAGTGCATATGATTCCTCAGTTATTGGACTACATATAGTCCAAAAATTAGAACAAACTATATCACCAATTGTGCACACTGATTTTTCAAACTTGGAGCTGAAGAACACAGTCACACTGGAAAAACGAATTGATATTCAAACAACTTCTGGCGACATTCGAGACTTCGGACCCACTAGGGTTTGATCTCCAAGTCAAGATGCACAAAATGGTATAAGTTTCACCGGTGTTTCCATCACCAGCGAAAAGGTCGACGTCGGCAGCGAAGCTCCGGCAACTCTTTCTTACCAAAATCAATGCCAACATGCCAAGCTTGATGAGGAGAACCTTCCAGGTAATAAGAATCAACTCGAATTTCTTCCAAAAGATTCGAATATCATTTTGGTTACTGATCGCGATGACGTCGCCGGAGCTCCGGCAAACCAATTGATACAAGACCAATGCCAAATTGTTCAGCTAGACAAGGAGCACCTCCCAGGTATCAACAATCAGCTCGAATATCAACTTGGAACTTTGAATTCTAATTCGAACACTAACCACAATAGGGTCGCCAGAGGTCCGGCGAACCAAATGACACGAGACCAATACCAAAAGGTGTATGACAGTGTGGGGATGACATCTAACTATATGGCATGTCTTGAATCACTATCAATTAGCTCAAATTTAAAAAGTCTTCAAGACGACAATCATGGTAGAGTCGCCGAAGCTCCGGCGAACCAATTGATGGAAGGTCAATGCCAAAATGTTCCCAATGATGCTGTGAAGCTTTCCACACAAATCACTGACTTCGAATCACCTCCAAAAAGTTCAAATCCAAAAAGTCGTCAAGACACAAGTGGAGGAGATACCAACAGTTACAGGGCTTTACCAAATGAGGAGCTAACTTTGGCTCATGATCACTCTCTGAATAGTGGTAATGTCATCCAATCTCAATCTCATCAAACGAATTGCAATGATCAAACACAAAAGTGTTTAGATTACCACAACAGCAGCCTAAGCCAAGGAACTTCAGGATATTCTTCCAATTTGATTACTTTTGAATTGCAATTGTTGAAATCCAGTGGAGCAAATGAGCTTCCTAGTACCACTGCTAATATTAATGTGCAGGGCCCTAAACACATCATTGCCAACTCTGAGTCTAATCCTGCAATGAACCAGCACACCCACAAGCCTACTAGTATTCCTAATAACTTCCCTAAGATATCCTCCAACTTTGATAGAATTGGCCCCAATAACCAAGTCCCTAAACCTGTTAATAACCAGCCCCAACCAATAGAAAACACCACTAAAAATCCTCCAAGGAACCAGTTCCCTAATAGAAAGGAACAGGTCCCTCACCCAGCCCCATATATTGTTATACTAACCTTTGCCTCCAAACTAAGACTTAACCAAGCCAAAAATGATGTCACTCTTAATCTATCTACTCCTATTTATACTACCAGACAAGGTTTACCAGCTGTGATCTATGATAAGGATGACTTCATGGTTAAGTTGGCTGAAAGGTGTAAATATACTCTTGTTGGGAAATTCAGTAGTACTATGCCTAAAGTGGAGCTTATAAGGAGAAGCTTCATCCTCCAAACACAATTTGTAGGAGGTGTTAAAATTACCCACTTCAATGCTAGGCATGTATATATTGACCTGGAAAATGAATTGGACTACACAACTGTGTGGACCAAGCAAAGAATGACTATTGAAGGTCAGATCATGAGAAAATAAACATGGACTCCAACTTTCAGGCCAGAGGAGGAAACTCCAATTGTCCCAGTCTGGATAGCTCTTCCTGAACTCCCATGGCATTGTTATGATAAGGAGTTCCTGACCACCCTTCTTGCTCCTATTAGGAAAGTTCTCTTCATAGATGCAACCTCTATTCAGAAGACTAGGGGAAGCACTGCTAAGGTGAGAGTGCAGGTCAATCTTACACAAGAAAGACCCCATCATGTATGGCTTGGGCATGACAAAAGTGATCCCACAATAGAGAGGTGGTAAGAACTTCTATATAAGAATGTACCTGAGTATTGCATGTATTGCAAGCATTAGGGGCACATGGTGCATGTTTGTAACATCAAGAGAAGAGATGAAGAACAAATGAAAAGGAGAGAATATGAAATTGCAACAAAAAACAACAGCCAAAATGAGGGAGAGAACAAAGAGCACAACCAATCTCAATCTACCAACTTACAGATACACCACAATCCTTTAACATCCAGTACCCCACAACAGCCACAAAACACTAAGGCTAGCAAGGATGACAATGTTTGGCAAACTCAAAGAAGAAAATAGAACAAAGGACATATCAATGGCCAGCTGAACCAAGAAAACAGACCTGTAAGAGCAATAGCCAAAGGTAAGTATATTGCAGTGCAGCAAAGCAAAGTAGGTCCAGGTGAGACTTCTCCTCCTATCTCTACTCCCAATGTTCATGTTGATCTTGTTATGCAAGATCAACCCACTAACCAAGATACAGGAGACACAGACATCCAGAAGAACTCTTTGGTGAAGAGTTCATCAACAATGAAGGCAAGCACTACAACTCAGAGACAAGGTATTGACTTATCTCTCCCACAAACCCTCTCCCTCCATATTATATGCACAAGTACTATCTTAATAGGTACTACTCAAAGGACCAATGTTGCAGAAAATTCAGGTATTGACTTTATTCTCCCAGTCCCCAGGATGCCCCCAATTATTAATGTTATTGATGCTGAAGCTGTTGGAGGTCAGGATGGAAGTGAAAAGGAGACACACTCTAAACTGCAGGAAGGGGTAACCACAGGGGGAAGGGAATTATCTCATATTTTGCATGAGAACCAAAACACTGACCCTAGGAGTGACCTTAGAGCCCCTGCAACCACTGATCATACTGATATAAATGCTACAGCCCAGCTTGCAACCACTGAAGAAAAAGATCTTGTAAAGGATCCTACCATGCCAACTCCCAAAGGTTCTATGGCTAAGGATTTGGGGTCTATTGCCAGCACTAGTGTCCAACATTCTACTGCAAAAAAGAACAAGTTGAGTAAAAAAATGAGGGATGCTATAAAGAATAAATTAGATTTGAAAAAATCATGCTGAGAAATGTCAAATTCCTAAGCTTCTTGACAACATATCTTTATAACATGTGGATCAGAGTTGTCAACAATTTGTGATTGATGATGATCAAGTGGGAATGGATATAACCCCTCTTCAGGCCCATTGTATCCTCACTTCTCCCCCCCCCCCCTCAGCAGGTCTCATTCCTGAAGCAACTACTGCTCACCCCCAACTCAGCTGTACTCTCAACACCAAAAATGAAGTTCCTCCTAAGGTTGATGAGTATGTTGTGTGTGTCTCTGAAGATGAAGATGATAGTGATAATCAGCCTATGAATGAGTATGATGAGAATGATGCTGTGAGTGAACAATTGATCAAAGCTTTCAGCCCATCCAGGGATAATGTCTATGAAGATGAGATCCAACAGGTTACTAACTCTCAAGGATTATCTCCAAGAGGTACATACAGGACAAAGTTCAACTCTAAACCAAGTAACACTATTAACTCTGCCACCAAGGGTAGACCAAAAACTAGATCCTACACCTCCAAAATCTCCCAATGATTAGTACTCTCTGTTAGAATGTGAGGGGTATTAATACCCAGGGAGCCATGGAAAGACTTAAATCTCTCAAGAATATCCATCAGGTTTCTCTTTTTGCAATTTTGGAGCCTTTCTCTAATAGCTCTCAGATTCATCATTTCAGAAATCAGCTCAATATGGATCATGCACTTAGAAATCCAAATGGTAAGATTTGGCTTTTTTGGACCAAGGATGTGGACTGTAAAATTCTGGATAATGGAGAGTAGGTGATCACTTGTGAAATTAACCATGTAATGAATCCAAATCAGTTCATTGTATCTTTTGTATATGCTAAGTGTAAAGACTACCTCAGAAGACCTCTTTGGGATAGTATGCTTCACCAGTCCAATACCTCCCTTCCTTGGTGCACCTTAGGTGATTTCAGTGTGATTACAGATCCTGAAGAGAAACTAGGGGGAGCCATATACAATATGAGAAAGAGTTTAGAGTTTATTAGCATTATAAAAGCTTGTGGCTTGCAAGATTTGGGGTTCTCTGGTCAGAAGTTTACCTAGTCTAATCATAGGGGTATATTCTTCAGAATATGGAAGCGATTAGATAGGGGTATGGTCAATGAAAAATGGCTGGAAGTGATGCCTCAAACTACCATTACTCACCTCTCTATTGTGGGCTCAGACCACTGCCCCTTGTTGTTAGAAATGACTGAGCGCAATCATCATCACATCAAATACTTCAAGTTTCTGAACTGCTGGACTGATCACCCCTCATTTATGGAGATTGTTAGCAACTGCTGGAACAAGCCTATTGAAGGCAATCCCATGTAGTGTTTCCATCAGAAAATGAAGAGATTATCTACTACTCTTAGTAGGTGATCTAAGCTGCAGTTTGGGGACATATATGCCAAGGTGAAAGAGTATGAGGACAAGGCTAGACAAGCTGAAGAGGAACTAATTTCATCCAACTCTGAGGAATATAGAGCCAACCTGCATGCAATCAATGCTGAGTATATTAGATATTTGAAGATGGAGGACTCCATGCTGAAATAAAAAACTCAGTTGCATTGGTTCAAAGATGGAGACATGAACTCTAAGTACTTCCATGCTGTCATCAGAGGAAGGAGGAGGAAGCTTTACATTCATAAAATTCAAGATGAAGAAGGCACATGGCTGCAGGGAGAAGAAGATATAGCCAGGGCTGCCTATGCTCATTTTCAGCACATCTTCACAGGTAAGGAGCATCATATCCAGGAAGATGCCCTTCAGTGCATCCCTAAGCTAGTTAGTGATGAACAGAACAGGAATCTCCAAGCTCTCCCCACCTTAGAAGAACTGAGAAATGTTATATTCTCTATGAATCCTAACTCAGCAGCTGGCCCCGATGGGATGAATGGAAATTTTTTTTAGGAATGCTGGGAGATCATTAAGGAGGACTTGTTCAGAGTGGTCCTTGCTTTCTTTAGTCGTCAAAACCTGCCTAAATACCTGACTCATACGTGTTTGGTTCTTCTCCCAAAAGTTAACCATCCTAACAAGCTTTCTGAATTTAGGCCTATTAGCCTTAGCAACTTCACCAACAAGATCATCTCCAAGCTTCTTTGCCTTAGATTAGCTCCCATTCTTCCTAATCTTATTTCCCTTAACCAATCTGGATTTGTCAAGAATAGGAGCATTTCTGAGAATATCATGCTTGCTCAAGAGATCATTTATCAGATTAAGAAGCTTAATGTGGGTGGCAATGTGGTCATTAAGTTGGACATGTCCAAGGCATATGATAGAGTTTCTTGGTCCTATATCTGTTTGGTCTTGAGGAGAATGGGCTTTGGGGAAGGGTTTATTGATATGGTATGGAGGATTATGTCCTATAACTGGTACTCCATCATTATTAATGGCTCAAGACATGGCTTCTTCCACTCCACTAGAGGCCTTAAACAAGGAGACCCTCTCTCACCTGCCTTGTTCATCCTTGGGGCTGAAGTGCTGTAAAGACTTATGAATAATCTTCACCATCATCCCAGGTATCATGGCTTTTTCATGGCAAAGAGGGTCCCCCAGATTAATCATCTCAGCTTTGCAGATGATGTGATCATTTTCTCTTCTGGGAGGTCTCAAACCTTGTAGCTCATTATGGATACTTTGCACATTTATGAGAGTACTTCAGGTTAGTTGATCAACAGAGATAAAAGCCACTTCATGGTCTCCTCTAATGCCTTCAATTCTACTGTAAGAAGGATCAAGAGGGTCACTAGCTTCAAGCAAAAGACCAGCCCTATCACTTACTTGGGATGCCCTCTCTATATTGGTAGGCAGAAGATCACTTATTACTCTAATTTGATTGCCAAAGTTGTGAATAAAATAACAGGGTAAAAGGCTAAAATCCTCAGTTATGGAGGCAGAGTCACATTGATTAAGCATATTATTCAAGCCCTTCCTATTCATCTTCTCTCAGCTAGTTCCCCTCCTGCAACCACTATCAAACAAATCTAGAGCATCACTGCAAATTTCTTTTGGGGGTGGAAAAATGACAAGAGGAAGTACCATTGGTCCTCCTGGAAGAACCTTAGTTACCCCTATGATGAAGGAGGTGTTGGTGTGAGACAAATATCTGATGTAGCCATGTCCTTCTAATATAAACAGTGGTGGGTATTTAGGACCAAGCATTCTCTGTGAGGGGGAGTTTCTCAAAGCCAAGTATTGTCAAAGGTCCAATCCCATTACCAAAAAATGGCATTCTGGACAATCTCTGATCTGGAAGCATCTAATGAAGAACAAGCATAATGTTGAGCCTCACATACAATGGCAAATTCAGTTTGGTTCTTGCCTTCTTTGGTGGGATAACTGGCTGGGAATTAGCCCTTTAGCTCAATTCAGCACTCACAGCTGCAGGCTCAATAACACCCAAGTCTCAGCCTTTATGAACAATGGATAATAGAATGCTGATTTTCTCATTAAACAGGCTTCTCCACAGTTTGTGTCTACTATTCTTGCTACTCACATCAACCATCAGCCTCTCAAGCAAGACCAACCATGTTGGACACTAAACGATAATGGAGAGTTTAGTTGTTCTTCTGCTTGGGATATCATCAGAGACAAGAGGCCCAAAACCAAGATTAACTCCAATGTCTGGCACCAACACATCCCTTTCAAATGTTCCTTTCTTGTTTGGAGGGCTATTAGAAGGAAGCTTTCCACCAATGACAAGCTTACCAGATTTGGCCACCCTCCTTCTCAGTGCTACTGCTGCTACAGACCTGGCCAAGATACCATAGATCACATCTTTGTTTTATGAGCCTTTGCCAGGAGTACCTAGAGTGTATTTGCTGATTCCTTGGGCATTAACAAGGAGTACACACCTCTTACAAATCTGCTAATGAGGTGGTGGAATGCTAATTATAAGAATGAGGCCCACAGGCTCTTGTTACAGGCTCTCCCTATCTTCATATGTTGTAACCTTTGGAAGAATAGATGTGCTTTCAAGTATGGAGGGAAGCAGTCTAATCTTGCAAGATTCAAATTCTCCGTCTTTAAGGATATTTTCCACTTGCTTCACAGTGTTTTTCCCTATATTATGTGGCCTAACAACTAGAGAGACCTTGTCCCCTTAGTTGAACAATGCTACCATGATATCAATATTACCCCTGTATGCTGGACCAAGCCTCCTGATCATTTGGTGAAGCTAAACATTGATGGTAGTGCTCTCAACAATCCTAGCAACATTGGTGGAGGAGGAATCCTTAGAAATGCATCTTGTGAGCTCATTTTTGCTTTTACAATTCCTCTAGGTGCTGGAACTAACAATCAAGCAGAAATTAAAGCTGCAATCTTTGGTCTCTCTTGGTGCCTTCATCTTGGTTATTCACAAGTAGTGCTGGAGGTTAATTCTCAGCTGCTTATCAGATGGCTGCAACATGAAGCAAAGCCTTCTTGGTCTATCAAGGAACTACTGGACAAACTCAATAGCCTCATCATCCAATTCCAACAGTTCAGCTACAATCATGCTTTCAGAGAAGCCAACTCCACAGATGATAGTCTTTCCAAATACAGCCATAAATGCACAACTCCTGAACTCTACTTCACTAAGCAGGACCTCCCAAGGGAAGCTAGAGTTCACATGGAAATAGACATGCTGGGAATGACAAATTTCAGAAGAAGAAGGCTCAAAAGGATTAAAAAACCCCCTTGACCTCCCCCAAACTGCTGTTCTAATTTGATCTTCAACTTGGATATCTCTATGTATAATTATAGCTACTTTGAAGATCCTATAATTAGGACCATTGTAAAGAAGAGAGTCTCCTCTTCTTACTACTTTCCTAAACTTAATATCTTGCCTCTTGAGGTATGGAATAGACTAGTCCATCTTTCTTCTCTTATCTTGTTTGTATGTGCAGGTAAATACAAACCTGTAACTCTTCATTCAGCTCTTGGGGGCATAGCCATAGGTACTTCCAAGTGCAGCAATAGCATGGTGCAACAGGGTACAAATGGGACCTTGCCTTCTTCCCTTTATGCAGGCCCTCTATAGAACTGCTCTATGGGGTGCAGTATCCTGTGGCTCCTATGGAGCAGTACCCTCAAATTTCCATCCACATCTTCCACCAACAATACCCTCTAGCAACAACCCCACCAACCTACAGCACACAAGGAACAAATACAAGTTAATAGTACTAGTTACAGCAGCTTGTAGATTTGTTTGTTTGTGTTGTGCTTTGATTTTGTTTGTATGTGAAGGTACTCTAACAAGCATCTTACCACATCATCTAGGGAGGCAACAAGGAGTTGGTTACTGCTGTAGGGGCACAGCTATACTGAAATACAGCCATGCACCAGCACAAACCAGCATTGCAGACCACTGCTGAGGGCATAATGGAAATACATCGAGCTTAAGGAAAAGTCTCCAAATATTGCAGGATTATAGAAAATATAGTAGTGGTTAATCCCAAGAAGTTTTAGCTCAAAAGGATAATTGGAGACGTTAGTCGAGCGACCTTGAAAAAGTCTATTGTCTTGAATCTAAAGAGGGAGCAATATGCAATTTGGAAGCTCCAACTTATGGAAAAGGCCTTCAAATGGTGCAGGACTACAACATACTCAGTATTTGCAAAGCCCAAGAAGTTTTACCTCAAATGGATAATTGGAGACGTTAGTCGAGCGACCTTGAAAAAGCTAGCAGGCTCCAAAGCACCCTTTGAGGTCCTTTCCTTTCTGATAGCCTGTGCATGTCCTTGCTTGTTTTTGTTTGTTTGTTGTGTAGTTGCAGGTTGTTGGAGATATACCCCAACATGCATTAACAACAACTACATAAAGGACACCACAGATACAAGCCTCTACATGATTGCTACAAAAGGATTCTGCAGAACTGGAAGCACCTCCTGTTTTTTGTGCTTGTTTGGTAGCTTGTCTTCCTTTGATTGTTCTTGTGTAGGTGCAACAACTACTGGGGAGCCACACACAAGGAAGGGCCTCCTTTCCTGTGTAGCTTGCCCCAACAAGATTCTTAACTTCTCCTACTATGAAAGCAACAAGAAGCTGCACACAAACCTGCACCAGCTTATCCAATTCCCACACCTGTTTGCTTCTTTGCTACTTCCTTATGCATGTTCAATGATTCTCAAATGAGGGGAGACAGCAGCTTGGCATACTTGGACCTCATCACCAAATCATCACTCCAGCTATACCAATCTCCATATCTCAACACCTGTAACTGCTCCTGCAGCAGCACTGTTGTACCCCAGCTGCAACTCCAACTATGAGAATGCTTTGATCCTCAATCCATCAGCAGCCAACATCATACAACCTCTGCTTCACCAATATGTAGCACACACTAAGCAGTTACAAGCCAATAGTACTTGGTACAGCAGATGGCAAGTTTGTTTGTTTGTGTGTTGTTCTGGTTGTGTTTACTTGTGCAAGTGTCTCAAGGAGACAACTCTCACCACAATGAGGGGTCTAGTCCTAAGTATAACATGCAATAAAAAGCAGCTTATTCTTATCTGCAAACAAGGGGAGACTAAAGCATGGCATGCTAAGACCTCACAAACACCATTCATTACTCCTCATTACCTGCAGCAGCTCTATTACAGACAAGCTTCTTGGAGACCACCACCAGTTGACCTCCCTAACAGCAGCCCTATTCAGAGTTGCAGCATCTTCAAATTGCAGCATGCAACAAGTCAATTCAAGTCCTTCCTCAACAACATCTCCAAGGCTACTGGGCGTTACAATTCAATATACTTCCTCTTCTTTCATCCTCCTTAGCTGATATATACTTGATATTGATGTGGATGCACCCCTCCATAGGGACTTACTTGGTATGACAAGACTAAAAAGGGCAAAGATGAAAAGAACCTTCTCATCCCATGCGAGATAGAAGTTTCGTATATTTGTTTTTCTTCAATTTAGCTATGTATGATACGTAGCATAGTTGAATAAGACTAGTGTAGGTTACTTTCTTGTTTTCTCATGGAAGGGAAAAGTCTCCCTCATTTATGCTTTCTTAGTTGATTTGTACCGGAAGGAGTCCTCTCATAGGTTTACTGCTTTCTAGTTATAGTTAGCCCTTTTTTGTACCGGAGATGAGTTAACCGACCTTAGTAGGTTAGCCGACGTATGTACCAACATAGGATCGGAGGTAAGGTTTATGTACCCCTCCTTGTATTTTTCTATTTTGTTATTTATGTTAAGGCTTGGGGGTGATGCTCAACCCCTGACTGTGCACGAGAGGTGGAAGCCTCGTGTAGGGTATGTTCCCATTAAAAAAAAACCCTCCTTACCCTTGTCTCCATCCCCGACCTTGAGCGAGAACATGACCCTAGTCTACAATTACTATCCAAAGCCTCAAAAATACGTATGAACTAATAAATTATTCAAAGGTCTAAAGTCAGCAAAATGTAACTACAATTGTATGAGCAAAGAATAGATATGGAAATCGGAGGTACCAACTCCAGTTGAAATAAACCTAGTTGCCGCTGGAAAATATTGTTCACGTCAGAGTTCTATTTTATGTCAGAGTTACTGTTCACATCGGAGTTACTGTTCACATCGGCTTGCCAAGATGCTGTTCACAACGACCTTTGGGTTATATGGATAATAGATCTTGGATTGAACGAAACTTTAGGCCAAGGGCTATGGCCAGTCATAGTCGTGCAGGGAACTTTTCCAAACTACCTTACACTTATTCTTATGAATCTCCCACTAACACTCGGTTACTCGGACTTCATCAACAAACTCCTTTTCCTCTTAGACAATTTATCGAACAGATGGGGTGCATTAAGTTCTCTTACTCTTCTTCACAGCTAGGCTACGATATTACCCAGCAAAAAGCAGCAACTCAAGGAAATGGGAAATGTAGCCAAAATAAATACTTATCATGTTATTTTTATGACCACGCCCATAGCTTTAAATGTATCTTCAACATAATATATCATCTAGAAAATCATGCCTATAGGATTTAAATAACTAACATGTTGAGAATTTGAACCTTGGACCTCATGGTTCTCAATCCATCTCATAAAAGTTTAGAACCCATATTTTATCTATACACTCATATTTTCATGAATGGTGTTCAACCGACCACCCTTCCATCGTTGTTCATGCCACTAGTGATTAGTCGAACATGATATTATCTCTCAATCTTTAGTGAATGTTTCATCGATGTCAATGTGAAAATAATAGTTCCCCAGCTTTCTTAAATCTTCATTTATGTCTACGTAAAATTAATGGTGTCCCCACTTTTTTAAATCTCGAGTACGTCTCTGCACATAACTAGTGTGGTTGGGTGAGACAAAAATTAATTTTTTTCAAAACTATGTGATAAAGATGTAGACATGTCAATTTTGGATATATTGGCGATCTTTGATAGGTTAATATATTGACTTGAATTTTCACATTGGGTCGAGGTTCATGATATGGTTTGAGGAGATAATCTTATGATTTTCAAAGTATCTATAATGAATTTGGTCTTATAAGCTTATTACCATTTTTATGACTATGCTATGATTATGGTTGATATTGTTGTTGAGAGTTTACTTAGCAAGGAGTAGACTAGGAGCAATCACCTAGATCCCATAACTACGTGCTACCGGATGTCCTAAATGGATAGTCTAAGCTTAAGCTAGTGGATCCACATATGGCTCGTGTAAATGGTCCTTACCTTGGCAAGTGGGACAATCTCTTTTCGGTGTGGCGAAGACACCGGACTCCATGATATAGCTCTCATGATTTATGTCAGTTAACAGTATCTCTCACAAAGTTTTATGACTCACCTATGCTATGTTTACATGATGATTTTTTTACGAGTTTGCATTCACCATGTCTTATGATTCAAATGATGCTTTCAAAGATTTTAACTATGTTTAGCTTGATCACGGCATTAGACGATTTACGTCATGCAATGCATATTCATCATACTTAGTACATTCTATAGTACTGACGCATACTCATTTGCCTATATTGTTTCATAATATAAGTCTTGACACTCCTACCCATTCTCGTGGCTAGTACGGGTTCCAATTGGTGTTGCTTTCTTTGGTGAGTCCTCATGATTTAGGGCGCAACCATCTATACCGTCTCTTATTTTCAGACTTATTTCACTTTCTTGTGTTTTGGGTGAGTTAAGGCTTGTCCTATGCCCCCGTCTATGTTAGTAGAGGCTTGTCAGACTAAACTAGTATGATTTTCCCTTGTTTTCGAATGTTATGTTTGGATTTTTTTTATCAAGATTTTCTACTTTTGAGACTTACTTTCCACATTCACATTTACTCTTGATTATCATGTTGTTCCTTAGTCATACTATGTTATGCTAAAAGGCTTGATTAGAATCAGTCAAAATTCTAATCGTTATATCACGTCTAGGGTTAACCTTGAGTTATTATACATAACATGATATAAAACAAGAAATAGGAAATTGGAGGTTTCGATTTCTTCCTTCTGACAAAAAAAAAAGGCAGAAATCAGGTGGGGAAGCTAAATTGATGATTTCTGAGACTTTTTAAGTTTCTTTTTTGTTTTTTGAGGGAGGGGGTAGGACAGGGGGAGCCAGCTAAGGATACAGTGATATTGAACCAACTTCATAAATTTATTTCTTTTTTACAACTCCAAAAGTAAACTTGTTTTAATTATAAAAAAAAAAAAGTAAGAGAAAGGCAAAATAAGGTGCGGTCAGGTACGGGAAGATAACCTTAGCAGTCAACAAAATGATAATTAAGGATAGGCGTTCAATTCATAAAGGATGGATGCATTAGCAAAATAAAAACAAAGTGGTCTCTGACATAATTGAAATAAAAAGAGTAAGTTGCTTAAGTAGTATCAATCCATTCTCAATCATCCATGATGGAGAAGGAATCTTCTTCCTAGTTTACTACAATCCAAACATCATAGGCTTATACATATAAGAGTATCAAATTTCAGCTCAAATTACAAAGAAAGAGAGAGTGACAGAGAAATGAAGATGACCTGAGTCCTAACCATGGTTGAGAGTCTAGTTGAAGAAGAACCCAAGAGACCCCAAAATATCTCCCTAGGGTAACCAACTTCACATGCATTGGAACTCCATGACCATTTGATGGAGTTCCTGAAAAAGTTAATGAAATATGATAAAGGCTAAAGTGATTTACCAAAGAAAACGAAAAGGCAACAGTATCCCTCCTATATTAATGTAAAAGGGGCTAAAATTACCCAATTCTAGCCCCCACCCTAGATTTTTTACAACATTAAAAAGAACATCAACAGTCAATTCAGATAATCCCTCTTATCCTCAAGAGAGATTGCTGGTTTGTTAGACACATAGTATCAAAAAGAAAATTTAAAAAAGATTTTCAAAAGGTGATTGATCCTAGTCTAAGTTCTAAAATCCTAAGACTAGTTAATAGTTAGCAGTAACAAAAAACTTGGGACATCCTCATGCCCATGATTTCACAAAACTTTTATAACATCTACAAGTTATATGTAAAGCTTAAGTTGGAGGGATCAACCATTTCAAGATCCACATTAATGTGAAGTTGAAAGGACTACAAGTTGGAAAATTCTTGAAATTTACATGAACTTTTTTCTTTTTCAAAACTAAAACTAATTCGGGACTTTATAGTTGAGCCCTTGAGGGGCAAACTTTGCTCAGCCTTTCCACGGCTAAGTTTTTAGAGATAAAAAGAAGATAAAAACATGATGATCAACTAAGCTCTTTGATAGCTTGTGATGATGATATGGTGATGAGATGCATATGCATGCTTTGGTTTTCTTGAAGGACCCTTTCCTTACAAGAGAAGAAATGGATATGTGGAGAATATAATTTACTTCACATATTTCCCCTATGGGGGGACTTAAAAAAACTTTTGGAGAAGCCCTTGTTCCATACGCAGGCTTCCCTCCATTAATTGACAAAGAGAAAGATGCAAGAGAACCATGGTTAGGCCAAAGATCCAATGTTGTATCGATCTCTCTTGACCGTTTGACAATTATATGATCTCTCTTAATGATGAGGAATTGGTGCACGCAGAGACATTGTCACGCCTGTGGCACAGCAAAACAAACTGTCGAAGATATTAGTACCTCTCCTTCCCATGATCAAATATATATTAAAGAAAAGAGTAGGTTAATTAATTAAAATACAAACCTGAATGGAGGGCAGGTGAGGGAGCTAGGGAAATGGGGGTACCATAGTGCTGTGATGGGTAACCTGGGCCAGCAGCAGCTGAATAGGGGAAGAGATGGTGTGGGTAATGAACACCGTAGCCCTGGTTAGCTGTGTAGCAGCCATTGCCACTTCCTTCACCAAAATTCATGTATGGGTAAAACGCAGCAGCTGCACTCGATAACACACCACTAGCAGTAGCTGCACTCCCATACACTGGATATTGACTAGTTGCTCCTCCATACACACTATAGTAACCCTGCACAAATTCAAACAATATGAATTTAATTTTGCTTTCATACCAAAATCCTCCACCTTAATACTTATACTCCCTTTACTTCATATCATTAAATATAAAATTTGACTTGGTAAATTCAAAAAGACCTATCAATTGGATTCTTCTAATTAAGATTTTGCCAACTTAACATGAAACTCATTCTTTTGAACTCTTTTCTCATTGGATTAGTGTGTGTAACATAACCTCTCCCAAGCTATTCTACATTTTATAGAAAGAGACACATTGAAGAGATTGTTTGTATTATGTGAAGCGATTATAGTAAATAATAATTATATTATTATTATAGAACTAGTGGATCTTTATAAAATTATGTGCATTTAAAAATTTATAAGCACAAATATTTACTTACAAAAGAAACATAGAGATATGTGATTTATCAATGTGGTGCTTTAAGATATTCTGATATTTTTTTATGGATTATGCTTTGCTCATTAGGTAAGATTACATAAGAATTAGGGAATTTTGATAGTTTTCACGACTTGTGGATTTTCATGTTTATGAACAAAAAATACAATTTAAGAAATTAAACTTGCATGTCCAAATAAAATTTCAACTTCATATATATTTTATATCACATTTCCAAATGAGCCATAAGATTAAAATAAGATTTTTGTCACATATCAAACAGTGATGGAGAAATTTGCTGAAGGATATGCATATTTTTTTCAATTGTGTCAAGGATGCGCAAAATTAACTATACACTTAACATAACTATTATTTAAATCATATGATTTTTTGAAAAAAGATATTAACCAAATCATTTTTAACGTAAGGTGGCTCCCACCATAATATCAAAAGTATTTTTTGAACTTATGATGTTATAAAAAGATGCCACAATCTTTGTGTTAAAAGTGTTGGATGTCAATGTCATTCTTCTTTTAAGAAAAATCAACATACAAAATAGAAATATCGACGAGCATTTTGGTTTGGCAAATTTGGAAAAAATTCTACTCAATAATAAGCAGTTTACATTCGTTTAAATTTGTTCGCTATATTTAACTTTTTACTATAAAAAGGATTTTTTTTTTTTTTGATAATTCATTAATTTTAACTTTTTATGAAACATGTTTAAAATAACAAAATTAAAAAATATGTTGATATTCCCTCTATTCATTTTTATTTGTCACATTTGAATTTGGCACACCCAATTAAAAAATAACGATTGACATTACTATTTTATTACATTACTCTATTAATTGATGTTTAATATTAGGCCTTAAATTTTCTTTCCTTTTCTTGATATGTTAAAAGTGACAAGTAAAAGTTATGAGATAAGTGTCAAAAACACACCAGAACTATCTCCCTTTTTTGAGTTTCATACCTAAACTATTGAAAGTGTGAGGTTCATACCTAAACTATTGAAAGTACGAGTTTCATACCTTAACTATTGAAAGTGTGAGGTTCATATTTAAACTATTAAAAGTATAAGTTTCATACCTAAATTATCACTTATTAGATTGAGAAACACACATCCCCTCTTTAATTCCACTTTCATCAGGACGTGTGTTCTACACTCTCTTTCATTTAAAAAAATTTGTCACATTGTACTTCACATGGACAAAACATTCCACATTAATAAAAATTAAATAAATTATTAGAATTAATTAAAATTAAAAATTAAAGTATTACTATCTCCCGTCCAAAAAAAATTATAAAATAAAATACAAAATATCTTTCTTACCTCACTCCATCACTTTCTCTCACAATACCCCCCTCCCCCAATTTTTTAGTTTTATTATTGTTTATTAAATTTCTTTTATAAAAGTTTTTAAAAAAAATCTTACTTCATCTCTCCTCCCCTCTTCAAATAATAATTTAGATATTTTTTTTAAAAAATTAAAACAAAAATTCTACCCGTCTCCACCTAATCCTCCACTTTCAATTTTTTTCTTGTTTTGTATTAGATATATACATATGATTTTAGAAAAATATTTTTTTTACTTGCCGCAAGACTTTTCTTAAAATAAATTTTTTATTTTTGTTATATTCGGTACACAAGTAGGAAAAAATACTTTCCTAAAAATATATGTACATATCTAACACAAAACGAGAAAATATAAAAATATATGTATAAATTAAGAGCGGAGGGTTAGATGGGGTGGGTATAATTTTATTTTTTAAAAAAATACAAATACGAATATTTTTTAGGAAGGAGTGGGGGAGAGGGTGAAGTATGAATTTTTTTATAATATTTTATAATAAAAAATTAAAAAAATTAAAGGCCGGAAATTGTTGGGGGGGGGGGGGGAGGTGGTGGAGTGCGTGAGAAAAATATTTTAAATTTTATTTTTTAAAAAAAATAATTTCTTTTTTCAAAAAGTAATTTCTTTATAAAAAAATAATTTCTTTTTTTGTGATAGAAATACTTTAGTCTTTAATTTTTAACTAATATTAATAATTTATTTATTTTTTGTCAAGATGGAATATTTTATTCATGGCAAGGTTTTTTCAAAAAATAGAGAAAGTGTATTACACCCACCACTAAGATGTATTTCTCAAACTAATAAAAGATAGTTTAGATATGTAACTCATAATTCAAATAGTTTAGGTATGAAACTCAAAAAAATAAATAGTTTAGATGTGTTTTTGACATTTATCTCAATTTATTTTTAAAATAATAAATAAATAAAATCGAACAGAAGGAGTACATTCTATGTATCTTTAAAATTTAAAAATATTATTTATATTTTAAAATTTTGTGTCAAAATAAATAAATAAACAAATTAAAAAGAAAGAAAATATTTGCTCAGAAGTCTAACAAAGTTTTATTAACATGCGAGACTGTAAAGGAGGAAATTTCATGCCACAAAGAGAAGTTCAAGATTCCATGCTTACTCCTTTAATAAGTACATAATGGTCAAAAATCAGCTTTTGACTAAAACAACATGCCTTCCTGCTTCGGATATCGTGCATTCCAAATGCTTCAGCACAAACTGCTCTTTGACTAATGCTAAATGGGCAGGAAATGGGTTGAAAGGTAGAAAGTCTGTATTGTCCCTATTTAGATTTGTTGGCTCCAAACATTTCTACTTTTCCTCCAATATTTTTTTCTCTCAAAAAATTACGTATTTATGCGATATATTTTTATTTATAATTATTTTTAAAAACATAACAAATTTCTATATACTAATAATTTAATTTTAAAATATTAACAAAATAATTTACAATTACACAAAAATCAATAACTTATTTTAAATCATTAATTTAAAAAAAAAAAATCATAAACTTTGTGTCAAGTCAAAATAATAGAAATAGAGTAATAATTAATCTTTCTATCTTTTCGGTATAATTGATTATTTAAATCAAGTTTGTAACTATATGTAACTATTTGATTCTGAGATTGTCACGTTTTCCTCTAGTCAAACTAAGGACAAATTTGTGCTAAAATATAATAAAAATTGTATATTTAAATTGAAAATATAATAGGAGAGATATATATGGACTGAGAATATAATGAGGGATATTTAAATTATTTCTAATAGTAGAGGGGTCTATTTGACCTATTTCCATTTTTTAAATTAAGAATTATGTTAATTGACTTAAATAAATACTAATTTAATTTTAAAAATAGTGTAATTTACATAAATATAATAGTGTTAAAAACTAATTACATTATTTATCTATTAATTTCCAGATTACAAATATCCCTTAATTTTTTTGAATTTCAGATACATCACTGGACTTCCGGATACATCAACAAACATCCAGATACATAGGGGAGGGATGTATTTGAGAGAGGATATTTGTCAGAGAGGAGATAGAGTTGTATCAGAGAAGGGTAGGACATCCGAATACATAGAGGAGGGATGTATCCGATAAGGAAATAGGGATGTATCAATGAGAGGAGTGACGTATCCAAGAGGGGATTTTTGATTTTTTTTTAAATGGTAGAGAATTTAGAGATTATGATAAAATAAAATATGTATTTAGATAATTTAACACATTCAAATTGAATTATTCTTAACCTTATGCATCTATGATTGTTTTTAATTTCCTTTTTTAATCCTACAATATATTTTCTATCTTTAGATAATTTAATTCAAGATATATCAAGCTACTCTTTACATTTAATACAAGTAATGAAGCTAGATTTTCATTATTTTTTTCGATTCACAAGAAATTTAAAAGATCGTTAATTTTTTTTCTAAATTTTGGTAGGATAACTCATTACTTGAGAGAATTTCTTAACTTTTTTTATGCATTGGAAGATAAAGTATCATTAATATTGTAGAAAGACAATGAAATTCAAAATTTACATTTTAATTTTTCATATAGGGCATAATTGGCACAAAAAAAGTAGGAAGTATCATAATACCCCCAATACCCACGTGAATTGTCTTAAACGTCCCCGTTCTGTCCACAATCATTCTGCCCTATTTTATTTTATTTTTATTTTATACTCGTCTGGTAAAATTGAAATTTTAAGCATTAATTAAAATAAATTGTTAAAATTTATTAAATATTTTAAAAATATTTTAACTTATTAATTATTATCATTTACGGCGTTTCTTATGTAGTTTTTTAAATATAAAACTTTTATTTCAAAAATCTTAAAACTTTTAGATCTGAAATCACGATTAATTTAGAAATAAGAATCTCAAAATTTCAAATATTCTTATAAATTGAAATAGAGAGTGTAGGTCTTTTTTAGTATATTAAAAATACTTAATATATTTAAATACTTTTTAACTTAAACTTTTGATTTTATATTTAATAACAAGCTTTCATAATTATAAAAATATCATAATATGTTTAAATTAAATTTTGGTATGTGTCTAATCAAATATTTAACCACGTAAAGACGTAACATGCATAGTGTAGTTGAACAGTTAAATAAATGAAAGATAAAGAGTGATAGGGAATAAAAAAGAAACGGAGATAAAGGGTACAAACCGTAGGGTAAGTGTAATCTGGCGAGTAGGGAGAGTACCTGACAGTTTGTCACAAGAAAAACAAACAAAAAAGCATTAGAATGTGAAACTTGATATGGAAGTTTTCTTAGGCATAGTACCAAGTATATTTAGACATCTTCCATTAGATTTTACTGTGCCAGATAAAAACTCTAACTTACAAAATGATACATTAAAAATTTATGTGTCATGTTAACATTAAGTTGTCCACAAGACACGATAGAAATGAGTTTAGATGTTAAAATGTGCATTCTCATAATTAAAATATTAAATTGTCAATTGAGGCCGAATTAAAGTATTTATCTGATATTATGTCTTTTCTTAGTGAAGAGTAGTGAGTTTGTAGAAGAAGCATGTTGGGTGATGGTATATAAATATGAATGAATGCATGAGCCATTTCTTCTTGTCCCAGGGATGAGCTGTGTATATATGACAGTGTCGACACATTACCAATGAGTGAGTGAGAGGGAGAGGGGACATTATTATTATTATTATTATGATAGAGAGAAAAGAAATAGGGTGGTATGAGCATGCGTGGATAATGTAATGAGGTTTTGTTGGAATGAGTTGGCAAATGCACGTGAAGACTCACTACTAGAGTACTTGCTAATGGTAAAAAATAAAATAAGTTGTAAAACCAAAAATAAAAGCATCTTTGGTGTCATACCCATAAACATTGTAAGGTATCCCTTGTTGGATGGCATAATGAGGGAAGGTTGCTGCTGAAGGAAAAGTTGTTCCTAACCCACCTGCTGCTTGAAACCCTCCATGAAAACCACTCATCACCCTAAAGTTCCTGCCTCCTCCTGTTCATTCAATAATTGTGTCTTTTATTTCATTTAATTAATATAAATATCCATCAAACATTCAAAATAGAGGAATGTTGCTAATTGTAAAATCTTGAAACACAAGATTTACTAATATTAACTGGAAAAAAAAATTGAAGGTAAAAATGAAAACCAGGAATGGCAAAAAGCAAAAGATGTACGTTTATTACACACAAGAATGAGCTGTCATGCTTTCCTAAAACATATCCTCACACATGCTACTGGTGGTGCTAAAGCAAAGAGCATCATAAAGTGGACTCGCACACAGAAATGCCTTTATTACCATCATGTTTTTGACTAAAAAAATATCTTCCAACTAACAAAAATAGCTATTAAAAAAAAAAACAATACCATTACTTCTAATGATTGCTCCAATATTTTAAAGAAAATATTTTGGAAGCGGGAGAGGGGGGGATTGAATGTGTGAGACATATACTAGCATGTAAGAAAAGAAGTAGTATAAACACTTTTCATTATAAAAAAAAATAAAAAAGATGACATATAACTTTGTTTTCTTCAGATTTCATATATATTAGTTATGAATTTTTATTTCTAAACATTATATCATGCACATTTTCTTACATAACTATTTTAAATTTATTTTTCTACATTAATAATAATGAGTTTATTATACTAAGTCTAAAAATGATATGATAAATGAAATCAAATTCAATTATACCTTAGTATGTTATGTATTACATTATTACTTATCATAACTTTAAATCATTCCAATTTTCAATCAAGGGCTGGTATAATAGTTTTAAAAGAAAATAAGGCAATTTAACTTTACATAAAATATAAAATTGACATTATAAAAATTGTCATTTAAAATAATCATATTAATCTCATTATATCCAATATATTTTTGCTCAAACCAGAGCAATTGTCCCGTATTTTAAATGTAGGAGAAAGTTGTTTTATTTTGCATATAGCTCAAGAGCAAAATTGGACTATTAGTAGTTTTTTGATTAATTTTGTTAGTTGGAGGACATTTTAAGCAGAAAACATAACGATCAAGAAAACTTTGAGTCAAAACGTAACGAATAATAGAACAGACCATATTGAATAATTCAAAAATATATTTGATCCTTTTGTCATTCTTAATATAGTAGTAGTAACTTTGTTTTCCACAATGACAAGAATATTCATGCGGCGACCAGTCAAACATATATGCAAGATTTGAATATCCAAAGAGAGTGTGGTGAAATTAATTAGGTAAATATGGAAGAAAAAGTAGATGTGATAAATAAAATGTATACCATGTTTAGGGGTAGTAGGCTTAGATCTTTGAACTCCCATGGAAGCAAGATTGCAGTTGGCCCTTCTTCCATCAATGACAGGAGCAGCATCAACACAAGCCCTCATGGCTGCTTCAGCCTCACGAAATGTTACCTATTAATTAAGATAAGATGATAGATTAAAGATATATAGAAAAAGGAATATTGATTAAGAAATTAAAGAGGCGATGCATACAAATCCATAGCCTTTGGATCTTCCAGTAGCCTTATCAGTGATGACGACAGCCTCTAAGATATCACCAAACTGTTCAAAGTATTTCTTCATGGTTTCCTTCTGAGTCTCCCATGCCAAACCCCCAACAAACACCTTAGTGTATGTGGTGTCCCCGAATTGACCTGATGGAGTCATCTTCTTTGCTAAAATCCAACTGGATATGGATCTAGCTAGTAGATATTACAAGGGAAGGATCTTAATTAGGTCAGAGATGGGAAGGAGGGAGAGAGAAGAGAGAGAAAGCAAAAGGAAGAAAGATGGTAGTAGAAAAAAAGGGGAAAAAGGGAGTTACATAATACGACATGAAATTATAAACTGCTTGACACACTGGCATCCTCAGCTATCTTCACGCGCTTTACTTCCCCGCCAACCCTTTTCAATCTCTCCATACCTTCTCAAGGGTAAATGTTGCCTAAAATATTTTTAAACTATTGAATTTTGATATAAAAATATTCTTCGTTAATCTTTCAGCTTTAAAATATTTTTAACATTAATTTTTTGACTCTGAAATATTCTTATTTTTTTACGTCCAGAATAAAAATATAATTTAAAATCTCATTTATTATGTGGCATGATTTTATTGATGTGTTTTATAATCAACCTAAACTAATTAAATTCCAATTCAAACCCGAATCCATTTAATAACCCGATACCCGCCCCATCCATCATTTTATTATTTATTATTCAAGTCAGCGTAAATGTAGCTTAGTTGAATAAGACTAGTGTAGGTTTCTTTCTTGTATTGACATGGAAGGGGAGAGTCTCCCTCATTTACGTTTTTCTTAGTCGTATTGTATCGAGAGGAGTCCTCTCATAGGTTTATCGCTTTTCATCTAATAATGGGGATGAGGTGGCCGATATTAGTAGGTCGGCCGACTCATGAACCATCTTAAGTTCGGAGGTAAGATTTATCTCCTCCTCCGTGTATTTTCATTTTATTTTATTTATGTTAAGGCTTTGGGGTGCTGCTCAACCCCTGACTGTGCACGAGAGGTGGGAGCCTCGTGTAGGGTCTCTTCCCAATAAAAAAAATAAAAATTCAAGTCAGCGTAATCCATCTTCGAAATCCTATAAAATTAAAATACAAATTCACAATAACACCGAGAACATATATATATAAAAAAAATTGATATCTCCATTAGAGTTCATCCGAGCTTCTATGGTGTTCAACATATTTTAAATCAATTTTTCTTCTTCTTAATATTCAACTACGTTTCAAATACAAATACAGATCAGATTCAAGCTCAAAATGGTACACTTACTAAAATAAAATTCGTGAATAAGATGAGAAAACAAAGTTGAAGGAAATTATTGAAACTCCATTTATGAAGCCGAAGAATTTCGTATTTCGTTTTCAAAATTGGAGAACCGAAGTTTGTAGATCACCTACCCATTATTAAAATCGTTTTAAATTTATTTTACTTAATTTTAGATTTACTTATTAATTTGGGGATATATTTAAAGAAAAGTTAAAATCACCATTAGAGAATTTGAAAACGCTTGAAGAACACCCAAATTTATGAGAATCAAGGTTTTTTTACTAATGAAATTTTTAGGCGGGGCGGGTATAGGCTTATTAGGTGGATCCGAGTTTGGGTTGATAGCTAATTAATATATGTTAATTGTAAAATACACCAATAAAATTGTGTCACGTAATAAATGAGAAATTTAATTCTATTGTTAAATGTGGTTGTCAAAAATAAGGGTATTTCAGGGCCAATAAGTTGACATCAAGGGCATTTTAGACCTAAAAAGTTAACGAAAGATATTTTTGTACCAAATTAAATAGTTCAAAGGTATTTTAAATCTTTTCCCGTAATTTACATATACGTCACTCTCCCACTCTCTTTCTTTATTTATCTTAACTATGGCGTGAATACTTTAAAATATAATAATTTTAAAATTTAAAATAATTAATTCGACTAAACTGTCCTACTTTTTCGATTAAACTGTCCCATTTCTCTATTTTTAACCACACCTTTTTTTTTTGGATATCAATTTTTTATTTCCAAATTTATTTTTCAATAACACTTATAAATGGCCTTAATTGGTGGAACCAGTCCTTTTTTTTTTTGGAAGAATATAAATTCAACGTTTTCTCTTGTTTGGTATTGATTGTTTTATTTTTAATGTGCGGATAATATAGGGGCAGTTAACCTTTTTTAAAAATAATTAAATTTGAATTTTGAATGTTTTCATTTCAAAATTAACATATTTACTTAAAGGAAAACTGTTTTAAATCATTTTAAAAATAAAATTAATGAATTTTAATTATTTTAAAAAATCTATTTTTTGTGGTACTGACATGTGACACTTTTGCCTCTCCAATTAAAAAAGAACTAGTATACATACCAGAGCGCAAATTTCTTTAAAAGTACTAATTTATTTTATTAAAATTAAATAATAAGAAAGTTGGAAAAATAATAATATAAATTATCAACTTATTTATTTAGAACATTAAATTTTAAATCATTTTAACTTGATCAAAAATTAAATACTTCAATATATTTTTATATTTTTTCCTATTAATTTTTTTATTTTGTTTAAAGTAAGAAAATATTATTTCCTTGTTTAGCAAGTTTATAATTATAACTTTGAAATGTTAAACATCATAAGATTAAATTCCCCCACAAACTCATTTATCAATTTGAGCATGACTCATTTATCAATTTGAGCATGCATATGAAAACTTAGATTGAAGAATGTTAGTTTTATTCTTGAATCTTATTTTGACCATCGATTAAGAGATATCTTTTTTATTTTATCTCTGCTCTTGTAATGTTTCAATGTTAAGTAAGACAATTTGTTTTTACTTATTTCTTTTTCTATTTCACCATGCATGTGAGACTTGATTTTAATGAATCTGATTTTTATGTAGCTTTTGGGTATAGAATATTAATCTTTTTGCATGTTGGAATCAATTAAATAGTAATTTATTATTTAATCCTATTATATGTAATTAATTTTAATTATTTAAAAATTTTATTTCTTGTGGTGCTGACACATAGACGTTTTCACCTCTTCAAAAATTAAGTTAATTTTTTTTGTTATTCCTATCTTGATTTTACATCTATATTTTTGTTTTAAATATATTTTGTGTTTTTAATTACTATTACAAATGTTATATGAACTTGTGGTGAACACTTATCATGATGCATGCATGATTTACTCATATTATGCGATGATGATATTTGACTCTCCAGATATGAGGTCAGCTCGTCTCTTTACTTTTGTCACGACTTTGACCCGTCGTGACTGGCATCCACACTAATCCTCTGGTGGGAGAATTATTTTCAACAGCCCAACAACACTAATCGCGAGGTATACTAAAAGTTTAAAGTCTGCAGAAGGAGGTTTAAATAAATAAATAAATAATGAGTTCCCATAAACTCAGAACGAACTAGTTATCAACCAAAATATGCGGAAGTAAACACATTCTAGGAACTGAAAGTCGTCCGTACCAAAACTCTAACCAAATATCGTCATAAGAAAGGGGAACACCCCCAAAATGAAGTCATAATACTAAAACAATATTTGAAATCTTAGTCCTGGAAAAAGGACTAAAACAAAGAAGAGTCCACGACAGCTTGAAGTAAATAGCTCACCCTTGAACTCGAACACGTCTCACTCTTCTAAATGAGGTCTCTCTGCAGCCGGCTGAATATGACTTGTACTCAACAAAGGTAGAGCAAATGTAGTATCAGTACACAAAAACAACAATGTACTGGTATGATCACACGGTTAGCCAGTAAGCGGATCATAGACAAATAAATTCAACATAACAAGCATACACATATACCGAATATGTCAACCAATCTCATCTTCAACCATATTAAGCAAGATCACAATTTAATATCTTCAACATGCTATAACTTCACACAAGGGTCCTCTCACGGGACCTAAACAATCAACTTCATGTGGAACGTGATACCCGATCCAAATATGTGTCGGAACATGACACCCGATAACGTGACACCTGATTCAATTTATGTATCAAAATGTGACACCCGATTCAAACATACGACAATCACAAATACATTTAGTATTTACAACATTACATTCATCAAGAACACATTCATTATAAAACAGGCCAACAAGTGATCATTTTACACATAATCTAGCATATTTCCCTATTCATATATACATAGGCATGTCATGAAGCAATTTAACAAGTATATGAAACACATAAGGGAAACAAGACCATCACCTACCTCAAATTCAAGCTTCAACAACCTTACAGTGCAAGAGCTTTCCCTTTTTGGGTTCGTTTCTGGTCTAAAAATAGTAAATACATCAGAACAATGGCCTAACTATCATGAAAAATAACATAATTCTCATCCTAGGCCAAATCCATGATTCTAACCCCACCCTAGGGCTATTTTCCACTATTAAGTTTTAGTTCAAACCCTCCCCTAATATTTACCAACCATAGTTTCTAGGTTTTAGGAATCAAATGATGAATTTAGGAAGTAAAATCTTTACACTAAGCATGGAAATCCATGGGAAATCAATGAAAATCGCCCTAGGTTGCCTTCTGAAGTCTTAGGAACTGTTTTTGTAGAAATAGATTGCTCTAGGGTTTTTTTCGACTTAAATCTTGCGACTGTCCCGCTTTATGGGACCATCCCACTCTGGTGTCCCTACTCTAGCAGGATATGCGGAAATAATGAGCTCGAAACTTGAGCTCTAAGCCCCCATTTCATAACACACCCCCTTCCAAAGATGTATTAGATTATATCCTTCACGCCAAGTCCAATTTTGGAAGTTTTACTCGCCCGAATAAGATTTTGCGAAGCCGTAAATGTTCTGTTTGTCTTGTCTATTAGCTTACCCAATCAAATTAGAGATTCGATCCCCTACAATTCACAAGGTCACCCTAGACCTCACTTGACTCAGAATTCGTCCAAATCTGGCCTAAGATAATTTTTTTTGAAGTTACTACCCGAAGTTTTTTGGCCCAGCCCAAAATCCTTCTCCATTGGCCTATTTCTAACGCCGGGGACAAGTTGTTACAATAGATACCAATTTACTCATCACTTGTTCCCGAGTGACTAACTAGGGAAAACAAGGCTAAAGTAGAGATAGAATAGTACCTGTTTCATCGAACAATTGAGGATACTTGCCTCTCATGTCCTTTTCAGTCTACCAAGTAGCTTCCTCCACTGAGCGATGTTTTTATTGCACCTTGACCATATTGATCTCTTTATTCCACAACTTTTGGACATCACGATCAAGAATTGCAACTGGCTCTTCCTTATACTGAAGTTCCTTGTCTATAACACCGAGTCCCATTAAATGATATAGTCCTCATTCCCATAGTACTTTTTAAGCTGCCACAATTAGACCTAGTTCCTAGTCGTAAAATGGCAATCAAAATCCTGAAGGGCTCCTGTCACGCCCCGGGAGGGTACCCTAGGCGCGACCGGCACTCAAAAGACATTTCTGGCCTTCAAGAGAACCACTTGATTCAGTCACACTATCATTCATTCACATTCACTCAGAGGAAGACTCAATCATAGACACACTATTCATAATATAAGGGCTGAGGGCCAATCACTATCAACTCTACAAAACAAATATAATAAGACTTCTCAAAAATAGCAGTCCAACCTTCCCACACTCTAGTCTATGAAGCCTCTATCAAAGTCTAGGAGGTGACAATGACAAGCCTATGGCTACCAATAATCAAAATAAAGGAAACAACAACAAAACTATACAAGAAAGCTCAACATCCTCCAGAAACTAGGAGGACTCACCAACTAGCTGGGAGTGTATGTGGATCTTCAATGGAGCACTGGTTGATGATCTCTAGTACCTGTCTCTACATCATGAAACGATGCAGGCCAAATGGCGTCAGTATATAGAATGTACGAGTATGTAAAATGGCTGGATGAAACAAACATCAAGAAAACATCAATATCAACTCAAGATCTCAACTCATATATATATACATAACAACTCACTCAAGTGTCCTAAGTCTAACAAGAAATGGTTTAGACAGGACCAATCACAAGCCACTCGACTCAGCTGACTCGGAGTACTATCAAGACCTAAATGGGAGTTTCTCTTAGCCGATAACCATCACCTATGAGCCAGTGATAGTACAACAATTAGATGTTATTGCCGCATCCGTCCATACCTTGCCAGGGCATGAACGCCTCCCTAATCATGGATACCATCGATTAGTCAAGTCCTATCATTTTAGGACAATAAAATGGGAAACATCTGACTTTAACAATTTGATCCCACGGGAAGCATCCGACTTTAACGGTTCTATCCCTACCTACGTTGGCGGCGTAGTTTCTGGGGTTTGAGTATGGACTATACTATTACCTGCTTCGGTGCTCGATACTCCTCCCATGACTCCATGCTCATAAGACTCCCTCCAATCATCTCAAACAAGCCCTCACGGCTAGTTTCATATGGGACATTGCCAACTCATCAACTCTATTCTTATTTCTACTCGATTAAGTCATAATGGCAAGTCCCATTTAGGACCTCGTCCACTCGTCAATTCTATCCTCCAATCAACTCAATCAAGCCTCATTTAGATAAGCATTCATAACCTCTCCTTAGGACTCATCACAACTCTAAGGCTTTAACCAAACAATTCAAGTAGAATAGCATAGTCAAGAAAATTGACTTATGCAACATAATCACATGGTTAAAGAGATCAACAAAACATAATAACAAGTCATCTCCATCAACTCATACTAACATGAAGGTTTTAGGAACTTCTTATCTCAACAACATCAACACCAATAAAGTCACATTAATAGGAGACAAAACTCATTCAAACATAAACCCTACCAAGAAACTCCATTCTCATGGACCTCTAACCTTAAAGCAAGAGTAGGGCATATGGGTGGACTCAACCCATGTTTTGGATAGCCTTACATACCTTAGAATAGATTCTTGAAGAAACCTTGTTGTTGGGTCTTCAATGGCAACTTGAATCTTGAAGCTCTTGGAACAAATCTTTGTTAGAAATGGAGAGGAAGAAGAAGAAGATGAAGAGAGAATTTTCTAGGGCTTTTAGAGAGAGAGTGTGGCTGAAAATTATGTTCCCAAATGCTCAAGGATGATACATATATAATTTGGGAAAAATTCCCAAATTGCCCCTTCTCAAAAGTTCTGAAAAATAGGCTAAAACGCTCCTGGCTCGATAGTGGCGCGTCGCGCCATTGCAGTGCCAGGATGATTACGCCTAAAACCTATACATCTATTACTGGCGCGCCGCGCCAAAGACCAAACTACTGAGGCATGTTCTTGGCGCGATAGTGGCGCATCGCGCCCTTCCAGCGCCAAGGCCATATTTTCTGGGTTTTGGAAATTTAGCCTGAAAACCCTGCACACCTCGTAGTGGTGCACCGCACAAGGGACCAAACTACTGAGGCATGTTCCTGGCGCGATAGATGCGGCGCCAAGCCCAGATCCCCAGCAGTTGCAGCCTAGGCCTAAAATTTCTATCGCGCTAGTTCGTCTTAGGATCGTTGTATCTTTTGACTCCGAACTCCAAAATTTACATTCTTGGTGGCGTTGGAAGGAAGACTCGATGACCTTTAATCTAATAGGTCGTGGGCCACCCAGATTGTCGTCCTTCAAAAGATAGGGTCGTTAGAAGTCAACCCCTTATGCGAACTCCTCCTCAAACTTAGCCACGACGAATCTTTTGGATTTGATTTGGTCCTAGGGGTCCTTCATGACCCAACATCACCTCTAATGCTGCTCAATTTCTCAAAGACTCATCTTAACTCATGCAAACGCTCTACAATACTCGAGTTCGACCCTACCCGAAACAATAAGGGTCTGAATCTTAGGGAAAATTTTGAGGGGTGTTACATTATCTCCCCCTTGGGATCATTTGTCCTCGAATGACGAGTAACCCAGAATGGACTCAGGGTACAAATCACAATCAAAATTTCAGCCATTCAACCAATCAAATTCTCAAACAATTACCAATCAAACTAAAAATACACAAACGAATTCAAGTCAAGGAAATGGACATTACCTTCAACATTCTCATCGGTAGGCATGAATAGATGTTGATATTTAGATCTCATGGCTTCCTCCGCTTCCCATGTGGCTTCCTCAACAAATTGGTTTCTCCATAGGACTTTAACTGAGGCGATCTCTTTATTCCTCAACTTGTGAATTTGGCGATCAAGAATTTGGACCGGAACCTCTTCATCGGATAAGCTGTCCTTAACTCCAATACTATCAATGGGGACTACCAACGAGGGATCGCCTAAGCACTTCTCTAACATCAAAATGTGGAATATCGGATGAATAGAGGCTAGCTCTAAAGGTAACTCCAACTCATAAGCAACACTCCCAATCCGCCTCAAAATCTGGTAAGGACTAATATATCGAGGACTAAGTTTCCCCTTCTTTCCAAACCTCATGACGCCCTTCATGGATGACACTTTCAAGTATACCCAATCAAACTCCAAGTCTCTTCTCCTCACATCGATGTAAGATTTTTGGCGGCTTTGGGCTGTCTTTAGCCTATCTTGAATAACTCTCACCTTCTCCATGGCTTGGTGAACAAAATCAGGCCCAACCAACTCGACTTCACCTACTTCAAACCACCCAATTGGCGATCTACACCTCCTCCTATACAAAGCTTCATAAGGAGCCATTTGAATACTTGCATGATAGCTATTATTATATGCAAACTCTATAAGAGGTAAGTGATCGTCCCAATTTCCTTTGAAGTCAAGCACACAAGCTCTCAACATATCCTCCAACGTCTAAATGGTGCGCTCCGCTTGGCCATCCGTCTGGGGATGAAAGGCCGTACTAAGGTTCACCTTTGAACCCAGTCCCTTCTGAAAAGATCTCTAGAATTAGGAAGTGAATTGAGCTCCTCTGTCCGAGATGATGGACAAGGGGACTCCATACAATCTAACGATCTCTTAAATGTATAACTTCGCATAATCTTCTGCAGTGTCAGTAGTCTTAATTGCCAAGAAGTGAGCTGATTTCGTCAGTTTATCCATAATCACCCAAATGGAATCGTGTTGCTTTCGGGACCTCGGCAAGCCTGTAATAAAGTCTATGTTGACCATCTCCCACTTTCATTCCGGAATTTCTATATTTTGAGCTAAACCATATGGCCTTTTATGCTTAACCTTCACCTATTGGCAATTCAGGCACTTGGAAACAAATTCCGTAATGTCTCTCTTCATCCCACTCCACCAATAGATTTCTTTCAAGTTATGGTACATTTTTGTAAAGCCGGGATGAATAAAGTATCTGGAACTATGCACTTCAGCCATAATCCTTCCTCGAATACCATCGACATCTGGCACACAAAATCTATTCTGGTACCTCAACACACCATCTCCCCCTTTGGTGAAAAGCATCACCCTTTGTTTGTGAACAACTTCCTTCAATCGAAGAAGAATGAGATCTTGATCTTGTTTCTCCTTTACCTCTGCCATGAGTGAGGACGTAGACCTATCCCGAATGTTTATTCCGCCTTCATGGTTCTCTTCTAGTAACTCCTAATCGGGCTAATCTGTGTACCTCCTTCGCCAATTCTCTCTTTCCTTCCTCCACGTGGGCAGTACTACCCATAGACAACCTGCTAAGAGTATCAGCAACGATATTAGCTTTACCTGGATAGTAGAGGATGCTCATATCATAGTCCTTGAGTAGCTCGAAACATCTACTTTGCCTCAGGTTGAGTTCCTTCTAGCTAAAGACGTATTACAGGCTCTTGTGATTGGTGAACACATCAACATGCACTCCATACAAGTAGTGGCGCCAAATTTTAAGGGCGAACACCACAGCTGCCAGCTCAAGGTCATGAGTTGGGTTGTTCTTCTCATGAACCTTAAGCTGTCTTGAAGCATAGGCTATCACCTTTCCCCTCTGCATCAACATACAGCCCAAACCAACTCTAGGTGCATCACAATAGATCACAAAACCCTTTGTTCCGTTAGGCAAAGTTAGAACAGGAGCAGTGGTTAGCTTGGTCTTCAATTTCTGGAAACTCTCTTCACAAGCATCGGACTATTGGAACTTAGCCTTCTTTTGGGTCAGCTTAGTCAATAGTGATGATATAGATTAGAACCTCTCCACAACCTTCTGATAATAGCCAGCCAGACCCAAGAAGCTTCTTATCTCCGTCGGGGATGTGGGTCTGGGCCAATTCTTCACAGCTTCAATCTTCTGAGCGTCAACCTGAATACCATCTCCAGATATAATGTGGCCTTGAAAATCCACTGATGCAAGCCAAAATTCACATTTAGAGAACTTTGCATATAATACCTGGTCTTTCAAGGTTTGCAAGATGACTCTAAGATGATGGGCATGCTTCTCCTCATTCTTGGAGTAGACCAAAATATCATCTATGAATACAATCACAAACATATCAAGATATGGTTTAAACACTCAGTTTATGAGATCTATAAAAGCTGCGGGGGCATTTTTCAACCCAAAGGACATCACCAAGAACTCAAAATGGCCATAACGGGTCTGAAAATCTGTCTTTGGGATATCACACTCCCTCACCTTCAACTGATGGTAGCCCAATATTAGGTCTATCTTTGAGAAACAAGTGGCACCCTGAAGTTGATCAAATAAGTCATCTATTCTGGGGAGAGGGTATTTGTTTTTTACGGTGACCTTATTCAGCTGCCTGTAGTCAATACACATTCTAAGGGACCCATCTTTCTTTCGCACAAATAGGACCGGAGCACCCTATGGTGAAACACTCGGCCTAATGAATCCCTTATCTAACAAGTCTTTCAATTGTTCTTTCAACTCCTTCAACTCGGCCGGAGCCATTCTATATGGAGAGATTAAGCTAGGCTGGGTATTAGGAAGAACATCGATCCCAAAGTCAATCTCCCTATCCGGAGGGATTCCAGGCAGATCTTCAGGAAAAATGTCAGGAAACTCGTTGACAACTGGAACTGACTCAAAGGGTGGAGACTCAATATTGTCGTCTTTCACTCGGATAAGGTGATAGATACACCCTTTTGAGATTAGCTTCCTGGCCCTAAGGTAAGAAATAAACTTACCCCTATGCATAACAGGACTACCCTTCCACTCTATGACATCTTCATTCAGGAAGTTGAACTTAACAATCTGAGTCCTACAATCAATAGAGGCATGACAGACATAAAGCCAGTCCATGCTAAGGATCATATCGAAATCAACCATGTCCAACTCAACTAAGGTATCCCTGTGATGAATTGACACAGTGCAATCTCTATAGACTCTCTTAGCTAAGACAGAATCACCGATAGGAGTAGCTACACTGAAAGGGCTCAAGAAGATATTCAGGAATTTTATTGAATTTACTAGCCACGTAAGGAGTCACAAAAGATAGCATGGCTCCCAAATCCATCAAAACATAACAGTCAAGAGAAGAGACTCGTATCATAATCGTTACAATATTTGGAGAGTTCTCCTGATCTTGCCAACTACCCATGGCATATAGGCAGTTTGTACCTCCACTCATACCTGAAGTAGTGCCCTTCTGATTACCTCTAGCTGGTGGTGCAGTGGTAGAATACTGAACTCTATTTCCCCCTATTGAACACTCCCTCTAGAAATGGTCCATTTAGCCGCATTTATAACAACCAACCCTTCCCGCTCTGCATTCTCCCAAGTGGAGCCTACCACACTTGTCGCATGATGGCTTCCCTCTCGAGCCTTGACTTACGCTGGCTTGGGATTGAGAACCCTGGAGTCTGAAATTCTGGTGACTCTGCCCCTGCCGATCATACCTGTTCTGCGGCATAGGTGCACTGGTTGTAGATGAGGCATAGTTGGAAGGCCTCTTCTAGAAGAAGGACCTATTGCCCTTGATTTGCTTCTGTTCATTCTCCTGCCCTGCTGATTTTACCTTCTTGCTCAGATGCTCCTCTCTATCTTTCCTCTTCTCTTTCTCCACCTGTTGAGCATACACCATCAATCTGGAAATATCTATGTCTGAGATCAATAATGCTTCTTTGCATTTCCTCTTCACATGCCTCCCTAATCTGGAGAAGAACTTCCTCATCTTTGACCTCACATCTGGGATCATTTTTGGAGCATACCTAGAAAGCTGGATGAACTTCAGGCCATACTCCTTAACTGTCATACCCTCCTATTTCAGATTCACAAATTTCTCCACTTTCTCTTCCCTCAATTCTTATGAAAAGAAGTGGTCAAGAAAGGCTCCTTCAAATTCATCCCACCTAGCAGGTTCAGCATCCTCACCCCTTCCTTTCTCTCATTGGTTATACCAGATATTTGCCACAACCTTGAGTTGATAAAACACCAACTTAACCCCCTCAATTTCCATAGCATGCATAGCTTTTAGAATTTTCCACATCTCATCAATAAAATTTTGGGGATCTTCATCAACCTTAGAACCCGTGAATGTTGGTGGATTCATTCTCAGGAAGTCTCTAATTCTAGTGGCAGCAGACTGCTCTTGGGAACTAGAGCTAAGAGTCGGCGAACTCTGGTTACCATTCCGGGCAGCCATTAATTGCGTGAGCATTGCAATCACCCTTCGAAATTCTGTCTTTGATGTAGGTGCAGGTGGAGTAGCAGGCACTTGGGGTGCCTCCACATATCTCGCAGGTCGGCCTCGAGCCCTTGCTGGACGTACCTTTGATTGGGGAATCTCGGCATTATCAACATTTCTCTGGCTAGCCGTATATTTAGGAGGCATTATCTGTAATATATAAACACACAAATTATAAGAGAAGTTTCATAGAGTTTAGCTCCATCGCACGAATTCAGAGTATGAAAGAAGGGAAATAATTCCTAATGTCCTATAGCCTCCTGCTTATAAGTGTGGTGCACAACACACCCATAAGCAAGACTCTACTAGACATGGCTTCATAGACTCCCTAGGACTCTTGAACTCTAGGCTCTGATACCATGTTTGTCACACCCCGGGAGGGTACCCTAGGCGCAACTGGCACTCGAAAGCCATTTCTGGCCTTCAAGCGAACCACCTGATTCAGTCACACTATCATTCATTCACATTCACTTAGAGGAAGACTCAATCATAGACACACTATTCATAATATAAGGGCCGAGGGCCAATCACTATCAACTCTACAAAACAAATATAATAAGACTTCTCAAAAATAGCAGTCCAACCTTCCCACACTCTAGTCATATAGCCTCTATCAAAGTCTAGGAGGTGACAATGACAAGCCCATGGCTACCAACAATCAAAATAAAGGAAACGACAACAAAACTATACATGAAAGCTCAACATCCTTCGGAAACTAGGTGGACTCACCAACTAGTTGGGAGTGTATATGGATCTTCAACAGAGCGCCGGTTGATAATCTCTAGTACCTGTCTCTGCATTATGAAATGATGCGGGCCAAATGACATTAGTACGTAGAATATACGAGTATGTAAAATGGCCGGATGAAACAAATATCAAGAAAACATCAATATCAACTCAGGATCTCAACTCATATATATATACATAACAACTCACTCAAGTGTCCTAAGTCTAACAAGAAATGGTTTAGATAGGACCAATCACAAGCCACTCGACTCAACTGACTAGGAGTACTATCAAGACCTAAATGGGAGTTTCTCTTAGCCGACAACCATCACATATGAGCCAGTGATAGTACAATAATCATACGTTGTTGCCACATCCGTCCATACCTTGCCAGGGTATGAATGCCTCCCTAATCATAGATACCATCGATTAGTCAAGTCCTATCATTTCAGGACAATAAAATGGGAAACATCGGACTTTAACGGTTCGATCCCATGGGAAGCATCCGACTTTAATGGTTCCATCCCTACTTACATTGGCGGCGTAGTTTCTGGGGTTCGAGTATGGACTATACTCTTACCCGCTTCGGTGCTCGATACTCCTCCCATGACTCCATGCTTATAAGACTCCCTCCAATCATCTCAAATAAGACCTCACGGCTAGTTTCATATGGGACATTGCCAACTCATCAACTATATTCTCATTTCAACTCGATTAAGTCATAATGGCAAGTCCCATTTAGGACCTCGTCCACTCGTCAATTATATCCTCCAATCAACTCAATCAAGCCTCATTTAGATAAGCATTCATAACCTCTCCTTAGGACTCATTACAACTCTAAGGCTTTAACCCAACAATTCAAGTAGAATAGCACATTCAAGAAAATTGACTTATGTAACATAATCACATGGTTAAAGAGATCAACAAAACATAATAACAAGTCATCTCCATCAACTCATACTAACATGAAGGTTTTAGGAACTTCTTAGCTCAACAACATCAACA
Organism: Solanum dulcamara; assembly: GCF_947179165.1. Classification (NCBI taxonomy): domain Eukaryota; kingdom Viridiplantae; phylum Streptophyta; class Magnoliopsida; order Solanales; family Solanaceae; genus Solanum; species Solanum dulcamara. Next base: position 55,032,268 of record NC_077245.1, read on the forward strand.
CCAATAAAGTCACATTAATAGGAGACAAAACTCATTCAAACATAAACCCTACCAAGAAACTCCATTCTCATGGACCTCTAACCTCAAAGCAAGAGTAGGGCACATGGGTGGACTCAACCCATGTTTTGGATAGCCTTACATACCTTAGAATAGATTCTTGAAGAAACCTTATTGTTGGGTCTTCAATGGCAACTTGAATCTTGAAGCTCTTGGAACAAATCTTTGTTGGAAATGGAGAGGAAGAAGAAGACGAAGATGAAGAGAGAATTTTCTAGGGCTTTTAGAGAGAGAGTGTGGCTGAAAATTATGCTCCCAAATGATCAAGGATGATACATATATAATTTGGGACAAATTCCCAAATTGCCCCTTCTCAAAAGTTCTGAAAAATAGGCTAAAACGCTCATGGCGCGATAGTGGCACGTCGCGCCATTGCAGCGCCAGATCGATTACGCCTAAAACCTACATATCTGTTAGTGTTACGCCGCTTCAAGGACCAAACTACTGAGGCATGTTCTTGGCGCGATAGTGGCTCGTCGTGCCCTTACAGCGCCAAGGCCATATTTTTTGGGTTCTGGAAATTTGGCCTGAAAACCCTACACACCTCATTGTGGTGCGCCGCGCCAGGGACCAAACTACTGAGGCATGTTCCTGGCGCATTAGTGGCGCATCGCGTCACTACGGCACCAAGCCTAGATCCCCAGCAGTTGCAACCCAGGCCTAAAATTTCTGTCACGCTAGTTCGTCTTAGGATCGTCATATCTTTTGACTCCAAACTCCAAAATTTACATTCTCGGTGGCGTTGGAAGGAAGACTCGATAACCTTTAATCTAATAGGTCGTGGGCCACCCAAATTGTCATCCTTCAAAAGATAGGGTCGTTAGAAGTAAACCCCTTATGCGAACTCCTCCTCAAACTTAGCCACGATGAATCTTTTGGATTTGATTTAGTCCTAGGGGTCCTTCATGACCCCAAGTCACCTCTAAAGCTGCTCAATTTCTCAAAGACTCATCTTAATTCATGCAAATGCTCCACAATACTCGAGTTCGACCCTATCCGAATACAAGTAGGGTTCGAATCTTAGGAAAATTTTTGAGGGGTGTTACAACTCTAACCAAGCCTCTTGTTCATATCATAAGCATACATAAGGTAAAGTAATAGTGAAAACATCTTAAGAGAGTCTAAACCATGAATAGTAAATGAAAAATGTCATATCACAACTTAGAATTAAAATATTTATCAAACTAGATGCCTCTACTCATGAAATGGGCGGGGGCTAAGACATATCTCTAGCTCACCCTCAAAATGAAATATAACAAAAGTCTTTGGAAATAATAACCAACTCAATTTCTAGTCCCTGATAAATGAGGACTCACCATAACTTCACCGGATAGGAAAGCTAAACTAGTCACGTGGATGGATATGATCCTCAACCTCAACCCCTACATTATGAGACAATATAAGAACCAATATGCATTAGTACGTTTGAATGTGCTAAGTATGAGGAATGATATGAAGCGTAAATAATGAAATACAACAATCAAGTAAAATACATGATAAGATGAGATAAGTAAAGTCACGAGAGAATCATAATGATTAAAGCATTTGAAAAACATAATGTAGATCATAAAAAAGCATAAGAGATCATACATATATGGAATAGGAACCATAACCGATAATAAGACCATGCGAGCTATAACATGGAATCTCGATGTTACCCCCACATCGGAAAAGGGAGAATCTACTTGCCAAGGTAGACTCTACCCAGCTAGACGGGTAATGTACACACGCTATATATGGATCCACTAGCTAGGCCAAAAAAGGCAATCCTACGGTGGCACTTAGTTTAAGAGACGTGAGGTTGCTACTAGAAATTTTGGTAGAGCCCCCACCTCAAGTGCACTTGGTGCTAAGTCAAAGCCCATAGAATACATACATAGCATAGAAATTGTAATGAACATATATCATAGTCATGATTATAGGTTTGAAATCATAGAGTAGCTCATTTTCATAACGTAGCTGCAATGTTAGTATTTGCCTTCCACGTTATATAACATACATATATAATCATAATTCATACTTAAAAATTAGGGAAAAATATGAATACATGATCAATTGACTTGAAAATTATGAAATTGACTAGAAAACATGCATGATCATATACTTACAATCAACCCATACATAATTCATAAAGATAATATCATTTGGAAGTATAATTAAAAATACCCATAATTCATAACATGAACCCTAGATATCAATGTAGGAGAATTTATGGAAAAATTCTTCAATTCAGTGCAACAATCATAAATTTATATTAAAATAAAGTCATAATCACAATTAGAATCATAATTAATGAAATTTAAATAAAGATCATAAAACCCATAAAAATAGATACTTTAATTGATTGAAAAATAAGAAATTGGTTGGGCTGCATGAGTGAAAGTACCCCAGGATCAATTACCCACACACTTTGAGTGAGAAGACAAAAAAATTTAGAAGAATTTGAGAGTTTTGATGGAGAGCTTGAGTGAATTTCTTGGAAGTCTTCAATGGAGTCCTTGAGAGTCTTTTGTAGAGAGAAAAATATTTGAGTAAGTGAATTGTAGGAGAATGAATGAATTTAGAGGTGTAGGTTAATTTATAAAGCTGAATTAGGTTGTAAAAACGTCCAGGTTCAATAACTAATAATTTGGGAAATGTCTAAAGTACCCCCCACTTAAAAGTGAATTTAGGACACGCAAATCGCATTTGAAAATGCATTTTATGAAATATAAGGTAAATCGCATTCTTTGAATGCGTTTTATGCCTAATTTGCCCGGAAGTGATTTTTGGCCAGATTTCGCATAAAATTACACTATGGGGGAGCAAGTCTGCGAGCAGACTTACTGTGTACCCTCCTATTTTGTGAATTTTTTGGAAAATTCATCTTTCAATATACGGTAACTAGGGCTGAACATGAAAAATCGAAAAACTGAACCAAACCGATAACCAAACCAAACCAGAAAAAAAACCGACATTTATTTGGTTTGATTTGGTTTGGTTTTTAAATTTAAAAACCGACTATATTTGGTTTGGTTTTGGTTTCAAGTCTAAAAAAAACCGAAAAAACCGACTCAAACCGACTTTATATATACATACTTTAAAAATTAAATTTGTATATATATGTGTGTGTATTTTAATTTTTTTATGAAAAAAATACAATTTATATTGAATTTTTATATTCTTGATCTTGGCCATGCTTTTGAATTATACTAGATTGGGTCAAAATATTTTGATGGACTTCTAATAAAATGAGTCCATCTTGCATGGTTGGACCCAAAGTAAAAGTAAACAAAATGTGGACTTCATATCATCATTGCTAAGAATAATTATGCTCCTGAGTTTAGTTTTAGGAGTGACTATTCTTGGCAATACTATTTCAAATAAGTTTAAATTCAAATAGTGACTAGTGTCTATAAGGTGATTTAAAAACCGACAAAAACCGAAAAAACTGATAAAAACCGACGAAAACCGAATAGTAAAAACTGATATAGTTTGGTTTGGTTTGGTTTGACAATTTGAATAACCAACTCAATTGGTTTGGTTATTTTTTAAATAAAAACCGATCCAAACCGAACCGTGAGCACCCCTAACGGTAACTACAAATATCCACTGAGACCATTTTTCTGCAGGTTTTGACCCCCTGATCGATATTTCAGACTCGAATTTGCCAAAAAGAATAAGAATAATATGTTACGCAAGCAGCCTATTCCCAAGATATTTTTAAGGCACTTATGAATATTTTAAGAAATGTTACATCAGCATTGATACATGAAACAACGCGTGTACCCCAGCCAATCTAGGTGGTAAGGTCAATCTATACGCCATTGGCCCTACACCGTCTAGAATCTCGAAAGGGCCAATATAGCGAGGACTGAGTTTTCCCTTCTTGCCGAATCTCATCACCCCTTTAATGGGTGAGTCTTTTAGAAGTACTTTCTCACCTTCCTCTAATGTCATATCCCTTGCCTTATGTCCAGTGTACTCTTTTTGATAATTTTGAGCCGCTAGAAGCTTAGCTTGGATGTTCCTTACCTTATCCTGAACATCCCTCACTAAGTCTACCCCCAATGGTTCTACTTCTCCTGCTTCAAACCACCCTATGGGAGACCTGCATCTCCTCCCATAAAGGGCTTCAAATGGTGCCATCTCGATGCTGGAGTGGTAGCTATTGTTATATGAGAACGCACACAAGGGAAAAAACTTGACCTAATGCCCCCCAAAGTTGATCACACATGCCCTCAATATGTCTTCCAACACTTGTATAGTCCTTTCTGATTGCTCATCTATCTGTGGATAGAAACTAGTGCTGAAAGTAAGTTGAGTGTCCAACTCTTCATGCAAATTTCCCCAAAATTTGGAAGTGAAATGCATACCACAGTTTGAAATGATAGAAAAGGGCACCCCGTGCAGCCTTACTATCTCTTTTACATAAATCTTGGCCAGCTTTTGTGCATTGTAATCCACTCTAACTAGGATAAAGTGTGTTGACTTTATTAACCTGTCAAACACCACCCAAATGGAATCATACTTCCCCAAAGTCTTGGGAAGTCCCACCACGAAGTCCATGGCTATCCTTTCCCATTTCCATTCAAGAATGGACATTATTTGAAGCAACCCTGCAGGTCTTTGGTGCTCATACTTCACCTGTTGGCAGTTCTGACACTTGGCTACATATTCAACTATGTCTTTCTTCATACCCGGCCACTAATAAAATCATTTCAAGTCTTGATACACCTTAGTTACCCAGGGTGAATAGAGTATCATGAACCATGAGATTCGAATAAGATATTCTGAATTAGTCCTTCTACTTGGGGAACACAAATCCTTCCCCTAAAGTGGAGCAACCCACCTGCATCAAGTTTTGAGTCTTCAGCCTTGCCCATTAACATCTTTCCTGTAATTTCATTTAAGTTAACATCCTCAAACTGCTTGGTCTTGATCTCTTATATAAAAGTGGGCCTTACATCAACTCCGGCCATTATTCCACCTTGCTCAGAGATGCCTAGCCTCATGAAATTGGCCTTTAAGGCCAGACTATCTCTATCCAGGGGCCGCTTAGGGCCCCCCAAACATGCTAGACTGCCCATGCTCATCGATTTCTGGCTCAACACAACTACTACTACATTAACCTTACCTGGATAGTAATGGATGGTGACCTTATAGTCTTTAAGTAACTCCATCCACCTTCGCTGTCTCAAATTCAAGTTCTTTCGGGTGAATACGTACTGTAAGCTGTGGGTGATCAGTAAACACACTTGATGCCATACAGATAATGTCTCTAGATTTTCAGTGCAAACACTACCACTGCCAACTCCAAGTCATGAGTTTGGTAGTTTCTCTCATGAACTTTCAATTGTCGCAAAGCATATACTACAACATTATTATCCTACATCAACACAGCACCCAAACTAGAATGTGAAGTATCACAATAAACAATGAAGTCTTTACCTTCGACCGATATGGTCAAAATTGGTGTTGTTGTCAAAAGAGTCTTGAGATTTTGGAAGCTCTCTTCACACTTGTCAGTCCACTCGACTGGCACCTTCTTTTTAGTCAGCCTGGTCAAGTGAGTAGCAATAGAAGTAAAGTTTTTCTCGAACTGGGAGATAATAACTAGCCAGTCCCACAAAACTTCTAACCTCCATTACAGAACTAGGCCTAGCTCAATTCTTAACTTCCTCAATCTTTTATGAGTCCACCATTACCCCTTCTTTTGAAATAATATGGCCTAAAAAGTCAAGTGAAGGTAGCCAAAAATCACACTTAGACAATTTTGTATACGACTTTTGTCTTCCCAAAACACCTAAAATATTTTGGAGATGATTTACATGTTCCTGTTCACTCTTTGAATGTAACAATATATCATCTATAAACACTGTTGCAAACGAATCCAGAAATGGCTTGAACACCCCATTCATCAAACTCATGAAGTTTGCAGGTGCATTGGTCAATCCAAAGGATATCACCAAAAATTCATAGTGCCCGTACCTGGTTCTAAAAGCTGTATTGGGCACATTCTTAGACCTAATTTTCAACTGTTGATACCTAGAAATGAGATCAATCTTGGAGAAGACTGCAACACCTTGTAACTGGTCAAAAAGTTTATTAATACGAGGCAAAGTTTATTTATTTCTGATGGTGACCTTATTCAGTTGTCTGTAGTCAATGTACATTCTCATACTATCTTTATTTTTCTTGATAAACAACACTAGAGCACCCCAAGGGGAAGCACTAGGACGAATGAACCCCTTATCAAGAAGCTCCTAAATCTGAGTCTTAATCTCTCTTAATCTCTCAGAGCTATATGGCAGGGAGGAATGGAAATTGGATGAGTACCCAACTCTAAGTCGATGCAGAAATCTATTTCTCAAACAGGAGGCATACCAGGTAAGTCTAAAGGGAATACTTCCAAAAATTCACACACTACTAGAATAGACTCAATAGAAGGAGACTCTACATCCATATTTCAGATATGGGTCAAATAGGCCAAACAACCCCGCCTACCATTTTTTAGCCTGGAGAAAAGATATGACTTTAACTGGCTTAGGCTTGTACACCCCTTCCCACTCTAACCTTTCCCTCACCGGGATATCTAGAGCCATAGTTTGTGCATAACAATTAAGTACAGTAAAGTATAGTAGGGGGACAATCAAGTCATCTTAAGATCACATCAAAATCTGTAATGTCTAAGATCACTAAGTCAACCCAAGTCTGGTATCCCATAAACACCACAGAACAAGCATGATACACATGGGTGACTATGACTGACTCTCCAAATAGGGGTAGAAGCATGAACAAGGGCATCTAGTATATCACAATGCATCAAAACCCAATGCATATTTCATAGATATGTAAAAATAAGTGAAACCCAGATCAAACAAAATAGTAGCCATCTGGTAAAGGATGACAATAGTACTTGTGATCACTGTGTTAGATGCCTCTGCCTTGGTCTTACCTGGAAATGCATAAAACTGAGCTCGGTCATCCTGATGGGCTACCTCCCTGCCTGGCTGGGCTGCTCTTCGACCTGTATTACTATTACCCTGGCCCCACAGCCTTTTAGATTTCCTCCTTGCCCACTTTATAGATGCCCTTTTCCATAGCTCACCCAGCTGCTGGTACTACTGCTCGGACTTGCTGGGGTGCTAAACCTGTTCCGTGGGGGTGAGGACACTCCCTTCGTATATGTCCCATCTCTCCATAATTAAAACAGTCGAGATCAAAAGACGAGCGGCTACCTGGGAGTGATGCTCCCTGACCCTCATGGGCCGTATGGTGTTGTGGAGTACCTAAAAAACTGGTAGTAGAAGGGTCAGTGCTGACTAAATCGATCGGGCTGCAATTACCGGCTTGCCTGAACCTTTAGAATAGGATCCCTGAAAATTACCTGCACTTTTGGGCTTCTTAGCCAAAGTTTTGGCCTGCCCATATCTTCTCACACCTTCCACCTTTTTCACAAAGTCTGTGACTTCATTGAAACTCATGCCTGACGAAGTCATATCGATGGACAATACCTATAATTCGGGGTTTAACCCCTTCAGAAACAACCTGATCCTCTCCTCCTCTATAATGACCAGCTGAGTAGCATACCTGAACAATGCATGAAAGTTGGCCTCATAACCATCCACTGATAATCCTCCCTGCTCCAGTGCCATAAACTTATTCTTTTTTTTGTCCCTCAAAGTATGGGCACGTACTTTTTTAGGAACAAGTCATGAAATTGAACCCAAGTGAGTGGGGGCAACATTGATGAACGACATTCTACATAAGCCCTCCACCACTTCTTTGCCTCACCCTACAACTAAAATGTCACAAACTCTACTCTATGCTGATATACTATACCTAGCTTATGTAGTCTCTCATAGCAATCAAGAATAAACTTATAAGCATCTTCATTTTCAGTCCCATGAAAGACTAGAGGTTTGAGTTTTAGGAACTTGGTGAGAATGTCATGCTCCGTACCAATCATTATTGGACCCATGAGTGGTCTGAAGAAGGTATCAGTGCCTACCATCTCATCTGCTAGTTGAGCTGTAGTAGCAACAGGACGAGCAATAGTAGTTGGTGCTGCAGGCATGGTGGGAATGGCTCCAGTGCCGGCTAACCAACTCAAGAAGGCCATGATATGCTGATCTAGTATGGGGACCAGAGGAGGACTAAAAGCTCAAGTCTGCGTGTCCTTCTCCTGTTTAGTATGCTCTTCTTCCTCTCCAACTTTTACCTCTCCCTCTGACTTATTTTGGGGAGTAGGAGGGGCCTCACCTACTAGTACCTCTTCAATAGGAACTTCCACCCTAGTGGGTGCTGCTCTCCCTCTTCCCCTGCCTCGTCTCCCTCGCCTGCCTCTTCCTCTGCCATACCCTTGAACGACTGGCTCTTCCTCTGACTCTACTAGAGATACAACCCTTGCACAGTTATAATGAGTAGTGAGTATAGACCATCTGTGGACAAGAGAGTGAAAGAGGTTAGATACCAATTTGAATTGCCAGATACCAATTGGAATCAAGTTATAGCACGAAGGCAAGAAGACAATGAAACTTTTCCTAAACTCCTGTAGCCTTTCAAAGAAAAGTACAGATGTCTCTGTACCGTTCCACAAGACTCTACTAGACTCATTTTGGTACAATGACATCAATGAACCTAGGCTCTAATACCAATTTTGTCATGACCCCGACCCGCCGCGACTGACATCCATATTAACCCTCCGGTAGGAAAATTATTTTCAACAGCCCACCAATAATAATCATGAGGTATACTAAAAGTTAAAGTCTGCAGAAGCAGGTTTAAATCAATAAATAAATAATGAGTTCCCATAAACTCAAACCAACTAGTTATCAATCAAAATATGCAGAAGTAAAGACATCCTAGGAAATGAAAGTCGTCCGTATCAAAACTCTAACCAAAAATCAGCATAAGAAAGGGAAACATCCCCAAAATGAAGTCATAATACTAAAATAGTGTTTAAAACTTAGTCCTAGAAAAAGGACTAGAACAAAGAAGTCTGCGATAGCTTGAAGTAAATAGCTCACCTTTGAACTCAAACAAGTCTCACTCTTCTAAACGAGGTCTCTCCATAGCTGGCTTAATATGACCTGTACTCAACAAAGGCAGAGCAAGAATAGTATCAGTACATAAAAACAATAATGTTATGGTATGATCACACAATTAGCCAGTTAGCGGATCATAGACAAGTAAATTCAACATAACAAGCATATACATATACCGAATAAGTCAATCAATCTCATCTTCAACCATATTTAGCAAGATCACAATTTATTAACTTCGCACAAGGGTCCTCTTAGGGACCTACAAATAATCAACTTCATATCGGAATTTGACACCCGATTCAAATATGTGTCAGAATGTGATACCCAATCCAATTATGTATCGGAACGTAAAATTTGATCCAATTTATATATGAAATATGACACTCGATCCAAACATGCAACAATCACAAATATATTTAGTATTTTTCAATATTATATTCACCAAGAACACTTTCATCATAAAATAGGCCAACAAGTGATCATTTCACACATAATCTAGCATGCTTCCCTATTCATATACGCATAGGCATCTCATGGAGCAATTTAACAAGTATATGAAACACATGCGAAAAAAAGACCATCACCTACCTCAAATTCAAGCTTCAATAACTTTACATTGTAAGAGCTTTTCCTTTTTGGGTTTGTTCCTCTCATTCTTGGTCTAAAAACAGTAAATACATATAAATGTCAACATAATGGCCTAATTATCATGAAAAATAACACAATTCTCATTCTAGGCCAAATCCATGATTCTAACCTCACCCTAGGGCTATTTTCCACCATTAGTTTTCAGTTCAAACCCTCCCCAATGATTACTAACCATAGTTTCTAGGTTCTACGAATCAAAGTATGAATTTAGGAAGTAAAATCTTTACCTTAAGCATGAAAATTCATGGGAAATCATTGAAAATCACCCTAGGTCGCCTCCTGAAGTCTTAGGAACTGTTTTAGCAGAAATAGACCATTTTGGATTTTTTCCCGACTTAAGTCTCGGGACCGTCCTGCTCTGGCGGGACCATCCCACTCTGGCGGCTCTGCTCTAGTGGAAATAATCCCGCTCTGGCGGGATATGCGAAAACAGTGAGCTCAAAACTTGAGCTCCAAGCCCCCATTTCACAGCACCCCCTTTAAAAAATGTATTAAATTATACCCTTCACGCCAAGTCCAATTTCAGGAGTTTTACTCGTCCGAATAAGATTCTGCGAAGCCATAAATGTTCTGTTTGTCTTGGCTATTAGCTTACCCAATAAAATTAGAGATTCGATCCCCCACAATCCACAAGGTCACCCTAGACCTCACCTGACTCAAAATTCGTCTAAGTCTAGCCTAGGCTAAATTTTTTCAAAGTTACTACCCAAAGTTTTCTAGTCTGATATCCTTCCCCATTGGCCTATTTTTTAATGATGGGACAGGTCGTTACAACTTTTAATTAAATGAATCTTTTTAACCTCACCGAAATTATGCTTTTATGATAATTATTTATGATTTGCTGTTGATTTATTTTCAAATGCCTCATTTATATATTGAATTGAATATTTTATCTATGAATCAATAAGGCATTAGAAATTCTATCATGTGACTTTTGTTTTATGTTAATTTCTGATATGTGAAAAAATAATAATAAATTTTACGCTCAATTTATTTATCTAGATGACATCATGATAATATGAGTTGATTTTTGATTGACGAATTTATTTTTATAAAATTACATAATCTTAAAAGGATTGATACAAAATAAATTTTCACACACCATCATAATCGAAAAGAAAGACTTTGGTGGAATTGAGAAGCTTTTCATCATTCTCAAAAAATATTCGCTGAGCACTTAATTTTGAGATTTTCCATTCGTTCTTGCCTTTTCAATTTTTAATTATATATCTTTAATTTCTTTTTAAAAAACTAAAAATTCAAGAATAATTGTTCCGTTGACACGTGACACTTTTGCCTCTCCTATTATATATAGATAGATTATTTCTGAATGTATTGAAAATGCAATAAAATGTAAAAAATAAATTCCACACTTGATTTGTTGATTATATATCTGGTTTTTTAAGGATAATTAAATAATGATTCTCTAAGTTTAAATCTAAATATCATTAGCAAAAACAACAATAACAAATCCCCTTGTTTCTCTCATTGCCTAAACCACATTTCTTAAATTTTATTTGAAATCAACAAAAAGAATTATCAATATTCCTTTTTTAAATAGTAAAAATTGTGAATATTAAATATAACTAACAACTAATTATTAATTAATCTAAATATGTGTCATTCTTTGTGTGGCTGACTATCACCTCTCTTATTATTATTATTATTATTATTATTATTATTATTATTATTATTATTATTATTATTATTTGCATTTGTTTTACTATAAATTTAAAATATGACAACTTCCCACAAAAAAGGAATCACACACGTGCTATTAAAAAATGAGTTTTAAATAAAGATTTACAGTTACATCACCCTATTTTTTAGAACCGTTTTAAAATTATTTTTCATTTAATTCTAAAAATTTCCTTAAAATCATTTTAAAAATTAAATAGTAGTAATTTATTATTTAATCCTATTATATGTAATTTAATTTAATTATTTAAAAAAACTATTTTTTGTGGTGCTGATACATACATTTTCACCCCTCCTATTATATATAGATAGATTATTATTTTAACAGTCAAAAAGTAAATTTCTTATCACATTTTAGAAAAATAATTTTTAAATTATTATTTATTGTAACTTATTTTTTTTTTAAAAAAGTTCCAAGAATACAAAGAAAAACCATGATCCAAAAACATATCAAACCCAAAGAAAAATGTCAGAGTTGATGGAATAGCGGACTGAGTTCTGTTACCCCTATTGCGCTGCCTCGCTACGGGAAATCATTGAGTATATGATCTACCTGACCTCACCCATATCAACCCTCTCTACCATAAATACACTCACCGGGATGATTCTTACCATACCTATTGCAAGCAGGGTAAGATGAATATCTTTTAGCAATACTACCCAGAAATCAAGAGCCATACTCTCTTTCCCTTTGATCATTTCTAAGTGTAGTTACTGGTGCACGTGCTAAATTAAAGATGGAGTTGGTCCAGATGAACCCTTGTTGAAAAGATGACTAATTTTCATTTTTGACCCTCTCCTAACTGAATTCATGATTTTATGTTTTGACCTATTATTGCGTAACTCCTCTCTCTTCTTTAACTTATTCTCTTGAATCTGTTGTACATGAATCATTAGTGTTACACCCCGTATTTTGGTACCTTGGAACGCTTCTTAAGCTTCTTAAGTTTTTGGGAAGGCTCTTAAGTTTCTTAGAAGTCGTCATGTGAGTGGGATAGTCTATAACGCTATCAAATGACTCCAAGGAAGGGAGAATGTGATGCTCCATGGCAGGGAAGGTTGTAAATAGGGTCATGAGAAGTCGGAAGGAGTTGGAGGTCAAGTAAGGAGTCGTAGGACTCGATATACATACGTAAGTTATTAATGTAAAAGTCTTATATACTTGAGCTACTGGAGGACATACCAAGCCTGTGTAGCACAGATTATATAGGCCCTTAAAATAAGGTGAGATGACGAACCTACGAGAGGGAGCAAAAACTAGTTTCCGAACTTACGAAAGTAAAGCAAGCAGGTGACAAGCAAGCACCTCAAGCAAGCAAGTGACAAGCAAGCAGGTGACTTACCTATCTGCTTGGGGGGGGTGGACCCCGCTGCCACATGGCAGCATGTGATTGGCCACATGGGTTGACGTGTTACCCTAGGAGGCTGCCACGTGTCACCCTAGGAGAATGCCACGTGGCACCTTTTAAAGAGGTGTATATAAGTGTATTTGGATGACTACTAATTCATTTCCTATTCTACTTGAGCAGAAAATTAGAGAGAACAAAGGAAAGGAAAACTTGGACCCTAAGGGAAGCTAGCTACGGCAACAAGAAAAACAAAGGTGAGTCTCCAATTTTTCCTCCGTGAATTAAATATCTACGGTGTTCCTCAAGCACGTGGAGATATAGATATGTGTGTTATGTGATGTATAACTTCAGTTTCTATCCAAAAATATCAGCCAAGGAGAGGAAACAACATGAGGAAGATAAGAGAAGCAGTTTTGGAGAAACTAAGGTAAGTTCTCCAATATTTCTCAGCGAATTAATTAGCTATGATGTTCCTCAACCCTGTGGAGTGTATATATGTATCTGAAGATGTCTACGGAATTAATTTTTCAGCTTGGAACTTGAGAGAAAGTTGAAAGAACAAAGAGGGAAACGTTAAAAACTAGTTAACAAACCCGTTTTTGGAAGGGACAGTTGTTAGTAATATTGGTATAACTTGTTGTGTACAGCTTCGTTTTGGGTGGCTAAATATGTTTTGGAAAGGTATTTCATAGTTATATAACTTTCATGTACTTCAAAATACAGTTTTGCCTTTAGCTTCTCGAAAAAGGGTGGTGAAGTGTAGAGGAGGTACTGCCCAGATTTCGTTTTAAAAATTCTACAAGGACTGCTGTTGGTATTTTGGGCATATCATTTTGTACAAAAGTGCTGTAGGGGTGATTCTAAATTGTTTGCAACCCTAAGAAACATTTATATAACTTTCATTGAGGACCCAAATCCCATTTCCCTCAACTACCCCTTCGAAACTAAGCGACAATACAAGACAGTAGGCTGTCCAGAATCCACGTTTTGATAATTTTGGCGAGTTGACAAGTTTAGGTTAAGGTAAGGGTTTTCCTTTAAAGGTGGTGTTTATGGTGTTATTATGAAGTGTATTATATGTTGTTTAAGTGGCTGGAAATATGAAAACATCATAGAAATGCTTGACGTTCGAAACAAACTAAATTGGAGTCGCTATAGTTGAATTGTCGTCGAAGTAAAGTGTTGTGCTTGTGGTGTACTGCTGCAGGTGTGTGGGGGCTTGTTGCAGGGCCTAAAGGTGTTCTAAAATGGGTGTAGTTACTGCTGGTAGGAGCCACACGATCCCTCGTTTTGTATTAATAAAGGCTTGCGAAATAAAGACTAGAAACCCTATTTTGGTGTTGTAATTTTCAGCAGGTTGTTTGGAGCTTGTGTTGTGTGATGTCGCCATGTTTCATGTGTATATATACTGCAAGGTGTTGGTGTTGGTTGGATGTAGTGATTAGGGATGTAATCAGAAATTCGGATAGGGCACTTTATAGGGGAGGTGCTGCCCAATTTTTGTTAACGCCTTAACTAATTAAAGAACTAGTCGAGGAGACGAATAAGAAAATAGGTTCCATGAATACTAAGGTGCAACTGAGGGCACTAAAAATTTAAGGTTGTTGATACTTGCATTTCTTCCATGTTAAATAGGTTCGGAGGACGACGACGTGGACATGATTGAAAGAAGTCCATACGAGGTATGTGAAGCTTTCTTTTGGCATGTTTTTGGCATAAGTATGTAAAGCTTATCTTCTTTTCTTTTGGCATGTCTTAGCCATAAGTGGTTGGTATATGTAATGTGGAGATAGGCCCATGCGTAGAATCCCGAGCATGATTCATTAATCTTATTCACTTCTTGATGTTAGAACTCCCATGATGGTTGAGTTATGGTCTTGTAAGCCTTTTATGTGATAACAAGTAATACAGGTGAAGCCTATCCCTCTCTCTTCCTTGAAATGGCTTAATGTAAGTGAAACGATGTACGATATGAGTTAGAGACAGTTCCATTTACAGGCTCTGGATGTGACTCAGGACTTGTACTCACTCCTAAATGTTAAAGGCCTTAAAGTAGTTAAACTACGACACTCGAGCCTTCTATAGGCTGAATAGTGATTGGATGTGTAAGCTCCTAAACCTGGGGGTTCTTGGGCATACTTTACGATAATGGTTGAGGGATATTTGATATGTTACAGAGTTTTGCGTGCATGTATATGCATTATGATATATATATGGATCGGGCCGGACGTACCTCGGCACATTTTGCTATGTAAGGATTAGGTCGTACGTTCCACGACAGATTATGTATTATACAGATCGGGCCGTCGTACCTCGGCATCATCATATAATATATGGATCGGGCCATCGTACTTTGGCATCATCATGTAATATATAGATCAGGCCATCGTACCTCGGCATTCTCATGTGACATATGGATTGGGCCGTTGTTCCTCGGCATTATTATCATTATTATGAATTATATGGATCGGGCCGTCGTTCCTCGGCATGTGCTTACTATATATATGGATCGAGCTGTAAGTTCCTCAGTGCTAATAATGTGCATATGCCTATCATGATAGAGGATGCATTTGTAATACTGAGCCCCCGTGCGGGCCGGATACGGTACGTGATATTGGTATACAAGACTTTATTTTGTGAGGTGCAGGTACAGTACCCTATTAAATGCTGTACTTGATTTCCTACATCCCTGTTTCAGTTGTTATTTCAGTTATGTTATGCTTATATACTCAGTACATGTATCGTACTGACCCCCCTTTCTTCGGGGGGCTGCGTTTCATGCCCACAGGTACAGATGTCATATTCAGAGATCCGCCAGTTCTGGATTTCTGCTCATCTATGATTAGAGGTGCTCCACTATTTCGTAGCCTAGTTTTTTTGTACTAGTCCTCCGATGTATATATGTATTTGTTTATTCAAGGGTACGACGGGGGCCCTGTCCCGCCATATGTTATCGTTACCATTCTTAAAGGTCTGTAGACATATTTATTTGTGAGTTGTTAATGAGTTTATTTTGGCTGTACTTATACGACACGTTGTAAATATTTTTACGTTATGGCAGCCTTATCGGCTTGCATTCTCTTTCATGATACGATATGAATGAAGGAGGCTACATGAACATGAAAAAGTTTTGACCTATTGGGATTTTCGAGTGTTTTATCACATTACCCATAGTTCAATTTGGTTATATTTGAAAGTTATGTATACGAGGGTCCAGGTCAGACCCTAGTCGCGGCCCACGGGGTTGGGTTGTGATAGAAGTGGTATCAGAGCAGTTCATCCTCAGAGTGTCTACAGACCGTGTCTAGTAGAGTCTTGATTATTGATGTGTTGCGCGCGACATCTATAAATAGGAGGCTATAAGATATTTAGGATGTTTCTTTTCTTTCATATCTACGGTCGTGCGATAGAGGTGAGTCATAGGAAGTGGAATTCCTTATACTAACCTCTGATTTCAAATGAAAGACAACGTCGATAGAAGAAAATGATTTATGATATAGGGATTTACAAAGCACGCTGGTAAGCAAGGCACGAAAGATAGGTTCCAAGTAAGGTATTGAAATACGATTGACATGTAAAGTTGAAAATTGAAAGGAAAAGTAGACGAAAAGACTAACAGGCATAGTTCGAGTTGGACATGTGAGGTAAGTCCATCATTTTATACTATTGTTGATATTGGGCGCCCTGTGTGGCTGCGATATAATATGATATGAATATATATGTTGGCCCTGTGAGGATGCGATATGACGTGATATGATACATATATATGTATCTTTATGCGTGTTGTCCCCGTGAGGCACTGTTGGTATTTTCTGCGTGCAGGTTTGAGATAGTAAAGAAATACAGAGGAAACTCTGCCCAAATTTTCCTAAGAAATAAAAGAAGAATGAGATACAGGGTTATAGTATGACTAGTCCATAATAAGAATGAGATTTTACTAAACTACGAGTATGACTGACCTCGAGAAATAAGTTAATTGTTGAATTGATGGCAATAGAAACTAGGAGGTCAATACTGGTATGGTGAAATGAATTTGAGAAAGACTGGTGATCCTAAGAAGATGATTTAAGGAAGACTGATAGATCTGTATAGAACAATATATTAAGGTACCGACTGAATTGATGTTGTAATATATACGTAACAAAAAAAAGAAAGTACGAGAAGTCTCTTCTATAGTGAAATAGGAGAAAACTTGAGGGTAAGTAAGAGAAGCGAAAGCAAGTGTGACAAACTAGACTGTTAGTGCGTGCCGATACAGTGAAATGTGTAAAGCAGAATAAGTTAAGTGGAAGACAGAAAAGCAAGTACAGAATGAATAAGAAAGACTTACACAGATTTATAGGGAATGTTCAGAATAAAAGGTCAAGTGGTATCCACTGGAATAAGGCTAGTATTATGACGAAGCTTGAAACACGGATCATCAAAGTATAAGTGCTCCCGAATGGAGAATTTGAACCAATTATGAGCACGAGCTAATTACTGATCGTGATGAATGGAATGTGGGTTTGAATACATTGCTACATCAAGGATATTACTCGAGTATCAGTGTTCAAGACTGGAGTTGGTACTGTAAATTAAGAATTCTAAGCACCTCATGATTGTATTAAGGTTTCGTACATGGGTAACCCAAAGTATAGGGGATGTAAAGGAAGATATGGAAATAATGTAGTATATTAAATAGGTTAGAAAGGACTCCTATGCATTCGGAAAATTAGAAATAAACAGACAATGACATGGATACTCCCTAAAGGGGGGAAGTGGATAAGAGAAGTACAAGCATAAGAGAAAATCAACTTACGCTATCATATATAAATGGGAACGTTTAAACTTGAAACGAGATATCATAAAGGATAGATGTGATCATACCAACACTAACACACCGGATCCCATAAGAACTCCGAAGTTAAGCGCTCTTGGGTGAGAGCTGTACTAGGATGGGTGACCCACTGGGAAATGAAAGAGGAAATGAAACACAAGTATCCGTACCTATTCCCTACGTCTACAAGTAATCCTAACCTTTGGAACATTGATATTGATTGGTCAATAAAAGTATATGTTATGGCAATGGGATAGAGGAACTCTCCATATGGTCGGTATAAGATCCGGAGGAAGGTTTTGGTTCACATTCGAGGATGAATGTTCTAAAGGGGGGAAGGATGTTACACCCCGTATTTTGGTACCTTGGAACGCTTCTTAAGCTTCTTAAGTTTTTGGGAAGGCTCTTAAGTTTCTTAGAAGTCGTCATGTGAGTGGGATAGTCTATAATTCTATCAAACGACTCCAAGGAAGGGAGAATGTGATGCCCCATGGTAGGAAAGGTTGTAAATAGGGTCATGAGAAGTCGGAAGGAGTTGGAGGTCAAGTAAGGAGTTGTAGGACTCGATATACATACGTAAGTTATTAATGTAAAAGTCTTATATACTTAAGCTACTGGAGGACATACCAAGCCTATGTAGCACAGATTATATAGGCTCTTAAAATAAGGTGAGATGACGAACCTACGAGAGGGAGCAAAAATTAGTTTCCGAACTTACGAAAGTGAAGCAAGCAGGTGAAAAGCAAGCACTTCAAGCAAGAAGGTGACAAGCAAGTAGGTGACTCACCTGTCTGCTTGGGGGGTGGACCCCGCTGCCACATGGCAGCATATGATTGGCCACATGGGTTGACGTGTCACACTAGGAGGCTTCCACGTGTCACCCTAGGGGGATGCCATATGGTACCTTTTAAAGAGGTGTATATAAGTGTGTTTGGATGACTACTAATTCATTTCCTATTCTACTTGAGCAGAAAATTAGAGAGAACAAAGAAAGGAAAACTTGGACCCTAAGGGAAGCTAGCTGTGGCAACAAGAAAAACAAAGGTGAGTCTCCAACTTTTCCTCCGTGAATTAAATATCTACGGTGTTCCTCAAGCACGTGGAGATATAGATATGTGTGTTATGTGATGTATAACTTCAGTTTCTATCCAAAAATATCAGCCAAGGAGAGGAAACAACATGAGGAAGATAAGAGAGGCAGTTTTGGAGAAACTAAGGTAAGTTCTCCAATTTTTCTCCGCGAATTAATTAGCTATGATGTTCTTCAACCCCGTGGGGTGTATATATGTATCTTACGATGTCTACAGAATTAATTCTTCATCTTGGAACTTGAGAGAAAGTTGAAAGAACAAAGAGGGAAACGTTAAAAACTAGTTAACAAACCCGTTTTTGGAAGGGACAATTGTTAGTAATATTGGTATAACTTGTTGTGTACAGCTTCGTTTTGGGTGGTTAAATATGTTTTGGAAAGGTATTTCATAGTTATATAACTTTCATGTATACTTCAAAATGTAGTTTTGCCTTTAGCCTCTCGAAAAAGGGTGGTGAAGTGTAGAGGAGGTACTGCCCAGATTTCGTTTTAAAATTTCTACAAGGACTGCTGTTGGTATTTTAGGCATATCATTTTGTACAAAAGTACTGTAGAGGTGATTCTAAATTGTTTGCAACCCTAAGACACATGTCTATATATTTCATTGAGGACCTAAATCCCGTTTCCCTCAACTACCCCTTCGAAACTAAGCGACAATACAAGACAGTAGGCTATCCAGAATCCACGTTTTGATAATTTTGGCGAGTTTGACGAGTTTAGGTTAAGTTAAGGGTTTTACTTTAAAAGTGGTGTTTATGGTGTTATTATGCAGTCTATTATATGTTGTTTAAGTGGCTGGAAATGTGATAACATCATAGAAATTCTTGACGTTCGAAACAAACTAAATTGGAGTCGCTATAGTTGAATTGTCGTCGAAGTAAAGTGTTGTGCTTGTGGTGTACTGCTGCAGGTGTGTGGGGGCTTGTTACAGGGCCTAAAGGTGTTATAAAAGGGGTGTAGTTACTGCTGGTATAAGCCACACGATCCCTCGTTTTGTATAAATAAAGGCTTGCGAAATAAAGACTAGAAACCCTATTTTGGTGTCATAATTTTCAGCAGGTTGTTTGGAGCTTGTGTTGTGTGATGTCGCCATGTTTCATGTGTATATATGCTGAAAGGTGTTGTTGTTGGTTGGATGTAGTGATTAGGGATGTAATCAGAAATTCGGATAGGGCACTTTATAGGGGAGGTGCTGCCCAATTTTTGTTAACGCCTTAACTAATTAAAGAACTAGTCGAGGAGACGAATAAGGAAATAGGTTCCATGAATACTAAGGTGCAACTGAGGGCATTAAAAATTTAAGGTTGTTGATACTCACATTTCTTCCATGTTAAATAGGTTCGGAGGACGACGACGTGGACATGATTGAAAGAAGTCCATACGAGGTATGTGAAGCTTTCTTTTGGCATGTTTTTGGCATAAGTATGTAAAGCTTATCTTCTTTTCTTTTGGCATGTCTTAGCCATAAGTGGTTGGTATATGTAATATGGAGATAGTCCCATGCGTAGAATCCCAAGCATGATTCATTAATCTTATTCACTTCTTTATGTTAGAACTCCCATGATGGTTGAGTTATGGTCTTGTAAGTCTTTTATGTGATAAAAAGTAATACACGTGAAGCCTATCCCTCCCTCTTCCTTGAAATGGCTTAATGTAAGTGAAACGATGTACGATATGAGTTAGAGACAGTTCCATTTATAGGCTCTGGATGTGACTCAGGACTTGTACTCACTCCTAAATGTTAAAGGCCTTAAAGTAGTTAAACTACGACCCTCGAGCCTTCTATAGGCTGAATAGTGATTGGATGTGTAAGCTCCTAAACCTGGGGGTTCTTAGGCATACTTTACGATAATGGTTGAGGGATATTTGATATGTTACAGAGTTTTGCATGCACGTATATGCATTATGATATATATATGGATCGGGCCGGACGTACCTTGGCACATTTTGCTATGTAAGGATCGGGTCGTACGTTCCACGATAGATTATGCATTATACGGATCGGGCCATTGTACCTCGGTATCATCATGTAATATATGGATCGGGCCATCATACCTCGGCATCATCATGTAATATATGGATCGGGCCGTCGTACCTCGGCATTATCATGTGATATATAGATCGGGCCATCGTTCCTCGACATTATTATCATTATTATGCATTATATGGATTGGGCCGTTGTTCCTCGGTATGTGCTTACTATATATATGGATCGAGCTGTAAGTTCCTTAGTGCTAATAATGTGTATATGCCTATCATGATAGAGGATGTATTTGTAATAGTGAGCCCCCGTGCGGGCCGGATACAGTACATGATATTGGTATACAAGACTTTATTTTGTGAGGTACAGGTACAGTACCCTATTAAATGCTGTATTTGATTTCCTGCATCCCTGTTTTAGTTGTTATTTCAGTTATGTTATGCTTATATACTCAGTACATGTATCGTACTGACCCCCCTTTCTTTGGGGGGCTGCGTTTCATGCCCACAGGTACAGATGTCCTATTCAGAGATCCGCCAGTTCCGGATTTCTGCTCACCTATGATTGGAGGTGCTCCACTATTCCGTAGCCTAGTTTTTTTGTACTAGTCCTCTGATGTATATATGTATTTATTTATTCAGGGGTACGGCGGGGGCCCTGTCTCGCCATTTGTTATCGTTACAATTCTTAGAGGTCTGTAGACATATGTATGTGTGGGTTGTTAATGAGTTTATTTTGGCTGTGCCTATACGACACGTTGTAAATATTTTTACGTTATGGTAGCCTTATCGGCTTGCATTTTCTTTCATGATATGATACGAATGAAGGAGGCTACATGAACGTGAAAAAGTTTTGACCTATTGGGGTTTTCGGGTGTTTTATCACATTACCCATAGTTCAATTTGGTTATATTTGAAAGTTACGTATACGGGGGTCCAGGTCGGACCCTAGTCGCGGCCCACGGGGTTGGGTCATGACAATTAGTATGGCTATGTCCATATCCCCAATCAACATCACTGCCATGCCCTTCTTGTTAGAAAGAAGAGATTCCAGACACAAACAAGCTCATAATGTTTTAGATATCAACCATAATTTCTAAAACATAACGAGACATCTGAGTGAACTTAAGTATGTACTCTTGTACATTTATAAGACCCTGCTCCAGTTTGAGGAACTCTCAGATCTTAGCCTCCCTCAACTCTCAAGAAAAGAAACATTCTAAGAAGATATCTTTAAAAATAGCCCAACCTCGAGGTGTAGCATTTTCTCCCCTAATATTCTTCTATTGATCAAATCATATTCTCGCAACATACTCTAGATGGTAAGAGGCAAGCTCAACACTCTTTGTGTCATATACATGCGTCACCTAAAAGATCTTCTGAACCTGTCCAATAAAGTTTTTTGGATCTTCTGTAAGACCCCGAAAGTTAGAAAATTAGAATCAAGGAGAAATTCTCAAAATATTGGCCGACTTTAAGTCCACGAGTCACTATAAACTCGTAGAGATTCCTACGACTCATAGAGTGAGTCCTTGAGCTTTTTCAGGACCATCCTCTGAAGAAGTCCCTATGACTCAACAGGACGAGTCCAGTTGACGAGTCATAAAAGTGACTCATAATAAAAGTTCTGAGGCTTAGAATTTTTGAAGGTTCTTAGACTTGAAGGACGAGAGGTTTTTACGAGTCGTAGAGTCAAGGATGAGTTATACCCACGATTTGTAGAGGCAACTTCAGAGATCCCATATTGAACTGCAGGACGAGTCATCCCTATGACTCGTCATCACATCTATGACTCGTAGAAGGCCTTTCGTAGGTCCAAAATTTAAAATTTAATGAAGGATAATTCCGTCTTTTCCAAAGTTTAATTCAATAAACCTATACACATTTATGGCCAAGTTCAAAGCTTATATTAACCCTACTCTTCAAATTCCCATCCTATTCAATTCATTCTTCATAATTTTCCTAAGAAAAGACTCTAAATTCTCTCTCAAGCTTCTCCTACAAATTCAAGCTAGGTTTTCAAGTTCATCAAGGTTCCTCTTCAATTCTAAGGCAATTTTATCATGGTATGTGGATTGATCCATGGGTTCCTTTCACCCATGGAGTCCCAAAGTTTTCCTAAAAAAATCTCATGAAATTTGATTACCTTTAAGCTCCAATTTTGATGAATTGTGTTGGTCTGTTTAAATTACATCTTTAGTTGTTATAAATGATTGTTATAAGTATGATTTTACATTAACTGCATTATTTCAAGTTGAATTATGAATAATCATGCATAAAGATATTTTCAATGGTGATTTACATGAATCATGATTATGAAGTTCAATGTTTTTCAAGTATTTCCAAACAAATTGACTATGTATATGAGTGCTACTCCAAATTCAAGTATGAATTATGATTATGGATTGAAATTATGTTCAACATATGAATTCTATGCAAGTTATGAAGATTGACGACTTAGGATAGTTAATTGGTGACCAAGGAACCTAATGTTATGAATTATACAAGTATGATATTGTGATGTTGAAAGGCTTATACTCACATTACAAGTTTAATATGAAAATGAGTTATTCTATGAATTATGAAGTTTATGAGTTATGTTAAGTATGATTATTATGTTATGTATTTCATGGGATTTAACTTAGCACCAAATGATGACTTGAGGTGGGGGCTCGACCTACAAGGTCCTTATATAAAGTCTCTTATCTCATAACTACGTGCCACCATAGTATTGCCTTAATGACCTAGCTAGTGGATCCACATATAATATATGAACATGAACTACCTAGTGGGGTAGAGTTTAATAATTGGAAAATGACAAAAGGGCTTTAGACGGATGGTCATGCTGTCTGTACAAGGTCCTATGGACTGTAGACCCATCTATAGAAATACCCACTTGAAGGCTGTAGAGAAATGATTATATGAACCTTTATACAAAATCTTAAAGGAACCACAGTCTGTAAAGGGTCTTGTGGTTGTGAACTTTGGAAATAAAAAGATGAGGCAAGGTCCCATGAGGGGATCCATGAATCGTGGTAACTTTCATGGATGTTATAGTGGTCCGTTAACTCGACCCACAGAACTCAAGAAGTGTTGTCCCTTACGAGCCCCTTCACAACCCATAGAAGGTTACATAGCCTGTATAAGGTTCCATGGAAGTCAACCCTTTAGTAACCCATACCCCCTCCCTATATGAGCACCTTCACAGACCATGGACGGTTGTACGATCTGTGGAGGGCTTCCATGAAAGAGGCTCGATAGTTTTTCCAAGGCTATTTTGGGAAGTTCCCCATTCTTTTAATATTGAGATAAAGTCATATTGAGCTATTTTCCCAATACATATAACTATCCAAACCCTCTAAAGTTTTCCTCATTCTCTCAAACTCTCCCACTAAAAAATCTTCTCTCTATGAACTCTCTCCAAGGTTTCTTCTCCAAGCTAGGGTTTCTAGGATTTCAAGTCTCCATTGATAGAGCTTGCTAGGTCTTTGATTATCCAGGTATGTGGAAATTAACCAACTTCCTTCATCCATTGAGTCCCAAATAATCTCAACTTTCAAGTTCATTTTCACCCAATTCAATGAGGGTTTCATGTCAATTCTTTGTGGGTCCTTTCGATTTTGATTCAATTGATGTTGTTCTATCTTATTATGCATGAATTTAATATAATACATGATTTTCAATTAATTTCACATGGATCCATGCATTATGTCTATGATTTTCAACTATGAACTATGAATTATGATCATGAACTTTATGATGTATTTACGAATGTTTCTGAAAGTGATGTATAGTATTTCTAGTATGTTTTTAAGTATGTATCATGGAATTGTGAAGGATTTTCTCATAATATGAATTCAATCATAATTAAGAGGCTTAGAAAGGTAAGTGTCTATGTGAATTATGTTATGAAATCATGATTTAAAGGAGTTACTCTTATTTTATGATTGATATATGATTATTGCCGTTCCTAATGATATATTGGTAATTGATTTTATCTATTCCATTCGGATTTGACCTAGCACCGAGAAAGTCTTGAGGGGTAGGCTTGGTAATGAAATCTCTTGTAGCAACCTTTAGTTCCAAACTACGTGCCCCGTAGGTTATCTGAAATGACTTAGCTAGTGGATCCGCATATAGCTCATGATGTTAATGATATGGAGTCTACCTTGGTAAGTAGCCTCTCTTTATTCGGTGTAGGAGTTACACTAGACTCCATGCTATAGCTCACATGGTTTTATTATCGGTTACGGTCCATATCCCAAAAAATGACTATGTTTTCTTACAAGCTCTTAAATGATGTTTTATGATGAATTGACTTTATCTCATGAGTTTATGTTTTATTTCACTCTTTTCAAGTTATTTGGTCATGCATTTCATGTTTATGCTTATCATGTCTTTTTATTCATGTTTTGCATATTTATCACATAGTTAGTACATTCCATGTACTAATGCATACTTTGCATATATTGACTCATAACATTGGTCATGATGCTCTTGTATATCCACGTGGTTAATTCTAGTCTCCATCCAGAGTTCCTAGATTTTGGTAAGTTCTCATGATTCGAGGGCAAAATCACTTTGTCATTTCCTATGTTCATACTATTTTACTTTCTTATGGTTTGGGTGAGCTAGGGTTTTTCTATGGCTCCATCTAAGTAGTAGAGGCATTGTCAGAATAGAAGATTATATTTTAATTTTTTTTTGACTATTATGTTTGAATTCTCTTTTATCGAGATTCTATGTGTTGAGAATATCTTCCCCATCTAAATTTCACTTTGAATTTCAAACTTTGTATGTCTTACTAAAAATTCTAAGAAGACTTATTGGAGTCCCTCAAGATTCTAATCATTGTGTCACATCCAGGATCTAGCTTGGATCATGACAAATTTGGTATCAGAGCCTAAGGTTTCAATGTCCTATGGTTCTGACATGCCCCATCGAGTAGAGTCTTATTCATGGGTGTGAAGTATGCCATATCTATGAATAAAAGGCTATGAGGCATTTAGGATACTTCACTTCTCTCATCATTCTTACGTCGTACTATAGAGTTGAACTCTCTAAGTTTTCCTTCTAACTCTTGTTCCTTGCGATTACAGAGTCATGCTTCCACAAAGAGTGTATGCTAGGAGAAATGCTAATGTGAATGTGAATGAGGACCAACAAGCTTCATAATCTCCTAATGATTCCTTGATCGAGCAAGTCTCCCACACTAAATTTAGAGCGACTTTCCAAGTGCAAGCTAACTGCAAGGTGGTTGCTCCCGTGAACTCAAATGTGGGTATGGAGGCTACTAGGGTATGTGATTTCACAAGGATGAACCCTATGGATCCATTGTTCAAAGTTGGACAAGCATGAAAAGAGTTCATAGAGGTATTTACAAGATCATTGACATCATGGGAGTTATCCCAGTGGAGAAGGCGGACTTGGCTGCTTACCAATTGAAAGGAGTATTCCAAATATGATTTGATCAATAGAAGGGTGAAAGAGCTAGGGATGGGTCCCTTAGATTGATAAGAGTACAAAGATACTTTTCTTGACTGTTTCTTTTCCCTTGAGTTGAAGAAGGCTAAAATTCAAGAGTTCATCAATCTTAAGAAAGGTAAGATGAGCGTGAGAGAGTATGGTTTCAAATTTACACAATTTTCAAAATATGCTCCATTCATGGTTGCCAATTCTAGGGTTCGAATGAGCAAGTTTGTTTTGGGTATTTTAGATTTGGTGGTCAAAGAGTGTAGAGCCTTCATGTTAATCAAAAAGATGGACATTTCAAGTTTGATGACTCATGCCGAACCGATTGACGATGGAAAGCTCAAGGAAAAGGCTACACTATCCAAGAGGGCTCAAACGGATGGTGGTGGCTACTCTTATTAGAGGTCGTGGTGATTCTTCTCATAGGTCCGGTGGTAATGGAAGGTCTCAGCATCATTAAAAGTTCTTAGATCCAAATACATCTAATGCTTTGGGTCGAAGGTTCAACAAGGATATGGTGTCTTACCTTAAACCTCACAGAGGTTGTTCTAGTAGATCTTCTATCCTCGCTTGCCGAAAGTGTGACAAGATTTATTTGGAAAAGTTCTTAGCCGGTACCGATGCTTGTTTTAGTTGTGGAAATATGAGGCATAAGGTGGTGGATTGCCCTTGATTTCTAGCAAGGGTAGATGTTGTCATCAAGCACAACCTAGTGATTCTACTAGTTTTGGTGGTCAATGCTAGAACAAATTCTATGCCCTTAGACTTGACATGATTTGGAGGATTCTCCCAATGTGGTGACCAGTATGTTATGAGTCTTTCAGTTTGTTATTTATGAATTGTTAGATTTTGGAGAAAATCTTTCTTTTGTTACTCCTTATATTTCCATAAAATTTGATGTTAGTTTTAAAATCTTGTTAGAGCCTTTTTCAGTCCATACTATTGTTTGTGATTCAGTTTTGGCTAAACCGTCTATAAAAATTGTCTAGTCTCAGTTTTTCATAAAATTACCTTAGTTGATCTTGTAGAGCTTGATATGACCTATGCTGATATTATTTTTGGTATGAATTGGCTTTATGCATGTTACGCTTCTATTGATTGTAGAACCCAAGTGGTTATATTTCAGTTTTCTAATGAGTCAATCCTAGAATGGAAGGGTAGTAATTCCATGTTTAAAGGTCAATTCATCTCGTGCCTTAAAGCTTAGAAAATGATTTCTAAAGGTTGCATCTACCATCTTGACGGGTGAGAGAAATGAATTACAAAGCCCTTACTCTTGAGTCAGTTTTGGTATTTTCTGATGATCTTCCAGTTATCCCTCCTGAAAGAGAAATAGACTTTGGTATTGATATTCTTCCAGATACTTAACTTATCTATATTCCTCCTTATAAATGGCTTCAGCGGAACTTAAAGAGTTAAAGAATCCATTAAATAATTTATTGAATAAGGGCTTTATTAGTCTACGTATCTCTCCATGGGCCTTGCCTTATGAGGGATTATTTTAAAGTCAAGATATACTTGTTTGTTTTCCTGAATGTGTGTGGCTTCCATATGCCTTTAGGAAGTGGTTCAACCGGGTCAGCTCAGGACTAAGTTTTGACATAAGGTAGCAGTTGCACCCCTCAATTTTAGGGCATGATATGTTGGACCGGTGGCAATGAGAGAACATGCTAATATATATATATATATATATATATAATATGTATATATAATTAATGCTATTAGTGTTCTATATTGAAGCAGCTGCAATGACAGTGTTAGAAGAGCAACCAAAAATACCACTACCCATATTGTAAGATACGATCAATAGAGATCTCATGAGTAAATCTCTATTTTATAACCCTTGGAAAACGATCATTTTTCACACTTATGAAATTTTATGAGTTCTACGTAGAAAATAAGAGCACTGATATCCGACAAAGAATTAAAGCTAAATATATTTATGTTCTCTCTTAAAGGTGAAGCAATGTTGTGGTTGCAAGCACTACACACCAAATGAAGTGGATACGTGGCCTAAGTTAGTGTACATGTGTATTTAAGAGTGTATATTAGTAGTTGGATGAACACAGATTGTCTGCATCATTTTATACTTCAAATAATTAGATGATGAGCTTCTATCAAGGAATGGGTTAGATTTAAAGAATTATTAAAGCATTGAGATTATGAGATCCGTGAGACTGTAATAATTGATATATTTGGGAGATCCCTTAATCCAATGAACCAAGCATTAGCCACAATCGTAGCAGGTGAGAATTTGAATGACATGTCTATCGAATCACTAAGGTAATGAATGGTATAACAAGGCATGGGCACGAGTGGAACATCAAGTTCAAGAAGGTAATGGAAGGTATCCTCAATAATAGGAATAGACTACATAAGTGTAGTTATTACGAAGATCTATGTAATCCAAAAGTCTACTGAATAAGCAAACTCTATCTCATCGTAATGTTAAATCAAGCACTATTTAGTAGGAACCCTATCTTATAATATAATACTTAGAAAAATAAACAAAAAAATTTAAAAATATTTATCATGCCATGACCAAAACTAAGACGTTTTGTGGGAGGTAACCCACGTACTAACATAATTTTATTTGTTTTTTGAGTTAAATGCAAGTAAGAAAAGATTAGATAATGTTTTGATAAGTCGGAAGGGGTAAAAATTCATAAAACAAAAAATTAGGCATAGGGTATAGCAAGACAATGCCCGAGAGCTCAAACTTCTGTAGACAAAATAAGCCTCTTGGTGCACTACCTAGAATTTCATGTTTGGGCAGAAACCAAGCCTACCAAAGCTAGCGCACTAAGTGGTGTTGCGCCCCAGGCCCAATCCGAGCGATTGTTTTTATGATCCAATGGTCGAATTGATTCAAGGACCCAAAAAACTAATTTTTAGAACTGTTTAAACCCTATCCTCCTTCACATAATAGATGATACCCCCCATTCCCTCCCTCTCTCTGTAAAATTTTCTCTCCAACCTCCTTCTTTCCTAAATTTCCTCCAAGGTTTTTCAACATCTCCATCATCAAGGTATGTTTTCTTGTAATTATTCTAATGCCTTCACTGTCAAGTATGATTTCCCCTTCTCACAACTCCCCTAGTTAAAGTTTCCTTTGATGAACTTGAAAATCTTGAAATTATGAATATTTTTATATCCATGGGTATAAAAATGTAGTGTTATAATGTTAAAAAGTTTGATTTGTAGTTGGTAACTAGGTTTATGGGTGTTTGGTATGTTGATGAATGATGAGATTATGGAGAAATTATAGAACATGAGTTCTATGGTTAAATATATTATGAATGAGCATAGTTAAAAATAAGTTATTTATGTACATTGTTCTTTTATGGAAGAAGCGGTTCTTGATTTGATAGTCTCAAAAAATGTGCATAACGTTAGAATTGAATTGTGAAAGTAGTAACTTTGTTCTAAAACTATTAGATGATGATGTTGGTTGCTAGAAATAGTTTTGTGCACATGATATTAAATATAACTTAGTCTTGTAAATTATAAATTTGATTGGCCATAATTCTTAGTGTTGGGTTGTAATGCCAAATTTTGGCTAGCTAATGGTTGTTGATGATATAAGAAAGTATAAGTACCCAAACAATAACCATTAAAACAGGCTAGCAAATTATTGTGGGGGTGGTTTTCACTACTTTTACACTTAACTTGACTTTTTTTTTGTTTTTTTATGGGAACCGACCCTACATGAGGCTCCCACCTCTCGTGCACAGTCAGGGGTTGAGCATCACCCAAAGCCTTAACATAAATAACAAAACAGAAAAATACAAGGAGGGGGACATAAACCTTACCTCCGATCCTATGTTGGTTCATAAGTCGGCTAACCTACTAAGGTCGGCTAACTCATCCCCGATACAAAAAAAGGGGCTAACTATAACTAGAAAGTAGTAAACCTATGAGAGGACTCCTCCCAGTACAAGTCGACTAAGAAAGCTTAAATGAGGGAGACTCTCCCCTTCCATGAGAGAAATAAGAAAGTAACCTATACTAGTCTTATTCAACTACGCTACATATCATACATAGCTAAATTGAAGCAGAACAAGTATACGAAATTTCTATCTCGCATGGGATGAGAAAGTTCTTTTCATCTTTGCCCTTTTTAGTCGTGTCGTACCAAGTAAATCCAAAGGAAGGGTTGCATCCTCATCAAAAGCATGGTTATATCATCTAAGGAGGATGAAAGGAGAGGAAATATATTGGGCTATAGTAGCCAGCAGCATTGGAGTTGTTGAGAATTTAGAACTAGATTGTTGCATGCTGTACCTTGAAGGTGCTGCAGCTCTGAGGTAAGATAACTTGTAGTTGTTCCTTGTGTGCTGCATATTGGTGGAGAGGATGATGGATGATGTTGGCAGTTGATAAATTGAGAAGAAATGCATTCTCTTAGTTGGAGCTGCAGCAGGCTGCTGTTTTCATTTGTTTGAGGCTTAGTGAACCTGCACAGAGAAACAAAAACAATACAAAACACAACCAAACCAATCTGCAAGCTGCTGTAGTTAGTACTATTAATGTGTGCTGCAGGTTGGTGTAGTTGTTCCTTGTGTGCTGCATATTGGTGGAGAGGATGATGGATGATGTTGGCAGTTGATAAATTGAGAAGTAATGCATTCTCTTGGTTGGAGTTGCAGCTGTGGTTCAAGTGTTGCAGGTTGGTGTAGTTGTTGCTGGAGGGTGCTTTTGTTGTAGAATATAGGCAAGGTCCCATGTGTAACCTGTTGCACCATGCCTTTGCTGTTGTATATTGCAACCTGTAGGTGATGCAGCCCTGGCTTAGATGTTTAACTGATGGTACCTTGCATTTTAGAAGGTTCCATTGCTGCTGACTTATGTGCCTACACACTAACAAATAAACAAACAAGGAGTTCCAAGTAGCTTGGATGCAATGGGGCTGTTACAGGTAATGAAGGATGGAATCTGGCATGGTTGGAATGTTGGTGAGAACTGGTGAGGCTCCTGCATCTTTGGCAGTTGTCTCCCTTTGTTTGGATCTCTGTGGACCTACACAAATAAGTAAACAAACACACAAACAAGAAAGGACCTCCAAGAAAGTTGCATCTTTCATTGAAGCCCTCCTATTGCAGCTCTATAGGTTGCTGCAGCTCAGATGACAAACATATAAGACTGCAACCTGCATATGAGTTGTTGTTGTTGGATCTAGTGTTGCAGGTCTGCAAGTTATTGCAGGTCATCCCTGTGGCTGCACAACAAAACAAAGAAGAAACAGCTACTCTAGTCTTTACCATTAATGGTGAATTGGTTAATCTATGAAAGCAATAAAAGAGGGAGACTCTCCCCTTACAATAAGAAATAACTAAAAAAGAGTAAACTACATTATTCATAGAGAAATTAAAATCAGAGTCTCTATAGAAGAGTAACCAGTCAAGGAGGTTGTTTGATCCTCTTTAGCTTTCTTATTCTAAAACTTGCCATCGCTAGCTTGTGCAACTTGATGTAGCCTTTAGTATCTTGAGGTAGTTGCTGAAGGTTGTAGAAGTGTTATGTGTGTTCAAGCATGTGACTACATTTGGACAATGTATCTGCAGGAAAGTTTGCTTCTCTGAATACATGTCTGCAGTGGAAGAAGTCTAAAAACTGGACCAACTTCTGGAGTTCTGCTATGTATTTTTGTATGCTCCATGGAGGTTTGATGCCTTGGTTCAGCCACTTGGTCAATAGCTCTGAATCAACCTCTAATATCACTCTATTGTAGACATTTTGGAGACACCAAATGATACCAATAGCTGCTGCCTGCACTTTTGCTAGGTTGTTGACTAGCTAGATAAATTATGGGTTGCTTATTTTTTTTTTCAATTTGTAGGATCATGGTCCCAAAAGGTGAAAAAATAAGAAAATCTAAGTGTACTAAATAGGGTGAGGCTTCAGGATTAGGGACTACACAAGTTCCAAGGTTATCGGTGAGATGGTTTGGACAAATGACTATAGAGGAGCATGGTAAGAAATAGTTTCAAATGCAAAAGGAAGCTAAGTAATTTCAAGAAGAATGGATAGATGACGACCATTGACATCTTGATTTTCCCATTATTTGAGAAATAACTTGTGACATGGGCTTCAGATATATTTACGGACCCAGGTGAGTGCAACCTCATCATGGTCTGTGAATTCTATGCAAACTTAAACTCTCTTACAACCACAACAACAAGGTCCATGTGCAAGGGGCAGAATTATGATTCTTATCCAGAATTATAAATGAACTCTTCTAGACATTAGAATTTAATCTAGAGCCATTTTATGCATTGAGGGAGTCACCTTCTATACCGTGATATTCACCATACTTTATGTTAAGATCATTCTAGTCTAGGAGGATGAGGAGCCTTGATTCTGGTATGCATTCCACTTTCACTTATACTCAATTAACTAGACTTGCTAGAGTATGGATGAAGCTTATTTGTGCTTTCCTCCTCCCGAGCCATAAGACCCTCTCTCTCTTTCCCTCTCGCGAAAGAAGATAAGAAATAATTCATTTTTTGTGACTCAGAATAGAGTCATATTGCCTTATTTATTAATGTATGGGCTGCCCATTAATATTGTCTCTATTTTGAGAAATAATATGATGTGATCAAGGGCCAAAATAAGGTGGAGGTTATCTTATGGGAACATATTGACCAGGGTTTTGTAGAGGAAGATATTTACTACCATATATCCAGAGTGCACCCCATGTTGGATGTAATTAAGACCTAGGAGCCTGACTAAGCTGGTGGTCCATAACTATCCATAGTCGAGTGACATGCTTTAGATGATAGCTGAAGTGGTAGGATGTTCAACATATCCGAATTGATGCTGAGAACAGATGGTCGAGCAACTACACCAAAGAATAAGGTCGAGCTTGAGATGTGGTACTCTCTCATAGATAGTGCCATGATTTTGTGTTGACTAGGTCTAAATTTTGTTGAGCCTCTAGATGATGATGTTCCTAAGAGGACAATAATGATAATGATGATGATGATAAGGAGGAGGATCAAGGATAGATTTTACTGATCAAGATCTAGTTAAGACTACTATTGAGCTAGACAGTATCCCTGGCGATGACGATGTGGGGTGGGGGGGGAGGGGGGAATTTCCTTGTATGTATTTATAATAATCTTTAGTTAGGGACTGCAATATTGCATTGATTTTTCTATATTGTTCCTTTATTAAGTTGTATATTTTTATTAGATTTATGGATGTAACTAATTAACTATGCCTTCTACTATTTTTCTATTATTTTTAGTATGAACGGCTAATTAACTTTTTCTTTGTTTTTATTTATATGAACTTATTTAAATTTAATATTTTTAGGATCAGGTTTCTTTGCTTTTGTTCTTGTTTTTTCTCCAAAAGTAGTCCCATTGAACCGAATAAATTTTTTAAATAATAGTCTTTCTTTGATATGTCTTATTAAAGTTTAGCTTCTTTAAATATTATATCACCATTTACCCTTTTGATCCTATAGACTTTTTGCTGGTAGCCATATTTTTACCTTGATCTTTTTTTTGAATATCTTATACCCCGCATTCTACAACACTATAGCATAGACTTGTCATAAAATTATTTAATGCGAAGAAAAAGGAGAAGATCAAGTATAAAAGGTGACCAATGATAGTTGTTGCAAAGTCAAAGAGGGCCTGTTAGAAAATATGTGACATGGAAAAAAATGAATAGAAAGTAAAAATGCTTGACATACATTAATTAGAAAAATATTTGAGAAGTATTAGTAAAAGTAGTTGATGAATAATGGTATGCAAATTATTGATAAAAAGAAAGGAGGAAAATAATGGGTGATGAAGTCTACAAAACTGTAAAGTGTTTAGGAAACTGTAAGTTACTATTATATATCTTCCTACCAGTTTCTTAGATAATATTACAACCCATTAAAGTCTTATTTAATTTTGTTTGAGCAATGCTTAAATTAGTGGAGGTGTACATAATGGGAAAGCCTATGGTTCTTTGTGCATATATGTGAATTCAATTCTGAGTGCGAGAGTTACATTTTTTTTGATAAGTTCTTAAATTTCTTAAATTGAGTGGAGGACTATTTCTTCTTGTGAGGACAATTGTTTCATGATAGATAATTGATGTTATTACATATATTTGAAAGGGGTAGGTAATCAATCTTAACTTGATAAGTTTGAGTCTGTCTTTGTGGTTAAGAGGTCAATTATTTGTTAATTAAAGTATATGTTACATAATGATCACGACAGATGCTTGTATGAATTGCG
The DNA here is from genome assembly GCF_947179165.1 of Solanum dulcamara. NCBI lineage: Eukaryota > Viridiplantae > Streptophyta > Magnoliopsida > Solanales > Solanaceae > Solanum > Solanum dulcamara. The sequence continues at coordinate 55,066,644 of NC_077245.1, forward strand.
ATGGCCCAAATTGTTTGCATTAGCTAAAGTGATGGTAGGATTAATGTGTTATATTGAGTTGGTTGAGGAACAACAAACGTTTATGTATGGGGTTCTGATCTAAGCTAAATTTAATGTCCATGTTTCCTTTTTTTACTCATGTTTTACTTTATTTTGAAAAAGATAATCGTCTAATTACCTTGAATTTTATGCATATTCATAATATCCTCCATAATTAGACAATAGATGTGATTAGATATATTTTAGGTAAAAAGGTGAAGAAAAAACTCGAAAAGATCTAAAAATTGAAAATTTGGAACTTAAGATTAAAGTTAAAAAGAAATCCAGATGGAAAGCCTAGGGGACATAGATGGTGTCACATGCCAAGACCTAAACTTTAGTGAAAAGTGATCCTCCTTGGTGCACTGATTAGAGTCCCGTGCCACAGAGAAAAGTTAAGAGAAAAATAAACACCCTTGGTGCTCTTCCAAGGCATCATGCACCAATCTACCTTGTGCAATGGCTGGTGGCGAGCTCCATGTGCTGTACAAGGGGAAGAATTTTCAATCTTCAAGTTCGAGCCCAACTAGAGAGGTCATATTCCTTCATGAGATCAATCTATCGACGTTGCCTCGAATTAAGGTTCCTCTGGCTCATAATGTGCTTAAGGCTTATGTGATCAAGTTAGATCTCACAATGAACTCCATATAGATAGTGCCTCTAGATCTTAAGCGCGAAAACTACCGCTGCCAACTCCAAGTCATAAGTGGGGTAGTTGCGCTCATATAGCTTAAGCTACCTCGAAGCATAAGCTATACCCCAGCCTCGCTGCATCAAGACACAACCTACCATGAAGCCCCCACCCTCAACTGGGAGAGTAAAATAGGAGCGGTGGTAAGCAACTCCTTGAGCCTCCAAAAGGTCATCTCACATTCCTTCGACCACAAAAAAGGAACATCCTGGCGAGTTAACTGAGTCAATGGGGCTGCAATAGTAGAAAAGCCCTCAACAAAGCTTCTATAGTAACTCGCTAACTCGATAAAGATACGAACCTCAGTAATAGAAGTGGGTCTGTGCCAGCATGATAGCCTCAATATCCATCGGATCAACCATAATACCCTCCTTGGACACTACGTTCCCCAAGAAAGCTATGGAATCAAGCCAAAACTCATCTTTGAGAACTTGACATAAAACTATTGATCTCTTAAAATCTAGAGCACTGCCCTCAAATGCTGCTCATGCTCATTCTGGCTCCGCGAGTATACTAATATGTCATCAATGAAGACAATGATAAATAAATAAAGGTAAGGCCTGAACACCTGATTCATCAAGTTCATGAAGGTGATAGGGGCATTAGTCAATCCAAACGACATCACAAGGAACTCATAGTGGCCGTAACGAGTCCTAAATACGTTCTTAGGGATGTCCATTGCCCTAATCCTTAGCTTCTCATAATCGGATCTCAAGTCAATATTAGAGAACACATCGACACCATAAAGATGATCAAATAAGTCATCAATGCAAGGCATGGGGTAACAATTCTTCACCGTCACTTTCTTCAGCTGCCTGTAGTTAATGCACATCCTTATAGTACCATTTTTTTATTTGCAAACAAAATAAGAGCACCTCACGACGAAACACTCGGATGGATGAACCCCTTACCTAAGAAGTCCTCAAAGTGAACACTGAGGTCCTTGAGATCTGCAGGTGACATATGCTCCAGGGGAATGTCACGACCTTACCATGGGCCTAATCGTAGCACGACAATCGGGATATGAGAGACCCCAACCATAAGACATATTAGCATACATCACATACATAAGGTAAAGAAAAACATAAGCATGAGTGGAAGTAATCATTAAGTAGGGAATGGGACTAAAGGAGATCAACTCTATAAACGTCCAATCAGACTACACCATAATATCGTCTAAACATGCCATTAGTGTAGTCTTTGATGGGGAATTAGGATAAGTTCCTAGCTCACCCTAACAATAGAAGAAAGTGTAAAAAATAGTAACATGAATAAAAGTCTTATCCTCGGTAGAATGAGGACTCACCAACTTCTTTGAAATCTAAAGTAAATCTCAAGCCACGAGTAGGGTATCGTGAGTGTCATCCGTCCCTACATTATGAGACAATGTAGGAAAAATATGCATTAGTACATTTGAATGTACTAAGTATGTGAGGTATGCATGAACAAGTAAAGAACGTAATCAATATGCCAAAGGATACATGACCAATCATAGTAAACATGAGTATAGTTTAAAAGCAATTTAAATCATAAGAAACTCTTGGTCAATGCATATCATAAGAACTTCAACTTTTAACTCATAACTTGACATCTCATAGCTTTAACTTGAACTTTTGGGGGATAGGACCTTTAATCGACAACTACGAACATGCGAGCTATTACTTGGAATCCGATGACTCCTACATCGAGACAGGCTGATGACTCCTTCATAAAAAAAGGGAGGCGACCTTGCAGGAAACACTCCAAAAGTAACTCAACTCAACTCAACTGTGCTATATGTGGATTAACTAGCGAGGCCATGAAGAAAACCTATCTGGGCAACGTAGTTAGGGACTTTAGATTGCTACTAAGATTCCCTTGGGTAACTAACTGCATTACAAGATCGAAACCCACCTAGAAGTCCTCTCAGTGCTTAGTCAATATCCCAATGGAAACTTATAAACATGATTATAATATAGTAGGGAAAGATAGTAACTGCCTATCAATCCATGTTTAAAACAGATTAAGAATAGCTCATCTATTGAGTTATTCATAAAAATCCATAACTTCGGTGAGAGTTGTCCTTATCACCATCTTTAAACATCTTTTGATCTTAACTCTGATCATTATCATAACTTTAACTTTAGAATTATAAATCTAAACTTTAACTCATATATACTTTCATTGGAAATCATTTAACTCATGATCAACTCATAAACTCATCTTAAATTCATAATCATAGCTTGAAAATATAGCTTTATGCATGGAAATCTATAAACCAACTTGAAATCATTTAATTCATATGAGAACATGCATATAAAGATCATTCATAACATATAAACACAAAATCAAATTAGCCAATGCAATTCACCAAAACTAGGGTTCATAATCAATTGATAATTGAATGGAAACTTGAGAAATCTTTCGGACTTCATGGGTGAAAACAGCCCATGAATCAATCCCCATATACCTTGAGTGAGAAGACAAAAGAATTTGGAAGAATTTGAGAGTTTTGATGGAGATCTTGTGTGAATTTCTTGGAGGTCTTCAATGATGTCCTTGAGAGCATCTTGTAGAGAGAGAAATATTTGAGCAAGTAAATTGTAGAAGAATGAATGGAATTAAGGGTTTAGAGTTGTTTATAGAGTAGAATTAGGCACTAAAAATATCCAGGTTCATTAACAAACAATTTAGAAAAAGTCTATAGTGTCCTTACTTAAAAACTGAATTCGGGTGAAAAATATCTCCCAGGTCCGCGATACAGAGCTACTCCCGGATAGGCTAATTTTTAGCGAATGAGATTTTGGCTAGATTTTGACTCGGGAAAAAATTACACTGAATGGGACCAAGTGGTCGACGCAGAGCTGCCGAGCATCTCACTATTGTTTTTGCAATTTTTGACAAAATTCATCTTTCGATACACGAGTCCTTAAAATCCACCTATACCATTTTTCTGCAGGTTTTGACCCTTGATCGACATTTCGAACTTGGATTTATCAAAAAGAATAAGGATAATGCGTTAAGCGAGAGGGTTATTCACAAGGCATTCTTAAGGCACTTATGAGCGTTTTGAAGAATGTTACAATATCTCCCCCTTGGGAACTTTCGTCCTCGAATGAGATTCAACTAATATAGAAAGGACATGGGAAAGAGGACTAGTAGCCTAACATGTGCATGAGGACACTTTGAAAATGCATAGAACATGTAAACTTCAACTCAACATAAAATCATAACTTTGAAATTAATTTTTTCATGAACATGAATGCATATGAATAACATAGGAGGAACTGAATACGTAAAGGTTCAACTAGCTTGAATAAGAATAACTTACTACTTTAGGCTTGAGTAGAGAAAAAGAGGTACAGGTATCGTTCCATCATATCTGCCTCCACCACCCAAGTAGCACTTTCTACTTGTTGATTCCTCCATAACACTTTGACGGACACAGCTTCTTTGTTTCTTAACTCCTTAACTTACTGGTCTAAGATTTCCACTGGAACTTCCTTATAAGTCAAAATTCTCCTCAACACTTACATATTTCAAGAGAAAAATAGAGTTTGGATCACTCACAAACTTCCTCAACATAGACACATAAAACATCGATTGAACCATCGCTAGATCAAATGGCAAATCTAACTCAAAATCCACTTTGTCAACACGTCTCAATACCTTGTAAGGTCCAACGTATCTAGGACTCAAATTCCCTTTCTTACCAAAAAATATTACACCCTTCATGGGTGAAACCTTCAAATAGAACCAATCATCCACTTCAAATTCAAGCTCTCTTTTTCTAACATCGGAATAGGACTTTGACGACTTTGAGCCATCTTCAACCTTTCCCTTATGAGTCTTACCTTATCCATAGCACCGATAACCAAATTTGGACCAATCAAGGCTATTTCACAAACTTCAAACCATCCCATTGAGGACCTACATCTCCTCCCATATAATACTTCAAAAAGAGCCATTTGGATGCTAGAATGATAACTATTATTATAGGCAAACTCAATCAATGGTAAATGTTCATCCCTATTTCCTTTGAAATCAATAACACATGCCCTTAGCATATCCTCTAAATTTTGGATCATTCTTTCGGCTTGACCATCGATTTGATGGTGAAAAGCGGTACTTAACTTAACCTTTGTACCGAGACCCTTTTGTAATGACCTCCAAAAGTATGAAGTGAATTATGTACCTCGATCCGATATGATGGACAAGGGCACACCATGAAGTCTTGCCAACTCACGTACATATAACTTAACATAATCTTCGGCACCATAGAAAGTCTTAACCGGTAGAAAATGAACCAACTTGGTCATCCAATCTACAATAACCCAAATAGAATTATGTTGCTTCTTAGTACAAGGCAAACCCGTTACAAAATCCATATTTACATCTTCCCTTTTCCAAGTAGGAATTTCAATATCTTGGGCTAGACCTCTTGGTCTTTGATGCTCAACTTTAACTTATTGGCAATTTGTACACGTAGCTACAAACTCCACTATGTCTTTCTTCATGCCATTCCACTAATACACTTCTCTCAAATCACGATACATCTTGTAGAACCTGAATGAATCGAGAATTGGGAACTATAAGCCTCATTTAATATTAAATCTCTAAACCCATTAATGTTAGGTACACACAAATGACCTTGGTAATATATCACACCACCTCCCTCTTGGAAGAAAGCCTCATTGCATTTTTTGGCAACCAACTTCTTTAACTAAACCAATATTAGATCTTGGTCTTACTTGGCCTTGACATCCGCTACAAGAGATGATTTTGAACCATTATGAACAAAAACACCTCCATCATTGGAATCAACCAAGCGCACACCTAAACGTGCCAACCTATGAACATCTTTAATCAATTCTTTCTTATCTTCTTCAACATGTGCCACACTACTCATAGAAAACCTACTTAGTGCATCATCAACCATATTTGCCTTGCCCGAATGATACAACATACTATATGTCATAATCCTTCAACAACTCAAGCCATCTCCTTTGCTGAAGGTTCAAGTATTTTTTCTTAAATACATATTGTTAACTCTTATGATCGATTTACGCATCCACAATGACACCATAAAGATAGTTTTTCCAAATCTTTAAGGCAAATATAGACACCGCTAGTTCAAGATCATGGGTTGGAAAGTTTCGTTCATGCAGCTTAAGTTGCCTTGATTTATAGGCTATTACTTTACCATGTTACATCAATACACAATCAAGACCAACCTTTTAGGCATCATAATAAACAACGAAAACATCGGACCCTTCTGGCAAGGTTAAGATAGGAGCGGTAGTGAGATAATCCTTCAATTTTTGGAACCTCTTTTCACATGCTTTCGACCATTGAAACTTTACCTTCCTTTGAGTCAACTTGGTCAAAGGTGATGAGATCAATAAAAACCCTTTCACAAATCTCCTATTATATCCAGCTAGGCCCAAGAAACTCATATCTGAATGAGATAATGGTCTACATAAATTTTTAACCGCTTTGGTTTTTTTAAGTTCAACCATAATCCCTTCACTTGACACAATGTGACCAAGGAAGGCAACCTCCCTTACCCAAACTCACATTTGTTAAACTTTGTAAATAGTTATTTCACTCTTCGAGGTTGCAACACAATCCTCAAGTGACTTGCATGCTCCTCCTCATTCTGAGAGTAAACCAAAATATTATCGATGAATACAATCATAAACATATCTAGGTATTGCTTGAACACCCTATTCATTAAGTCCATGAAATCCACATGAGCATTTGTCAAACCAAATAACATGACTAGAAATTTATAATGGCCTACCTTGTCCGAAATGCCATTTTGGGAATGTCGGGTGATAATCAAAATGGAGGTCTATCCTGGAGAATTAACTTGCCCCTTACAATTGATCAAACAAGTCATCTATTCTCAGAATTGGATACTTATTCTTTATGATTATTTTGTTCAATTGCCGATAATTAATGCACATACATAGTGAACCATCTTTCTTTCTAAAAAACAATACAGGAGCACCCCATGGAGAAATAATTAGCCTAATGAACCCCTTGTCTAACAAGTCCTTCAATTGATCCTTCAACTCCTTTAACTCCACCGGAGCCATCCAATAAGAAGGGATAGAAATAGGTTGAGTTTCCAGAAAAAGGTCTATATAAAAATCTCTCTTTTAAGAGAAACACCGGGTGAATTATCAGGAAACACATCCGAAAACTCATTTACAATGGGGACCGACTCTAGGATAGGGCCTTTGAAATTCTCATCCCTTACCCTCATAAGATGATAAATACAACACTTGAAAATGATCTTTCGATCTTTAAGGCATGAAATGAATTGACCTTTAAACATGGAGTTACTTCCCTTCCATTCTATGACTGTCTCATTTGGGAATTGAAACTTAACTACTCGAATTCTACAATCAATAAAAGCATAACCTACATATAGCCAATCCATTCCAAGTATAACATTAAAATTGGTCATCTCAATCTCAACTAGGCACATAGGATAACTTTATGGAAAACCATAACCAAAAAACTTCTATAGACTCTTTTAGCCACAATCGACTCACTAACGGGAGTATAAATGGAGAAAGGTTCTAGCAATGTCTCAGGACTAACATCAAATCTCATGGCCACATATGGGGAGATAAAAGATAAATTTTTACCTGGATCAAGCAAAGTATAAACATCATAGTGAAAGACCCATAACATACCGATAAAAACATCGGGTGTCTCCTCCACCTCTTGCTTACCATGGAGGGCATAAAACCTATTATTGCATTGACCACTCTTTGGTTGACCTTGGCCACCTTGAGCAACTTTTCCTTGAGGATGACCATATTTGACCTTGCATTCTCTAGCATGATGACCCATCTTACCACACTGGTAGCCTAGATTTGGTCCAGCTAGACATTCACCCTTGTGGTTCCTACCACACTTATTGCATGCGGGAGTAACTTGGCCTATAGGAGAACCTCCTTGAGGTTTAGGGTTGGGCACCCTATATTTGTCAAACCTTAGAGTAGTATCATTAGAAGACCATTGCCGGAGTACTTTAGACAAAAATGAGGACGTCTACCATTTTTGGACTTAGCATGAGAGAATTCACTATCATTGGTCCTTGGCCTCTTAGAATCCCTATTCTTCACCTTTAGCTTCTCATTTTCTACTTGCTCTACATAGGTCATGAGTCTATATATATCCATCTCCTGGATCAACATCACTATTTTGCATTCCATTGTAACCATGTCCAACACACCCATTACGAACTTGCTCATACAAGCTATTGAGTCGGCAACCATGAATGGAGCATATTTTGACAATTGAGAAAACTTGAGGGCATACTCCCTTACACTAATACCACATTGCTTAAGATTGATAAACTCTTGTACTTTGTCCTCCCTCAACTCTAATGGGAAGAAGCGATCAATAAATACCCCTTTGAACTCATCTCAAGTCACGGGCTCCGCCTCTCTAGGCCTCTCACTTTTCCATTGATCAAACCAAATTTGAGCAACACCTCTCAATTGGTACATAGCCAAATCCGGCCTTTCAACCTAGCTAATTCCCATGATATCAATAATCTTATGGATGCTATCAAAAAACTCTTAGGGATCCTCATCAACTTTAGAACCCCAAAACTCCGAAGGATTCATCCTCATGAAATCTTGAACTCTTCTTACCGCCGTACTAGTATTCAGATTCACGGGAGTAAGCACCTTATGATTTACTTGAGTCGTAATGGCTTGATCAAGTACTTGAAAGGCCACTCGGGACTCGGCATTGGAAACTTGATCATATATAAGGTCATTTAGAGCTTGTTTCTCCTCTCCAGCCATATTTTTTCTAACAGAGTATCTTCGTGGAGGCATATTCTGATAATTGGAAAGAATAAACATTATAGGGAAAAAAGTTAACCACTCTACCGCACGACATAAATCATGAAAGAAGTAAGACTTTTTCTTAAGACATTTCACAGCCTCCTATTTATGGATATGGTGCGCTTCACATCAATGAATATGACTCTACTTGATGTGCATGTTAGGTTCCCTAGGACACTTCTAAACCTTGTGCTCTGATACCAAGTTTGACATGACTCAACCTAGGACCTAGTCGTAACATGATGATTGGAATTCGAGGGACCCCAATCATAAGCCATCTTAGCATACATAATATTCATAAGGTAAATAACAACATAAACATGAGCGGAAGTAATTATTAAGTGAGGAATGGGACTAAGGGAGATCAACTCTATAAACGTCCAACTGGACTATACCATAATATCATCTAAATATGCCTCTAGTCTAGTCTTTGATGGGGGCTTAGGACAAGCTCCTTTCTCACCCTAACAATAAAACAAAGTGTAAAAAATAGTAATATGAATAAAAGTCTTGTCCTCAGTAGAATTAGGACTGACCAACTTCTTTGAAATCTAAAGCAAATTTATAGCCATGACTAGGTTGATTGTGAGTGTCGTCCATCCCTACATTATGAGAAAATATAGGCAAAATATGTGTTAGTAAATTTTAATGTACTAAGTATGTGAGGTATGCATGAACAATTAAAGAACGTAATGAATATGCCATAGGATGCATGGCCAATCATAATGAACATGAGTATAGTTTAAAAGAAATTTAAATAATTAGAAACTCTTGGTCAATGCATATCATAAGAACTTCAACTTTCTACTCATAACTTGATATCTCATAGCTTTAACTTGAACTTGTGTGGGATAGGACCTTTAACTAACAACTAAGACTATGCGAGCTATTACATGAAATTCGATGACTCCTGCATCGAGATAGGTCGATGACTCCTACATCAAAACAGGGAGGATACCTTGCCAGAGCACACTCCAAAAATAACTAAACTCAATTCAACTGTGCTATATGTAGATCCACTAGCTAGGCCATGAAGGCAACCTATGTGGGCAATGTAGTTTGGTACTTTAGGTTACTACTAGGATTCACTTGGATAACTAACAGCGTTACCAGATTGAACACCAGCTAGAAGTCGTCTCAGTGCTTAGTTAATATCCCAATAGAAACTCATAAACATGATCATAACATAGTAGGGAAAATAGTAACTTCGTATCAATCTATTTTAAAAACATATTAGGAATATCTCATCTATTGAGTGATTCATAAGAATCCATAACTTCGGTGAGAATTATCCTTATCACCATCTTTAAACATCTTTTGATCTTAACTCTGATCATAATCATAACTTTAACTTTAGAATCATAAATCTCAACTTTAACTCATATAAAACATTCATTCAAAATTATTTAACTCATGATCAACTCATAAACTCGTCTTAAATTCATAATCATAGCTTTATGCATGAGCATCTATAAATCAACATGCAATTCATATGAGAACATGCATATAAATATCATTGATATCATATAAAAATGAAATCAAATCAACCCAATGTAATTCACCAAAACTAGGGTTCATAATCAATTATAAATTGAATGGAAACTTGAGAAATATTTGGGACTTCATGGGTGAAAAGAGCCCATGAATCAATCTCCAAATACCTCGAGGGAGAAGACATAAGAATTTGGAAGAATTCGAGAGTTTTGATGGAGAACTTGAGTGAATTTCTTGGAAGTCTTCAATGAAGTCTTTGAGAGCGTCTTGTAGAGAGAGAAATATTTGAGTAGATGAATTGTAGAAGAATGAATGGAATTAAGGGTTGAGTAGTTTATAGAGTAGAATTAGGCCCTAAAAATGTCTAGGTCCATTAATGAAACAACTAGGGAAAAGTGTAAAGTGTCCTTACTTAAAAACTGAATTTGGGCAAAAAACATCTTCCAGGTATGCGACGTGGAGCTGCTCCTAGATAGGGTAATTTTTAGAGAATGCGATTTATGCATGATTTTGACTCAAGAAAAAATTATACTGAACAAGAACAAGTGGGAAACGCGGAGTTGCCACACACCTCACTATTTTATGCTATTTTTGACCAAATTCATCTTTCAATACACGAGTCCTAAAAATCCACCGAGACCATTGTCTTAGAGATTTTGACCTCATGATCGACATTCCAGACTCAAATTTACCAAAAAGAAGAAGAATAATGCGTTACATGAGCAACCCATTCCCAAGGCATTCTTAAGACACTTATGAGCATTTTACGGAATATTATAGGGAAGTCTAGGTAGGTCTGTAGGGAATATATATGCATAATCTCTAACCATAGGTACTGAGTTAGCTGAAGGACTGTCTCTACTAACATCTTGCACATAGGCCAAGTAAACTTAACAACCCAAAGCATTTAACCGCCTAGCCCATAGTCGGCATGTGACTGTATTCAGCTTGCCATAGTTTCAAAGGAATTCCAGGCATGGCTAAGGTAACAGTCTTGGTGTAGCAATCCAAAACTACATGGTAAGGGGATAACCAGTCAATGCCCAAAATCATGTAAAAATCTAACTTATCTTGTAGAATAAGACCAACTCTATTATCATAACACTAGTTGGTCACTCGATCTCCTCCCCGATACCCAACCTATCTTTATTTCTCCTTACCGGATGACCTCGATAGAATTGAAAGAGTTGAAGGAATAATTAACGGACTTTTTAGAAAAGGGGTTCATAAGACCAAGTATTTTGCCATGGGGTTCTTCTGTGTTATTTGTGAGAAAGAAGAATGGGTCGCTTCGAATGTACATAGACTACCAGCAATTAAATAAGATGGCTATTAAGAACAAGTACCCACTCCCTAGAATAGATGAGTTGTTTGATCAATTGCAAGGGAAAAGTCAATTCTCCAAGATCAATCTTCGGTCTGGCTATCACCAACTACGGGTGAGGGAGTGTGATATTTCCAAAATGGTTTTTCAAACAAGGTTGGTCACTTTAAGTTTGTGGTGATGAGTTTTGGGTTGAAGAATGCATCAACGACGTTCATAGACTTGATGAATAGGGTGTTCAAACCTTACCTTGATACTATGATATTTTGATTTACTCTTAGGGTGAGAAAGAACATAAAAATTACTTGAGAGTTGTGCTTTAAATATTGAGGCATAGGCAATTGTTTGCAATATTTAGTAAGTGTGAATTTTGGTTGAAGGAGGTGACATTTATTGGTTACGTAGTATTCGGTGATGGGATCAAGGTTGATCCTCCAAAATTTGAGGCAGTCAAGAATTGCCTAGACCTCCTTCAGATATTAGGAATTTCTTGGGTCTAGCCGGGTACTATAGAAGGTTCGTCAAAGGGATTTTTCCATCTCATATCCTATGACTAAATTGACCCAAAAGAAATCCAAATTCATATGGATGGATGAGTGTGAGAAGAGTTTCCAGAACTTGAAAGATTGACTTACCTCCGTTCCTATTTTGAATCTACCAGAAGGATTAAAAGGGTTTGTAGTTTATTGTGATGCTTCAAATATTGATATAGGTTGTGTCTTAATAAAAAACGGCAAGGTCATAGCCTATGCTTCTAGACAATTAAAGGTGCATGAGCGTAATACCCTACCCATGAACTTGAATCGGCGGCCATTGTTTTTGCTCTGATGATTTGGAGGCATTATCTCTATGGGGTGCATGTGGATGTGTATACTGATCATAAAAGTCTTCAATATGTGTTCACCCAAAATGACCTTAATCTAAGGTGAAAGAGGTATATAAAATCCTTAAGGACTATGACATGAGTGTGCACTATTATTTGGGTAAATCTAATGTGGTTGCCAATGCACTTAGTAGAGTGTCTGTAGAGAGTGTGGCCTATGTGGATGAAGGGAAGAGGGAGTTGGTGAAATATATTCACCAGTTAGCTAGATTAGGGGTGAAGTTGTGTGGTACTGATGATGGTGGTATGGTTGTTCAAACTAGGTACGAATCCTCTTTGGTGTTGGATGTTAAATTAAAGCAAAATCTTGACCCGACGTTTATCGAGTTAAAATAAGTTGGTGAAAGAAAATAAGATAGAGGTCTTTTTCCAAGGGGAATATGGGGTGCTATACTACCAAGGTCGGCTATATATTTTGGATGTTGATAGCCTAAGGAGTTTGATCTTGATGGAGGCTCATAATTCTACATACTCCATTCATCCCAGTTCGACGAAAATGTACTGAGACTTAAAAAATTTCTATTGGTGGGGTGGCATAAAAAAGGACATAGCAAGTTTGTATACGAATGTACGAATTGCCAATAAGTGAAGGCCGAACATCAAAGGCCGGGTGACCTAGCCTAAGATATTGAAATCCCTACTTAGAAGTAGGATGACGTGAATATGGATTTTGTAGTGGGTTTGAATCATACCCGGAAGTGTCATGATTCAATTTGGGTAGTTATTGATAGAATGACTAAGTCGGCTCACTTCTTACCGGTAAGACTTCCTATAGTGCCGAAGACTATGCCAAGTTGTATATTTGGGAGTTGGTGAGGTTGCATGGTGTTCCATTATCCATTATTTCGGATTATGGTACCCAATTCACTTCTCACTTTTGGATATCATTTCAAAAGGGCATCAGTACTAAGGTAAAGTTAAGCACCGCATTCTATCCTCAAATGGATAGTCAAGTCAAAAAGATGATTCAAATACTAGAGGATATGTTAAGGGCTTGTGTGTTGGAGTTTAAAGGAAATTAGAATGATCATCTACCTCTCATCGAGTTTTCCTATAATAATAGTTACCACTCAAGTATTGAGATGGCGCCGTTTGAGGCTTTGTATGGGAGACGATGTAGATCCACGATTAGTTAGTTCGAAGTAGGTGAGATGACCTTGTTGGGCCCTGATTTGGTACTTGATGCTTTAGAGAAGGTGAAGATCATTAGATAAAGGTTGAAGATGGCTCAATGTCGTCAAAAATCCTATTCTGATACTAGAAGAAGGGATCTTAAGTTTAATGTGGACGATTGGGTGTATATGGAGGTTTCACCCATGAAGGGTGTGATTTGGTTTGGTAAGAAAGGGAAAATGAGCCCTAGGTATGTAGGGCCTTATAGAATCGTGAGACGTGTTGGCAAGGTTGCATATGAGTTTGAGTTGCCATTGGAAATAGCCACGCTTCATCCGGTGTTCTATGTGTCTATGTTCAGAAATATGTGGGTGATACTAGTTCCATTGTTCCTTTAAGAGTAGTAAATCTTGAAGAAAACTTGACCTATGAAGATGTTCCGGTTGGAATTTTGGACCGACAAGTTAAGAGATTGAGGAACAAAGAAGTTGCATCTGTTAAAGTTTTTTGGAGGAATCAAAAATTGAAAGTGCTACAAGGAAAGCGGAAGTAGATATGATTAAGCGATACCCTCATCTCTTTCCCTCTATCCAAACCTAAGGTATTAAGTTTTCCTTGCTCAATTACTTGAAATCCTTGCATTTCAACTTTTCTTGTCATATGCATGTAAAATTATGAAATATATTTTGAATGATGTTTTAAATTGCAATATTGCATTAATGATGGGTTATTTGTTTACACTCTACTCTACTCAAGCTAAGTCTTTCCTCATTTTAGGATGAATGTTCCCAAGGGGGAGATAACGTAACACCCCCTAACAACGTTGTATATGATGTTCCAATTCTTGATGAAAATAATATTGCTTCTGTAATTTAGGCATAACTTTTAATAGGACTTTCCAAATTAGGTGATTCAAATTTTTGAATAACTTGAACATCATTACCTACAACTTTAATGAAGACCATATTTTAAATTTCGGAGGTTAAGTTAGTCAAATAAATTAATTGTTGCAAGACATGGTGTTGTGATGAAATGGAGTGTTTGTAGAAGAAAAATCATATCTCACTGTAGGGTGCTCCAAATCATTTAATTCTTGAATGATATGAATGTATACTTCTAGATCAACAATTCATATGAGACATCAAATCCTAATGAGAAATTTATCTTTTTCAAACGCAGCTTCGAAAAAGGATATTTCATTAACAGAAGGTTCATCTCACCAACCATGGAAAGATCTAGATCCATTTGACATCACCCATGAAATCAATAGTCCTCCATTTGACATCACCCATGACATCACAATCTTCCATTAAATGTTTAGATTTTTCTTTATAATTATTTTAATTATTATTAGGTCCCTCCTTCACATCTGTAAATACCACCTTATTTCATCATTTTGTTTATCAAGCTTTTTCAAGCTAATCTTCTCTCTGTACACTCTTTTACTCATTCTCAAAATATAGTTTTAGTTCTTAGTAGTGTAGAAATACTATTCCGGTGATTCATATACTCAGGATAGTACACAAAATGCTCCGACAAGGGAAAAATGCTAGGATTCAAGAGTGTTTATTACGTCCTTCGATTCTGAGTAACACTTAAGATTCCAGCTATGTAAGGATTCAATGAGAGCATTCCTTCCACTCTCATACCTAAAGTATTTTGATTATATGATAAATTATGTTTATTTTCTGTAAGCTTTACTCTAAGTTATGAGGGTCTTTATTCATGAGTTCTTCTACCCATGTAGTTTAGAACTCTTTCAACTACATCTCTTGATTTTAAGTAATATTTTCTTATGGGTAATTCTTTTTTTTACTTAGTAGCATGAATCATGGTTAAGCTATTGATTATTAGTCTATTTTGATGGAACATTATTTCATATGTATGAATTGATAGTTTGCAAGTAATTTCTCTATTTATCTCTTTAAAGGTTCTTGAAATTCATGGTGGATTGTTTAAAGCATAATTTTTAATTAATGAATTTTAAAGTATTTATGCATATTTATTTACATACATGTTTGGAAGTTGAAGTGATTTGAACCCACCTAGTTTTACTATATTTTCAATGAAGTTTGACTTGAAAGCTTTGACTCCAAATGAATATTTATGAAAGCATTGTCTATAATCAAAATGAAGTCTTATGAAATAAAAGAATGATGAAATGATATGAATGATGGATTATTTATTTAATAAGGACAATTCTTGCATATTTGAATAACCAAATATTTTAATGAGCTATTCCACCAAATATGATGTTTTGAATTCTCAAGCTATATGCTATGAATATTTTGAAGTATTAAACTATTCCGTGGGATTGACTTATCACCGAATGGGGCATTGTGGTGGGATTCGGTAAGGGAATTTTAGTATCAACCCCTTGTCTCATTAACTATGTGCCAACATAGGAGCCCTTGTAGTCTTAGGCTAATGGATCCATGAAAGCCCTTAAAGTTAGAGTTAAAAAAATGAATGAAGTTGATGGAGTTCTACCCGACAAGTAGTCTCTCAGCCAATGTAGGGGGGTTATGTTGGATTCCATGTAATAGCTCACATGGTCTTCAATGTCGGTTATGGTCATTTTCCCACAGAATAAATGTTTTAAAGAATATCTATATGATTGATTATGCATGCATTGCATTATGTTTCATATTACATAAATATTTTAATATTTTCTCAATGTTCATGCAAGCTTACATACTTAGTACATTCAAAGTACTAATGCATACTCCTTTGCCTATATGATATCACCATGTAGGGACCGGTGCTCCTCCTCGTTCTTCTCCACGTGGCTAGTTGATATTTCGTTTGAAGACTACTTTTGGTGAGTTTTCAATTTCGGGAACAATAATCCTTTATCTTTATAGATTATGATATGTTGAGATCTTTAGATACTTACTATGACATTTCTTTTTATTATGATTGAGGGTGAGCTAGGGACTTGTGTTAGCCCCATTAAATCTAAAAGTTAGAGGTATTATTGGACATATGTAAGTTAAAGATTTACTATTATGATTTTTGCTTGTTTATTTATTGTCATTACCTATTAAAGGCTAAAAGAATGCTAAGAGGCTTGTTTGAGGTACTTTCGGGTTCCTCATTCGCCATGGCACATCTAGACCCTAGGATTGGGTCATGACAAATGTCTAAGATGCTATAGTCATAACAACCTTGAGAAGAGCAACCTATCAAAATATAGCCACCACGGCTTGAAGTACTCGCATCCAGTCTGCAAGAACTATGGCCCATGCTAGGATCACTCCAATGATGCTGGCTGCCCTCAAAAGTAGGTAATGTCACCTAAACAGGTTGGATGGACTGACCTTGATGGAACCTATGGAGGGGCCTATCAAAAGAGTACCTCCTTTTAGTCTTGGACCAACTGTAACTGCACTGGTAGCGAACCCTCTTATCGCTGCTCCCTTGGGCCTCATGATGAATATACTCTATAGATCGGGCATGATCAACAACATCAAGAAATGAATGGCCTGATAAAGCCAGATGGTCCATGTTAACCCTCCATCGATACCGCAACCCACGCACAAAGCAATAGACTCTCTCCTCCTTTGTGGGTAAGATCATGGTGGTATAGCGAGACAACACATGGAACCTCGCCTCATATTCTGAGATGATTATGGAGCCCTACTCCAACATACATACATAGTCACAAAGCGTATCCTTCATTCTCCATGGTATGAAATAGGCTAAGAAAACCTTTGAGAACTCGCCCCAAGATAAAAAAGGTGACCTACTTGGCCTGGACTTCAAGTACGAGCGCCACCAGTACTTGGCTGGCCCGCAAAACTGATGAGCAGTGAACTTGGCTCCTGTCTTCTCCATAAGGCCTAAAGACTGTAGCTGCTCCTGGCATGTAGTCAATAAATCATGGGCATCCTCTGTAGTAACCCCACTAAGGATCGACGATAAAAATCTCTTAAATACCTCGAGCATCTTTTACTCACTCAATGGCATAATCCCACACTCTAAATAAGGTTGTGTGGCAACATGAGATGATAGTGGTTGAACGACTGCGGCCATCTCTACAGGCTGACCCTACGATACTAGAGATGAAACTGGAGCTAGTGTCTACCATATCTCTCCTATAATCTCTTTAATCTAGGCGAGCATGGCATGAATGTCTAGAGCTGCAGTTGGTGCGGATGGTGGCTGGGCTGGTCCCATCCCACTGACTGTGGAGGTAGAAAGGCTGCCTGAGCTCCTTTACGGGGCTCCGGAGTCTCCTCTCTATAATGGGTCAGTGTTGTATCACTAGCATGACTTCTAGGTTGTCCTCTAGCTCTAGTAGGGGCTTTATTCGTGGGCCCAAGTGCATTACCTCGGCCACTATACCATGCATGTGAGCCATCCTACAAAAGAGTAAAACAAGTAATATATCAAGGAACCAATAAGAAACACGTTACACGAAAGCAAGACAAAAGAGGAAATCATCCTAATAACATCTAGTACCCACCCAAATATATTTCATGGATGTCTTTGTACTGATCCGCAGGACTCTAATAGATGTTAGCTCTGTACAAGTGAGGCCGGTGAACCTAGGGCTCTCATACCAACTTGTCACAACTCAATTTGTTGAGTCATGATGGCACCTACTATAACCCACCATTAGATAAGCCAACCCATAAATTTGAACAAAAAGTAATGGCTTTAAAGGTAGAAACTAAACAAGAATAAGAAATTCAAAGATAAACAAAATAAATAAGCGGAAACAAGTCAAAATATGTATACAAATGATACCTCCCGAAATCTGAAACTCACACGTACATAGCTTACTAAATAAAGAAGTACAAGTATTAAAAGTGGACCACAAAAATAAGACTTGTCTGAAAAACAAAAGACTAGTCAAACATATATACAGATGGAGACCGGAGCAGTAAAAAATGCCAAGTGCTTACCCCATTCTCTAGATCAAACAATTGCAAGCTTGAATCAAACTTGGCCACTAATGCTCAGACCTGCATCACAAAAATCGATGCAAATTGTAGAATGAGTACCAAGACAGCAGGTACCCAGCAGGCATCATAGGCTAAATTAGCCTTAAAAGTAAAAGCAGTATGAAAAGAAGGAATAGAATAGAACAGAGATCAGGAATGGAAGTCAAAAGTAAAGTAATAAAATGCACACATGTGTAGAAAAGACCCTTACTACAATAATCGACAAGCTAACTACACCTAATTGGACTGGACCCTTATAAGCCCAAAAGGTATACTTGTGTGCAAGTTTAAATAAAAATTTGAATGAACCCTTATAAGACCGACGAGTACACAGAATAGCTATAACTACCAAGAATTGAAATTGAGAACCCAAGACTGGAGAATGAGTCATGTGGCTAAACGCCCCTCTCTTTACAGTAAAATGGCTGAACGTCCCTCTTCTTACAGTCAAGTGGCTAAATGCCCCTTTCCTTATAGTCAAGTAGCTGAATGCCCCTCTCCTTACCCTCTGTAGCTAAACTTTCTTACTTATGCAATAAAGATATTGCTTAGTATTGAAATTGAATTGGTACAAACTACCAAAATTTGTCTGCTTGCCCTATCATCCCGTGTTTCAACCAACTTTTTTCTTATCTCCAAATCTCTTTTTTGGCTTTTGAATCTTCGATTATGACAAGTACTCATATATGCCAAAGAGGTTTCCTTCACGCCTTTACCTATTTAAAGGTAAAGGTACAGATTAGGTGGAGAAGAAGAGATAAAGGAGATTCCTCCTCTATTGACGGCTCATGAATATGAGTCCTATATTTAAGAGAAGAACTGAGATAGGATGCTTTAGATCTGTCTCTATCCTAGGAAAGGCTGTCCAGAATCCACCTCCTGGCATTATTGGGTTCGCTTGCAAATAATACTTCTCCTTTCACCTACTGAAAGGAAAGGGTAATGGTTATACACCTCTTACCACATTCACTATAGGGCTCCAATTCTCACTAGAATCCAGTTTTCCTATGTCTATTAGACTTTCTTTCAAAAAACTTGACTAATTGAATAGTGAAATTAGAATAGGCTGAGAAAAGGGCTAAGAGAGAAACTTAAGATATTATTTAAGTAAAGGGTTGAAGCAGTTCTTCTTTCAAACTCAACTAAATATCTTCAGTGCAGGTACAATGTAGCGTCGTTGTAGCATTAGCTATGCGAGACTCAGAGCAGCATAAATCTTCTTGCGAAACCTTATGCGATAGCTGGACTCATAGCAAGACTCTTAGTTCCTTATTCCACTCGTGCAGCCCTTTTCACAAACTTGTACAATCGACGCCACAAAGATTGCCAACTCAAAACCAGAACCTCAAACCAAACAAGTAGAATCTGATAGTACGGAGGCCGAATCTCTAATCGAATGATCACAAGAAGCACCAAAGTAACTGATCAAAAGTAACAATGAGACCAAGTTCTCCCAATGGTCTATAGTCAAAAATATTCATGGAACCTCGTCCACCCCTAGCCAATCTAATAAACCATTTGAGCTGAACCCAAAACCAGTCTTGAATCGTAGAGTGGAAATTAGTGTCGCCGTTGAAACTCGCAAAGTTGTAGAATAGGGGAAGTAAGGATAGAACACCATTATAGCAATAGTTACACCTAGATAAGGCTCAAACTATCAAACTCAAGTTTACTACATCAGTCTACAAGGATCAAAGTTGGTCGAAGCGATGTCAGGGCAAAATCAAGGCCTATCTGGTCTGCATTCGATGAAAAGCACTAGTGAAACCTAGACTAAGACTAAACAACCTCCAAATAAAGAACAAACCAAGTATGTAAATATACCACAAGGTAGGGATGATCAATAAAGGCAAGTATCATTCTCACAAGTACCCAATAATTTCCCAAAATTAGCCTAAGACATGATTTCAAAATGTTTAAGCATGATTCAGTAGCTATCCAACACAAATTCCAACTAATCAACAAGCATTCACATTCTCAAGCTTAATTTAAAAAGAGAGAAGTTGTAGCCTACTTGTAGCCCGATCACGCGCGCTCCAAAATCAAAGATCTAGAGCTTTCTCTTTTTGAAAAGCCTCTAAACACTACCACACTATAAAAAATAGGTTCACAATGTCAATACGATCATTTTGACACTAAAATTACTAAAATCAGAGATGGACCAATTTTAGAGTAAAAAATAGAAATGTGGGATCTGCTCTGGTATTTTCAAAATTGATTTCATGAAAAGGTCCTAAATGCCTCTCTAAACGTTTATTCTAAAATAGAATACAATTCAGGGCTCAAAACATCCTAAACATGAACATGCAACAAATTCAACAATTAATCACCATTAAAGCTATAGGACTATAGCTAAAAATAAGATTTTACCTCTGAAGAAGCCTCCCTGACACTTTTCGATCAACAACACATGTAGACAAAAGAATTACGAACCAAAAGGACTTAAAATAACCCAAATAAGACTTGTATAGCTCCCACAATCCAATTTTGAAATATGAGAAGAGTGCTGAGTTTGTCCTTGGTCTTTAATTAATAGACAAGGGATTTACTCTCCACAAATGCAGCTACAACATCCCATAGACTCGATAAAAAAAAAGCTAGACCTTTACGATCATGGAGGCCTCCACGGGAACACGGAGAAGGAAAAGTCAAAGCTCCACGGATGTAGAGCCTAGCCCATAAACATGTTGAAGGAACAATCAGACCTCAATGAATGCAACCAATGGACCGCGAATGCGGAGACCAAAGAGTCTCCTCTTTGTGAACATAGTCAAAGGGCCTACGAATGCAGAGGACAAATTCCCCTACACCAGGAACTGCTGCAATATGATATTTTAGCATTGTCCAAGTCCCTGATGGGTGCTTAGGATTTGTGCAAAATGTCGTGTGTGCAAATATTATGTGCTACCCTACCAAATTTGACATTCTACACTCAATGGTGCATTTAAAATTTCTATACGAGGTCATTTTAATAAAAAGTGGATCCTACACCCAAATGTCATTTTAGCCAAATTACAACGGGCCTTGAGATTAGACTAGAAGCCTCAAAAAGCGCACAAAGAGTCATTCTAGACAAAAATTAAGATTCAAAACTAACCGCATCGATGGAATTTTCATCCGAGCATGTTCTCCAAGAATTTTGACCAAAGTCAACCTTAGATCAAATTTTTTAAGAATAATTTGATCATGCATGTTTTCAATCCTACTCTTATGGTTTCCAATCAAATTAACTATGTATTCAAGTTTTACCTTAATTTCGAGTATGATATTGTGATGTTGAATGGTTTATACTCACTTTGCAAGTATGATATGAAAATGAGCTATTCTATGAATTATTAAGTTTATGAATAAGTATATCATAGATGCATTCCGTGTGATTTGACTTAGCACCAAATGATAACTTGAGGTGGGGCTCGACCTATGGGGTTCTTATATAAAGAATCTTGTCTCATAACTATGTGCCACCGTAGGATTTCCCTTTATGTCCTAGCTAGTGGATCCACATATAGTGTATGTTCATGACCCACCTAGCGGGGTAGAGTCTGCCTTGGCAAGTAGATTCCCCCTTTTCCATTATACGGAGAGACATCGGGATTCCATATTATAGCTCACATGGTCTTATTGTCGGTTATGGATCCTATCCCACATATGTATACTATTCTTATGTTCTTGTTTGATTTTAGCTATGTCCCTTAAATGCTTTGATCATTATGATTTTCTCACGACTTTACTTATCCTCTTTATTATGTATGTTCTTTGATCATTGTATCCTATGAATTACATTCCATGGCATGACCATATACTTAGTACATTCAAATAAACTAACACATATTTTTTGCCTACATTGTCTCCTAATGTAGGGGTTGAGGATCATATTCCTACACATGGCTAGTTGAGCTTCCATCCGACGAGTTATGGTGAGTCCTCCTCTATCGAGGACTATCATGAGTTGCTTCTTTCTTTTCAAAGACTTTTTACTTCAATTATATTTGAGGGTGAGCTAGGGACATGTCTTAGCCCCCTCCCTTCTTGTTTAGTAGAGGCATTTGTTGGACAAAATGATATGGAGTCTATGTAGTCCACTTTATAATATTTTTTATGATTCATGTTTAGACTCTTTCTTATTCTATGTTTCGCTTTACTTTACCTTGTGTATGCATATTTATATGTCAAGAGGCTTGGTTGGAGCCCTTCGAGGTTTGATCGCCATGTTACGACTAGGACTTAGGTCGGGTCGTGACATATAGCTCGCATGGTCTTATTGTCGGTTATGGTTCTATCCCACATATGTATACTCTCTTTATGTACTACTTATGGTCTCACTAATGTCTTTCAAATGCTTTGATCAACTATGGTTTTCTCATGACTCTACTTATCATCTTTTATAACATGTACTTCATTTGATCATTGAATCTCATATTTTATATTTTATAGCATGCCCGCCTACTTAGTACATTCAAACGTACTTATGCATACTTTATTGCCTACATTATATCATAATGTAGGGATTGAATATCACATCCATTCTCCACATGGCTAGTTGAGGGCGAGTTATCCTTATCTATCCGAGGGAGAGTTATGAGTTTACTTCTTTCAAAAAGACGCTTATTATTTTACATTGAAGGTGAGCTAGGGATATGTCTTAGCCTCGGCCCATATTGATTAGTAGAGGCTTGTTGGACACACTATGTAGAGTCTATGTGTTGTCTTCCTTACTTTTTATGATACATGTGTTGATACTTTCTTATGTTATTTTAGCTTATTTATACCTTATGCATACTTACAATCGTCAAGAGGCTTGGTTGGAGCCCTTTGAGGTTTCGATCGCCGTGCCATGTCTAGGGCCTAGTCTGAATCGTGACACATGAATCAATCAAAACAAACACACAAGGCTCAAATTAAAATACTCTATATACAAACACAAATCACAATTGATTTCACTATTTTCATAAGGCAAAGGTCATCTTATTTTGAAATCTTTACACATTTAAAATTAAATTTTCAAACAAAATTTAGGGGAAATATTTCATTCAAGAACATATCAAAGCATTTTAAGTTAAGGTCATCAACCTACAAGGTTTTCCTAATGATTCACACAAACTTGTTATATTTATTTAGATCAATTAAAATCAAGACCTCACCATTAACTCAAAGGATGCAATGCCTCTCACAATAGAGGGAATCACACTCCTAATCATGTATCATATCAAGGGATTATAGATCATGAAAATACACTCACTCTCATAAAAAATTCAAGCATACACACATTAAACCATTGGATTACCCGGTTTGTAAATTTCCACTAATGTAGAATGGCAAAGTTTTAGAATCACCAAGGACTTTTGGGTTAAAACGTAGGCTATGGGAAAAAGGTAGGATATCATTTAGTCCAAGTGACTTAGAGAACTCCCTAATTCTATCACATCTAACTTTGAGCATACTACTCACATCATTTGCATATTTTTCACTCATTTCTCCCATTCATGACATCAATTATTCATTAAAACACCTACTTTTCTTCACAGTAGGCATGTGCACATAATGAGCTAGCACAAGTTCCTCAGTTTTCTCCTTTTTCATCTTTCATCCATAGGTTCACTAGGAACTTTGTCAATTGAAGCTTATGGTTCCCTACACATTTTAGCTCATTCCTCTTTCTTTCTTTGATGCACACAACTTCATATTTTTCCTACTCACATCTTTATTGTTGTCTTCCCCCCCAAACTTAGGCTTTTAGTCTATAATTTCATCTCTATCAATTAGGGAGGTAAGGGTTCCAAAAGAAAGGATTCAAAAATGTCAAGGTGTACAACATGGTGACTAGGATCAATGTTAAAAGAAGGAGATTTTGGATAAAGTGACTAATCAAAGAGCGTCTAGATTCATCTTCCAAGCCAAACCATATTTAGAATTTTTTCTTGAATCACACTTTGGGGCCAGTTATAGACAATATGCATACACAAAAATTATTCAACATCTCACCATACAAGGAATCACAAAAAAGATCTCAAGCTAGTGTCAAAATCAGTTGAATCAAATAACTTTTGACAAACTACAATAGGTCAATTGACACCCACTTGTAAATCATAAAGCCAAACGACGAATGTATGAGCCATGCCATGAGTTGCCTTCAAATTCACTTTTTTCCTCATTTTAAAAATTCTTTTCAAAAATCCTTTGCCAATAAATTTTATTTTATTTTTTTGATCCCTTAACTATAGGAGTATGTCTAAAATGGCCCCTTAACTATGTATTTACCTGATTTAGTCCTTTAACTATTCAAAAACTTATCGGCTTTGGTCCCTTAACTATATACTTACCAGTTTTAGTCCCTTAACTATACACTTATCGGTTTTAGTCCCTTAAATATATACTCACCGGTTTTAGTCCCTTAACTATACACTTACTGATTTTACTCCTTTAAGCTTTTAAAAACTTATCAGGTTTGATCCATTTTTAATATATTTTTTCAGTTGTTTCTCTCTCCTCGTTACTTTTTCTTCAAATTACTCTTACAAAATTAACAATAAAATCAATGATTTAAAATAAAATTAATGAGAAAAGATGATATAAGTCCTAATTTTATCCAATGAAGGATAAAATAAATCATATTATAATTGTTAATGACTTGAATATGCTATGTTCCCTTCTTTAGCGGTTAACGGTTCGCAATCATCACATATTTTTTAATTTTATTTTTAATACAAAAAATGAGATTTGATTTTATCACTCAAATTTCTATACGTAAAATAAAACAAATAGAATAATAAAATCGTTTAAAAAAGGTTACAAATCTACCATTTTATAAATTTCAACTTCTGAAATATTAAACAAATTCCCTTCAATAAAGTCGTTGGAGTACAAAATTTTGAATCATGTGAGGAATTTTTTTTTAAATTTATTCTAATTATGAAAAATTTATTTTATTAAGTATAAATAAATCTCTCCCCACACCTAACAAGTATTAAATTTTTTATAATAACTTTTAGCATATTCAAGTCATTAGCAGCAGTAATATGCCTCATTTTATCCTCCATTGAATAAATTATGACTTATGTTTTTCTCATGAATTTTATTTTGAATCGTTGAGGTTAAGAAAATAATTTAAAGAAAAAGTAGCGGGGAGAGAGAAACAACTAAAAATAGATTAAGAATTTAACTTCACTGAGAGATGAATTGCGTCAATATAAACCTAAGTTATTTATATAAAAAATAGACAAAGACCAAACCTGATAAGTTTTTAAATACTTAAAGGCTAAAATCGGTAAGTGTATATTTAAGGGACTAAAATTTGTAACTGTATAGTTAAGGGACCAAAGCTAATAAGCTTTCAAATAGTTAAGGGATTATTTATGGAATTTTATCTATGATATAGACTCAAAATAAAACTACAACTTGGTATTTTTCCTTAGTAAGATCGTCTCTCAATCTATCTTAAGGAAACGCCAACCCGGTTCAAAATATAAAATAAGACCAAAAATAAAATAAAATAAATTCTTTTCTCATTAGGAAAGAACTTTGACATAAAGAAAATCCTCTATGTTTATTCAATTATATCTATTCAGAAAAGGCGACATTGAATATGCGCTCATGGATCATTGGGAGAATGAGTCCTGGTGCAGGTTCTAAGACCAATTACAAGCATGGATAGTAAAATAATGGGAATGTAAGACCAACCTAGCTTAAAGCAATAAAAACTTATCAAAAGATTAAGCCCGACAAGTGCATAAATTATGTATTAAAAAAGGATACAATCATCCAAAACATCATACAAATTTGGCTCAACACAAGCTCAAAACCAAAGTCATATCATCATCATATATAGATAGAAACCCACCTCCAACTAAAAGTAAAAGCAATGTTTCCAATGCTTGAAAGAAAAAAAACATAGACAGAAACACTCCTTGAACATTGTAAGTGTGGTGGCTGTCTTAGCGGGATAAAGGCATAAATTGTTTCCAACTCAAACCCAACCACAGATGGAATCACTGGATAAATGGATAGGTCTTAATGGAGATACCAATTCCCACTTGTCTGAAAAGGTCATCATATGATGGTAGGATAAATAGGGGAGTTCTCCCATGGGGTTGACTTGGCTCGGTATACCCCTCTGTCGGGTTACCATATTTATAGGTTCCTCCACTTTTCTAATCTCTTCAGACTCAGAATCTGGATACTATGGTCATCTACACACAAATCATCTAGTTGACTATTTACTCGGCTTGGAGATTCAATATTGCTAGCTGACAAATTAAGATCTAAATTTTTAGGTAGGACTAGAGGATTGGGCCCAGTGCTTTCTTCAATGATACAACCTCCCCTTCTAGAGTGTCCACCCTTATGCAAAGTCCACTCAATGACTTAACTGGCTTTATAGCTGACTTGATTGCCTTCTAAATAATGGATGGTATGGCTTTTGCAAACTTCATCAATTAAACATTGTGGTCTCGAACCATATGTTCCAACTTCATTAGACCTTGAGCTAAGGGTGTGGATGATGTGCTATGTAGTGGAGGCAATTGTGAAAACTGTGGTGCTGCTTTTGATGACCGATGAGGGTGATTGCTTTTTTCTTTTTGACACTTAGCATATTTTTATCTCCTTTGATTGCCAAATTAATTATGTGCTTATCTCAAAGAGCTCCATCTATTCCTTGAAAATAAGGACATCCATTTTGCATGCATATATAATTGATAAGAACCGGAAAGGGCATAGACATTGTATGTTGTCTAGCCGTCTATTTGAGTTTCTCGGATATTATTTTACCCTTGTTGATATACAACCATTTCATTATAAAGGCAACAATGATAGCCACTTCAATGGACACTTGATATCTTTTCTTCAAGCGAATAAGCCTTGCACGTATGAAGTCTAACCACATTCTTACTTCAAATGAGAGATCCAATCGAGCTATTTCTCTCCTAGTACTTGCCCATAAAGGAGTACCTTTTGTAATGATTCCAGCCACCCAAGCATAATGGTCATTTTTCATTGCAATTCATTAGGCAAACCCCTCTCCTTGTTGTATATCTTTAGTCCAAAAGATAAAAATTAATTGTCACTGGAGTGATGTCAACCTCTATATCCCATACCAATATAGAGGGTAAGCATGGAGTTGCTTCTAAACGCCTCCTATGGTGAAATAGAACTAGACAGGCACGATACAAAGAATATAATTCCTTCACTATTTTGGAAAATTATCAGTCTGGAATAGTTATAAAATGTCCCAAGCTCGCACCGCAAACTGTTGGGCAATGTTAGGAAACTCTATCTTTAAATGAAGGCACATTAAACCCAGCTTCTCTCGTAATTATTTGATTCTCATGAAAATTCTTGTAATGCATTTCCATTATGGTTATACTGAAAAATGAAAAAATATGTCCAATTTTTAGGGCATAGACAGCCGTATGCAAAGCAATACCCAACTTTTGAGGTCGAAATCAAACCACTAGGATTGCCAGATGGGATCACTCATGAATTGATTTCTCAACCCAAATAAACTAGCACATTGTACTCTCAACAAGTGTATATATAAAATAAGGGGTTTTAGGGAGAAACTAGAAATTATCAATACCAAGTATCAAAAGCAAGGAGACAACACAACTAAGTTATACCAAGATTGGAAATGATTAGGGGTGTGTGCATTACGATGGGATTTCGACACAATAGGCAAAAATTAGTCAAAACCAAATTATTTAATACACAGATAGTGTTTGTCTAGGCTAAATTTGATATTTCTCAAATTTCTCAAATATATATCCCTTGAATTCTCTTAACCTTCAAGTCCCTTACTAATAAAATACCAAAAATTACTTGAGTGGATAGACCATCCCTAGCTCATATCCTAAATAGGAAATTAGTCGGATTATCCTATCTCTAGCTCAAATCCATGAATTAATTTTACCAAGTCCTCACGATTGAATTCTTACCCAACTCTATTTTGCTTTCTCAAGTCAAAATAGTGTTAGAGAGCTCAACCAATATTTGCAAACACTATTTTTAGATTTAAACTTCAAGGCAACAATAGATCCATGTATAACAACCAAGTTTAGAACTAATTTATCAATACCCATTAGTTTTTATACCTATATCTTGCACACACATAGACCTAGCTATATATTTAGGTACTCATAATAGAAGAAATAGAGATAATATCCATATATGAAAACTCCATTTCAAGTAAAATTGATAAACAAATTTGAGAACTAAAGCTTAGATTGATTAGCAAAAAAGTTCTTACTTTTCCCCATTGGAAGAAGATAAAGGTAAATAATTATAAAATACCTATTCTATCATTGGAAACCGTCCTAAGGAAGCACTTTATCCTCCATGTATGTTTTTTCCTTAAGATGCCGCTTGTCAACTTGCACTAGACTGGCAGAACATCAATCAAAGATCATTCAGTGCCTATTGCATCGCCGCTTCAGCCTCCAAGTACATTTTTCCTTTAAGGTTCCTTTTGCTGGTGTACTTAATCAATTTTAAGCTCCAAATTCTTCAAATGTAATTTTTCAAGGAATGCCTGCATACAAAAGAACTAGGGCCTATAATTTTCTCAATTAGCATTAAGATATAGCAATAATTCATAAGTTTGAGTCTAATGAGTTGATAAATACCGATTCATCAAAACTCCAAACTTGAACTATTGCTTGTCCTCAAGAAAATTACTCACTAAGAAAGGAATTTACATCAACCACACCCAAGATAGGAGTTTTTCATTATTACACACAGATACTTAACAATAACAAAAAAAGACTCATAATAAAAGACTCTATATATAAACACAACTCACTATTGATTCCACCATCAATCACTTGACAAAGGTTTTTCTTTCTTTCAAAATTCCTATCATTCAAAGTGCATTTGAAGCACAAATTTGGGATATTTTGTCATTCAATCACAACTTCAAAACATCTCAAGCCAATGACATCAACCTTCAAGGTTTTCCTAAAGATTCACATAAATTTATTGCATTCATGCATCTCAATTGGAATAAAAAACTTACTATTCAAATTAAGGATGCAATGTTACTCACACAAGAAAGAATCCCTATTACAATCATAAATATCGATTCAAAGGATTATATATCATGCAAAAATGTTCACTTTCATAAAGGTATTCAAGAATATTCACATTGAACCATAGGCTTGCCCTGTATGTAGATCGCTACTAATATAGATTGACAAGGCTCAAAATCGCTAAGAACTTTCGGGTTTAATTTAGGCTTGGGAAAAAGGGTAGGATATCATTTGGTCAAGTGACAAAGAAATGTCATGACCCAAGCTAGACCCTAGATGTGACACGACGATTACAATTCTGAGGGACTCCAACCAAGCCTCTTAACATATATAGCATGATATACATAACGTGAAATTCAAAGAAAGCTTTTAATGTGGAAGATAGTCTCAAACATATAAATATTTATATAAGAGAATTCAAACATAATAGTCAAAATGAATTAAACACACTCTTATAGTCTGACAATGCCTCTATTAGACTTAGACATGGGCGTAAAATAAGCCCTAGCTCACCCAAAATATAAGAAAATGAGATAGTCTAAATATTCAAAAATAACATAGTAGGTTGACCCTCGGATCCTGAGAACTCACCAAAATAACAAACTCCAAATGGAAATTAGAATTAGACATATGGATGGACCAAACCATCGTGACCTATATCATGAAAAAATATAGGCAAAAGTATGTGTTAGTACATGGAATATACTAGGTATATGAGAAATATGCATAACATGAATAAAAGGACATAATAAGCATGAGCATGAGATGCATCACTAAATAACTTGAAAAGCATGAAGTAAAACATAAAATCATGAGATAAGGTCAATGCATCATATAACATCATTTAGAGATTATAAGAAAACATTGTCATTTTATAGCGTTTGGACCATGATCGACACTAAGACAATGTGAGCTATAATATAGAATATGGTGTAACTCCTACACCAAAGAAGGAGAGGCTAATTTTCAAGGTAGACTTCATATCCTTCTTCATGAGCTATTTGTGGATCCATTGGCTATCTTATAAGACAAACCTATGATGCCACATAGTTTGGAACTAGAGGTCGCTACAAGAGACTCAAACCTCCACCTCAAGCCCTCTTGGTGCTAAGTCAAATCTCAATGGAATATATAAAATCAATTATAAACATATCATTAGAAAATTCAATAATAATATATCAATCCACATCATAAAATTATATATGTAGTGACCCTCAAGGTCATTTCTATATAAATACATTCTTTTTATCATTTAGAGTGTTTCTATAGAAACCTCAAGTCATTTACGACGTGCTGGCACTAACTGTTTGGTTACCTAATCATTCGTTTGAGATTTATGCTAATTTTCCTATTTTGGAGTGTTTAAAACCTAAATAGTTGATTTTGATCAAAATGTTAGGTAAACGGCCCCAAAATGAAATTTTAATGGTTTCATCAGCTTCGAAAATGTCATTTTAGTGTAGTGGCATAGTCAGTATGAGTCCTGAGGCTTTCGCTGTGAATTTGGACCATTAGGCATTTTTTTATAATGACCCTTGGGGGGGTTAGGGGCTTAGCAACACCTCAAGTACTGAGCATATATAACAAAAATCACATAATACAAGGAGGGGGACGTAAAACTTACCTTCGATCCTATAGTGGTACATAAATCGACTATCCTACTATGGACATTCAACTCATCCCCAATACTAGGAAGTAAACCTAGATACTATGCACCTATGATAGGAATCCTCTTGATACAAAATATTCTAGGAATGAGCAAATAAGGGACACTCTCCCCTTACATGAAAATAAAAGGAAAATCACTAAATCTAGGTCCTATTCAAAAGAGCTATGACTAGACAAGAAATAGCTAAATTGAAAAGGTTACAAAAACTAGGCATTTTAGCATTTAAGATTTAGCCTAATTTTGACCTTGGTCAATATTCTTAGAAAAACACTTGGATTAAAATTTAGCGCAGATAGCTCCGAAATGTTATGTGGTCTAGAACGACCTTTCATGCACTTTTTGAGGCTTTTAGTCTAATCCCGATGCTCTTTGTAAAATTAACTTAAAATGGCACTTAGGTGAAGGACCCATTTTCATTGAGATGACCTTGAATGAAAATTTTGACTATGCCTTTGAGTCTGGAATGTCAAATTTGGTAGGGTAGCATAGTTGATTTGTATGCAAGGGCAAATGAACGAATCCCCGAGCACCCTGTCTGAGACTTAGACAATGAAAAAATCTGATGTTGCAGCAGTGCTGGTGTAGGGAAATTTTTCTCTTTGCATTCACGGTCCCCTAAGTTGCATTCACGGAGCTCAACCCTTTTGTTTTCTGTATTCGCGGTTCAAGCTCCACTTTTGGGGAGGTCTGATGACTTTTTCTCTGTGTTCGCGGATCAAGCTCTGCATTTGTGGAGGTATGGGATCACTGTTTCCATGTTCGCGAGATACTACTGATGCACTTGCAAAGAAAAATTATCTGATCTTTTAATTAATATTAGAGATGCGATTTAGGTATCTCCTAATACATCAAGTGGTAATTTTGAGAGCTCTAGAACTCGAATTTTGGTAATTCAAAGTCGCAGGTGCTCGGGATTAGTGCGATTATGTATTGGAGGTTTTGGGAAATATTAGGGACTCTCTGTTTTAGGTAATTTCTGATTTTAGCTTTGCCATGATGGATTTCCTTAGCTTTAATGATGAATTTTTGCTTGCTGCTAGTCTAGGCTATTGCGAGCCCCGAATTGTGTTATGTTTTAGGACACAAGTTTGGTTAGATAATTAGGAACTTTTATGGAGTCAATTCTAGAATATCCAGTGTAGGTCCCATATTCTCATTTCTGACTAAAATTGGCTCATCTATAATTTTAGTAATTTTATTGTCTAAACATTCGTATTAATATTGTGATACTATTTTAGATAGCCTGGCAGTATTTCGAGGCTGTACAAAAGGGAAAGGCTCTGATTACTTGATTTAAAGCATGCGTGATCAACCTAAAGGTAGGCTACTACTCCCTCTCCTTAGACTGAGAATGAATATGTAGATGTATGTTGAATTGTTTGGATTTGGGGGTGAATTGGTAATTGATCATGCTTAGTTTTTAAAAGCCATGTGTTAGGTCTTTTTGAGTATTTTAGGCACTAAAGCATGTTGGTTGTGTTAGTTGATCATATGTACCTTGTAGCATGTTATGTGTGTGGCTTTTTATTGTGTTTAAAGCATGTTTGGCCTTAGTCTAGGCTTAGACTAGTGATTGCCAAAGACTTGCGGATGTTTTAGGGACATTAGCCTATACAATCTTTCTGACATTGTTTCAGATGGTGTAGCTCCCTGTAGACTGATATAGCAGACTTGAGTTGATAATCTGAGCCTGAGTTACATAGTAACCAAGCTTTTGGAACCTTATATCCATAATTCCCTCATTACATCGATTCTAGTGTACTTGGTTCTTTGTTCAAAAGTCGCTCGTCGATTCAAGTTGGAGTTGGTTCAGGATTGGAGTGATTTATTGCTGGCATATGGTTAGGGGATTCTCCCCTTGATGCTCGATTGGACATTAATCCTAATTAAATTGATTAACCTCCATTCATTGTTCGAGTCCCTAATTTACTCCAATGAGTACGGTTAAAGTCTAAGCTTCAGTATTTTCAGCCTCAGTTCAAGTCCTAGTCCATCTTCAGTCGTGGTTAGAGTCCACTTCTATTTGCATTCGTGGTTATAGTCCATCGCTATTTTGTGTCATGGTTAGAGTCCATCGATACCGACAACTTTAGTTTGATTCCATCACTATTTTTAGCCTTGGTTAAAGTAATTTTCCATTTATAGTCTTGGTTCTTGGTTCGAGTCCATTACGAACTTCAGCCTTGGTTCGAGTCCTCATCTATTCTAATCGCGGTTAAAGTTATTAACTCCTTCATCACTTTGGTTCAAGTTCTTAGCTTCCATTCCACTTTGATTGAAGTCTGAGACATTCAAATTATTTGGTTCAAGTCTGTGGAAGGTTGTAGTAATCTTGGAAACATCATGAGGTTCTCCTTATTAGCCTCAAATATTATGTGCACCTTTTAGGCTTATGGGAGTTCATTCGGGTTTTTACTAAAACTTGCACATGATTGTACCCTCTGGTCTTATGGGGGCCCGATTGGATTTAGTTAGTTGTTCTCTATTTCTTTGTGTGTTATTACACTCGTGCGCATTTCATTTAGATTTCCTCCCTTTGTCTCTTGTTGTGTTTAAACTCTAGTATTTTGTATTAGTTTTACTTTTTCTTGCTCAGCCAGCCTATGATGCCTTTTAGGTACCTGTTGTTTTGGTACTCATACTACACTCTACATCTGTTTTTGTGATGCATATCCTAGCTACTAGCATTAAGATTGAGCCTGCAACAGTCTGGCCTAGAGATGAAGGTGAGCACATAGCGTCCTAGATTTACTCCTCTATTTTTGTACATATATTGACTAATCTTTTGGTTTTTGAGACAAGTCTTGTTTCTATTGTCCATTTTTGGGACTTCTATTCATTTTGTAGCAGCTCTATACATGTGATTTCTAGATTTTGGAAGGGATCTTTTATTGTATATATTTTTGTTTTGCTTCCGCTTGTTCTTGTTATTTCTGTTGTTGTTTAAATCTTATTTAGTTTCTACTCTTAATTCCATTATACAGGTCGGCTTACCTACTGGATGGATATAGTAGGTTCTGTCATGA
Source organism: Solanum dulcamara (assembly GCF_947179165.1). Taxonomy (NCBI): domain Eukaryota; kingdom Viridiplantae; phylum Streptophyta; class Magnoliopsida; order Solanales; family Solanaceae; genus Solanum; species Solanum dulcamara. The sequence continues at coordinate 55,100,703 of NC_077245.1, forward strand.
CTCAAGGAATCGGGTCATGATAATGTAAGAGAAGCTCCTTTTAAATCATGATTCATAATATAATTCATATAGACATTTACCTTTCTAAGCATCTAAATCATGATTTCATTCATATTGTGGGAAAACCTTTCACAATTCATTGATACATAATTGAAAACATCCTTCATGCATACTTCATAATTTTCATAAAACATGCTTAAATCCATCATTAATTCCATGGTCATAATTCATAGTTCATAAATGAAAATCATATACATAATGGATGGGTCCATATGAAATAAATTATAAATCATGTATCTTAGTAAATTCATGTATATTATAGTAGAATAACATCAATTGAATCAAAATAACAAGGACCCATGAGATTTGACATAAAACCCTCATTGAATTGGGTAAAATTTAATTAGAAGATTGAGATCTTTTGAAACCCAATGGATGAAAGGAATTTCTCACATACCTGGATATCAAGGCCCTAAATTAATGGAGATTTAAGGACTTGAAATTTGGAAACCCTAACGTTCCTTCCTTGAGCTTGAGAGAGAATTGAAGAAGATGAGTTGAGAGAATTTGAATGTTTTGGAGTGAATTAGAGGGAATATGGTATTCTTTTAAGGGTAGAAATGGTTATAGGTTTAGTTATAGTCCAAAATGATGTAGTTTAGGGGTCAAATGAGTGGTAAAGTCTAAAACATACCTAACTTAAATTTTTCGGGGTGACCTACGACTAGGAGCTATGGGTCGTAGGTCCTTTAATAGCTTGTCAACACCCCTTGTAGAACCCATGCCCTAAAAAATTGAAATCACATCTCAACACCTTCGACCACAACCCTACGGGTCGTAGGTAGTCCTAGAGGTCGTAGGAACTGTCTGTAGGAATTTTGCACCAAAATAGTAGCTACTGGAAATTGCATATTGTCCTTACGATTCAAGTCTGTGGGTTGTAGAAATAGTTATGGGTCATCGAGGTTGTTCGTAGAATCAATATAAAATCAAGTTCCTGAAGTTTCCCTATAGGTCATCCCTACAGTCCATAAGACCCTCTCGTCAAGTGACCTAACATTTAGTCAATTTTTAAAACATCAGGGCCTTTCCTACGAGCCCCTTCTACGGATCGAGGACCTTATATGGTCTGTAGGTATCCCTCGTAGATCATATATCAGACTATATATTTTTCCAAGTGTTTAGGACATCTACGAATGCCTCCCTATGTCCCGTCGAACCTTTTACAAATCATAGGTGGGCTTGTAGGATCCTACACTAGATTCTTTTTCTATATTTTCCCTTTCTGTTCAAATTTTCAATTTTCTAGGTCTTACAATATCTCCTTCTTGGAAATATTCGTCCTTAAATTGGATTCAATCTAACATGAATAAAGTGGGGAAAGAGATCTAGTAATCCAACATGAATGTAACAACACATTAATAAGCATAAACCAAGGAGTAGGGGTGTTTATGGTCCGGTTTGACTCGGTTTTTGGCTAAAACTAAACCAAACCAATTAAGGTAGTTTTTTAATATTCAAACCAAACCAAATCATTATAGTATAAATTCTATCGGTTTCAGTTTTATCAATTTTGTTGGTTTTATCGGTTTGGTTTGTTTTTTACGTTTTGAAATAATATATTTATAATGCAAAAAAATTGAAAAACTTATTTACTACCTTCATACTGCAAATCAATAGAATTTCAAAACAACTGCCATTAATCTTCAAAGATATCTGAATTCGTTCAGAGATAGTGAGGACAAAAGAAAAATATATAAGCTAAATAAGTTACCATCTAAAGTCCAAGCTAGAGATATAAGAGAGAAGCAAATATGGTTCCAATTATAACAAATTTGAATATATCCTGACTGGAACTATGTTTGATGTTGTTGTAATATATATAAGCTAAAATGATAAGTTGCTGGATTGTTCAACTCCTATGGTCCACGAATGAAATGACTTCAAAAATAAATAATTGACAGCCTATTTTGACTGTCCAAGTTCGATACCACATTTGAGAAGAGGAACCACCAGAACAAAAAGAAGTCCTTCAAGAAGCATAATTTTTTTCACTATTGAATAAAGTAATTGAAGCATTTCAGTTGTGGCCAATAGAAAACTCGCTACTTTACCTTTCTTCAAGATGAAATTATTTGAAAGAAAACTGAAAGCATGGATCAGCACAGCAACATATGCAAAAATAGCCTCAAAAGAAATTACAAAATTTCTACCACGAGGAAGATAGCAACTACTGCATAGTATTACAACCTCCACAACAATAAAATTAAGAAGGCTAGCCCATAAAAGGTTAATTATATACATTACTTGTTCATTAATCAAGTTGAGAAAAATAACAAGGTCTTTAAACAGTCCTCCGAATGATCAACATTCAACACAAAGAACCATATACCCAACTGTCACTAAAGAAAGATCACTTAATTGCTTGCATAAAAGTGTGATTAAATACAAAAAATAAGTCAATAGCATAATCCAAAAGTACTTCAGGTGAAGCAGCAGCAAAAACCTGAAAATTAACTACCAAAGAGCAAAATAGTTGCACTACGAATTTTAATTGCAACATCCAAACTAATCAATGCTCAAGGTTGTGCCAGCATATTCTGAAAAAAGAAAGAAGAAAGTTTAACAAAGTATGCGTTAAAACATTTTTAAACATAAAAGATGTATTCATAAAGTGTTAAGTGTGTAAATTTACCTTTTCAACTATCTCAAGTTTCTAAATTTCTTCTAAAAGATCTTCAAGCTTGCATTCTTTGGAAGTTGATCTTAACCATTGTTGAGTCCAAATAAGAGCTTCTACTATCTTTGGAGAAAAAAACTTCAATAAGAGTCAATAACCCAACCACTTGTGCTAAAAGCTGATTCAGAAGCAACAGTAGAAATAGGAATAGAAAGAACATATCTTGCCATCCTAGAAATAATTGGATATATAGCCAAAGAAACTTTCCACCAAGCAAAAATATCTAACTCTTTGGTCTTTTCCAAATCATCTACCAAGTACTTCTCAAGTTCTTATTTATTTTCAGTATTGTCTTCATCTGCCAAATATTTCTCCCATTATGATTGCCACATCTCGTCACTATGCATAGTATCAATTTCATCATTCAATCTTGTTTGACCAACAATTTTATCGATATGAGTCCCACAAAACAACAACAATGAATAATAACTTGTTCATACTTTCAAAAGTACCCTAGTATTTGTTAAATTTAAGCTCTATCTTTTTAGCTATACCACTCAAAATATAATCTTCACTACGAACATATTTGCAAATTATCTTTTGAAGATTAAAAATCTCATGGAAGAAAGAATTGAAAGTAACATATGAAGTTCCTAAGAATTTCAAAGTTACCTGGTAGAAAATCTCAAGGAACTTAATGAAAACTTTAACATTCTTCCAATCATCTATCGATGGATGCCCTCCCACATTATTTGTTTCTAAACAATACTTGAGGTACTTTTGATCATCATCATACATTCTTGAAAATGCCTTTTCAAATTTTACAGCTGTATCTAGCATCATATATGTAGAGTTCCACCTAGTCTCAATATCTAAAGTCAAAAGACCATGAGTGTCAATCTTAACCTTCTCGATAAATGACTTAAAGGAATCAAACCTTCCAGCTGAGGACTTAACATATTTGATAGCATTTCTTACCTAAGAAATAGACTCATTTTGTTCACCGAATCCTTCTTTCACGATCAAATTTAGAATATGAGCATTATATCTAACATGTAAGAACTCATTTCTTAAGATGCCTCCTTTCCAATCCTCAATTCTTTTCTTCAAGTGTTTAATTGCAGAATCATTAGTAGTTGCATTATCTAAGGTCACCGTGAATATGCTATCAATTTCCCAATCACATAAGCATGCCTCAATTCCCTTAGCAGTTGTTTCACCCTTATGATCTGATGTTTGGAAAAAGTTGAGAATTTACTTTTTCAGATTCCACTCATCATCGATCCAATGGGCAGTGACAACCATATAAGTTAGATTTTGAAGTGATGTCCACGTATTACTAGTAACACATACACGTTGATTATGAATAAGCTTTTTAAGCTTTTGTTTCTCTTCTTGATATATTTTCAAATATTGTCTAGCAACAGTCAAGCGAGAAGGTAATTTAAAATTAGGCAAAACAACTGTCATTAATCTTCTAAAACCTTCCCCTTCAACAATTTTAAAAGGTTGTTCATTTAATAATGACAAACTCAGCAATGGCTCTCTAAATCTCATTGACGTTAATCACAACCTTTTCTACAGTACATGTACTATGTGCTTGTTCTCCTTTTTAACTACCTTGATTCTTGATTGATTTCTGTCAATAATTCTAAGAGAAGAATTAGGACAAACCTCATTTAAATGTCTCCATAGTGTTGAGGTTCAATTCGTACTTTCAGAAGCAAAGTTACTAGTATAGTAGTTACATTTTGCCCTTTTCTTACCCCATTTATCAAGATATTCAGTATAGTGTTTTCAAACGCCAGATGTTCTCCTGTCACAACTCACAAGGTTACGATCAGGGTCGCAAAGAGTTGTTTGTTTTCACTTTTTAGCATGATTGGGAGTAATATCACGAGTTTTATCACCGTCAAGCTCAGGTTCTAGCAAAGTAGTTGGAGATACTTTGTTGGTTACCTCCACTGGCTCCACCACTGTTTGAGTACTTGTAGTTTCCATCTGAAAAAAGTATCCAAAAATTTAAATAAATAGAGAAATCCAAAATCATTAGATAAAAACTAAATCAATAAAAAAAACCTAAATCAGTGGAGAAAATCTAAAATAACAGAGAGATAAAATAAAAAATACATACAAGATGAAAGACTAGAGAAATAATTCATTCAAGTAAAACTTCACAGATACAAAAATAATTACGCAAACAAAGCGTAGGGAACATACAAAAAGTAACCAAACAAGTAAAAGAAAGAAAAAGTTACGGACTTACGAGGATTAAAGCTTCTTGCACTCAATTGTTATCGTTAGAGACTGAGAGCAGAATAGAGGTCTACAGGATTTGGGAGGAAATAAGAGGGAACTAAAAATTTAACGAGGGGAAAAATTATTTATGCTAACTATTCAGTAAGAGTTTTTTATTTTACTTTAAACGTAAATGGGCTTGGGGAACGTGGGCTAGATTTTTTTTTTGGAATGGTCCTAAATTATGAAGAAGTTAAAAAATAGATAAAGTTTAATAAACATATATAAATGTATATAATATTTTAAATATGTACATATTTATCGGTTCGGTTCGGTTTAGTTCAAATTTTTTATTGGTAACACCAAACCAAACCAAATGTTATTTTTTTAAAAAAATCTAAAACAAAACCAAATCAAACCGAGCTGGTTTTCTGTTTATTAAATCAGTTTGACTTGGTTTATCAGTTCGGATCTTTCATTCTCGTTCGAACACCCCTGCGAAGGAGTAATCAACCCCAAGATAAAATGTGACTTTAAATCTCATTTCATGAACATGCATGTATACAAAAATATGAGAATGACAGAAATACATGGATTTAAAAGAGTGAACATGAGGGAACTAAATAACTCAAGCTGGAATGGAGGAAGAATGACGAGGATAATGAGACATCGTATCGGCTTTGTCCTCCCAATAGCACCCTCAACTAGTTGGTTCCTCCAAAGAACCTTTATGGATTCAAGTTATTTATTTCTCAACTTCCAAACTTGATGATCTAAAATCTCAACCAGAACCTCCTCATAAGATAGACTCTATTTCAGACTAACGTTGTCCAATATCACCTTGGAAGTAGGATCCCCAATATACTTCTTCAATAAAGATACATGAAACATCGGATATACCGATGTCAACTCCGAATGCAAATCCAACTCATAAACTACCTTGCCATAGCACCTCTGCCACGACCGGACCTAGGGACAAGTTATAACACGGTGATTAGAATCCTAAAGGACCCCAACCAAGCCTCTCATCATAACATTCAAGTGCATACATAAGGTAAAACAAGTAAATCAACCCAAATCAAGATACGAAATCATAATCTTAAATAGAATATAAGTCTCAAATATATGGAATACAAGACAACATAGACTCTAATAAACATTTAACATGCCTCTACTAGTCTAGATGGGGGAGTAAGACTATCTCCTAGCTCACAACCATGGGGTGCTTAGTATTCTCGATAGATAGTACATAATTTAGTCCAAGTACTGGTACTCGAGTCATATAACTAATATGGTAGTTTAGCCGAAGCCATATTTCATTCATCCCAATCAGTACATTACTAGTGCTTATAATCATGTCCAATTCTCCATTCGAGGGCACTTATACTCTGATGAAATGTGTTTCACGTTTGGTTATCACCTCTTCTTTTTCCCCCAAAGGATACCACTTGTTCCTTTAATAATTTCACAATGCCTCAGTTGTTTTGCAATTTTCCATTCCCTATCCTTGAGGGATCCCACTATTTCCAAAGTGGAGGTACATATACACAATATCCCCTTCTGGTTCATGAACTTTCATCCTTATCGTGTACCCGATGCTAACTCCTAATCCTTCCTCATCATTCTCATCCTTAATAACCCCCAAACTATCTTAAGACATTCATATCCATCACCATTCTTCTCACCATATCAGTATTGACCTTCTACTTGCCACCCATATCAAAATTAACTTATCTCCCAAAGTCAATTATACTCCTAGTTTAGTCAGATCTTATCATTACCGTGGATACAATCTCTCAAGATATATTACAACCTTATATCTTATTCTTTTTCTATTTCCAAAAAATTTCGGCAAAGTTTCCTCCATACTCCTTACTATCTCAAATCTACACTCAGGAAATACCAACAATGCCTCACAGGGCCAATACATATATATTCATATCACAGCCTCATAGGGCACCCAATATCAACAACATAAAATAATGGACTTACCTCGTATGTCCAACTCGAACTGCACCCGGTAGACTTTTTTGTCTACTTTTCCTTTTAATTTTTAATTTTATATTTCAATCATATTTCAATATTCTTACCTTATATAACATGCCTATTTCGCACCATTACTTACCTGTATACTGTGTAGCTTCCAATATCATCCGTTACTTTCTTCTGTCGATGTCGTTCTTCAGCTGAAACCAAAGGCTAGAAAAAAAGGAATTTTATTTCCTATGGCTGGGATCTATCATACGATCTATGACAAGAAAGAAAGGTAACATCCTAAATTTCCTATAGCCTTCTATTTATAGATGTGGTGAACCACACATCTATAAACCAGACTCTACTAGATGCGGTCTATAGATATTTCGAGGACCAAACCGCTCTGATACAACTTTTGTCATGACCCAACTTCATAGGCCATGACTGGTGCTCGAGTTTGGCACCCATACGTACCCTTAGCCCCACTTAGTGTGTCAGTAGAATAGACAAAAGTAGAAATCAAAAAAGGGTCGCTAGACAATGCATAAGAACAAATATAGCATAAGAGGGCCGTTAAGGCCATTATGGAACACAAAGCCCAAAACATATATACATAACCCACATCACAAGTCTACAGACCTCTACAGAATAATAGCCTATTCATATGATAGGACAGGGCCCATTCGTACCCTTAACCAACATGTACAAATGTACAACAGAAAAGTTAGTACCAAAATAGGGCTACGGACAAAGGAGCACTGCCAACCAGCAGGGTGGATGTCTTAAGCGAGTGGATTAGAAAATCGAGCGTCTGTACCTGCGGGCATGTAACAAAGCCCCCAAAGAAAGAGGGTTAGTACAGATAATGTATTGAGTATATAAAGCATGGACTGCAATAAGTAAAGCCATTATTAGAATAGAAGGTGAGAAAATGAGCAAAATATCTAGAATATCAAAATGCTTTTCATAACCACAGATAATGTATGCAAAAAACATATGCCATATCCGGCCACATTATGGGACTCGGTGAATAAATCGTGGTCGCCGCCCCATCACTGGCGCCACAACACATCATAACTCCAAATAGGGAATATCTCTATAATAGATCATATCATATCAGATGGTCATATCATATCATATCACATGTGTACATGTCATATCATAACTCCACAAATCAAACTCATATATAGGGCGTACCTTCCCCCTCACGTCGAGGCATAACAAATGATGCAGAGAAGTACGCATGATAACAAAACCTGACCCGGGCTCGGTGAAGGAAGCATTAAGGCATCCATGAGTAGAGCAGTGAGAAACTAAATACACTTTAAATCATTTTTGAGACTTTATGGAGTTAACAAAATGAGCTATTATTAAAAAATCAAGACAAGAGTCATATCAAGTACCTTTTGAATATCACTTTGAGTTATATCCAAATAGAACTTTTGGAATCATATACACGTATCTAGGCATGATAAAATATCCTTTGGAAAATCAAGAAGTTGGCCATCCTAGCGGCTCTATGAATAGGAACTTCCTTGGAATCATATAAAAGTCATATACTTGTTTCATAAAAACCATGACAAAAAGGAAGATTATATTTGTATACTTACGTCAAAACATGCCAAGAGAAAGAATAAGCTTTACATACTTAGGCCAAAGACATGCCAAAAGAAAGAATAGTTAGCTTTACATACCTCTTACGAATTACTCCTAATAAGTTCGCCTCATCGTCTCTTGAACCTATTTAACATGAAAGTAATATATGGTTAATGAACTTTCACTTTCCAATTCCAACTCTACAACCAAGTGTCCATAGAGGTCATTTCCTTATCTATTTTCCTTGACTAGTTCATTACTAGTTTCTAAGTTATCGAAAATCGGGGAGCATCTCCCCTATAACTTCAACATCCCCGAGATTTTAACTCAGCCACCATGTAAAAAACCATACCAATAACAAAAACCAGCAGCATATATACAAGTAAATCACTTCAACATTACTCAATACAACTCCAAACCACTAGCTCAAAACTACGATAACAAAATAGAGTTTTTAACCTTTATTTCGCAAAATATTTAACCATACCAAATGAAGGGTCATGTGGATGCAACTAGAAGAACCCACACCCTTTTTAAAATACTTTAAATCTCTGCAACATGCAACCCAACTAGCTTCACCCACAACACCACAATCACAATACACTACTCGACTTCGATTTAGCTATAGCAACTTCAATATAGTTTGTTTCTAACGTCAAGCATCCTTATGAAATTTTTCCACCTCCAACCTCATTTAAGATATGTAATATACCTCATAAAATAATCATAACCTCCAGTTCAAAAGAGAAACTTTACCTTCCCCGAAACTCGCCAAAACTTGCCAGAACACGCCTTAGAATTCCCTTTAGCACAACTGAAACTTCGGGGCTGTTTGGTAACGTTTTGGGGATGATCCACACAATAAATTTACATTAACAATACCTTAATAACATCAAGTTATACCCTAGATAAATACTTCACAAAACAACATCAAAGAACTTACCTGTTTCCTCTCCAAATCCGTGGCCTTCTCGCTTTATTTCTCTAGTTTCTTCTCTTCCTTTCTCTCTTATTCGTGAGTTTTCTAGAAATGTATGGAAATTTGATAAGTCTTAAGAAACAAATATAGGCCACCTAAGGGGGTGACATGTGTCAACCCCTAAGTGGTGGCACATGTCAAGCCCTAAGTGGTGACACATGTCAAGCCCTCATTGGGCCAACGCATCACCTCCTCCAATTCGGGGTTGCCATATGGCATGTGGGGCCCAAACCCTTTCTCCAGATGCTGACACATGGAACTCTCTCATGCTTCCATGTGGCACTCTCTCATGCTGCCATGTGGCACCTTCTTTTCCTCCTCGTGGGTTCGTAATCTCGTCTTCTTTACAAATCTATGTAATCCTTGCTATGTAAGCTTGGTACATACTCAAGTAGATTAAGTATGTAAAGTTTCCAAGTTGGTAGCTTACGTATGTAACACATCCTAGGTAATATCTTACATAAGTAAGTCGGGTCCTACGACTCACTAATTGGCCTCCAATTCCTTCTGGATTCCTATAACTTTATTTCTAATCTTCACTGCCATGGCATATCACATTCTCCTTTCCTTAGAGTTTTTTCATAGCGTTATAGCCTATCCGGCTCACATGGTAACTTCTAAGAAGCTTTCAAGAACTTAGGAATCTTTCAAGAAACTTAAGAAGCTTTTAGAAGGTTTAAGAAACTTTAGAAAACCTTAAGAAACTTAAGAGGCTTACGATCCTTCCATGAAACTTAAGAGCCTTTTAAGAGACTTAAGAATGCGTTCCAAGGTACAAAAGTATGGGGTGTAAAAATAATATATATATATAATATACGGATCAGGCCATCGTTCCTTGGCATTAGTATATGAGATATGTGGATCGGGCCATCATTCCTCGGTATTATTATGTGATATGTAGATCGGGACATCGTTCCTCGGCATTATTATACAATATGTATGTATAAAGATTGGGTCGTTGTACCTCGATATTATTGTATGTATATAGATCAGGCCATCGTATCTCGGCATTATTATATGATATATCGATTGGGCCATTGAACCTCAATATTATTATGTAAGATACAGATTGGGCCATCGTTCCTCGGCATTATTATATAATATGTAGATCAGGCTGTCGTTCCTTAGCATGTACTTGCTATATACATGAATCGGCTATATGTTTCACAGTGCTAATAGTACATATGTGCTATGATGATAGAATGATGTATTTGTAACATATGAGATGATGCTGTATATGATGGTATGATGCCGTATACGATGATATGATAACACCGATCCCCACAGTGGGCTGAGTACAATATATGAGGATGATATACATGCCCTCATTTCATAAGGTGTAGGCATAGTAATTGTTAACTGTTATGCTTGTGATCCTGCATCCCTATTTCAGTTATTGTCTCAGTTTTATATTGTCATGAACCAACCTCATAAGTCGTGACTAGGGTCTTACTAGAAACCCCCATATATATATATTTATATCAGCTGTGGTCAAGTTGTATTATAGATATATAATGCATATAAATCAAGTATAGTCAAGCCGAACTACAAACAATATAATACGTACATGAGAACCCTCATGGTTCATAGCATTCCATATATCTGTAGCCTCTTTTATTTACATCATAACATGAAAGGGCATGCAAGCCGATGAGGCTGCCATAACATAATAACACGTATAATACATCATGTAGACCCAGCTGAAACAAACTAACATACATAACCCACATATACATGTCTTCAGGCCTCTAACTATATTAATGACAACATATGGCAGGACAAGGCCCCCGCCGTACCCCTGAATAACAAAACAATACCATACATCAACGGCCAGTGCCAAAAACTAGGCTCCGAGACAATAGAGCGTCTTCTAGCCGAGCTGAACGTAATCCTAAGCTGACGGACTCCCAATACCTATATCTGTACCTGCGGGCATGAAACGTATCCCCCTTGAGAGAAGGGGGTCAGTATGACATATGTACCGAGTATGTAAAACAAACATAACATAAATGGGATAGAGAAACAGGGGATAAATATATTCTAAAAGAAACCTCAATACATGTACTTTGTAAATCATGAAAGCATGCATGCTCAAATTATACCATATAGCTGGCCCTATCAAGGATCCAGTGAATACATCTGTAAAACCATCATAGACCCAGTGCCATCACTACCTTATTACAACACATCATCATATATATACATACGTGCCCTATCCCTCTAGTGAGGGACTTAGTGGATAATGCAGTGAACTGTGCATGAGAATCTGACCTGGCCTAGGACTTAGTGATAGAGGGGTTACAGTATGTATGAATAGAATAGTGAGTAACCGTATACAATTTAGAACATTATTAGGGACCCGACAGAATAAGAAAGTTAAGCTTTTGCTTGAAGACCCAAGTAGTGGTGTAGTCATCTCGAGTGTCCTCTAAATGCCATTATGGGGTGTGTCAATTGTAACCTCGGGGACCCTAGACATGTATTAACATAGGGCCAAATCGTTTATGGAATCAAAAACACTTAGTATCATATAGTCTTTAAGACTTGGAGTTGGTATATTTGGTACCTCTTTAACATATAGAAGTTTCCAGGGAAATAGCTCAACTACTATAAGAGTTCGGTATTCAGAAGTAATAAAAGATGCTTAAGAATGGAATCACCCCGGAGTTCTTATCATATCTAACTTACAACTAAGACATGCCAAAAGGAAGAGAATAGGCTCTATATAATCTGAACTTTCCTTCAGGTGATCATCACATACACATCTTGTACCTGACCCATCATGGGGATCAGTGAACAACTATGGCATCATAATCTTATTTTCATACCAAGTACCTATTAATAGAAAGGAGAGGTATCTTTCCACACAATACTTTTTAACACGTACAAGCCTCAACAGGCAATACACTATTCTTGTAGGAGTTCCAATACTAAGTAGTGGACAGGAATTATGAGGCATAATTAGAGTTCTGGGAATTGAGGTATCCCCTCATTTCACATATAATTCACTTAAGGCTAATATATGCCAAAAGGAAAGAAAGATAGCTTTACATACTTATTCTAAAAATATGCCAAGAGAAAGCTTCACATACCTCGTATGGACTTCTCTTAATCACGTCCACGTCGTCGTCCTCCAAACCTATTTAACATGGAAGCAATGCGAGTATCAACAACCTTAAAATTTTTAGCACCTTCAGTTGCACCTTAACATTCACAGAACCTATGTCCTTGTTTGTCTCCTCGACTAGGTCTTTAATTAGTTAAGGCGTTAACGAAAATTGGGCAGCACCTCCCCTATAATATGCCCCATCCGAATTTCCAATTACATCCCTAATACCTAAATTCAACCACCAACAATAACCTACAACATATTTTTAAGAAATTCACACCAAAAATATACAACATACCCTCCAAACGACTCACTCGAAACTCGATACCAAAATAGGGTTTCTAGACTTTATTTCGCAATGCCTTTAATTATAAGAAATGAAGGGTCATGTGGATGAAAATAGAAGCACCCACACCCCTTTTAAAACACATTTAGTCCCTGCAATAGTACCCCCACACACCTGCAACAGCATACCACAAGCACAACACTTTACTTCGACGACAATTTAAGTATAACGACTCCAATTTAGATTGTCTTTGAAGTCAAGCAATTCTATGAAATTTTCACATTTACAGACACATACAGAGCGTGTAACACACTCTATAAAAACACCATAAGTCCAAATTGAAAGAAGAAACCTTACCTTACCCAAAATTGACCAAAACTCGCCAAAACTGCATCTCGGAAACTTCTTGATGTGCTGAAATAGGGCGGACTATTTGTGTCCCTTTTCCGCTGCACCAAATTGGAATTTTATGTTATTAAACACCATTATATAATCATGGGATACCCTGAATAATTAATTTGCGGAACGAAATCAAAGAACCCACCTTCCAAGGCCCAAACCCATAGCTCCCTCCTTTGCCCCTCTAGCGTTTTTCTCTTTTTCTTTCACACTCTTCTAGGTGTAAAGCTAAAGAAATAATTCCATAGACATCGTAAGATACATATATATATCTCCACATGCTTTAGGAACACCGTAAATAATTAATTCACAGAGGAAAATTGAAGAACTTACCTTTAATTCTTCACAACCATGGCTGCCTTTGTTTTTGCTGTTCACATTTTTCCTCTTCTTTGGCTGCTGTTTTTGGATAAGAAAATGATCTCTTAGTGAAAAAACATGTTGATATATGTATCCTTAGGGGTGACACTTGTCATATCCTAAAGGCGATATGTGTCCAACCCCCATTGGGCCAACACATATATACTACCAATTAGAGGCTACCACGTGGCAGTGAGGTCCATCTCCCCCAAGCAGGTGGGTCACCTACTTGAACCCAAGCAGGTGGGTCACCTGCCTGCTTGAGGTGCTGCCACGTGTCACCTTCCTAGGCTGCCATGTGTTATTTTTTCTCTTTCCCGTGGGTTCGTAATCTCATCTTGTTTTAAGAACCCGTGTAATCCTTGCTACGTAAGCTTGGTGTGTAATCAAGTGGTTTAAGTATGCAAGAATTATAAGTTGGTAGCTTGAGTCCTACGACTCGTTACTTGGCGTCCAACTTCTTCTGGATTCTTACGACCCTATTTCCAACCTTCCCTCTCATGGGTTATCGCATTCTTCTTTCCTTAGAGTTGTTTGATGTGGGTGGATAGTAAGGGTCTCATGTCCACTTTGAAGAAGGATAGGAACATGTTCCAAGGTTCAAAAGTGCGGGGTATAACATATGTTTTATGCTTTATATACTCAATATATGTATCGTACTGACCCCCTTTCTTTGGGGGGCTGTGTTTCATGCCCGCAGGTATAGGTACGCATTTTGGAGGTCCGTTAGCTTAGGATTTTCACTCAGCTATATTGGGAGTGCTCCACTATTTTGGATCCTATCTTGTTGGTACCAGTCCTTCTATGTATATATTTATTTATTCAGGGGGTATGGCGGAGGCCTTGTCCCACCATATATTACCATTGACATTCTTAGAAGTCTATAGACTTATGTATGTGGGTTGTTTGTAAGTTTGCTTCAATTATGCCTATATGTAGTATAGTAAGTGTTGTTATGTTATGGCAGTCTTATCAGCTTGCATGCCCTTTCATGTTATGATATAAATGAAAGAGACTACGTGTATAAAAAGATATTATGACCCATTGGGGTTTTTATGTATGGTTCTTATCTGATAGGTATGTATACGGAGGTCCAGGTTGGAACCTGGTCGCGGCCTACGGGGTTGGGTCATGACAGAAGTGGTATCAGAGTAGTTCGTCATTGGAATGTCTACGGACCGTGTCTAGTAGAGTCTTATTTATTAGTGTGTTATGCACTACATCTATAAATAGGAGGCTACATATTTAGGATGTTACTTTCTTTCATATTTAAGATCGTGTGATAGAGTCGAGTCATAGGGAATGAAATTTCTCATACTAACTAGTGATTTCAGTAGTAGGACAACATCAATAAAAGAAAGTAACTGATAATATTAGAAGTTATAGAGCACACAGGTAAGCAAAGGCACGTAAGATATATGTTAGGTAAGGTGTGGAAATACGGTTGACATGTAAAGTTGAAAGGTATATAGGGAACAAGTACAGATATCTTCTCCATTTCTCTTTTTTTGACTTCTCAGGTCATCCCTTTTCTGGTTTCTGCTTTTTCATAATACCTTGACGGAAGTCACGTCCTAGTTTGTAACCTTCTAACTTGCCGATCCAAGATGGCTATAGGTTGTTCGTCGCAGGATTCTATTTCTTGAACATCATTCATGGGATATACTCTGGGTGGCTCACCAGTACCTTTGCGAAGCATCCCTATCTGATAGACTGGGCGTATAGTTTTCCAATTAGGTGGTAAGCTCAACTTACCGACAACTTTGCCCACCTTACGAGCAACTTGACAAGATCCAATATATTTTAGACTAAGTTTTATTTTCTCGAGGAATCCTATTGCTCCCTTCCTGGGTGACCCTGTTATGAACACCTAATCATCAGTTTGAACTCTACATATCGATGTCGATTATTTGCATGTCACTTCTTCCAATTCTAGGCTGCTAGTCAATAGCTTGCTTAATCATGTTTGGGCCTACTAGCTTAATCTTTCCAACCTCGATCCAACCAATAGGGGACTTACACGTCCTGCCCCACCAGTCTTGTACGGGGTCATTGGGACACTGAAGTGATAGCCATTATAGTAGGAAACTCGATAAGTGATGGATAATTATCCCAGCTACCTTTGAAGTTAACAACCCCGGCTCACAACATATCTTCTAGCGTCTAACAGTGTGCTTAGTCTGTTTAGCAGCTTGAGGGAAAAATGTGGTACTAACACCTACATGTGTTTTCGATCTCTTCTTGGACTGATCTCCAGATGTTAATTATAACTGAAGTCCCTCTATCTGCGATAATAGCTGGGGGAACCTCATGGAGTTTTACTACCTCCTTGACTTATAACTTCACCTAGTTTCAGCTGCTAGGTGGTCTTGATTGAAAGCAAATGGGCTAATTCATTAGCCTTCTCATAATAACCCGTATAGTACCCTACTCTCGCAGAGTATAAAATAGGTCCGTAGTAACATTGATAATTTGGGACTCCTTAGTCTTGTATAGTACTTCTCAACTTCTCTCAAAACTTTAATTGGTACTCACCCTTTTGGGTTTTGTTTTACAATTCTTAGATTTGGCTTTTATAGTCGTTCTGTGCTCCATCGATCATTACCTGATATAATTCCGAAGGAATTTGACATATAAGCTTGCCATTTTTTGGTAGTCAGTTAGTTCCACTCCTCTTGGTTAAATCATTTCATGATTTCCTCATCCCATCTTATCCTATCTTATAATACTTTAGATACATTATCTCGTGTCATCCTTTACTTTTATGAGAATATGAGAAGGTGCTCAACTTAACACAAGAAATATTCTAGCATCATTTTGCTAGGTCTCATGTGTTTGCCTGATGGACCAAGTGGTGGTGTAGTCATCTCGAGTGTCCTCTAATTACCATTATGGGCTATCTCAATTGTAATCTCGGGGACCCTAGACATGTATTAACATAGGGCCAAATCGTTTATGGAATCAGAAACACTTAGTGTCATATAGTCTTCAAGACTTGGAGCTGGTACATTTGGTACCTCTTTAACATATAGAAGTTTCTAGGGAAACAACTCAACTACTATAAGAGTTCGGTATTCAGAAGTAATAAAAGATGCTTAAGAATAGAATCACCCCGGAGCTCTTATAATATCTAACTTACAACTAAGACGTGCCAAAAGGAAGAGAAGGCTCTATATAGTCTGTACTTTCCTTCAAGTGATCATCACATATACATTTCGTACTCGACCCATCATGGGGATCAGTGAACAGCTATGGCATCATAATCTTATTTTCATACCAAGTACCTATCAAGAGAAAAGAGAGGTAGCTTTCCACACAATACTTTTTAACACGTAGAAGCCTCAACAGGCAATATACTATTCTTGTAGGAGTTCCAATACTAAGTAGTGGATAGGGATTATGAGGCGTAATTAGAGTTTTGGGAATGGAAGTATCCCCTTATTTCACATAAAATTCACTTAAGGCTAAGATATGCCAAAAGGAAAGAAAGATAGCTTTACATACTTATTCCAAAAATATGCCAAGAGAAAGCTTCACATACCTCGTATGGACTTCTCTTAATCACGTCCATGTCGTCATCCTCCAAACCTATTTAACATAGAAGCAATGCGAGTATCAACAACCTTAAACTTTTCAGCGCCTTCAGTTGCACCTTAACATTCACGGAAACTATGTCCTTGTTCATCTCCTCGACTAGGTCTTTAATTAGTTAAGGCATTAATGAAAATTGGGCAGCACCTCTCCTATAATATGCCCTATCCAAATTTCCAATTACAGCCCTAATACCTACATCCAACCAACAACAATAACCTATAGCATATGTTTAAGCAATTCATACCAACAATATACAACATAACCTCCAAACGACTCACTCAAAACTACGATACCAAAATAGGGTTTCTAGACTTTATTTCTCAATGCCTTTAATTATACGAAATGAGAGGTTGTGTGGATGCAACCAGAAGATCCCACACCCCTTTTAGAACATATTTAGGCCCTGCAACAAACCCCCACACACCTTCAAAAGCACAGCACAAGCACAACACTTTACTTCGATGACAATTTAACTATAACGACTTCAATTTAGATTGTCTTTGATGTCAAGTAATTCTATGACATTTTCACATTTACATCAACCTATAGGGAATGTAACACACTCCATAACAACACAATAAAGTCCAAATTTGAAGGAGAAACCTTACCTTACCCGAAATTGACCAAAACTCGCCAAAATTGCATCTCAAAAACCTCTTGATGTGCTGAAATAGGGCGGACTATTTGTGTCCCTTTTCTGCTGCCCAAATTGGAATTTTATGTTTTTAAACTCCATTATATAATCATGGGATACCATGAATAATTAATTCGCAGAACGCAATTGAAGAACCCACCTTCCAAGGCCCAAAGCCGTAGCTCCCTCCTTTGCCCCTCTAGTATTTTCCTCTTTTCTTTACACACTCTTCTAGGTGTAAAGCTGAAGAAATAATTCCGTAGACATCGTAAGATACATATATACATCTCCATGTTCTTGAGGAACATTGTAGATAATTAATTCGTGGAAAAAAATTGAAGAACTTACCTTTAATTCTTCACAACCATGGCTGCCTTTCTTTTTGCTCCACATTTTTCCTCTTCTTTGGATGCTATTTTTGGATAATAAAATGAGCCCTTAGTCACAATACATGTTGATATATGTTTCCTTAAGGAGTGACACATGTCATCTCCTAAGGGCGACATGTGTCCAGCCCCTATTGGGCCAACATATATATGCTGCCAATTAGGGGCTGGCACGTGGCAGTGGGGTCCACTCCCCTAAGCAGGTGGGTCACCTACTTGACCCCAAGAAGGTGGGTCACCTGCCTACTTGAGGTGCTGCCACATGTCACCTTCCTAGGCTGCGATGTATCATCTTTTTTTTCTCTTTCCCGTGGGTTCGTAATCTCATTTTGTTTTAAGAACCCGTGTAATCCTTGCTACATAAGCTTGGTGTGTACTCAAGTGGTGTAAGTATGCAAGACTTCTAAGCTGGTATCTTGCGTAGGTAAATCGAGTCCTACGACTCGTTACTTGGCGTCTAACTTCTTTCGGATTCTTACGACCCTATTTCCAACCTTCCCTATCACGGGTTATCGCATTCTTCTTTCCTTAGAGTTATTTGATGTTTGTGGACAGTAGGGGTCTCATGGCCACTTTTAAGAAGGTTAGTAACAAGTTCCAAGGTTTAAAAGTGTGGGGTATAACATATGTTTTATGCTTTATATACTCAGTATATGTATCGCACTGACCCCCTTTCTTTGGGGGGCTGTGTTTCATGCCTGCAGGTATAGGTACACATTTTGGAAATTCGTTAGCTTAGGATTTTCACTCAGCTATATTAGGAGTGATCCACTATTTTGGATCCTAGCTTGTTGGTACTGGTCCTCCTATGTATGCATTTATTTATTCAGGGGTACGGCGGAGGCCCTGTCCCACCATATATTACCATTGACATTCTTAGAAGTCTGTAGACTTATGTATGTAGGTTGTTTGTAAGTTTGATTCAATTATGCCTATATGGAGTATAGTAAGTGTTGTTATGTTATAGCAGCCTTGTCGGCTTGCGTGCCCTTTCATGTTATGATACAAATGAAAGAGACTATGTGTATAAGAAGATATTATGACCCATTGGGGTTTTTGTGTATGGTTCTTATCTGATAGGTATGTAAACGAAGGTCTAGGATGGAACCTGGTCACGGCCTACAGGATTGGGTCGTGATAGAAGTGGTATCAGAGCAGTTCATCTTTGAATGTCTACGGATCATGTCTAGTAGAGTCTTATTTATTGGTGTGTTGTGCCTACATCTATAAACAGGAGGCTACACATTTAAGATGTTACTTTCTTTCATATCTAAGATCGTGCGATAGAGTCGAGTCATAGGGAATAAAATTCCTCATACTAACCTGTGATTTTAGTAGCAGGATAACATCAATAGAAGAAAGTAACTGACGATATTGGAAGTTATAGAGCACACAGAAAAGCAAAGGCACGTAGGAGATATGTTAGGTAAGGTGTGGAAATACGATGGACATGTAAATTTGAAAGGTAAAAGGAAAAGTAGACAGGAAAGTGTAACAGGTGCAATTCAATTGGACATATGAGGTAAGTCAACTATTTTATACTATTATTGATATTAGAAGCCCTCTGTGGCTGCGATATGATATGATATGAATATATATGTTAGCCCTGTGAGGCATTGTTGGTATTTTCTGTGTGTAGGTTTGAGATAACAAGAAATACAGAGGAAACTCTGCCCAAATTTTCCTAGAAATAAAAGGAGAATGAGAAACAAGGTTGTAGTATGCCTTGCCTATCATAAGAAGGGGATTTGACTAGACTGCGAATATGGCTGACCTCGAGGAATAAGTTAATTACTGAAGTTATAGTAATGGTAACGAGGAGGTCAATATTGGTATGGAAAAAAATCTAGAAATGATTGGTGAGACTAAGAGATGCGTTAGAGAAGACTGGTAGATCAGTATAGAGTGATATATATTAAGGCACCGACTAAATTGATACACAGGAATAAACTGTGATGAGATCTAGTTAAAAGAAGTAATAGTGTGATTAAGACAAGACCGCTATTAAAACCAAGTTGCTATGATTCTGAGTGAAATTAGAAGATATCATCGGGTAAACGATAAGGATGAAATCTCATAAGGCATAAAGAAGTATGGTGTATATATGACTCAACTGTGGAAAATAGTAAGATCTTTAGCGGATAGGGGATGTAGATTTACAAAACAACTGATGTGTTGCAAATTTATTAGGGGGACAAGTGGTATCCACTGGAATAAGGCTAGTATTATGAAAAAGCTTGAGACATAAATCATCAAAGTATAAGTGCTCCCGAGTGGAGAATTTGAAATAGTTATGAGCACGAGCTAATTATTGTTTGGGCTGAATGAAATGTGGCTTTGAATGCAATGCTATATTAAGTATATTACTCGAGTACCAGTGTTCAGACTGGATTTGGTACTCTATATTAAGGATTGTAAGTACCTCATGATTGTATTAAGGTCTCGTACATGGATACACCCTAAAGGGGGGAAGTGGATAAGAGAAATACAAGCGGGAGATGAAACCAACTGACACTACAACATTTTAATGCAAATACTCAAACTTGAAGTGAGATCCCATATTGGAACAAGCTAGCAAGATCTAAAAGCTAGCAATAGACAGATAAAAACTAAGATGATATTTGAGACAGTGCGAAGGATTATTGGGAAGGACCTTGAATAGTATGACATCAAAGGATGGGAACATACAAAAAGGGATGGATACGACAAAGGAATGATAATGAGTAACTTAAATATATTGTAAAGGACAATAAGGCCATACTTGACTAAAGGTCAAGACGTTGGCAACCGAGTTACTGGCTATTGATATTGTGATGTACAAGTAGCAAAAGAGGAAGGATAAGAAATTTCTCCTATGATAGAATATGAGAGAAATTTAAGGGTATGCAAAGGCAGCAAAACAAGTCTGACCCAAAAGAGACTGCAAGTACGTGTTAGTACAATGACACATGTAGAGCAGAGTAAGCCAAGAGTAGGAAAGACTAACTAGAATTGCACGCACTTTCTACAAATAGTACACGAATAGTATGAAACCTATGAATATTGGTACGATAAGAATGAGACCGAGTGGTTACTCGATAAAAAGAAGTCGGTAATATCAATATGATTGTAGTGTGATGGGTGCTAAGAGAACTAGAAGAAAGATCTGAGTAAGAGCATAGTAGGACATGCCTAGAGTGTTATAAGTTGAATTAAGAGAAATTATGCTATAGCTTAAACAAAATGGATCATCAGAAGCTTGATAGCTTATTACAGGGGATGTAAATCCTAACTCGGAAATAAAAAGCAGTTAATATGAATTATAGTACAGGCTGACCTCGCATTCTGTGAAAGTATGAGTTCATAGGGGTTATGGTAGATAGGCTGACAGAATTAACCCATTTTCTTCCAGTTAGGAAGAAATATTTAGCTAAAGAATATGAAAGGTTATATGACAAGGAAATAGTAAGCCTTCACAGAGTTCCCACATCTATTATCTTAGACAGGGAAGTTTAATTTATGTCTAACTTCTGGAGATCATTCCAGGAGGGATTAGGAACATAGGTTAATCTTGGTATATCATTTCAACCCCATACTAATGGACAAGCCAAGCGTACTATCCAGATACTAGAAGGTATATTGCGGGCCTGCATTACAGACTATAGGAATAGCTGGGATTACTATTTGCTACCTAGTGAATTTACGTATAATGATAGTCATCATTCTAGTATCCAGATGGCACCGTATAAGGTTGTGTAGGACAGGAAATGTAGTTCACCTATTGGTTGGGTTGATATTGGTGAAGCACGATTGACAGGCCCAGAAATGCCTCAACAGACTTTGGAGTAGACAGAAGTCATACGCAGATAATCGACATTGACATTTAAGGTTTAAAGTTGGGTATTAGGTATTCTTGAAAGCATCATCAGTGAAAGATGTAATGAGACTTGACAAGAAAGAGAAACTTGGCTCGAGGTACATTGGCCCTTATCCAATCATTTGTAGGATAGGCAGCATTGCCTATGAGTTGGACCTACCATCGGATTTGGAAGCAGTACACCTAGTCTCTCATATGCCAAGATTTCACAAAGGTATAAGTGACCCTAACCGAATATTTCCTGTGGAGGAGATCTACGTAACAAGGAGTTATCCTATGAGGAGCAATCTATCGCCATCTTGAATTGGCAAATTGGAAGGTTGCGAACTAAGGACATAGCTCCCATCAAAGTGTGTTATGAGACAAAGATAAAGAAGAAATATCTGTATTGGTTCCCTACATCTACAGATGACCTAAACTCCTAAATTGATTGGGTTGATAAATAAGAGGCCTATGGAGGACAACTTTTATGGAGAATTCCCAAAGTCCTTGTAAGACCTTATGAGATTAATTAACATTCAAGGAAAAATGTTCTAAAGGGGGAAATGATGTTATGCCCCACACTTTTGGTACTTGGGAACACCTATCTAGCTTCTGTAAAGCTATCATGTGATCCACATTATCTATAACGTTACTAAATAACTCTAAGGAAGGGAGGATATGATGCCCCATAATAGGAAAGATTGAAAATAAGGTTATAGGAATTTGAAGGAGTTGGAGGCTAAGTAATGAGTCATAGGACTCGACTTACTTGCGTAAGCTACCGACATGGACATCTTACATAACTAAGTACTTGAGATCAAGCTTAAGTAGCAAGGAATACATAGGCTCTTAAAGTGAGACGAGATTACGAACCCACAAAAAAGAAGCAAGTAGGTGACAAGTAGGTGATGCACCTACCTGGACCAATTAGGTGACCCACCTACTTGGAGTGGACCCCACGCTGCCACGTGGAAGCCAAGGATTGGGTGCATGGCGTAAGGTGGTGCCCTAAGGGCTAGACACATGTCACCCCTAGGGGATGCCATATGTCACTTTCCAAAGGAAGGTATATATTCTTAATTTTATGACCAAACCCTCATTTTCAGCATCTTATACTTGGAAATTTTGAGAGGAAAACCTAGAGAAAAAGAAAGAGGAGCTATGGCCAAGCTCCTCCAAGGTATGCCTCGAATTTTCATTCTGTAAATTAATTATATAAGGGATTCTTTGAGTAAGGAACAGTGTTTAATAATGTAAATTACTTATTTGGGGCAGCAAGGAAGGGTAACGAGTAGTCCACTACTTTTCAGTCGCGGTAGAGAGCTTCCGAGGCATGTTTTGGCAAGGTAAGGTTCTCTCTTTCGAGTTGGAGTTAATGAAGTTTTTATGGAGTATATTACTTGTGTTACATGAAATTGGAAGTAGGAAAAATTTCATAAGTAGGCTGGAAGTTGTGAACAAATGAAATTAAAGTGGTTCTAGCCAAGTTAAAGTTTTTAAGGTTGTATAGTGTTGTTGCGATTATGGCGTAGTGTTTGGAGATGATTTAATGGTGTGTTGAAGGATGGAACATGGGTTAAAAGAGGTGTGTGTTCTTCTGGTTGCATCCACCTAACTCTTTGTTCCGCGTGATTAAAGATTTTATGAATTAACGATTGAAAACCTTATTCTGGAGTCGTAGTTTTGAGCGGGTTGTTCGGGACTTGTTTTGTGTAATATTGAAGTGGTATAATTGTGTATTGGCTGCTGATTGTTGTTGTTGGTTGGCTTTAATAATTGAATATTTAATTGGGAGTTTGGATAGGGCAAGTTATAGAGGAGATGCTACCCGAATTCCGTTAACTTCTTAACTAACTAATAGACTAGTTGAGACTAGTCGAGAAAGGCGAATAAGAAATTGATTCCTATGGGTTCTTGGTTGTGGATTTAGAAGTTGGAAAGTGAAAGATACCCTTTCTTCTCTTTTGGCAGGTCTAAGATGTAAGTATTATGTATGTGAAATAGGAAGTTATTCCATTCTTAAAGCTTTGAGTATGAGTTAAGACTCTTGTTCACTTCCTACTGATTAGAACTATTACACCCCACACTTTTAAACTTGGATTGTCTCTTAAGTTCCTTAGATATTATCATGAGAGCAGTACAAGCTATGACACTATCAAATGACTCTTAGGAAGTGAGAATGTGATACCCCGTAGTAGAGAAGGTTGGAAATAGAGTCTTAAGGATCCAGAAGGAATTGGAGCCCAAGTAATGAGTCGTAGGACTCGATTTACCTATGTAAGCTACTAACTTAGAAGTCTTACATACCTAAGATATTTGAGTACATACCAAGCTTGCGTAACACGGATTACATAGGCTCTTAAAATAAGATGAGATTACGAACTCACGAGAAAAAGAAAAAAAAGACACGTGGCAGCCAATGAGGGAGCCCAATAGGGGCTGGACACGTGTCCACCTTAGGGTATGCCACTTGTCACCCCCCTAAGACCACCTATATATGTATATTATCCATTGAACTTCAGCTTTCATTCATTAAACTTCAGCAAAAAAAGTCAAGAACAAACCCTAAACTTGGAGAGAAAAGTGTGGCGGCTAGGAGGAAAAAACTAGGTAAGTTCTGATTTCGTTCCGTAAATTAATTATCCAACATATACCAAAATGATATGAAGGTATTATAAGTATAAAATCATGGCTTGTTGCAGCCAAAATGGATAGCAAATAGTCCACACAGTTTCAACACAACTAAAGAAGTTCTGAGGCGTAATTTTGGCTAGCTTTGGCCAATTTTGGGTAAGGTAAGGCTTCTCCTTTAAATTTAGACTTTATGGGGTTATTATGTAGTGTATTATCTACCATTTATACTTCTTTAAGTATATAAAAGGTCATGGAAATGCTCGATGATAGAAACGATCGAAATTAAAGTCGTAGTAGTTAAATTATAGTCAAAATGAAGCATTGTGTGCGTGAAGGCTGCTGCTGGTTGTGTGTGTGTGTTGAAGGGTCCTAAATGTGTCCTAAAAGAGGTGTGGGAGATTATGGTTGCATACACACGACCCCCCGACTTCGTACGATTAAAGGTTTTGCAAAACAGAAACTAAAAACCTTATTTTGGTATCGTAGTTTCGAGCGAGTCATTTGGAGTTTATGTGGTATAAGATTGATGTGAATTGTATATATATGTGCTGCAGGTTATTGTTGTTGGTTGACTGTAGCTATTAGTAGTATAATTGGAAATTCGGATAGGATACATTATAGGGGAGATGCTGCCCGATTTTCGCTAACTCTTTAACTAGTTAAGGAACTAGTCGAGAAGGCAAGCGAGGAAATGAGTTCTATGAATACTCGAAGGTAATATAAGGCGATGAAAAGTCTAAGGTTGTTGATACTTGCATTTCTTCCATGTTAAATAGGTTTGGAGGACGACGACGTGAACGTGATTAAGGGAAGTCCGTAAGAGGTATGTAAGTCTATTCTTCTTTATTTTGACATGTCTTAGATATAAGTTATAAATGGTTTATATATGAAACATGGGGATAGTTCCATTCGTAAAGCTCTGAGTATAGTTCGTAGTTCTCATCCACTTTGTAATGGTAGAACTCCTGAAATAGTTGAGTTATTGCCCTTTTAGGCTTCTATATGATAAAAGGTAATATATGTAGAGTCTATTGCTTTTTTCTTTTGGGATGTCTTAACTGTAAATGAAATGAGATATGATATGAGTGTAGAGGTAGTTTCAGTTGTAAGTTCCGAGTATAACTCATAACTCGAGTTCACTCCTAAATGCTAAGGCTCTTAAGGTAGCCGAGCTATTACCCTCAAACCTGCTATACGTGAGATAGTAATTGGACACACAGGAAACATGAAATATAACTCTTATTCACTTCTTGATACTGAAGCTCCTATTCCCAAGTTCTGAATAAGCTATATCTCTCCTATTCACTTATTGGCGGGAAAACTCTCATCGTAGTTGAGCTACCTTCCCTGAACCATCTATATGTCGATTAGTAGTAGGGATATAAGCTCCCACTCCTAGGAACTCTGTGATGAAAGATGTCCCTAATTTCCTTAAGCCGATTGGCATTAACCTAAAATGTGTCTACAACTCCTGAGACTTCACTTAATGTAGCCCTAGGGGCACTCAAAGGGCACCTGAGATGATTATTATCTTGATCCATGAATGATAGTCTGTATGACTAGATTATTAAGTTTCAGATAATGATCCACCTGTGCATGGTTGATAATGACACCGAGACCCATAAAGGGCTAGGTATGGTATATGATAATGACACCGAGTCCCATAAAGGGTCGGGTATAGTATATGATAATGACACCGAGTCCCATAAAGGGCCGGGTATGGTATATGATGATTATGACACCGATCCCCATAAAGGATGGGTACGGTATATGATGATTATGACACCGAGCCCCATAAAGGGCCAGGTACATATATGATGATTATGACACTGAGTCCCCTAATAGGCCCGATACGGTATATGATGATATGATTATAACACCGAGACCCATAATGGGCCAAGTGTGGTATGATAAGATATGATGCTATGAGAGGGTAAGGGTACGATATGGATGTGCACTACTCCCTTCACTGAGTCCCTCACTAAAGGGCCAGATATAATAGATAAGCATACACATGAAAATATAGTAATGTACTGGTAAGGTATGAAACGATGTCGTATACGATGGTATGATGCCGTATACGTTAGTATGGTAACACCGAGTCCCATGGTAGGTCGGGAGTGATATATGAGGGTGATATACATGCCCTCTTTTCATTGGATGCAAGTATAGTGAACTCTTAACTGTCATACTTATTTCCTGCATCCCTATTTCAGTTGTTATCTCAGTTATGTATTGTTATGCTTTATATACTTAGTACATATATCGTACTGACCCCTCTTCTTTAGGGGCTGCATTTCATGCCCGCAGGTGAAGATGCATGCTTTGGGGATCCGCCAACTTAGGGTTCAACTCGGTAAATTTGGGAGAAGCCCCATTGAATCAGAGCCAAGCCTTTAGGTATTAGACCTTCTATGTATATATTTGTATATTCAGGGGTACGGCGGGGGCCCTATCCCTCCATATATTGCTGTTACTATTCTTAGAGGTCTATAGACATATGTATGTGGGTTGTTTGTGAGTTCGTTTTGATTGTGCCTATAAAAAATGTTGTAAATGTTTTTATGTTACAGCAGCCTTGTCGGCTTGCATGCCCTTTCATGATATGGTTCGAATGGAAGGGGCCACACGTACACAAAAAAAGTTTTAACTCATTGGGATTTTGTAAGTAGTATCACTTTGTGCATAGCTCAATTTGACTATAGCAGATAGGTATGTATATGGGGGTCAAGGTCGGACCCCAGTCACGGCCTACGGGGTTAGGTCGTGACAAGAACTCCTGCAATAGTTGAGTTATCGCCTTGTAAGTCTTCTATGTGAGGAAAAGTAGTATATGTAGAGCTTATCATTTAGTTGATTTTGCCCATTCATGTATGCTATTATTATTACTTTACTGTCTTGGATTAAGTTGCTGGTCTTCTACCCTGACATTCCGTTACTAGCAGTTTTGGGATATGGGTCGGCTTGCCTACTTGTGGGTCATAGTAGGCACCATCATGACCTGAAAAATCAGGTTGTGACAATAAGTTCTCAAATGACTCTCATAAGGGCTCGTCTTGATATTTTATCCCCCAAAAAAAGTCTTACAAAAATACCCTCTATTCGTTCAATGAAAATTTCTTGGGCAATGTTTCCCTTCAAACCTAATAAAATAAAGGAGACTTGTATTTAATAAATAAATGAAACAAAAAATTAATTTTTTTCCTTTTCTCTTTTTCTGTTTTTCTTCTCGTTTCAGTCTTCTTTTTTTCCTTGTGTTTTTTTATTCTTTTTTCTTACATTTTTCTTTCTTGTCCATCTATTTCATTCTTTCTTTTTTTAATATTTTTTTCTTTTCCTTCTAATTTTTTCTTTATTTCCTTTTTGTCTTTTTTTTTGCTTATCTTTATTTTCTTCTTTCTTTACATTTTTTTCTTTCTTTCTTTTTTCATTGGTGAAACCTAAAACACTATTTGTTTTATACATTTTGTATTTTTTTAAAAATAAATTCATCTCTACATTCAAGTGCCAATGCTCAATACAATTATTTTTTCATATTTTCTCTTTAAAATTTAATATATAAAATTATTTATATAATGTTTGAAATTTAATGAGATAATCTATAATTAATTTATTAGAGGAAATACTTAGCCCAAATACTTTCAAAGAACAAGTCATGTGTAATGACCCTCGAGGTCATTTTCTCTATAATGCTTTCTTTTCATCATTTAGAGTTTTATTGTAGCGACCTCAAGTCATTTATGACTTGCTATCACTAATTGTTCAATCGCCTAGGAATTCATTTAGTTTTTATGCATGCTTTTGTGTTTTGGAGCTTTTGCTTGAATAATTGACTTTAGTTAAAACTTATGGTAAATAGCCTCATAGTGGAATTCTAACGGCTCCATTAGATCCGAAATATTGAGTTTAATGTGGAAGGACCTTATGTACAGTTCCCAAAGCTTTTAGTCTAATCCCAAGCCCCTTGTGAAAATTGGTTTAAAATGGAGTTTATGCATGGGACCCACTTTTTATCAAGACGACCTCGGTTGGAGTTTTGGTACCTCTATTGACTCCAAATTATCATTTCTGAGTTGATTACAAATTTAGGTTGCATTGATGGAACCTCGAGGAAATTTTGAGGGTCCAGTGGAGACTTGGTATTTTAACCCCAAGTGCTGGTGTAGGCGCTCCGGTAAAGCTTAGGGTTTCTCTTGTGGAGCCTCTCTTGCGGTGAGCTGGTCACACCTGCGAGGGTGCCGAGGTCAGCTCGCCTCCGCTCCTACAGTTTCATACATGCGGTTGGGTCCGCTCTTATAGAGATGATGGGTCATGTTGACTATCGCTTTTGTAGATCTTGTTCCACACCTATGTCTTTTCACCTGCGACATCGGGGTTGCGATGCGGCAATTATAGTGACTTAAATCATTGAAGGCTGTAATATAAAGTAGAGTATTTGGGGAGAATCAGGTATCGTTGGTTGGAGGTAAATTGTTATGTCCCATACTTTTGTACTTCGAAAATCTTTATTAAACTTCTTAAAGGTGGACACGTGACCAATATCATTATAAGGTTATCAAATAACTCTAAGGAATGGAGGATGTGATGTACCATAAGTGAAAAGGTTGGAGATAGGGTTATAAGGATTTGAAATAAGTTAGGCGCCAAAATAACAAATCGTGGGATTTGACTTACTTGCGTAAGATACCAACTTGGATGTCTTACATATTTAAGCTACTGGTGTACATGTTGAGCTTGTGTAGCAAGGATTACATAGGTTCTTAAAGTGAGACGAGATTACGAACCCATAAAAGAGGCGAAAGGAGTCATAGCACCTACTCAGAAGCAAGAAGGTAATGCACCTACTTAGACTAAGTAGGTGATCCACCTACTTGGACCAAGTAGGTGACACACTTACATGAGGTGGACCCTACGCTGCCATGTGGCAGCATATGATTGGCTACATAGCGTAAAGTGGCGCCCTAGGGAGCTGCCACATATCCCTTCATATATATATATATATATATATGTGTGTGTGTGTGTGTGTATGGTGCTGAATAATTCTTTATTCTTCCTTAGAACAACAAAAAAAGAAAGAGAAAGAAGGAGACAAAAACGTAGAAGGCTAGAGGGAGGCTACGGGTTTGGCCCTTTTGAGGTAAGCCTCCGACTTCCGTTTTATGAATTAATTATCTAGGCTATAAAAAAATGAAATGAATGTGTTATTAAGTTAAATTTATGTTTTGGATCAGCACCGAAGGGATAAAAAACAGCCCCAAACAGTCCGCTAATTTTCAGCGCGCTAAGAAACTTCCAAGGCTAGTTTTGACAAGTTTTGGATAAGGTAAGGTCATTATTTTTAATTTGGATTTTATGGTGTTGTTATGGAGTGTATTAAAAATATTTTATGTGTCTAGAAATATGAAAATTCCCTTAATATACTTGACGTTGGAAATAATCTAAATTGGAGTCATTATAGTTAAATTGTAGTCGAGTAAGGTGTTGTGCTTATGGTGCTGAGGATGTAGGTGGAGTTATGGTGTGTTGCAGGTCTGTAACACGTTCTAAATTAGGTGTGGGTGCTTCTGGTTGAAGCCACATAACCCTCCATTACGTATGATTAAAGGTTTCACAAAATATAGACTAGAAACCCTATTTTGGATATCGCAATTTTGAGCGAGTCGGTTGGAGTTTGTATTATGTAATGTTGATGTGAATTGCTTGTATATATTCTGTAGGATGTTTTTGGTTTGATTTATTTATTAAGGATGTAATTTGAAATTCGGATAGGGCATGTTATAGGGGAGGTGCTGCCCGATTTCCATTAATTCCTTAACTAACTAAAAGACTAGTCGAGAAAGGCGGATAAGAAATTGATTCCTATGGGTTCTTGGTTATGGATTTAGGAGATGGAAAGCTTAAAGTAACTAACATTAGTATTACTTTCATGTTAAATAGGTTAAACGAGTACCGAAGCAAGCTTGAATGCGATTAATCCATAACAGGTATGTAAAGATTATCTCATCTTTTCTTTTGGCATGTCTTCAAGTTAAGTAATGAATGATATGAGCTTGATGGTAAATCTACTCATAAATGCTAAGAATAATTCACGTCCCTTACCTACTTCTTGATGAAAGCACTTTTACAGTAGGTGAATAAGGGCTTCTTAAGACTTTCCATATGTTAGGAAGTGATGAGTATCTAAAGCTATCCTTCTTTTCTCTTGGCATGTCTTAGCCATAAGTAATGGATTTATGAAATCTGGGGGTAATTCCATTCATAGAACCCTGAGTATGATTCATAATTCTTATCCACTGCTTGATATGAAAACTCCTGCAATAGTTGAGTTGTTTCCTTTGAAGTCTTCTACGTGTTGAAAAATAGTATACGTAAAGCCTACCTCTCCTTTCTTTTAGAATGTATTAAATGTAAGTGAATTGATATATGATATGAGTTTGAAGGGAGTTTTATTCATAAGTTTCGGACGTAACTCATGAATTGTGTTCGCTCCTGAATGCTAGAAGTCCTAAAGTATTTAAACTACTACCCTCGAGCATTCTATATGTTGAGTAGTGACTGAGTACGTAAGCTCCTATTTCTAAAGACTCTGTGATGATGAATATCTCTGATTGCATAAGTTGTGTAGCATTATCTTGATGCAAGTATATGATTCCTGATACTCCATTTGGTATGACCCCTAATGGCATTTAGAGAATACTTGAGATAATGATCATTTTGATCATCAAATGATAGTTCATGATGATTATTATACGTAGTCTCAGATGATGAGCTAATTGTATATGGTGACTCACTACTTTAGTCATGCCCAAATGATGGCTTGAGGCAAAACTATTAAGACATGACTAGTATTGAGGGCAAAACTCATAGTGAGCCCTAACATCAATTCAAGGAGGTAAGAGATAATATAGAGCCTGCATGAAGACTAGTGGGACAATGCTAAGACATTAGCTAGGCTGATCAAAGTACCTACTCAGGTTCATGTAAAGATTGCAATATGATGTAGGGAAAGAGAACTAGAAAGAAGAACTGAGTAAAGGCACAGTAGAATATGCCTGTAGTGTTGCAAGTTGGGGTAGAGAAGTTGTACGACAACGTAAAAAAAATTGGGCATCAGAAGCCTGGTAGCCTATTACAAGAAATGGAAATCCCGACATGGAAATAAAAAACAGTTAATATGGATTATTGTATAGGATGACCTCGCATTCTATGGAAGCATGAGTTTAGATGGGTTATGGTAGATAGGTTGACAGAATTGACCCATTTTCTTCTAGTTAGGAAGACATATTCAGCTAAGGGTTATGCGAGATGATATATTAAGGAAACATTAAGATTTCACAAAGTTCCCATATCTATTATCTCACACATGAAAGTTCAACTTACAGCTAACCGCTAGAGATCATTCCGAAAGGGGTTGGGAACACAGGTTCCCTATGTCTACAAGAAGTCTAAACTCCTAGATTAGTTGAGTTGATGAATAAAAGGGACTATGGATGACAACTATTATGAAGAATTCCTAAAGTCTTCGCAAGACCTTATGAAACTAGTTAACATTCGAGGATGAATGTTCTAAAGGGGGAAAAATGTTATGCCCTATACTTTTGTACTTAGAAAAGCTTTCTTAAACTTCTTAAACATGGCCACATGACCAAGATCAACTATAATGTTGTAAAATAACTCTAAGAAAGGGAGGATGTGATGCGCCATAAGTGGGAAGGTTGAAGATAAGGTTATAAGGATTTAAAACAAGTTGGGGGCCAAAATAACAAGTCATGGGACTCGACTTACTTACGTAAGCTACCAACTTGGACGTCTTACATACTTAAGATACTGGTGTACATGTTGAGATTGTGTAGCAAAGATTATATAGGTTCTTAAAGTGAGATGAGATTACGAACCCATGGAAGAGGTAAAAGGTGGCATAGCACCTACTCGAAAGCAAGCGGGTGATGCACCTACTTGGACTAAGTAGGTGATGCACCTACTTGGACAAAGTAGGTGACACACCTACTTGAGGTGGACCCTATGCTTCCATGTGGCAGCATATGATTGGCTATGTGGCGTGAGGTGGCACCCTAGGGGGCTACCACATGTCACCCCTAGAGGGATGCCACATGTACCTTCATATATATATATATGTGTGTGTGTGTGTATGGTGCTGAATAAGTCTTTATTCTTCCTTATAACGACAAAACAAGAAAGAGAAAGAAGGAGAGAAAAACGTAGAAGGTTAGAGGGAGGCTACGGGTTTGGCCCTTTTGACGTAAGCCTCTGACTTTCATTCCGTAAATTAATTATATTGGTATAATATGATGAAATTAAGGTGTTATTAATTTAAATTATGTTTTTTAGCAGCACCGAAGGGATAACAAACAGCCCCAAATAGTCCGCTAAATTTCAGCGCGCTAAGAAACTTCCTAAACTAGTTTTGACAAGTTTTTGGATAAGGTAAGGTCATTCCTTTTAATTTGGAGTTTATGCTGTTGTTATGTAGTGTATTAAACATCTTTTATGTGGATTTATATATTAAAATTCCCTAAATATACTTATCGTTGGAAACAATCTAAATTGGAGTCGTTATAGTTAAATTGTAGTCGAGTAAGGTGTTGTGCTTCTGGTGATGCGGATGTAGGTGGTGTTATGGTGTGTTTCAGGGATGGAACAAGTTCTAAAATAGGTGTGGTTTCTTCTATTTTCATCCACATAACCCTCCATTACGTATGGTTAAAAGTTTCACAAAATAGAGACTAGAAACCCTTTTTTGGATATTGCAATTTTGAGCGAGTCGGTTGGAGTTTGTATTGTGTAATGTTGATGTGAATTACTTGTATATATGCTGCAGGATGTTTTTGGTTTGATTTAGTTATTAGGGATGTAATTTGAAATTTGGATAGGGCATGTTATAGGGGAGGTACTGCCTGATTTCCATTAATTCCTTAACTAACTAAAAGACTAGTCGAGACTAGTCGAGAAAGGCGGATAAGAAATTGATTCCTATGGGTTCTTGGTTATGGATTTAGGAGATGGAAAGCTGAAAGTAACTAACATTAGTATTACTTTCATGTTAAATAGGTTAAAGGAGTACCGAAGCAAGCTTGAATGTCTTCAAGTTAAGTAATGAATGATATGAGCTGGAGGGTAAATCTACTCATAAATGCTAAGAATTATTCACGGCCCTTACCTACTTCTTGATGAAAGCACTTTTACAGTAGGTGAAGAAGGGCTTCTTAAGCCTTTCCATATGTTAGGAAGTGATGCGTATCTAAAGCTATCCTTCTTTTCTCTTGGCATGTCTTAGCCATAAGTAATGGATTTATGAAATGTGGGGGTAATTCCATTCATAGAACCCCAAGTATGATTCATAATTCTTATCCACTGCTTGATATGAAAACTCCTGCAATTGTTGAGTTGTTTCCTTTGAAGTCTTCTACGTGTTGAAAAACAGTATACGTAAAGCTTATCTCTCCTTTCTTTTAGAATGTATTAAATGTAAGTGAATTGATATACGATATGAGTTCGGAGGGAGTTTCATTCATAAGTTTTGGACGTAACTCATGACTCGTGTTCGCTCATGAATGCTAGAAGTCCTAAAGTAGTTGAACTACTACCCTCAAGCCTTTTATATGTTGAGTAGTGACTGAGTACGTAAGCTCCTACTTCTAAAGACTCTGTGATGATAAATGTCTCTGATTGCATTAGCATTGTAGCAATATCTTGATGCAAGTATATGATTCCTGAGACTCCATTTGGTATGCAAGTATATCTTGTAGCAATACTTATTTCCTGCATTCCTAATTCTGTTGTAATATCATTTATGCTGTGTTATGCTTTATATACTCAGTACATATATCATACTGACCCTCCTTTCTTAGTGGGGGGATGCATTTCACGCCCGCAGGTACAGATATTCATTTTAGGGATCCGCCAACTTAGGATTTCCACTCAGCTATGTCAGAACTGCTCTACTATTTTGAAGTCTAACTTTTGGTGCTGATCTTCTAATGTATATGTATGTTTATTCAGGGGTACGGTGGGGGCCCTGTCCCACCATATGTTGATGTTACTATTCGTTTTCCTAGAAATAAAAGGAGAATAAGATACAGGGTTGTAGTATGCCTTGTCCATAATGAGAATGAGATTTGACTATACTACAAGTATGTCTGAACTCGAGAAGTAAGTTAATTACTAAAGTGATAGTAATGGTAACGAGGTCAATATTGGTATGAGAAAACTTAAGAGTAAGTAAAGGAAGAGAAACAAGTATGATAAAATAGACTGCAACTGCGTGTCAGTATAATGAAATGTGTGGAGCAAAGTAAGCCAAAAGCAGGAAAGGCTCTGACGAAAATGGAACGCACTTGGTACAAATTGTACAAGAATAGTTATGCAACCTATGAATGTTGGTTGGCTGTATGTATTAGGTGTATAATTGGAAACTTAGACAGGGCACATTAGAGGGGAGATGCTGCCCAAGTTTGGTTAATGCCTTAACTAGCTAAAGGACTAGTTGAGAAGACGAGTGAGGAAATAAGTTCTATGAATACTCATATGTAACTTAAGACGCTAGAAAGTTGAAGATTGTTGATGCTCGGATTGATTTCATTTTAAATAGGTTCAGGAGATGATTAGGCGAATGTGTTAAGAGTAACCCGTACGAGGTATGTAAAGCTAACGTTTCCTTCTTTTGGCATATTTTGGCATAAGTATATAAAACCTATCTTTTCTTTCTTTTGGGCATGTCTTAGATTTAAGTGACAAATGATATGTGTATGAAGCTTAGGGTAACTCTGTTCATGAGCTCTGAACATGATTCATGATGCATAATTCGTGTTCACTTTTGAATGTTAAAGACTCTTAAAGTAGTTAAGCTCCCATTCCTCAAGTCTTCTATATTGAAAAGTAGTGTATGTAAAGTTATTCTCTCTCTCTTTTGGCATGACTTAGATGTAAGTATTACGTATATGAAGTTGAAGTTATTCTACTCTTAAAACTGTGAGTGTAAGTTAAGGTTCTTATTCACTTCTCGATATTAGAACTCCTGCGATAGTTGAGTTATGGACTTGTAAGTTGTCTACATGACTAACAGTAGTACACGTGAAGCCTATTCCTTCCCTCTCTTGAAATCGTTAAGGTAAGTACGATACATGTACTGAGTATATAAAACATACCACAACATAAATGAGATTACAATAGAATTAGGAATACAGGAAACAAGTATAACATTTAATAAATCACTACACCTGCATCTTATAAAATGAGGGCATGTATATCATCCTCCTATATCATACCCGACCCACTATGGGACTCAGTGTCACAAAGGTGTCATGACCCAACCCCATGGGCCGTTACTGGGGTCCGACCTTAACCCCCGTATATGTATCTATCAGATATAAAAACCAAACACATGAACCAAGTGGGTGATAAAATATTTATACACGTGCAGCCTCTTTCATTTGCATCATGTCATAAAAGGGAAAGCCAGCCGATAAGATTGCCATGGCATAGTAATATTTACAACATATCGTACAACTATAATCACAAAAAACTCACACATTACCCACATATATATGTCTACAGACCTCTAAGAATAGTAACGGTAACATATGGCGGGACAGGCCCCCCGCCGTACCCCTGAATAAACAAACATATATATATCAAATGACCAGTATCAAAAGTTAGGCTCCGGAATAGTGGAGCACTTCCAACATCGCTTAGTAGAAACCCTAAGATGGTGGATCTCCAAAATGAACATCTATACCTGCGGGCATGAAACACAGCCCTCCGAGGAAATGGGTGTCAGTACGATATACATGTACTGAGTATATAAAGCATAAAATACCATAATTGAGACAATAGCTGAAATAGGGGTGCAGGGGGCAAGTATAACATTTGGCCATTTACCATACCTGCATTTTATAAAACAAAGGCATACATGCTATCATTGCATACCACATTTGGCCCATTCGGGGACTTGTGTAATAACTATATCATTTTGTCATCATAAGAATATATATACCCTTAGCACTGTAGAATGTACAGCCCGATCCATGTATATAGAAAATACACACCGAGGAACGACGGCCCGGTCCACATATCTTATAATAATGCTGAGGAATGATGGCCCAATCTGGATATCGCATAATAATGCTGAGGAACGACGACCCAATCCATATATCTAGAGCCTAGCTTTTTGTGTAGATCTTCTAATGTATATGTATGTTTATTCAGGGGGACGGCGGGGGACCTGTCTTGCCATATGTTGATGTTACTATTCTTAGAGGTCTGTAATCACGTGTATGTGGGTTAAGTGTAAGTTGTCTCAATTGTGCCTATACAACGTGTTTTAAATATTTTGATGTTATGGCAGCCTTGTCGGCTCGTGTGCCCTTTTATGATATGGTACGAATGAAAGAAGCTACATGTACATGAAAAAGATTTTGACCCATTGGGGTTTTTCTGTGTAGCATCACATTATTCAGAGTTCAACTTGACTATAGCTGATAGGTATATATACGGGGATCCAGGTTGGACCCTAGTCGCGGCCTACGGGGTTGGGTCGTGATAGAAGTGGTATCAGAGCGGTTCATCCTCGGAGTGTCTACAGACCGTGTCTAGTAGAGTCTTGTTTATCGATGTGTTGCTCGCCATATCTATAAACAAGAGGCTATAGGACATTTAGGATATTATCTTTTTTTTCATATCTCAGATCGTGCGATAGAATCTAGTCATAGGAAGTGAAATTCCTTATAACTAACCTCTGATTTCAGCAGAATGACAACATCGATAGAAGAAAGTGACTGATAATATTGGAAGTTACAAAGCACGCAGGTAAGCCAAGGCAAGAAAGATATATGCCAAGTAAGGTATTGAAATACGATTGATATGTAAAGTCAAAAATTAAAAGAAAAAGTAGACGGAAAGTCTGACAGATGCAGTTTGAGTTTGACATACGAGGTAAGTCCATTATTTTATATTATTGTTAATATTGAAAGCCTTGTGTAGCTGTGATATGAGATGATATTGAAAGCCCTGTGTGGCTGTGATATGATATGAATATATATATATATATATATATATATATATATATATATATATATGTTGGCCCTATGAGGCATTATTGGTAATGTCCTGCATACAGGTATTGAGATAGAGAGAAATACAAAGGAAACTCTGCTCAAATTTTCCTAGAAATAAAAGGAGAATGAGATACAGGGTTTTTGTATGCCTTGTCCATAATAAGATGAGATTTGACAAAATTACGAGTATGGCTGACCTCGAGAAATAAGTTAATTACTGAAGTAATAGTAATGGTAATGAGGAGGTCAATATTGGTATTAAAAAACTTAA
Source organism: Solanum dulcamara (assembly GCF_947179165.1). Taxonomy (NCBI): domain Eukaryota; kingdom Viridiplantae; phylum Streptophyta; class Magnoliopsida; order Solanales; family Solanaceae; genus Solanum; species Solanum dulcamara. Next base: position 55,138,754 of record NC_077245.1, read on the forward strand.
GAGTAAGTAAAGGAAGCAAAACAATTATGATAAAATAGACTGCAACTGTGTGTCAGTACAATAAAATATGTGGAGCAGAGTACGCCAAAAGAAGGAAAGGCTATGACTAAAATGGAACGCAGTTGGTATAAATTGTACAAGAATAGTTATGCAACCTACAAATATTGATATGTTAAGGGTGAGATCAAGTGGTTACTTGATAAAAACAATAAGAATTCAATAACAACAGGGTGATTTCAATATTTGGGATACATCAAAGGGAAGTATAAGATGGCTTGAGGTAAAACTATTGAGACATGACTAGTATTGAGGGAAAAAGCCATAGTGAGCCCTGACATCAATTGAAGGAGGTAAGAGATAATATAGAGCTTGCATGAAGACTATTGGGAAAATGCTAAGGCATTAACTAGGCTGATCAAAGTACCCACTCAGGTTCGTGTAAAGATTGCAATATGATGTAGGGAAACAGAACTAGAAAGAAGAGATGAGTAAAGGCACAATAGAATATGCCTGTAGTGTTGCAAGTTGGGGTAAGAGAAATTGTATGACAATGTAAAAAAATTGGGCATCAGAATCCTGGTAGCTTATTACAAGAAATGAAAATCCCGACATGGAAATAAAAAGCAGTTAATATGGATTATTGTACATGTTGACCTCGCATTCTACGGAAGCATGAGTTCAGATGGGTTATGGTATATATGTAATGCCCCAAATTATTTAAGCTAATTTTCACATTAAATTGGTTATTTCTTGATGATATGATCAACTTCTACTGACTTGAATTTTGTTACGGGGAAAAAATGTTTTATTCTAGCTATGTTTTCGGGTAATCAGACTTAGGGAGGCCATAAACCCTTTATAATTTGGAAATTTGGGAAATATTATAAAATGAAAGTTCTAGATAATTGAAATACCTTTCCAACCATAGGTTGTGGGATTATATGCGCATCGGAATAAAATGTTATAGACGTTTTAACGCAGAAAGGTCAAGCAGGGTGATGATTTTGGGCCCAACCCAAATCCAAGTCGGGTCAGAAGCATTTTCTTTGACATTTAAAGGATAAGTTCATCTTATCTCTTCCATTATAGACCATAAATTTCTAGAACATCATAGAAAAAGAGGGAAAGAGAGAGCTTCTAGGCTAAAAAGCCATTTTCTACCCAAATCCGAGTCTTGAATTCTAAAGCTCATGAAGAGAAAGGCGTTGCACGTTACGTTGTCTTCACTTTGAGCTAAAAATCAGCTAGTTAGGAGTGTGTTGTCATATTTGCTGCACACCTAAGGTAAGATTGAGGTTCTTTTTCTTGTTAACAAGCTTGTTTAGATATTTAATGGATTAAAACGGAGGAAGTAGCGTTGTAAACTTGTTTGTTGCTTTGTTGAGACTTATGGATTAGGGGATGTTTTGGTTGGATTAAATGAGTGGAATTAGTTAAGTTATGATGTATAATGATTGTTGATATTGTTGTTGATATTGTTGATAAGTAGTTGTTGTCGAAATTAGGGGAATAAACTTTGTTTGCAAACCCATTTTTGGAGGGTACTACCATTAGTGCATTGATGATATGTTTTTGTAAAAAATGAGTTTTGTGTTGATTTATTTTGGATTGGAAACTTAAGACATAGATATAAATATTTTGTGAAGGGAATAAAGTCCAGTTTTCCCATTTTCAGTTTGCAAACTTAGATACAACCGGACAACTGTGGCTGTCCAAATTCTCGTTTTTAAGTAGCTGTTAGTATTAGGATGATATCGTTTTGTACAAAATGAATTTTGAGTTGATTTCTTTTGGGTTGTAAACTTAAGAAGTATATCTAAAAGTTTCAGGAAGGGGATAAAGTCCAGTTTTGCTGTTTTGAGTTTCAAAATTTAGATTCAAGCTGCGATACTTGACTTTCCGAATTTTCTGTTTTGGTAACATAATTCTAGGCCTATTTACAATAATAAATCTTGTTTTATGTCATTATTATGGATATTCTGGAAATTTAAACAAGGTATTTAATGGAATTTTAAGGTTGTTTATATCGTGTACAAGTTGAGGAACTTGACACACGGGTTGGTCTATGGTTTGAACTCCTGAAGTCGCATTGGATTGTGGTATTCTAAAAGGATGAGGTTTGTTTATAAACTCTTGTTTCCTACTAGTATATTGAAAGCCTATCTTGGTATGGTTGCTATTGTCTTGAAATCTGTCTTGTCATGTTGGTAACTTTGGAAATTTGCAAGACACTTGCTTAACTCGCCCACTTGTACAGATAGCTCGATCACTTGACATTCTTGTGGACCTTGTCCTTCTTGTGGCTGTGACTTTGTCACTATTGGCATGCCTCTTGTTTCGGACCCTTTGCCATATTGATTATGGATTTTTAGTTCGTAATAAGTATGGAAGTTGTCCATTTTAAGTACGAATTAGGAAGACATTTTTAATATGGTTCTTGGTTCTCTTGATTATTGGGTCTTTATCCTTCTTGATACAGGGCTTCGGTCCTTCTTGATACTCGAATCATGTTTGGTGTGACGGCATGACGTACATATTGGGTGAAACTTGATGTTAAATCTTGTAAATATGCTTTCATGAATTTTTGACACTTACCCCTTTTACACATCAAACTTGATGGTCATGATATATTTGTTGTCTTGATTTATTTATGATGTGTACATTTGTGTTGCCCACGACTTGAGAAAATAAGTTGAAGAATCTAAAGGCTTCAAACTTGTAGTTTAACACCACTAAGCTTTATGCTTAGCGATAGTTATTTCTATCGTAGGAAATGTCCGAGAAGAGGCTTGAGGTTGGCCATTGGAGATGAAGTTTTGAGAGCTTAAATGAAGATCACATTTGCATATAGGCATCTATATTTTGTAGTATTTTGGGACGTGTATATGATTTATGGGTTGCTTGTATATTTGTATTTATGTACGTATTTCTGAGGGTTGTAACTTAAGGATGGTTGCTTGTTTTGTAAATTTTGGGGTATGTACATTTCTATATTTTATGAAGCACTAAATTTCCCCTTTGGAGTTGGAATATTTAAATGAAGCATAAATTATCGTAATACATGAAATTTCTTGGAAGATATTTTTTTAAAAAAACTATTTTGAGAAGTCGCCTGTCCTAAATTGAAATATTTATTCAATTTAATTGAGATGAAAAAAAATTTTAGTTGGCTAACAACTTACACCTTTCATATTTTATTAGATTATATAAACGGGCCTTACGGAAAGTTATTTGTTTTTGTGTCACGAATTTAATATACATTTTTTTGTAGTAGCATCCTCCCTGGAGGGTCGCTACAAGTATTGGTATCAGAGCCTAGGTTTGTGATTCTAGGAATTTTGCTATGATTTACTTACTCACTTATTTTTTAAAGGTTTGGACTATATTATGTGATCACTATAGGGTAAATAACATATTTAATTTATACAAGTTGCAAATGCATCATATTCATGCCCCTAATGTAATGTGATCTTCATTTTTTAAGGAGTTATGTTATGGGCTCTTCTTCTCGTAGACCTATGGAAGCTGTCCGTGAAGATATAGGTGACTCTTATTCCCAACCTTATACATTAGAAGGGGTTGGCGAACACTCCTCAGGTCAATTTATTCCCTATACTAGTAGGTCTGGTGTGGGAAATCAATAAGGTGTAAGAGTTGGTTCGCATTCTCACAGGAGCTCTGGTATTCAAGTTATGAATCCTCCTTTTCAACAGATGGCTGAATTCTTTCACCATATGGCTGAAACAATTCATGATCCCAATGGGTTGAACTTTGAAAAAATGAGAAAAATGGGTGGAGTTTAGTTTGAAGGCACGATTGATCCCACCGATGCTTAACAATGGCTTGAGCGCATAGAGAGGGTGTTTGAGCAGTTAGAGTGTTCAGATGTTGCCAAATTCAGGTATGCCATCTCGTTATTGTAGAAGGATGCTTATGATTGGTGGGTAAGTGTGCCCAATGCAAAAGCAAAACCTCCAGTTCTTACTTGGGATGATTTTGTTAAAGAATTTCATATGAAATATGTCCCACCTGCTTATTGTGATGCTAAGAAAAAGGAGTTTTTGAATCTAAGGCAACGAGGCATGTCTATTGCTGAGTATCAACAAAAAATTCTTAGACTCTCTCGTTATGCTGGAGGCATTATTACCGATGAAAAAAATAAATGCAGGAGGTTTGAAGATGGCCTAAATGATTCCATCAGAAATAACGTGGCAATCTTCCAACATGAGAACTTTTATAAATTAGTTTCTGCTAGTTTTACTTGTGAAAGACTTGATAAGGAAGAAGCTAGTAGACATGAGAATAGATTCTGAAAGCCTAGGTCAGAATTTGGAGGTCTATCCAAAAAGGGCAGGTTTGATGATTCTAAGGTTGGTAGTGTCAACAGGTCAGATCAACAAAAGCAAAGCAGACTAAATTTTTCTACAGCTAGTACCCCGAGTTTTAGCCAAGGCAAGACTCGCGTTCCCACTTGTGCAGAATATGGAAAGAATCATTATGGTACTTGCCGGAGAGCTTCTGGTGCATGTTTTAATTGTGGTAGCTTTGATCATAAAGTGAAGGACTGTCCTAATCCTAAAAATATCTCTTTCTTGCATACTGAGGGCTCGGTTCAGAAGTCTTCTAATAATCCTCCTCAAACCAATAGAGGTGCAAGGCATAAAAATAACCAAGCAGCGGGGACAAGTGGAGCAACTTAAGCTAGCAGGTCCAGAGCTACTGTACGAGCTTATGCTATGAGGCAGAGAGATGATCAAGAGGGACAGGACGTGGTTGTTGGTAAATTTCACTTATATAGTTTATCTGTGTTTACACTATTTGATCCTGGTTCTACACATTCCTATATTTGTTCATCACTTGTTCTTCCTGAAAATGTGAAATCTGTGAGACTTAACTTTAACGTTCTAGTTGAAAGTCCTTTGGGCTACCAAGTTGTTTGTAGTCGAGTTTACCAAGCTTGTACCTTCATGATTCAAAACTTGATCTTTCCTACTGATTTGATTGAAATGCCTTTCAACGATTTTGATATTATTATCGGTATGTATTGGCTTTATAAATATCATGCAGTAGTGGATTGTAGGTCTAAGCATGTGACTTTTAAAGACCCGGCATTTTCACATATCATTGTACACGGTGAAAGATCATTGTCATCTAATATTATTTCTGCGGCCTTAGCAAGAAAGATAATTCGTCAAGGTTTTAGTGCATATCTTGCTCACATAATTGATATACGTGTGGAGATTCCTAGTCTTAAAGATATACCTACTGTGTGTGACTTTCCAGAAGTGTTTCCAGAAAATCTTCCTTGGTTACCACTAGAAATAGAAGTTGAATTTTCAATTGAGCTCATTCCTGGATCTACTCCTATTTCTATCACTCCTTATAGAATGGCACCAGCATAATTAAGGGAATTAAAAACTCAATTGCAAGAACTTCTTGAGAAAGGTTTTATTCGTCCAAGTGTTTCTCCTTGGGGAGCCCCTGTGCTATTTGTGAAGAAGAAAGATGGTACTCTTAGACTTTGCATTGACTATAGATAACTTAACAAAATAACAATCAAGAACAGATATCCACTACCAAGGATTGATGATTTGTTTGACCAGCTGAAGGATGCCAATTTGTTCTCAAAGATTGATTTAAGGTCTGGATATCACCAACTGCGTGTTAGAAAGGAAGATGTTCCAAAAACTGCTTTTAGAACTCGATATGGTCAGTATGAATTCTTAGTGATACCATTCGGATTGACTAATGCTCCTGCAATATTCATGGATTTAATGAATCAAATATTTAGGCCTTACCTTGATTAATTTGTGGTGGTCTTTATAGATGATATTTTAATATATTCCAAGAGTAAGGAAGAGCATGATACGCATCTTCAGATTGTTTTACAAATTTTGAAGGAGAAGGAACTTTATGCTAAACTTTCAAAGTGTGAATTTTGTCTTAATGAAGTGGCTTTTCTGGGACATGTTGTGTCAGCCGAAGGTGTGAAGGTGGATCCTAGTAAAATTGAAGCAGTTGTGGAATGGAAAACTCCTAAAAGTCCTACTGAGGTAAGAAGTTTCTTGGGTTTAGCAGGATACTATAGAAGGTTTGTGAAAGGCTTCTCCATTATAGCCTCTCCTTTGACTAGATTTTTGAAGAAGGAAGTGAAGTTTACTTGGGATGACAAGTGCCAAGAGAGCTTTGAAACACTCAAATCCTTGTTGACACAAGCGCCTATACTTACTCTACCAATGGAGGGGAAAGAGTATGTGATATATAGTGACGCTTCTAATCGTGGTTTGGGATGTGTGTTGATGCAAGAAGGGAAAGTTATTTCTTATGCCTCTCGGAAATTAAAACCACATGAATTGAATTATCCTACTCATGATATAGAACTTGCTGCTATAGTGTTTGCCTTAAAGATATGGCGGCATTATTTGTATGGAGAAAAGTGTCATATATTCACTGATCACAAGAGCTTAAAATACTTAGGTACGCAGAAAGAGCTGAACTTAAGACAACGCAGATGGCTTGAACTCATCAAAGATTATGACTGCACGATTGACTATCACCCAGGCAAAGCTAATGTGGTTGCAGATGCCTTAAGTCGCAAATCCTTTGCAAGCTTGCATCTGAATCCTTTGCCTTTGCTTTTGGAGTTAAGAGCCATGAATGTCTATTTTACACTTGATTCGTATGGTTCCGTGGTTGCTAATTTGCGAGTCAAGCCAACATTGAGTGAACAGGTGAAAGAAGGGCAAAAGTTAGATGAGAAACTCATAAAATTGACCAAAGAAGGTAAAAAAGGGGAAAAGAAAGATTTTACATTAAAGGAGGATGGTGTCTTGTTATACCAAAATAGGTTATGCATTCCTAATGATGGCAAATTGAGGAGAGAAATCTTGAATGAAGCACATACTTCACTATATGCAATGGATCCGGGAGGTACCAAAATGTATCAAACCATCAAAGAACATTACTGGTGGAATGGTATGAAGAAGGACATTGCAGAATATATTTCTAAATGCTTAGCTTGTCAAAAGATAAAGGCCGAGCATCAAGTCCCAACAGGGTTACTACAACCCTTATCGATACCTGAGTGGAAATGGGAAAGGATAACCATGGACTTTATTTCTGGGCTTCCACGCACTCAAAGAAATCATGATGCAATTTAGGTTATAGTGGATAGGCTAACCAAAAGTGCTCATTTCTTGGCCATAAAAATGGACTACTCACTTGAACATTTAGTAGAATTGTATGTTAATGAGATTGTGAGGCTACATAGAGTTCCTGTTTCTATTGTGTCTGACCGAGACCCAAGGTTTACTGCTTTCTAGTTATAGATAGCCCCCTTTTTTGTTTCGGGGATGAGTTAGCCGACCTTAGTAGGTTAGCCGACTTATGAACCAACATAGGATTGGAGGTAAGGTTTTATGTCCCCCTCCTTGTATTTTTACTTTTGTTATTTATGTTAAGGCTTGGGGGTGTTGCTCAACCCCTGACTGTGCACGAGAGGTGGGAGCCTCGTGTAGGGTCTGTTCCCATAAAAAAAAAAATATGAAGTACTTGAGAGAGTTGGTCCAGTTGCTTATAAACTAGCTCTTCCACCGGAGTTAGATAGGATTCACAATGACTTCCATGTTTCTATGCTTAGAAGATATCGCTCAGATCCATCTCATGTTCTTCCTGTCGAATCCATTGAGATAAGCCCTGATGTGACATATAATGAGGAGCCTATCCAAATCTTGGCCCATGAGACAAAAGAGCTTAGAAACAAGAAAGTTCCTTTAGTAAAAGCCCTTTGGAGAAATCATTCTGGCAATGAAGCAACCTGAGAGCGAGAAGACGACATGCAAATTCAATATCCCCATTTGTTTCGAGACTAGCATAAGATAAATTTCGAGACAAAATTTCTTAAGGGGGAGAGAGTTGTAACGCTCCTAATTATTTAAGCTAATTTTCAGATTAAATTGGTTATTTCTTGATGATATGATCAACTTCTACTGACTTGATTTTTGTTACGGGAAAAAAAATGTTTTATTCTAGCTATGTTTTCGGGTGATCAGACTTAGGGAGGCCATAAACCCTTTATAATTTGGAAATTTGGGAAATATTATAAAATGAAAGTTCTAGATAATTAAAATACCTTTCCAACCATAGGTCGTGGGCTTATATGCGACATCGGAATAAAACGTTATGGATGTTTTAATGCAGAAAGGTCAAGCAGGGTGATGATTTTAGGCCCAACCTGAATCCAAGTCGGGTCAGGCCCATTTTATTTGACATTTAAAGGGTAAGTTCATATTATCTTTTACATTATAGACCATAACTTTCTAGAACATCATAGAGAAAGAGGAAAAGAGAGAGCTTCTAGGCTAAGAAGCCATTTTCTACCCTAATCTGAGTCCCGAATTTTGAAGCTCGTGAAGAGAAAGGCATTGCACGTTACGTTGTCTTCACTTTGAGCTAAAAATCATCTATTAAGGAGTGTTTTGTCGTAGTTTCTGCACACCTAAGGTAAGATTGAGGTTCTTTTTCTTGTTAACAAACTTGTTTAGAGATTTAATGGATTAAAATGGAGGAAGTAGCGTTGTAAACTTGTTTGTTGCTTTGTTGAGACTTATGGATTAGGGGATGTTTATGTTGGATTAAATGAGTGGAATTAGTTAAGTTATGATGTATAATAATTGTTGATATTTTTGTTGATGTTGTTGATAAGTAGTTGTTGTCGAAATTTGCGGAATAAACTTTGTTTGCAAACCCATTTTTGGAGGGTACTGCCGTTAGTGCGTTGATGATATCGTTTTGTACAAAATAGGTTTTGTGTTGATTTCTTTTGGATTGGAAACTTAAGACATAGATATAAATGTTTTGTGAAGGGAATAAAGTCCAGTTTTGCCATTTTCAGTTTGCAAACTTAGATACAATCGGACAAGTGTGGCTGTCCAGATTCTCATTTTTAAGTAGCTGTAAGTATTTGGATGATATATTTTTGTACAAAATGAATTTTGAGTTGATTTATTTTGGGTTTTCAAACCTAAAAAGTATATATAAAAGTTTCATGAAGGGGATAAAGTCCAGTTTTGCTGTTTTGAGTTTCGAAATTTAGATTCAAGTTGCGATACTTGACTTTTCGAATTTTCTGTTTTGGTAACATAATTCGGGTCGAAACATTCTAGGCCTATTTACAATAATAAATCTTGTTTTATGTCAATATTATGGATATTCTGGAAATTTAAATAAGGTATTTAATGGAATTTTAAGGTTGTTTATATCGTGTGCATGTTGAGGAACTTGAGACACGGGTTGGTCTACGGTTTGAACTCCTGAAGTCATATTGGATTGTGGTATTCTAAAAGGCTGAGGTTTGTGTATAAACTCTTGTTTTCTACTAGTATATTGAAAGCCTATCTTGGTATGGTTGCTATTGTCTTAAAATCTGTCTTGTCATGTTGGTATCTTTGGAAATTTGCAAGACACTTGCTTAACTCGCCCACTTGTACGGATTGCTCGATCACTTGACATTCTTGTGGACCTTGTCCTTCTTGTGGTTGTGACTTTGTCACTATTGGCATGCCTCTTGTTTCGGACCCTTTGCCATATTGATTATGGATTTTTAGTTCGTAATAAGTATGGAAGTTGTCCATTTTAAGTACGAATTAGGAAGACATTTTTAATATGGTTCTTGGTTCTCTTGATTATTGGGTCTTTACCCTTCTTGATACAGGGCTACGGTCCTTCTTGATACTCGAATCACATTTGGTGTGATGGCATGACGTACATATTGGGCGGAACTTGATGTTAAATCTTGTAACTATGCTTTCATGAATTATTGACACTTACCCCTTTTACACATCAAACTTGATGGTCATGATATATTTGTTGTCTTGATTTATTTATGATGTGTACATTTGTGTTGCCCACGACTTGAGAAAATAAGTTGAAGAATCCAAAGGCTTCAAATTTGTAGTTTTACACCACTAAGCTTTATGCTTAGCGATAGTTATTTCTATCGTAGGAAATGTCCGAGAAGAGGCTTGAGGTTGGCCATTGGAGATGAAGTTTTGGGAGCTTAAATGAAGATCACATTTGCATATAGGCATCTATATTTTGTAGTATTTTGGGACGTGTATATGATTTATGGGTTGCTTGTATATTTGTATTTATGTACGTATTTCTGAGGGTTGTAACTTAAGGATGGTTGCTTATTTTGTAAATTTTGGGTTATGTACATTTCTAAGTTTTATGAAGCACTAAATTTCCCCTTTGGAGTTGGAATATTTGAATGAAGCATAAATTATCGTAATACATGAAATGTCTCGGAAGCTATTTTTTTTAAAAACAATTTTGAGAAGTCGCTTGTCCTAAATTGGAATTTTTATTCAATTTAATTGAGATAAAAAAAAAATTTAGTTGGCTAACAACTTACACCTTTCACATTTTTTTAGATTATATAAACGGGCCTTACGGAAAGTTATTTGTTTTTGTGTCATAAATTTAATATATTTTTTTTTGTAGTAGCATCCTCCCTGGAGGGTCGCTACAAGATAGGCTGACAGAATCAACACATTTTCTTCTAGTTAGGAAGACAAATTCAGCTAAGGGTTATGCGAGATGATATATTAAGAAAATAGTAAAATTTCACGAAGTTCCCACATCTATTATCTCAGACAGGGAAGTTCAACTTATAGCTAATCGCTGGAGATCATTCCGTAATGGGTTGGGAAAACAAGTTCCCTATGTCTACAAGAAGTCTAAACTCCTAGATTAGTTGATTTGATGAATAAAAGGGACTATGGATGACAACTATTATGAAGAATTCCTAAATTCCTCGCAAGACATTATGAGACTAGTTAACATTCGAGGACGAATGTTCTAAAGGGGGGAAGAATATTATGCCCTGTACTTTTGTACTTAGAAAAGCTTTATTAAACTTCTTAAAGGTGGACACGTGACCAAGATCATCTATAATATTATCATTATAACTCTAAGGAAGGGAGGATCTGATGCGCCATAAGTGGGAAGGTTGGAGATAGGGTTATAAGCATTTAAAACAAGTTGGGGGACAAAATAACAAGTTGTGGGAATCGCGTTACTTGCGTAAGCTACCAACTTGGACGTCTTACATACATAAGCTACTGGTGTATATGTTGATCTTATGTAGCAAAGATTACATAGGTTCTTAAAGTGAGACTAGATTACGAACCCACGAAAGAGGCGAAAGGAGGTGTAGCACCTACTCGGAAGAAATAAAGTGATGTGCCTACTTGGACCAAGTAGGTGACATACCTACTTGATGTGGACCCCACGCTGCCACATGGCAGCATATGATTGGCTATATGGTGTGAGGTGGCAGGCTACCACATGTCACCCCTAGGGGATACCACGTAACCCTTCATATATATATATATATATATATATATATATATATATATATATATATATATGTGTGTGTGTGTGTGTATGTGTGTGTGTATGGTGCTGCATAAGTCTTTATTCTTCCTTATAACAACAAAAAAACAAAGAGAAAGAAGGAGAGAAAAATGTAGAAGGCTAGAGGGAGGCTACGGGTAACCCTCAGAATTTCATTCCATCAATTAATTATCTAGGGTATAACATGATAAATTAAAGGTGTTATTAATGTAAATTTATGTTTTGGAGTAGCACCGAAGGGATAACAAACAGCCTCAATCAGTCCACTAATTTTCAGCGTGCTGAGAAACTTCTAAGGCTAGTTTTGACAAGTTTTGGATAAGGTAAGGTCGTTCCTTTTAATTTGGAGTTTATGGTGTTTTTATGGAGTGTATTAAACAGATTGTATGTTTCTGTATATATGAAAATTCCATAAATATACTTGACGTTGGAAACAATCTAAATTGGAGTCGTTATAGTTAAATTGTAGTCGAGTAAGGTGTTGTTCTTATGGTGCTTTTGTTGTAGTTCGTGTTATGGTGTGTTTCAAGGATGGAACACGTTCTAAAATAGGTTTGGTTACTGCTGGTTGTATCCACATAACCCTCCGTTACGTATGGTTAAAGGTTTTACAAAATAGAGACTAGAAACCCTATTTTGGATATCGCAATTTTAAGTGAGTCGGTTGGAGTTTGTATTGTGTAATGCTGATGTGAATTACTTGTATATATGTTGCAGGATGTTGTTGTTGGTGGGATGTAGTTATTAGGTATGTAATTAGAAATTCGGATAGGGCATGTTATAGGGGAGGTGCTGCCCAATTTCCATTCATTCCTTAACTAACTAAAAGACTAGTCGAGACTAGTCGAGAAAGGTGGATAAAAATCGATTCCTATGGGTGCTTGGTTGTGGATTTAGGAGATGGAAAGTTGAAAGTCACTAACATTAGTATTACTTTCGTGTTAAATAGGTTAAAAGAGAACCAAAGTGAGCTTGAATGCGATTAATCCATAACAGGTATGTAAAGCTTATCTCTTCCTTTCTTTTGGCATGTCTTCAAGTTAAGTAATGAATGATATGAGTTTGATGGTTAATATACTCATAAATGCCAAGCATAATTCACGGTCATTCCCTACTTCTTGATTAAATCACCTTTATAGTAGGTGAACTAGGGCTTCTTAAGCCTTCCATACGTTAGGAAGTGATGAGTATGTAAAGCTCTCCTTCTTTTCTCTTGGCATCTCTTAGCCATAAATGATGGATATATGAAATTTTGGGGTAATTCAACTCATAGAACCCCAAGTATGATTCATAATTCTTATCCACTGCTTGATATGAAAACTTCTGCAATAGTTGAGTTGTTTCCTTTCAAGTCTTCTACGTGTTGAAAAGTAGTATACGTAAAGCCTATCTCTCCTTTCTTTCAGAATGTCTTAAATGTAAGTGAATTGATATATGATATGAGTTTGGAGGGATTTCCATTCATAAGTTTAGGACGTAAATCATGACTCGTGTTCACTCCAAATTACTAGAAGTCCTAAAGTAGTTGAACTACTACCCTCGAGCCTTCTATATGCTGAGTAGTAATGGAGTACGTAAGCTCCTATTTCTAAAGACTCTATGATTATAAATATCTCTTATTGCATAAGTTGTGTAGCATTATCTTGATTCAAGTATATGATTCTTCAGACTCCATTTGATATGGCCCCTAATGGCATTTAGAGGATACTTGAGATAATGATCATTTTGATCCTAAAATGATAGTTCATGACGATCATTATACCTAGTCTCAAATGATGAGCTAATTGCATATGGTGACTCACTACTCTACTCATGGATGCTGTTAATACATCTTCCACCGAGTCCCATAAAGGGCCGGGTATGATATATGATGACATGATTATTCACCGAGTCCTATAAAGGGACGAGTATAACTGAGTCCCATAAAGGTCCGGGTATGATATATGATGACATGATTATTCATTGAGTCCCATAAAGGGTCGGGTATGATTAAGTTCCATAAAGGGCCGGGTATGATATATGATGACATGATTATTCACTGAGTCCCATGAAGGGTCGGGTATGATTGAGTCCCATAAAGGGCCGGGTATGATATATGATGATATGAGCATTCACCGAGTCCCATAAAGGGTCGGGTACGATCGAGTCTTATAAAGGGCCGGGTAGATTATTTAATGAGTCTCTCACTAGATGGTTGGGTACGACACATATATGCATATGATAACCTAATGAAACCTCTGTGACACCGAGTCCCAAAGTGGGAGGATGATATACATGCCCTCATTTTATAAGATGCAGGTGTAGTGATTTATTAAATATTATACTTGTTTTTTGCATCCCTAATTCTGTTGTAATCTCATGTATGCCGTGTTATGCTTTATATACTCAGTACATGTATCATACTTACCACCTTTCTTTGGGGGGGATGTGTTTTAGGCCTACAAGTACATATATTTATTTTGGAGATCTACCAGCTTAGAATTTCCACTCAACAATGTTGAAAGTACTCCACTATTTTGGAGCCTTGCTTTTGGTGCTGATCTTCTAATGTATATGTACGTTTATTCATGGGTACAGCGGGAGCCCTATCTTTCCATATGTTGATGTTACTATTCTTTAATGTCTGTAGTCACGTGTATGTGGGTTCAGTGTAAGTTGTCTCAATTGTGCCTATACAATGTGTTTTAAATATTTTGATGTTATGGCAGCCTTGTCGGCTCGTGTGCCCTTCCATGATATGGTATGAATGAAAAAGGCTACATATACATGAAAAAGATTTTGACCCATTGGTTTTTTTTCTATAGCATCACATTATTCAGAGTTCAACTTGACTATAGCTGATAGGTATGTATACGGGGACCCAGTTAGGACCCTAGTCGCGGCCTCCGGGGTTGGGTCATGAAAGAAGTGGTATCAGAGCGGTTCGTCCTCGGAGTGTCTATAAATTGTGTCTAGTAGAGTCTTGTTTATCAATGTGTTGCATGCCACATCTATAAACAAGAGGCTACAGGACATTTAGGATGTTACCTTTTTTTTCATATCTTAGATCATTTGATAGAACCGAGTCATAGGAAGTGAAATTCCTTATAACTAACCTCTGATTTCAGTAGAAGGACAACATCGATAGAAGAAACTGACTGATGACATTGGAAGTTACAAAGAACGTAGGTAAGACAAGGCATGAAAAATATGTGCTAGGTAAGGTATTGAAATACGATTGACATGTAAAGTCAAAAATTGAAAGTAAAAGTAGATAGAAAGTCTGACAGATGCAGTTTGAATTGTACATATGAGGTAAGTCCATCATTTTATATTATTATTAATATTGAAAGCCCTGTGTGGCTGCGACATGAGATGATATTAAAAGACCTGTGTGACTGTGATATATATATATATATATATATATATATATATATATATGTTGGCCCTGTGAGGTATTGTTGGTATTTCCTGCATGTAGGTGTTGAGATAGGGAGAAATACAAAGGAAACTCTGCCCAAATTTTCTTAGAAATAAAAGGAGAATGAGATACAGGGTTTTAGTATGCCTTGTCCATAATAAGAATGAGATTTGACTAAACTACGAGTATGGCTGACCTCGAGAAATAAGTTAATTACTGAAGTGATAGTAATGGTAACGAGGAGGTTAATATTGGTATGAGAAAACTTAAGAGTAAGTAAAGGAAGCGAAACAAGTATGACAAAATAGTTTGCAACTGTGTGTCAGTACAATGAAATATGTGGAGTAGATTAAACCAAAAGCAGGAAAGGCTATGACTACAATGGAATGCACTTGGTACAAATTGTACAAGAATAGTTATACAACCTACAAATGTTGGTATGTTAAGGGTGAGATCAAGTGGTTAATTGATAAAAACAATAACAATTCAACAACAACAGGGTAATTGCAATATTTCGGATACATCAAAGGGAAGTATAAGATGGCTTAAGGCAAAACCATTGAGAAATGACTACTATTGAGGGCAAAAGCCATAGTGAGCTCTAACATCAATCAAAGGGGGTAAGAGATAATATAGAGCCTGCATGAAGACTAGTGGTATAATGCTAAAGAATTTGCTAGGCTGATATCAGTACCTACTCAGGTTCATGTAAAGATTGCAATATGATGTGGGGAAAGAGAACTAGAAAAAAGAGATGAGTAAAGGCACAGTAGAATATGTCTGTAGTATTGCAAGTTGGGGTAAGAGAAATTGTATGACAATGTAAACAAAATTGGGCATCAGAAGCCTGGTATCCTATTACAGGAAAGGGAAATCCCGACATGGAAATGAAAAGTAGTTAATATGGATTATTGTACAGGCTGACCTCGCATTCTATGGAAGCATGAGTTCAGATGGGTTATGGTAGATAGGCTGACAGAATCAACCCATTTTCTTCCAGTTAGAAAGACATATTCAGCTAAGGGTTATGCGAGATGATATATTAAGGAAATAGTAAGATTTCATGAAGTTCCCACATCTATTATCTTAGACAAGAAAGTTCAACTTACAGCTAATCGCTGGAGATCATTCCGAAAGGGGTTGGGAATACAGGTTCCCTATGTCTACAAGAAGTCTAAACTCCTAGATTAGTTGAGTTGATGAATAAAAGGGACTATGGATGACAACTATTACGAAGAATTCCTAAAGTCCTTGCAAGACCTTATGAAACTAGTTACCATTCGAGGACGAATGTTCTAAAGGGGGAAAGAATGTTATGCCCTATACTTTTGTACTTAGAAAAGCTTTCTTAAACTTCTTAAAGGTGGCCACATGACCAAGATCAACTATAATGTTATAAAATAACTCTAAGAAAGGGAGGATGTGATGCGCCATAAGTGGGAAGGTTGGAGATAAGGTTATAAGGATTTGAAACAAGTTGGGGGCCAAAATAACAAGTCATGGGACTCGACTTACTTATGTAAGCTACCAACTTGGACGTCTTACATACTTAAGCTACTGGTGTACATGTTGAGCTTGTCTGGCAAGGATTACATAGGTTCTTAAAGTGAGATGAGATTATGAACCAACGGAAGAGGCGAAAGGAGGCTTAACACCTACTCGGAAGCAAGTAGGTGATGCAACTACTTTGACTAAGCAGGTGATGCACCTACTTGAGGTGGATCCCACGCTGCCACGTGGCAGCATATGATTGGCTACATGGAATGAGGTGGAACCCTAAGGGGATGACACATGTCACTTCATATATATATTTGTATGGTTCTGAATAAGCATTTATTCTTCCTTATAACAACAAAAAAAGAAAGAGAAAGAAGGAGAGAAACATGTAGAAGGCTAGAGGGAGGCTACGGGTTTGGCCCTTTTGAGGTAAGCCTCCGAATTTTGTTCCATGAATTAATTATCTAGAGTATACCATGATGAAATGAAGGTTTTATTAATGTTAATTTATGTTTTGGAGCAGCACCGAACGGATAAAAAACAGCCCCAAACAGTCCGCTAATTTTCAGCGCGCTAAGAAACTTCCAAGGCTAGTTTTGACAGGTTTTTGATAAGGTAAGTCCGTTCCTTTTAGTTTGGAGTTTATGGTGTTGTTATGGAGTGTATTAAAAAGCTTGTATGTGGCTGTATATATTAAAATTCCCTAAATATACTTGACGTTGGAAATAATCTAAATTGGAATCGTTATAGTTAAATTGTAGTCGAGTAAGGTGTTGTGCTTATGGTTCTGTGGCTGTAGTTGGTGTTATGGTGTGTTGCAGGGATGGAACACATTCTAAAATAGTTTTGGGTTCTGCTGGTTGTATCCACATAACCCTCCGTTATGTATGGTTAAAGGTTTTACAAAATAGAGACTAGAAACCCTATTTTGGATATCGCAATTTTGAGCGAGTCGATTGGAGTTTGTATTGTGTAATACTGATGTGAATTGCTTATATATATGTTACAGGATGTTGTTGTTGGTTGGATTTAGTTATTAGGTATGTAATTAGAAATTCGGATAGGGCATGTTATAGGGGTGGTGCTGCCCAATTTCCATTCATTCCTTAACTAACTAAAAGACTAGTCGAGACTAGTCAAGAAAGGTGGATAAGAAATTGATTCCTATGGATGCTTGGTTGTGGATTTAGGAGATGGAAAGTTGAAAGTCACTAACATTAGTATTACTTTCGTGTTAAATAGGTTAAAAGAGTACCAAAGCGAGCTTGAATGCGATTAATCCATAACAGGTATGTAAAGCTTATCTCTTCCTTTCTTTTAGCATGTCTTCAAGTTAAGTAATGAATGATATGATTTTGAGGGTAAATATACTCATAAATGCCAAGCATAATTCACGGTCATTCCCTACTTCTTGATTAAAGCACTTTTATAGTAGGTGAACTAGGGCTTCTTAAGCCTTCCATACGTTAGGAAGTGATGAGTATGTAAAGCTCGCCTTCTTTTCTCTTGGCATGTCTTAGCCATAAGTGATGGATATATGAAATGTTGGGGTAATTCAATTCATAGAACCCCGAGTATGATTCATAATTCTTATCCACTGCTTGATATGAAAACTTTTGCAATAGTTGAGTTGTTTCCTTTCAAGTCTTCTACGTGTTGAAAAGTAGTATACGTAAAGCCTATCTCTCCTTTCTTTCAGAATGTCTTAAATGTAAATGAATTGATATATGATATGAGTTTGGAGGGATTTCCATTCATAAGTTTAGGACGTAAATCATGACTCGTGTTCAGTCCAAATTACTAGAAGTCCTAAAGTAGTTGAACTACTACCCTCGAGCCTTCTATATGCTGAGTAGTAATGGAGTACGTAAGCTCCTATTTCTAAAGATTCTCTGATTATAAATATCTCTTATTGCATAAGTTGTGTAGCATTATCTTGATTCAAGTATATGATTCTTCAGACTCCATTTGATATGGCCCCTAATGGCATTTAGAGGATACTTGAGATAATGATCATTTTGATCCTAAAATGATAGTTCATGACGATCATTATACCTAGTCTCAAATGATGAGCTAATTGCATATGGTGACTCACTACTCTACTCATGGATGCTGTTAATACATCTTCCACCGAGTCCCATAAAGGGCCGGGTATGATATATGATGACATGATTATTCACCGAGTCCTATAAAGGGACGAGTATAACCGAGTCCCATAAAGGTCCGGGTATGATATATGATGACATGATTATTCACTGAGTCCCATGAAGGGTCGGGTATGATTGAGTCCCATAAAGGGCCGGGTATGATATATGATGATATGAGCATTCACCGAGTCCCATAAAGGGTCGGGTACGATCGAGTCTTATAAAGGGCCGGGTATGATATATAATAGTATGATTATTTGGATAGTATGATTATTTAATGAGTCTCTCACTAGATGGTTGGGTACGACGCATATATGCATATGATAACCTAATGAAACCTTTGTAACAACGAGTCCCAAAGTGGGTTGGGTATGATATGGGAGGATGATATATATGCCCTCATTTTATAAGATGCTGGTGTAGTGATTTATTAAATATTATACTTGTTTCCTGCATCCCTAATTCTGTTGTAATCTTATGTATGCCGTGTTATGCTTTATATACTCAGTACATGTATCATACTTAACATCTTTCTTTGGGGGGATGTGTTTTAGGCCTGCAAGTACAGATATTTATTTTGGAGATCTACCAGTTTAGGATTTCCACTCAGCAATGTTGAAAGTACTCCACTATTTTGGAGCCTTGCTTTTGGTGCTGATCTTCTAATGTATATGTACGTTTATTCAGGGGTACAGCGGGAGCCCTATCTTTCCATATGTTGATGTTACTATTCTTTAATGTTCTGTAGTCACGTGTATGTGGGTTCAGTGTAAGTTGTCTCAATTGTGCCTATACAATGTGTTTTAAATATTTTAATGTTATGGCAGCCTTGTCGACTCGTGTGCCCTTCCATGATATGGTATGAATGAAAAAGGCTACATGTACATGAAAAAGATTTTGACCCATTGGTTTTTTTTCTATAGCATCACATTATTCAGAGTTCAACTTGACTATAGCTGATAGGTATGTATACGGGGACCCAGTTAGGACCCTAGTCGCGGCCTCCGGGGTTGGGTCATGACAGAAGTGGTATCAGAGCGGTTCGTCCTCGGAGTGTCTATAAACTGTATCTAGTAGAGTCTTGTTTATCAATGTGTTGCATGCCACATCTATAAACAAGAGGCTACAGGACATTTAGGATGTTACCTTTTTTTTCATATCTTAGATCATTTGATAAAACCAAGTCATAGGAAGTGAAATTCCTTATAACTAACCTCTGGTTTCAGTAGAAGGACAACATCGATAGAAGAAAGTGACTGATGACATTGGAAGTTACAAAGAACGTAGGTAAGATAAGGCATGAAAGATATGTGCTAGGTAAGGTATTGAAATACGATTGACATGTAAAGTCAAAAATTGAAAGTAAAGGTAGATGGAAAGTCTGACAGATGCAGTTTGAGTTGGACATATGAGGTAAGTCCATCATTTTATATTATTATTAATATTGAAAGCCCTATGTGGCTGCGACATGAGATGATATTGAAAGACCTGTGTGACTGTGATATATATATATATATATATATATATATATATATGTTGGCCCTGTGAGGTATTGTTGGTATTTCCTGCATGCAGGTGTTGAGATAGGGAGAAATACAAAGGAAACTCTGCCCAAATTTTCTTAGAAATAAAAGGAGAATGAGATACAGGGTTTTAGTATGCCTTGTCCATAATAAGAATGAGATTTGACTAAACTACGAGTATGGCAGACCTCGAGAAATAAGTTAATTACTGAAGTGATAGTAATGGTAACGGGGAGGTCAATATTGGTATGAGAAAACTTAAGAGTAAGTAAAGGAAGCGAAACAAGTATGACAAAATAGTCTGCAACTGTGTGTCAGTACAATGAAATATGTGGAGTAGATTAAACCAAAAGCAGGAAAGGCTATGACTACAATGGAATGCACTTGGTACAAATTGTACAAGAATAGTTATACAACCTACAAATGTTGGTATGTTAAGGGTGAGATCAAGTGGTTAATTGATAAAAACAATAACAATTCAACAACAACAGGGTGATTGCAATATTTCGGATACATCAAAGGGAAGTATAAGATGGCTTAAGGCAAAACCATTGAGAAATGACTACTATTGAGGGCAAAAGCCATAGTGAGCTCTAACATCAATCAAAGGGGGTAAGAGATAATATAGAGCCTGCATGAAGACTAGTGGTATAATGCTAAAGAATTTGCTAGGCTGATATCAGTACCTACTCAGGTTCATGTAAAGATTGCAATATGATGTGGGGAAAGAGAACTAGAAAGAAGAGATGAGTAAAGGCACAGTAGAATATGTATGTAGTATTGCAAGTTGGGGTAAGAGAAATTGTATGACAATGTAAACAAAATTGGGCATCAGAAGCCTGGTATCCTATTACAGGAAAGGGAAATCCCGACATGGAAATGAAAAGTAGTTAATATGGATTATTGTACAGGCTGACCTCGCATTCTATGGAAGCATGAGTTCAGATGGGTTATGGTAGATAGGCTGACAGAATCAACCCATTTTCTTCCAGTTAGAAAGACATATTCAGCTAAGGGTTATGCGAGATGATATATTAAGGAAATAGTAAGATTTCATGAAGTTCCCACATCTATTATCTTAGACAAGAAAGTTCAACTTACAGCTAATCGCTGGAGATCATTCCTAAAGGGGTTGGGAATACAGGTTCCCTATGTCTACAAGAAGTCTAAACTCCTAGATTAGTTGAGTTGATGAATAAAAGGGACTATGGATGATAACTATTACGAAGAATTCCTAAAGTCCTCGCAAGACCTTATGAAACTAGTTACCATTCGAGGACGAATGTTCTAAAGGGGGAAATAATGTTATGCCCTATACTTTTGTACTTAGAAAAGATTTCTTAAACTTCTTAAAGGTGGCCACATGACCAAGATCAACTATAATGTTATAAAATAACTCTAAGAAAGAGAGGATGTGATGAGCCATAAGTGGGAAGGTTGGAGATAAGGTTATAAGGATTTGAAACAAGTTGGGGGCAAAAATAATAAGTCATGGGACTCGACTTACTTACGTAAGCTACCAACTTGGATGTCTTACATACTTAAGCTACTGGTGTACATGTTGAGCTTGTATGGCAAGGATTACATAGGTTCTTAAAGTGAGATGAGATTATGAACCCACGGAAGAGGCGAAAGGAGGCTTAACACCTACTCGGAAGCAAGTAGGTGATGCACCTACTTTTACTAAGCAGGTGATGCACCTACTTGAGGTGGATCCCACGCTGCCACGTGGCAGCATATGATTGGCTACATGGAATGAGGTGGAACCCTAAGGGGATGATACATGTCACTTCATATATATATATGTGTATGGTTCTGAATAAGCATTTATTCTTCCTTATAACAACAAAAAAAGAAAGAGAATGAAGGAGAGAAACATGTAGAAGGCTAGAGGGAGGCTACGGGTTTGGCCCTTTTGAGGTAAGCCTCCGACTTTTGTTCCATGAATTAATTATCTAGGGTATACCATGATGAATTGAAGGTGTTATTAATGTTAATTTATGTTTTGGAGCAGCACTGAAGGGATAAAAAACAGCCCCAAACAGTCCGCTAATTTTCAGCGCGCTAAGAAACTTCCAAGGCTAGTTTTGACAGGTTTTTGATAAGGTAAGGCCGTTCCTTTTAGTTTGGAGTTTATGATGTTGTTATGGAGTGTATTAAAAAGCTTGTATGTGGCTGTATATATTATAATTCCCTAAATATACTTGACGTTGGAAATAATCTAAATTGGAGTCGTTATAGTTAAATTGTAGTCGAGTAAGGTGTTGTGCTTATAGTTCTGTGGCTGTAGTTGGTGTTATGGTGTATTTCAGGGATGGAACACGTTCCAAAATAGGTTTGGGTGCTTCTGGTTGTATCCACATAACCCTCTGTTACGTATGGTTAAAGGGTTTACAAAATAGAGACTAGAAACCCTATTTTAGATATCGCAATTTTGAGCGAGTCGGTTGGAGTTTGTATTGTGTAATGCTGATGTGAATTTCTTATATATATTATGCAGGATGTTGTTTTTGGTGGTATTTAGTTATTAGGTATGTAATTAGAAATTCGGATAGGGCATGTTATAGGGGAGGTGTTGCCCAATTTCCATTCATTCCTTAACTAACTAAAGGACTAGTCGAGACTAGTCGAGAAAGGCGGATAAGAAATTGATTCCTATGGATGCTTGGTTGTGTATTTAGGAGATGGAAAGTTGAAAGTCACTAACATTAGTATTACTTTCGTGTTAAATAGGTTAAAAGAGTACCAAATCGAGCTTGAATGCAATTAATCCATAACAGGTATGTAAAGCTTATCTCTTCCTTTCTTTTGGCATGTCGTCAAGTTAAGTAATGAATGATATGAGTTTGAGGGTAAATATACTCATAAAATCCAAGCATAATTCACGGTAATTCCCTACTTCTTTATTAAAGCACTTTTATAGTAGGTGAACTAGGGCTTCTTAAGCCTTCCATACGTTAGGAAGTGATGAGTATGTAAAGCTCTCCTTCTTTTCTCTTGGCATGTGTTAGCCATAAGTGATGCATATATGAAATATGGGCGTAATTCCATTCATAGAACCCCGAGTATAATTCATAATTCTTATCCACTACTTGATATGAAAACTCCTACAATAGTTGAGTTATTTCCTTTCAAGTCTTTTATGTGTTGAAAAGCAGTATATGTAAAGCCTATCTCTTCTTTCTTTTGGAATGTCTTAAATGTAAGTGAATTGATATATGATATGAGTTTGGAGGGAGTTCTATTCATAAGTTTCGGACATAACTCATGACTCGTGTTCGCTCTTGAATGCTAGAAGTCCTAAAGTAGTTGAACTATTACCCTCGAGTCTTCTATATGTTGACTAGTGACTGAGTACGTAAGCTCCTATTTCTAAAGACTCTGTGATGATAAATATCTCTGATTGCATAAGCTATGTAACATTATCTTGATGCAAGTATATGATTCCTTAGACTCCGTTTGGTATGGCCCCCAATGGCATTTAGAGGATACTTGAGATGATGATCATTTTGATCCTGAAATGATAGTTCATGATGATTATTATACCTAGTCTCAGATGATGAGCTAATTGCATATGGTGACTTATTACTCTACTCGGGTATGCTGTTAATACATCTTCCACCAAGTCCCATGAAGGGCCGGGTATGACCGAGTCCCTTAAAGGGCCAGGTACGATATATGATGATATGTTTATTCACTAAGTCCCATGAAGGGCTGGGTATGACCGACTCCCATAAAGGGCCGGGTATGATATATGATGACATTATTATTCACCAAGTCCCATGAAGGTCCAGGTATGATCGAGTCCTATAAAAGGCCGGGTACGATATATGATGGTATGATTATTAGGATAGTATGATTGTTTACCGAGTCCCTCACTAGATAGACGGGTCTGACGCATATATGCATATGATAACCTAATGAAACCTTTATGACCCCGAGTCCCACAGTGGGACGGGTACGATATGGGAGGATGATATACATGCCCTCATTTTATAAGATGCAGGTGTAGTAATTTATTAAATGTTATACTTGTTTCTTGCATCCCTAATTCTGTTGTAATCTCATTTATGCTGTGTTATGCTTTATATACTCAGTACATGTATCATACTTACCCCATTTCTTTGGGGGGGAGGGGTTGTGTTTCATGCTCGTAAGTACAGATATTTATTTCGGGGATACGCCAGCTTAGGATTTCCACTCAACTATGTTAGAAGTCCTCCACTATTCTGGAGACTAGCTTTTGGTGATGATCTTCTAATGTATATTTATGTTTATTTAGGAATACGGCGGGGGCCCTATCCCGCCATATTTTGATGTTACTATTTTTAGAAGTCTGTAGTCACGTATATGTGGGTTAAGTGTAAGTTGTCTCAATTATGCCTATACTACGTGTTGTAAATATTTTGATATTGTGGCAGCCTTGTCGGCTCATGTTCTCTTTCATGATATGGTACGAATGAAAGAGGCTACATGTATATGAAAAAGATTTTAACCCATTAGGTTTTTTTGTGTAGCATCACATTATTCAGAGTTCAACTTGACTATAGCTGATAGGTATGTATATGGGGATCCAGGTCGGACCCCAGTCACGGCCTACGGGGTTGGGTCGTGACATAAATATTTCCCAAAAGGGGCTACCATCCCTTCTCTCTTTAGCTTAAATGATTATTTTGTGCAAGTTCTAATTTTAGGTTGTTCCAAGCCCCGAATGGTATCTTTTTTAGGATAAAACTTTGGGTAGGTAAATAGGATGTTTTGTCGGAGTCAGTTCTAGAATTTCTAGAACAGGTCCCACATTCCCATTTTGTACTCTAAATTTGGTTTATCTCTGTTTAATGTGATTTTGGTGTCAAAACAACTATCTTGACATTTTGATTCTATTTTTGATGGCGTGGAAGTGTTTGGAGACTATTCAAAAGTGAAAAGCTCTATAATTGTGATTTGGAGCATTCGTGATCGACCTGAGGTAGACTATGACTTCTCATTCCTTAGATTCAGCTTGAATATGTAAATGTATGATGATTTTTGTACCTTTTTGGCTTATGTCTCCCTATTTGGGTTCTACTTAAATTTGTGCACGAGTGTACCTTCTAGACTTATGGGGTCCAGTTAGGTTTAGTTAGCAGTTACTTACTTCCTTCCTATTCTTAGTTCACTCATGTGCATTCTTCCATTCTTTGACTTTTATTATATTTAGATTCTAGAATTTCATATCACCTTTACTTTTCATGCTCAGTTGGCCTATGATGCCTACTGAGTGCATATTATTTTTGTACTCATGCTACACTCTCCATCTGTTTTTATGATGCAAGTCCGAGCATAAGCTACTAGCATTGACATCGAGCCTACCGTTATCAGATTTAGAGGCAAGGGTGAGAACATAATGTTCTAGATATTACCTATCTCCATCTATATCTTGTTGGCTAGCCTTTTACTTTTTGAGACAAGAATTTATATTTTGGGTTCACTTTTAGGATATGTACTTTTTATTTATCAACTCTGTATTTTTGACTTTCAGATTCTTAGAGGGATCTTATTTTTTTATGTGTATATGTATATATATATAATATATATATATATATATTGGTTTGTTTCATCTTTATCCCTTATTTCTGTTTTTAGATTGTTGCTTTCGATTAGTTTCTTCCCTTGCACCCATTGCTTGTCGTTTATTGTTATAAGTTGGCTTCCTATTTGGTTTTTTATTGTATCAGAGCCACAAGTCCGCTGGTCTCACTTGTAAAAATCTAACATCTTGTAGAGTCCTGCGGATCAGTGCAGATATGTCTGTGACCTATCTTTGAGAGGCTACAGGATGTCGATAGGAAGATCCCCTCCTAATCAGTTTTGTGTAGTTTGTGTCTAATTAGTTCCATCGAATCTTACTTGTTTCGTTCTTTCAAAGGAAGGGTGATACGTGCGGCTAGGCGTTATGTAGTAGAGCCCGCATATAGAGCCTCATCTAGTGGTAAGGGAAGATTGAGAGGTTGTGCAAAGTTTGCATCACCTGACCATAATATATTAGTACTCCAAATCCAGTGGTGGAGCCTTAGGTAGCCTATATTCCCATAGCAAGTGGGTCTGGACTAGCCTAGCACCCATGCATTATCTTTAGCTCTAGACCTTTAGAGTTAGTCGCCTCATCCTAGTTGCACCATAATCGGAGGGTTAGCTTGTTGCAGTGGCACCTCAGATTTAGTCGCCACCAGTAGCTGTTATCGCCCAGCCAGTTATAGCGACTGGGGTTATTTCATTGGAGGATTATAGGATGCTCGGAGTATTCTTGGGATTATATCCTCTGATATTTTGTAGAGGTATTGCAGAAGATTCCCATGAGTTTCTTAATTCTTGTTGTGAGTAGATGCAGTGATAGGGTGTAATGACCCCGACCTAAGGGCTAGTCATAACACAGCGATCGAAACCCCGAAAAGCTCCAACCAAGCCTCTTGACATATCACAAGCATACATAAAGTAAAGTAAATACGGAAATAATATAAGCCTAAGTCATGAATTAAAGAAAGTATAAGAGTTTGACAACATGAAATCTATAACATAGGTCCAACAAATGCCTCTACTACATAAGATGGGCGGGGGATAAGACATGTACCTAGATCACCTTCAATATGAAAGAAATAAATTTAGTTGAAAGAAGAAACAACTTGTAAATAGTCATCAATATAGATGAGGACTAACCAAACCCCGCCGATGAGAAAACTCAACTAGCCACATGTGGGAATGTGATCCTCAACCCTTAGATTTTGGGACAATGTAGTCAATAATATGCGTTAGTACGTTTGAATGTACAAAGTATGTAAAGATGACATACAATACAAATCATAGAATGCAATTATGAATTAATATGCATGATAAAACAAAATTAGTCAAGTCATGGCAATGACCATAATGATCAAAGCATTTAAAAGACATGTTTAAAATCATGAAAGAACATGGGATAACATACATATATGAGATAGAACCATAATCGATAGTAAGACCATGCAAGCTATAACATAGAATCCCGATGTCTCCCTATGAAATAGAAGAAAGGAGAGTCTACTTGCCAAGATAGACTCTTCTCTGCTAGGCGGGTCATGTACATACTCTATATGTGGATCCACTAGCTAAGAGATAAGGAAACCAATGGTGGCATGTAGTTATGAGACAAGAGACCTTATATAAGGACTCGGTAGGTCGAGCCCCTAACTCAAGTCATCACTCATTGCTAAGTTGAATCCCACAGAATACATAACATTGTAATCATACTTAGCATATATCATAAAATTATTTATAAACTTCATAATTCATAGAGTAGCTCATATTCATAGCATACTTTCACTGTGAGTATAAGCCTTTCAACATTACAATATCATACTTGCACAATTCATGTCTTAAGGTTCCTAGGTCCCCAATTAAGGATCCTAAGTCACCTTTCCTTATAAATTGCATGGAATTGATAACTTGAACAGAATAGAAATCCATGATCATAATTCATACATGAATTTAGAGTAAAATTCATATACATAGTCAATTTTATTAAAAATCATGAAATATGTGAAGATCATTTTCATAACCATAATACATAATAAATTCATGTAAATCACCCTTGAAAACAACTTCATGCATGGGCATTTATAATTCATCTTGAAATCATGCAATTAATGTAAAAACATAATTATAATGAATATTTATAATGACTAAAAACATCACTGAAACAAGTCAATGTAATTCATCAAACTAGGGTTACAAACTCAATTGAAATTCATGAGATTTTGAATAAAAACCTTGGGACTCCATGGGTGAAAGGAACCCATGGATTCAACCCCACAAACCTCGAATGAATTTGAACTTGGAATTGAAAAAGGTGAATTGAAAAAGGAAACTTGTTCTTGAAGAAACCCTAGCCAAACTTGATGAAGAAGACGAACCCTTAAATGAACCTTGAGAGAAAAGTTTTAAAGTTGTTTAGGAGTTAATAAGGGAAAATAATAAGTTTATGAGTATTTAGGATAATTTCGTATTGAATCAAGTCCCAAAAACATCCACATACATTAATGAAAGAATAGGAAAATAATTGAATTACCCTTCATTTAACTGGAACTGGGGATCAACATGAAGTACCCATCACAGTCCGTGATGCCCATCCCATCCCGTGGTAGTATTCGTAATGCCATAGTTGGACTTGAAATCCTAGGGTTGCAGGGTAAGTGCTTCAGAACTTCTTCCACGGAACCCTTAACGATCCATAGTGGCTATCACTATTTGGGAAACATTGACATAGTACAGGCCCTGCAGGGTGGTCTGCAGGAATGGCGACCATGGAACTTACCACGGTCTGTGAAGGGCTACACGACCCGTGGTGGTGAGGCATGGTCCTTTCCTTGAGATTATTTTTTGAGGTCTCAGGGGAGGGGTCACCACAAAGGGAATCACGCCCTGTGGTGCTCACCATAGTCTGTGGTCCTCTGTCGTGATTCGTTCCCTACAGAACTAAGCTTCAAAACCACCATCAAAGTTGCTCACCATGATGTGTGGTGAGGACCACGACTCGTGATGGCCTTCCATGGTTATTACTTGGTGCCAAAACTATAGGTTTCTGTAATTTCATGTTTTGATCCTTATTTTCCGACTTTCCAAATCCCGAGGTTTTATAATATCTCCCCCTTGGGAAATTTCTTCCTTGAATGGGACTCAAGCTAACATAAACTGAAGAGGAAAGGATTATAATAGCCCAACATGAATGCAAAAACACCACGACGATGAATAAAACATGAAATCTTTACTCTCACGCTAAAACATGACTTTAAAACTTATTTCATGAATGTGAATGGATATGAAACCATGAGAGCAGCTTAAATACATGATTTGGGCTAGTTGGACCATGAAGGAACTAAATACATCAATTAGGCATGGAATAAAAGTGATGAGGATATCAGGACATCATATCAGCTTCGGTCTCCCACGTAGCACCCTCAACCTTTTGATTCCTCCACAACACTTTAATAAAAGCTATATCCTTGGTTCTCAATTTTCTTACTTTTCGGTCTAAGATCCCAACCGGAACCTCTTCATAAGAAATACTATCTTAACCTCAATGTTATTTAATAGTACAATAGAGCTAGGATCATGAACAAACATCCTCAACAATGGTAGATGGAACACCGGATGCACCGATGCCAAATAAGAAGGCAAATCCAACTCATAAGCCACTTTACCAATTTGCCTCATAATTTGATATGGGCCAACATAGCAGGGACTTAGCTTACCTTTCTTACCAACACGCATCACACCCTTTATAGGTTAAATTTTAAAGGAACCCCAATCATTAACTTTAAATTCAAGTTCCCTTCTTCTGACATCAGAATAGGACTTTTGTCATCTTTGGGCCGTTTTAAATCTTTCTCTAATGAGTCTACCTTTCTCCATAACCTCAAATACCAACTCGGGTCCTATCAAAGCAACTTCACCTACCTCAAACCACCTGATAGGATATCTACACCGCCTACCATACAAGGCTAAATTTAAATGGAGCCATTCCAATACTTGAGTAATACCTGTTATTATAAGAAAATTATATCCATGGCAAATGATCATCCCAATTTTCTTTAAAACCAATATCACATGCTCTCAACATATTTTCTAAAGTCTGAATGATACATTCGGCGTGACCAAAAGTTGTGCTAAGCTTAACTTGGGTACCAAGACCCTTTTGGAAAGATCTCCAAAACTGAGATGTAAATTGAATACCTCTATCTAAAATTAAAGACAACGAGACACAATGAAGCTTGACCAACTCTTGAATATACAATCTAGTAGAGTCTTTGGTTGAGTATGAAGTATTAAATAGGTGAAAATGAGCTAACTTAGTCATTTAGTCAACAACAACCCAAATGGAATCATGTTGTCTATGAGTATGAGGCAAAACAGTAACGAAGTCCACATTCAAGGCTTCCGACTTTCAAGTAGAAATCTCAATGTCTTGAGCCAAACCTCCCAATTTGTAATGCTCAACTTTCACTTGTTGACAATTTGGACACTTAGCCACAAATTATTCAATATCTCTTTTCATACAATTCTATTATTACATTTCCCTCAAATCTCAATACATCTTTGTGGAACTGAAATGAATAGACTAACGCAAACTATGAGTTTTAGACAATATCCTATCCTTAAAGCCATCAACATTCGGAACACATAATCAGTTCTGATATCTCAAAATACCATCTCCCCCTTGGGAGAAAGCCTCAATGGCTTTTTCGACAACCACTATCTTTAATTCAACAAAAGCGGTATCACTATGTTGTTTTTCCTTCACATCCGCCACAAGAGATAATTCCAAACAATTTTACATAGTAACACCACCATCCTTGGAATAAACCAATCTAACAACCAAATGGGCTAATTGATGCACATCCCGAACTAATTTTTTCCCTTAAACTTCAACATGAACCACACTATTAATGGAAAACCTACTAACAGCATCGACAACCACATTCGCCTTACCCAGATGGTATAGCACACTCAGGTCATAATTCTTCAATAGTTCAAACAATCTCCTTTGTCAAAGGTTTAAATCCTTTTGACAGAACACATATTGCAAACTCTTGTGATCGGTGATATCATTTACATAGACACCATAAAGATAGTGTCTCCATAACTTTAACATTAAAAAAACCTCCGCTAATTCCAAGTCATGAGTCGAGTAATTTTTCTCATATGCCTTGAGTTTCTTTGAAGCATAAGCTATCACTTTACCATTTTGAATTAGAACACAACCAAGACCAACTCGTGAAGCATAACAAACACAACAAACCCATCGGACCCTTGTAGTAAAGGCAGCACCATAGTGGAGGTAAGTCTATCCTTTAACTCTTGGAAGTTTTTTTCACATGCTTTGGACCATTATAATTTCACCTTGTTTTGAGTCAAAGTATTCAAAGGAGATGCAATGGAAGAGAAACCTCTTATAAATAGTCTATAATAACTGGCTAAGCCCAAGAAACTTCGAATATCCAGAGTCAATGGTCTAGGTCAATTCTTAACTTCCTTGAACTTCTTTGGGTCAACTATAATTCCCTCTCTAGAAATAATGTGACCAAGTAATGCAACTGACCTTAGCAAAAATTCATATTTCCTAAACTTTGCATACAACTTTTGGTCCTTGAAAATTTACAACACAATCTTCAAATGATCGTTATGCTCATCTTTACTTCAAGAATAGATCAAAATATCATCAATGAACATAATCACGAACATATCCAAATATTTTCTGAGCGCTTTGTTCATCAAGTCCATAAAAGCTCCAGGAGCATTCGTTAGTCTAAAAGACATAACTAAAAATTTAAAGTGACCATACCAAGTTCTAAAAATCATCTTTAAAATGTCACACTCCCTCACTTAGAGTTTATGATAACCCAATCGAAGATCAATCTTCAAAAAGTAAGTTACCCCTTGCAATTGGGCAAACAAATAAGCTATCCTTAGAATTGGATACTTCTTCTTCACGGTGACCTTATTTAATTGCTGATATTCTATACACATTTAGAGTGACCCATCTTTATTCCTAACAAATAATACGGGAGCACCCCATATTAAAATAATTGGCCTTATAGAACCCTTATCCATAAATCTTTTAATTGTTCTTTCAACTCTTTAAGTTCTGCCAGAGCCATATAGTAAGGAGTAGTAAAAATAGGTTGAATGTCAGGAAGAAGATCTATGTCAAAGTCAGTTTATCTTGTGGGGGAACACCGGGCAAATCATCAGGAAAATATTGGGAAATACATTAACTATAGGGACCGACTCAAGAATAGGAGTTTCGAAATCAATATCCCTAACCTGCACTCCCTTTGGAAATCATTTTCTATGCCTTAAGACATGAGATAAATTGACCCTTAACCACCGAATGACTACTCTTCCATTTGGGAATAGTCTCATTAGGAAATTAAAACTTGACTCTACGAGTTCTATAATCAATTGATGCATATAAGGCATTTAACCAATTCATACCAAGAATAATGTCAAAATCGATCAAGTCTAGATCAACAAGATCACAAATAATAACTTTATGTAACACTAAAATGGGAAAATTTCTATAGACTCCCTTGGCTAATACCGAATCACCAACGGGAGTATAAACTAAGAAGGGTTCTAACTATACTTCAGGGCATACATCAAACCTCATATTAAGGTAAGGAGTAACAAAAGATAAGTTGGCACTCAGATCAAGGAATGCATAGACTTAAAATTTAATAACCCGTAACATACCTATGACCACATCGAGAATCTCATCCATATCTTGTATAGCATTAAGAGCATAGAATTAATTGTTGAGTTGGCCTACCTTTGGTTGAGCTTGGGCACCTTGATGCACTTGTCCTTCTTGAGCAACTTGTCCTTGTGGAAGAACTACTCTACCTTTGTTGGTAACATGAGGGCACTCGAATTGCCTATGGCCAATCTTTCCACATCCAAAGCAAGCACCCGTTCCCATCAAGCATCTCTCTCTATGATTTTTCCCGTATTTTGCATAAGGAAATGAAGGGCTACTAGTATTCAAACCTCTTCTTTGGACCGTAGGGTATGGCACCATATCCTTGTCAAACTTCTTTTTCCGAACCTTGGCCTTGTTGAGCATGTCAACTACTACCACCTAACTATGCATTTTAGAACCCACCTTTATATTGGGCTCCTTTAGAATCCATCATTCTCATTTCTTTGAGTTTCTCTCCCTTAATTTGTTTGGAAAAACTCATGAGATAAGATATATTCATTTCTTTAACAAGCATACAGTACGACATTCCAAAGCAACCAAGTCGGATACCCCTATATGAATTGACTCATTCAGGTACGTGGATCAGCAACCAATGAAGAAGCATACTTGGATAGCTTGGTAAATTTGAGGGCATAGTCTCTCATACCCATATTGCCTTGTCGAAGATTGATGAACTCTAACATGTTGTCTTCCATTATCTCAAGAGGGAAGAAGAGATCAAGGAAAGCAAGTTTGAAGCCTTCCCAATCAATAATTCATTCACCACCCTCTCTAACTTCCATTGAGTATAACAAATTTGAGAAACACTCTTGAGTTGGTAAACCGCCAACTCCGATTTCTCTTCTTAAGTTACCCCCATAATGCTCACTATCCTATAGTCCTCATCAATGAATTCTTGATGATCCTCATCCTTGCAAATTCGCCTTCTCTTGAAGCTATAGGATAAACATTAGGAGGAGCCGCAACTCCTTGGTTGGATACAATTTGGACTATCATAGTGATAACATTTCTTTATTAGTGACTTCTTCGAGTACAGGACCATTTTCTTAAGAAGCCGGAGGAACTTGGTCCCTATTAACATTGACCCCTTTTTGCATATGTTCTCTTCTTGGAGGCATTTTCCAAAATTTGCAAAGGACAACCATTAGGGAAAGGAAGTCTTAGTGTCAACTATATAACACAAGATAGATTATCAAAGAAGTGAGAATTTACTAAAATATATTATATCCTCCTATTCATAGATGTGACACACTTTACAACCATGAAAAAAAATCTACTTGATGTGGCATGTTGGACTCCCTAGGAAATCTTAACCTTGTGCTCTAATACCAAGTTTGTCATAACCTTACTTAGGTCCTAGTCATAATACGGTGATCGAAACCCCAAAGGGCTCCAACTAAGCCTGTTTACATATCATAAG
This sequence comes from Solanum dulcamara, assembly GCF_947179165.1. Taxonomy (NCBI): domain Eukaryota; kingdom Viridiplantae; phylum Streptophyta; class Magnoliopsida; order Solanales; family Solanaceae; genus Solanum; species Solanum dulcamara. The sequence goes on from NC_077245.1 coordinate 55,172,433, forward strand.
CATACATAAGGTAAAGTAAATATGGAAATAATATAAGAAGAGTCTAAATCATGAATCATAGAAAGTATAAGAGTTTGACCACATGAAATTTAGAACATATATCCAAAAAATGCCTCTACTATATTAGAAGGGCGAGGGATAAGACATATACCTCACTCACCTTCAACATGAAAGAGATAAATGTCTTTGAATGAAGAAACAACTCATAACTAGTCCTTTGTAGATAAGGACAAACCAAACTCCACTGATGAGAAAGCTCAACTATCCACGTGTGAGAATGTAATACTCAACCCCTATATTATGAGACAATATAGGAAACAATATGTGTTAATACATTTGAATATACTAAGTATATAGGCATGATATGTAATAAAAATCATAGAATGCAATGATCAATTAACATGCATGATAAAAAAAATAATGCAAGTCATGAGAAGGACCATAATGATCAAAGCATTCAAAAGACATGTATGAAATCATGAAAGAACATGAGAGAGCATACATATGTGATATAGAACCATAACCGACAGTAAGACCATGCGAGCTATAACATGGAATCTTGAAGTCTCCCCATACAATGGAAAAAAGGGGAATCTACTTGCTAAGGTAGACTTTACTCCACTAGGTGGGTCATGTACGTACACTATATGTGGATCCACTAGATAAGCCATAAGTCAACCTATGATGTCACGTATTTATGAGAAAAGAGACTTTGTATAAGGACCCCGTAGGTTGCGCCCCCACCTCAAGCCATCATTTTATGCTAAATGAAATCATACAGAATACATAACATAGTAATCATACTTAACATATGTCAAAAAAAATTCATAAACTTTGAAACTCATAGAGTAGCTCATATTCCTATCATACATGTAATGTGAGTATAAGCCTTTCAATATTACAATATCATACTTGCATAATTCAAGTCATTAGGTTCCTAGGTCACCAACATAGGGCCCTAGGTCATCTTTCTTCATAACTTGTATGAAATTCATAACTTGAGTATAATTGTAATCTATGATCATAATTCATACTTAAATTTAGAGTAAAATTCATATCCACAGTCAATTTGATTGAAAACCAGGATATACTTAAGGATCATTGAGTTTTATAACCATAATTCATGTAAATTACCCTTGAAAACCACTTCATGCATGGGCATTCATAATTCATCTTGAAATCATAAAATTAATGTAGAAATATAATTATAATGATAATTTATAATGATTAAAAATATAATTGAAAAACTAAATGCAACTCATCAAATAAGGGTTGCAAACCCAATTAAAATTTATGAGATTTTGAATAGAAACCTTGGGAATCCATGGGTGAAAGGAACCCATGGATCAATCCCCACATGCCTTGAATGAATTTGAACTTGTAATTGAAAAAGGAGACTTGTTATTTAAGAAACCCTAGCAAAACTTGATGAAGAAGATGAACTCTTGAATGAACCTTGAGGGAAAAGTCTTGAAGTTGTTTTGGAGTTAATGAGGGAAAATAATAGGTTTAGGAGTATTTAGGATAATGTTTTAATGAATCTAGTCCCAAAAATGTCTACATAAATTAATGAAAAAATAGGGAAATGATAGAATTATCCTTCATTTAACTGGAACTGGTCTCACCACGGAGGACCCATTATGCCTGTGATGCTTATCAAGTCCCGTGGTGGTGTCATTGATGCCAGACTTGAACTTGAAATCCTGGGGTTGTATGGTAAGAGCTTCAGAACTTCCTCCATAGAACCCTTAACAGTCCGTGGAAATTATCATGATCTGTGAAATGTTGACGTGGTGCAGGACTTGTAGGGTGGTCTGAAGGAATGGCCACTATAGAACCCACTACGGTCCGTCAAGTCTCTAGGAAGGGGTCACCAAAGAGGGCATCACGTCCTGTGGTTCTCACCATGGTTTATGGTCCCCTATCATGGTCTATTCCCTGCTGGACAAAGCTTCAGAATCACCACCACGGTGGCTTATCATGAGGCGTGGTGAGGACCACGGCCCGTAATGGCGTTCTGTGGTCATCACCTGTGCGAAAATTGCACGTTTCAGTAGTTTTATGTTTTGATCCTTATTTTCTGAATTTCCAACTCCTGGGGTCTTACATGGGTTTCATGGAGTGAAGAGGAGCTAAGTTCATCACGCATCAATTTTGTAGGCCAGCCAAGCAGTGGTGGCACTCATACTTAGAGACTATACTAGCTAGGTCACCTCTGATGTCTTGGGATGCATTTTAAGAGGCCTTTTTGTCCAAGTTTATTCCATAAATGTCATAGATAAACTCCACAATCATTTCTCAAGATAGGAGTTGGGCTCCAAGACTGTGTCTGAGTATGAGGTGAGGTTTTATGAGCTCACCTATCATGCTATGCTGATATTGCATATAAATAAAGATTGGGTTTGATTATTTACTTGTTGGTTAAGGTTTAAGTTGATGATGAAGATCGAGCCACTACTATGGTAGGTTTATCTTTCTTAGAGATGGACAATTCAGCTCTCGGAAATGTCAGTATTTTGGCATCTTTCGTTGCTTCGGTCGATTATTCTCATACCAAGGAGCATCTTTACTGTAAGACCCTTAGGGAAGAGACAAGAGGACTCTACATAAGTGTAGTTACAGTGGGTCTCCATCTTGGGGTAGGGACTCTTATTTTAGGCCTCACAAGGGATTTCAATAGGGTCAGCTTAGCTATTCTATTCAGGTAACACTTTAAGATTCAGGGAGTGACTTATGTATTTAGGGTGATGCTGGCCCGAGTTGGGATCGATATAGGTTATTTTCACTACTTTGGGCCACCGTGACAATTCATATATTACAGTTAGATCTTTTAAGGGTTCATATGATTATAATGAGCTTGACCACTATTCTAGAGTGTGCCCTCTTAAGTAGGATGAATGAACCAGCTGTAAATATAACACGACCAGCTCTAGTAGAAGAACCTATAGCTAGAGGCGAAGGCGAGGGTCAGAACCATTGAGGTGGTCACCGGGGTGCACTGGGTTGTCCTCGAGAGGGAAGGTCAGTTTATTGGTTGAATTTTTATGGTAGAAGTAGACATGTCCATTTGTGTGCAGCTCTAGTGAGGGCTGAGGCTGAGGTATCAGATGATGATATCATAGGTACAATTCTATTATATCATTAGCCTACCTCAGCTTTATTTGATCTGGGTTCTACCTTTTCATATATATCTCTATATTTTTCTTCCAAGTTGAGCATGTATTATCAGCCCTTATCAGCGCTACTGTATGTTCCGACCACCATGGGTGAGTCCTTCGTAGTGTTTAGGTGTATAGATTTATAGCGTAGACTGGCGATCACCTCACCATGGTATACTAGATTGCTATACTAAGACTTTAAGCATGGACTGGCTATCCCCTCTATAATATCCCAAAATTTCAAAAGTTGAAAAACGAGGAACAAAAGATGAAATCCAAGAAAAATTCATATTTTGGCACCCACGAAGGCTACCATGGGTCGTGTTTCTCACCATGACTCGTGGTGTGCTACGTGGTGGATTCCCTAAACCTTAGTCTTACAGGAAAAAGACTATGAAAAGGGATCATGGGCAATGGTGAGCACCACGGGCTGCGGTGCCCTTTATGGTGACCTCTCTCTTAAGGCCCTTAGAAAATTTCCAAAGGTAGGGATCATGCTTGACCACCATAGGACGTGTATCCATTCATGGACCATGGTGATCACTCCTGCAGACCCTATTGCTGGTCTTGCACCACGGCTGCGATTCATGGATCGTGATGACCTCCACTGTCACGAACAGTGAAGGTCTCCATAGAGTAAGTCCTAAAACTCTACCATGCAACCCCCAAGATTCAATATCAAGTCTAACTTCACGGACACCACTGAGTGGCATGGTGAGCATCACGGGTCGTGTTAGGTCCTCCGTGTAGTCTAAGTTCCAAGTTTAAGTGAAGGGTATTTTAGTAATTCCCTATTCTTTGATTAATGTATGTGGACGTCTTTGGGAATAGATTCATTATGTAATTGGCCAAAATACTCTTACGTCTATTATTTTCCCTCATTAACTCTCGAACAATATCAAGAACTATCTCCTAAGGTTCCTCAAGAGATTTTCAGCTTTATCAACTTTTGGATAGGGTTTCTTTAAAAACAAGTAACCTTTCTCAAATTCAAATTTATTTAAGGTATGTGAGGATTGATCCCTGGGTTCCTTCAACCCATGGAGTCCTAAGGTTTTTACTCGAAATCTCATGAATTTCAATTGGGTAAGGCTAGTTTGATGAATTGCATTGGGTTATTTCAATTATGTTTTTAATAATTATAAATAATCATTCTAAGTATGTTTCGACAATACTTACATGATTTTAAGGTGAATTATAAATGTCCATGCATGAAGTTATTTTCAAGGATGATTTACATGGTGTTGAAGTATTTGAGATTTAAATTCAAGTACGAATTATGATCATGGATTACTATTTTGTTCAAGTTATCAATTCTATGCAATTTTTAAAGAAAGGTGACTTAGGATCCTTAATTGGTGACCTAGGATCCTTAATTGGTGACCTAGGAACCTAAATACATGAATTATGCAAGTATGATATGAAAATGAGTTTGTCTAGGAATAGTGAAGTTTATCAACAAGTCTATCATATATTTTAAGTATGATTACTATGTTATGTATTTCATGGGATTTGACATAGCACCAAATGATGACTTGAGATGGGGGTACAACCTACGGGGTCCTTATATAAAGTCTCTTGTCACATAACTATGTTCTACTGTAGGATTACCTTTATGACCTAGCTAGCAGATCTACATATAGCGTATGTAAATGACCCACCTAGAGGGGTAGAGTCTACCTTGGAAAGTAGATTCCCCTTTCCTTCATTATATAGGGATACATTAGGATTCCATGTTATAGTTTGCTTGGTCTTATTTTTGGTTATAGTTCTATCCCACATATATTTATACTTTCCTTATGTTTTCTTATGATCTCAATATGTCTTTCAAATGATTTTATCATTATAGTTTTCTCATGACTTTACTAATCTTCTTTCATCATATAAGTTATTTAATTATTGCATCCTATGATTTATATTTTATGTCATGCCTACATACTTAGTAAATTCAAGCGTACTAACGTATATTGTTGTCTATATTATCTCAGAGTGTAGGGGTTGAGGATTACATTCCCACACATGGCTAGTTGAGCTTCTATTATCAGTAAAGTTTTGGTAAGTCCTCATTTATCGAGAACTAGTGATGAGTTGTTTCTTTTCCAAAGACTTTTCATGTGAGTATTGAGGATGAGAGAGGGTCATGTCTTAGCCTCCACCTTTCTATATAGTAAAGGAATTGTTGGACATATATTGTAGAGTCTATATACTCAACTTTACATCTTTTATATGACGAAAGATTTAGACCCTTCCTAGGTTATTTTTCACATTTACTTTACCTTTTGTATGCTTACTATATGTCAAGAGGCCTACTTGGATCCCTTTGGGGTTTCTATTGTCATGTTATGACCAGGCCTTACGTCGGTTTGTGACAAACTTTATATCAGAGCATAAGGTTTAAGATGTCCTAGGAATTCCAATATGTTGTATCAAATAGAGTCTTATTCATGGTTTTGAAGTGCGCCACATTAATGAATAGGAGGCTATAAGGCGTTTTAAGAAATCTTTACTTCTTTCAGGGTTTATGTCATGTGATAGAATATTCTAAGACATCTTTTCCCTAATAATTTTTCTTTGGAATTTTCAGAAATGCCTCCAAGAAGAGCAGTATGCAAAAAGGAGTCATTGCTAATGAGTACCAAGCTCCTTTGGGTACTCAAGACAATTGTCCCCTACCCAACCAAGTTACTAATGCAGAGTTCTGTACTATTATTACTATGCTACCCCAAGTTGTGGCCAACCAAGGGGTTGCGGTTCCTCTTAGTAATCCTACTTTGGCTTCTAGAGCGAGTAACTTTTTAAGGATGAACCCTTCCAAGTTCTATGATTCAAAATATGATGAGGATCCTTAAGAGTTTATTGATGAGGTCTATAAGATAGTAATTATTATTGGGGTGACATCAAAAAAGAAAGTGAAGTTGGCAGCCTACCAACTCAAGAGTCTTGCTCAAGTTTGATATACTCAATTAAAGATAGATAGGCTGGATAAAGAACCTATTGATTGGAATGTTTTCAAACTTTCTTTCCTTGATTGTTTTTTCCCTCTTGAGCTAAAGAAGCCAAGGTGTTGGTGTTCATCAATCTTCGACAGGGCAGAATGGGCATGAGGGACTATGCCATCAAGTTCACCAAGCTATCAAAGTATACTCCATGATTGGTTATTGATCCACATGCCCGATTAAGTTAATTTATATTGTGGATGTTCAACTTGGTTGCAAAGGAATATCGTACCACTATGCTTGTTAAAGAAATGGACATATCTCGAATTATGATATTTTTTGAGAAAATTATGAGAGAGAAACTCAAAGAGATAAGAATAAGGGGAGCTGGTATGAAGGTGGGTTCTCCAATGCTAGAATCGGTGGTGGAAATGGTTTTTCTCTACAACAATAATTTTTGGGAAAGAATTTTGATAAGAATAGGGTACCATACTCTAAGGTTCAAGGAGGAGGTGTAAATGCTAGTATCCCTTCATTTCCCAGGTGTGCAAAGTGCGGGAAGAATCATGGAGGTAGATGTTTGATGGGAATAGGTGCTTGCTATAGATGTGGCAAGATGGGCCATAGGCAAACCGAGTGTGCTCATGTTTCCATAAAAGGTAGAGAAGGTTGTGCCTTTTATGCTAGGCAAGATGTGGATGAGACTCCCGATGTGGTCACGGGTATGTTACAGGTGTTTACCTCGGTATGATATTTGATGTGTGCCCCAAAGTATTGTTAGATCCCTTTTCATTTTATACCCCTGTTGGTGATTTAGTGTTAGGCAAAAGAGTTTATAGAAATTGTTTAGTGTCGGTCTTGAATAAAGTTATTCCTTATTATCTTGTTAAGAAAGACATGGCTGATTTTGATATTATTTCTGGTATGGATTGGTTACGTGGCTCTTATGCACCATTGATAGTAGAACCCATTTGGTCAAATTTGAATTTCCTAATGAGCCTACTCTAGAATTGAAGAGTAATAATTCAGTAGTTTAGGGTCGACTCATGTCATGTCTTAGGGACCAAAAAATAATTTCTAAAGGGTGCATCTACCAAATAGTGCGAGTTAGGGATGTTGATTCTGAAATATCTACTCTTGAGTCGGTCCCTATAATTAATGAGTTTCCTGATGTGTTTTCAGATGCCTTGCATGGTGTTCCTCCCAAAAGGAAAATTGACTTTGGAAAAGACCTCCTTTCCGTTACTCAACTTATTTCTATTCCTCCTTACCATATGGCTCCGATAGAACTTAGGTAGTTGAAAGAGCAATTGAAAGATTTGTTGGATAAGGTTTTTATAAGGCCAAGTATTTCACCATGGGGTGCTCCCGTGTTGTTTGTTAGGAAGAAGGATGGGTCCCTCTAAATGTGTAAAAATTACAGGCAATTGAATAAGGTCACTGTAAAGAACAAGTATCCAATTCAAAGGATTGATGATCTGTTCGATAAACTACTAGGAGCAAGCTACTTTTCAAGGATTTATCTCTGATTGGGCTATCATCAACTCCGCTTAAGGAAGTGTGACTTTTCAAAGACTAACTTGATATCTCGGTATGGTCACTTTAAATTCTTGGTTATGTCTTTTGGACTAACGAATGCTCTTGTAAATTTTATGGATTTGATGAACAAGGTGTTCAAGTAATATTTGGATATGTTTTTGATCATCTTCATTGATAATATTTTTTTCTATTCTCCAAGTAAGGAAGAGCATGATGATCATTTGAGGATTATATTGCAAGTTCTCAAGGAACATCAGTTGTATGCAAAGTTAGTAAGTGTGATTTTTTTAAGGTCAGTTTCTTTCCTTGGTCACATTATTTTCGTAGAAGTAATTATGGTTGATCCAAAGAAGACTGAGGAAGTTAAGAATTGACCTAGAGCATTGACTCCTTCTGATATTCGAAGTTTCTTGGATCTAGCCGATTAATATAGACAGTTTGTGGAAGGAATCTCTCCATTTCTTCTCCTTTCACAACTTTGACTAAAAAGAAGGTAAAATTTTAATGGTCAGAGGCATGTGAGAAAAGCTTCAAAGTTTTGAAGGATAAGCTTACCTCCGCTTCGTATTGACTTTGTCGGAAGGTTCCAATAGGTTTGTTGTGTATTTTGATGCTTTCCAAGTTTGTCTTGGTTGTGTGCTAAAGAAAAACTATAAAGTGATAGCTTATGCTTCAAGGCAACTCAAGACACATGAGAAGAATTACCCAACTCATGACTTAGAATTGGCGGAGGTGGTATTTGCTTTAATTTTGTGGAGATACTATCTCTATGGTGTCCATGTGGATATTTTCACCGATCACAAGTGTTTGTAATATGTCTTTACTCAAAAGTACTTGAACCTTCGACAAAGAAAATAGCTTGAGAAGTTGAAGGACTATTGCATGAGTCTTCTATACCATCTGGGTAAGGAAAATATGGTTGCTAATGTTCTCATTAGATTATCCATGAATAGTGTTTATCATATTGAGAATGAAATGATAGAGCTAGTTCAGGATATGCATAGATTAGCCTATTTGGGTGTTCGATTGGTTGATTCCAAAGATGGTGGTGTTATTATGCAAAAAGGTTCTAAAGCATCTCTTGTGGTGAATGTAAAGGCAAAGCAATATAGTGATCCCACTTTGATGATATTAATGAAAGTGGTTGCCAAAAACGTCATTGAGGCTTTCTTCCAAGTGGGAGATTTTGTCTTGAGATATTAAGACATACTATGTGTTCCAAATATGGATGGATTAAAAGATATGATATTGTCTGAAGCGTATTGTTTGTGGTATTCTATTCATCTCAGTTTCACAAAGATGTATTGAGATTAGAGAGAGGTGTATGGATGGAATGGCATGAAAAGAGATATTGTAGAGTTCGTGGGTAGGTCTCCTAATTGTCAACAAGTGAAAGTTTAGCATCAAAAACATAGAGGTTTGGCTTTCTAAAACATTAAGATTCCTACTTGGAAGTGGGAATCCTTGAATATAGACTTCGTTACGATTTTGGCTTGTAGTCATAGGCAACATAATTCCATTTGGGTGGCTATTGAATGAATGACTAAGTCAGTTCATTTTCTCCCAGTTACAGCTTCGTTTTTAGCTGAGGACTATGCTAGATTAAATATCCGAGAGTTGGTTAAGCTTCATAGTATTCCGTTGTATATTATTTTGGATTGATGTACTCAGTTTACATATCAGTTTTTGAGATCCTATTAAAAAGGTCTTGGTACACAAGTAAAGCTTAGTACAACTTTTCACCAACAAACAGATGGTCAGGATGAGCATACCATTCATACATTATAAGATATGTTGAGAGCATGTGGGATTGATTTGAAAGAAATTGGGATAATCATTTTCCATTGATAGAGTTTGCTTATGATAACAATTATCACTCAACCATTGAAATGGCTCTATTTGAGGTGTTGTATGATAGGCGGTTTATATCCTATATCGATTGGTTCAAGGTTGGTGAAGTCTCTTTGATAGGACACGAGTTGGTGTTTAAGGTTGTGGAGAAATTTAGACTGATTAGAGGGAGATTAAAAATGGCCCATAGCCGATAAAAGTCTTATTCGGACGTGAGGAGGACGAAACTTGAATTTGAAGTTAATGATTGGGTTTACTTGAAAATTTCACCCATTAAGGGTGTAATGCATTTTTGTAAGAAAAGAAAGCTAAGTCCCCGCTATGTTTTCCCATATCAAATTTTGCGAAGAATTGATCAGGTGGCTTTTGAGTTGGATTTGCCTTCAAATTTGGCATCGGTGCATCCGGTGTTCCATGTGTCATTATTGAGGAAGTTTGGTGGTGATCCTAGCTCTATTGTGCTTTTGGACAGCATTGAGGTTAAGGAGAGTCTTTCATATGAGGAGGTTCGAGTAAAAATCTTATACCAACAAATTAGAAATTTGAGAAACAAGAAAATAGCTTCAGTCAAATTGTTATGGAATAATTTAGAGGGTGAGGGTGATACTTGGGAGGCCGAATCTAATATGATGTCCCGATGTCCTCATCTCTTTGTTTCTGTGCCTAGTTGAGGTATTTAGTTCCTTTATGTTCCAACAAGCCCAAATCATGTATTTCAGTTGTTCTCATGGTTGCATAGACACTTAAGTATTATACCCCGTACCTTTGTGCTCCGGAATGTCTTTTTAAGCTTCTTAAAAGATATCTCGTGACCCAGATTATATATAAAATGATCAAATAACTCTAAGGAAGGGAGGACGTGATTCCCCTTAAGAGTAAAGGTTGGAAATAGGTCTATACGGATTTGAAACGAGTTGGAGGCCAAGTAATGAGTCGTAGGACTCGACTTACTTGCGTAAGCTATCAACTTGGATGTGTTACATACTTAAGCTAGTGGAGTACGTGTTGAGCTTACGTAGTAAGGAATACATAGGCTCTTAAAGTAAGACGAGATTACAAACCCACGAAAATGAAGCAAGCAGGTGACAAGTAGGTGACCCACCTACTTGGGCTAAGTAGGTGACCCACCTACTTAGGGTGGACCCTACGTTGCCATGTGGCAGTGTATGATTGGTTGTATGGAGTGAGGTGGCACCCTAGGGGGCTGCCACATGTCATACTTGGGGGCTTCCACGTGTCCCCTTTTAAGGACACATATATACATGTGTATTGCTGATCAACATCATTTTCAGCATCTTTGCCTTAGAAAATGTTGAGAGAAAAGCTAGACAGCAAGAATAAAGGAGCTATGGCTAGGGTTCTTCCAAGGTAATTTCTCTGATTTATTTTCGTGAATTAATTATTTAAGGTATACTACGGTGATATGACGGTGTTTAACAACATAAAATTTATCGTTAGGGAAAAGAGGAGGTTTTTGTTCTTGTTAACAAATCCGTTTTTGAATGATACTGTTGTTAGTAAAACAAGTATAACTCCTTGTGTAAGGCTTCGTTTTAAGTGATTCAAGATTTTTTGGAAATCTATTTCATAAGGCTATAACTTTTATTTATCCTCTAAAATCCAGTTTTGCATTTCTCTGCTCGAAAAAGGGTGGTGAAGCATGGGGGATCTGCTGCCCAGATTTCATTTTAAAACTTCTACAAGGACTGCTATTGGTATTTTGGGCATATCATTTTGTACTAAATTTCTGTAGGGGTGATTCAATTTTGTATTCGACCATAAGACACATGTCTATAACTTTCATTGAGGCCAAAAATCTTGTTTCCCTCAATTACCCCTTCGAAACTAAGTAACAATACAAGACAATAGGTTGTCCAAAATTCACATTTTGATAGTTTTGGCGAGTTTGATAAGTTTAGGTTAAGGTAAGGGTTTTTATTTCAATTTGGAGTTTATGGTGTGGTTATAAAGTGTATTATACATTATATAAGTGGCTGGAAATAGGTAAATTCCATAAATATGTTTGATGTTCAAAACAAACCAAATTGGACTCGCTATAGTTAAATTGTAGTTGAAGCAAGGTGTTGTGCTTGTGGTGTGTGGATGCAGGTGTGTGGTGATGTTTTTCAGGGCCTACAAGTGTTCTAAAATAGGTGGGGAAGCTGTTGGTTGAAGACACAAGACCCCCCGCTTTGTATGGTTAAAGGTTTTACAAAATTAAAACTAGAAACCCTATTTTGGTTGTGTAATTTCGATCGAGTTGTTTGGAGTTTATGTTGTAAATTGTTGATATGAATTTCTTAAACATATGTTGTAGGTTTTTATTGTTGGTATTCTGTAGGTATGAAGAATGTAATTGGAAATTCGGATAGGGCACATTATAGGGGAGATGTTGTCTGATTTCTGTTAACGCCTTAACTAGTTAAGGAACTAGTCGAGAAGACGAGCGAGGAAATGAATGTTGTGAATACTCATAGGTAGTATAAGATGCTAGAAAAGTCTAAGGTGGTTGATTTTCATATTGCTTCCGTGTTAAATAGGTTCTGAGGACGACGAGATAAGCCGAGTTCAAAGCAATCGATAAGAGGTATGTGAAGCTATCCTTTTTTCTCTTTTGGCATGTCTTAGATATAAGTATTATGTATGTGAAATTGGGAGTTATTCCATTCGTAAAGCTCCGAGTATAGTTCATAATTCTTATCCACTTCATGATGGTGGAACTCCTGTAACAGTCAAGCTATTTTCTTTTTAAGGTTTTTTTTATATGATAAAAGGTAATGTATGTAAAGCCTATTCTTTCTCTTCTTTTGGCAAGTTTTCAAGTTAAGTAGTGAATGGTATGAGCTTGAGGGTAAATCTACTCATAAATTCCAAGCGTAATTTACGATCTTTATTTACTTCTTAATGAAAGAACTCTTACAGCAATTGAACTAGGACCTCTGAATCCTTCCATACGTTAGGAAGTGAGGAGTACGTAAAGTCTATCTTTCTTTTCTGTTGGCATATCTCAGTGCTAAGTGGATTGTTTATGTAATGTGGGAATAAATCCATTCAAAGAACCCTGAGTATGGTTCATTAATCTTATTCACTTCTCGATATTAGAACTCCTGCGATAGTTGAGTTATGGACTTTTAAGTCTTCTACCTAACAAAAAGTAGTACACGTGAAACCTATCCCTTCCTTCTTTTGAAGCAGTAGGATGTAAGTGAAGCGATATATGGTGTGAGTTAGAGGTGATCCCATTTATAGGTTTTGGGTATAAATCATGACTTGTACTTCTTGATGTTAGGAATCTTAAAGTGGTAAAAGTCGTATTCCTCGACTCTTCTATTGGTTGAGTAATGATTGGATGTGTAAACTCTTATACCTAGAGACTCTTTGACACATCTTATGATGATATTCGGGAGATGTTTGTTACGTTACCAGGTTTTATGTGCATGTATATGCATTATTATATGTATAGAGATCGGGCCATTTGTTCCTCGTCACTAACGTGTTATATGTATAGGGAACGGGTCGTACGCTTCTTGGCACTAACATATTATATATATGGATCGGGCTGAACGCTCCTCGGCACTAACATATTATATGTGTAGGGATTGGGTCGGACGTTCCTCGACACTAACCTATCATATTTATATGGATCGGGCTATACGTCCTACAACGCTAATAGTATGCATATGCCCACGATGTTAAAATGATGCATTTGTAATATCGGGTCCCCAAGCGGGCCGGATACGGTACGTGATAATGATATACATGACCTTACTTTTCAAGGTACAGGTACAGTACCCGATTAAATGATATACTTGATTTCCTGCATGCCTGTTTCAGTTGTTATCTCAGTTATGTTATGCTTATATACTCAGTACATATGTCGTACTGACCCCTCTTTCTTTGGGGGACTGCATTTTATGCCCGTAGGTACAGACACAGGTTTTGGGAGTTCGCAAGCTTAGGATTCCACTCAGCTAGTTTTGAAGAAGCTCCATTGATTCAGAGCTGAGTTGTAGTACCAAACCTCCTATGTATATATTTGTTTATTTAGGGGTACGGAGGGGGCTCTATCCCTCCATATGTTACTATTAATGTTCTTAGAGGTCTATAGACATATGTGTGGGTTATACGTGTAAGTTCTGTTTAGTTATGTCTACATGATGTATTGTAAATATTAAGATACTATGACAGCCTTGTCGGCTTGCACGCCCTATGATGATAAGATACAAATGAAAGAGGCTATAGGCATGAAAATGCTATGACCCACTAGGGTTCTTATGTATAGTTCTTATATTGATTGTTATATCCGCTAGATACATATATGGGGGCCCAGGTTGGACCCAGTCATGGCCTACGGGGTTGGGTTGTGACATTATGTTGATGAATTGAATTTTAAAAGTCATGATTTAGTTTGATATTAAAGATTTCATGTTTTATTCATTATTGAGATGTTTTGCATTGAACTGCTACTTTCTTTTGCTATTTCCATTTATGCAAGATTGAGTCCTATTCGAGGATGAATGTTTCCAAGGGGGAGATATTGTAAAACCCCAAAAGTTGGAATTTCAAAAAATAAGGAACAAGGGATTAAATCTAAGAAAAATTCAGATTTTGGCACCAGGTGAGGAGCACAAAGGACATCATGGGCCATGGTCCTCACTATACCTCATGGTGTACTACAATGGTGGAGTACCTGAACCTCAGTCTTGCAGGGAAAGGACCATGACAAGTGACCACGGGCCATAGTTAGCACAATATGTCGTAGTACCCTCCATGGTGACCCCTTCATTAAGGCCCTCAGAAAATTTCCAAATGAAGGGACAATCCTTGATCACCACAGGCCATGTGGCCCTTCACGGACCTTGGTGGTTACTCCTGCAGACCCCCCTATAGGTCCTGCACCACAGCCACAATTCATGGACCGTGATGACCTTGACAGACCGTGAAGGTCTCCGTGGAGGAAGTCCTTAAACTCTACCCTACAACTACCAATATTCAAGATCATGTCTAAATACAAGAACGCCACCACAGGCCATGGTGAGCATCATAGATCGTGATGGGTCCTCCATGTAGTCCAAGTTTCTAGTTTAAGTGAAGGGTATTTTAGTCATTCCTTATTATTTCATTAATTTATGTAGACGTATTTGGAACTATATCCATTATGTAGTTGTCCTAAATACTCCTAAGTGTATTCTTTTCCCTCATTAAATCCCAAAAGACTTTAAGAATTCTCTACCAAGGTTCCTCAAGATATATTTATCTTCATCAAGTTTTGGCTAGGGTTTCTTCAAGAACAAGTCTCCTTCTTTAAATTCAAATTCATTCAAGATATGTGGGGATTGATCCATTGGATACTTCCACCCATGAAGTCCTTCCACCAATGGAGTCCCAAGGTTTTTACTCTAAATCTAATGAATTTCAATAGGGTTTGTAACCCTAGTTTTATGAACTATATTGGGCTATTTCAATTATATTTTTAATCATTATAAATAATCATTATAAGAATGTTTCTACAATACTAACATGACTTCAAGATTAATTATGAATGTCCATGCATTAAGTTGTTTTCAAGAATGATTTACATGATGTTCAAGTATTTCATGGTTTTCAATCAAATTAACTACGTATATGAGTTTTAAATTGAAGTTTGAATTATTATCATGGGTTACTATTGTGTTCAAGTTATTAATTCCATCCAAGTTATGAGAAAAGGTGACTTAAAATACTTAATTTGTGACCTAGGAACCTAATGACATGAATTATATAAGTATGATATTTTAATGTTGAAAGGCTTATACTCACATTCCAAGTATGATATAAAAATGAGCTATTCTATGAATTATGAAGTATATGAAAAAATATATTATATATGCTAAGTATGATTACTATGTTATATATTCCGTGGAATTTGACTTAGCACCGAATGATAACTTGAGGTGGGGGCTCGACCTACGGGGTCCTTATATAAAGTCTTTTATCGCATAACTACGTACCATTATTGGATAGCCTTTATGGCCTAGCTAGTGGATCCACATATACCGTATGTATATGACCCTCCTAGCAGGGTAGAGTCTACCTTGGCAAGTAGACTCCCCTTTGCTCCATTGTATGAGGAGATATCGAGATTCTATGTTATAGCTCGTATGATCTTATTGTCGATTATGGTTTTATCCCACATATATGTGCACTTTCTTTATGTTCTCTTACGATATCAATATTTTTTTTAAATGCTTTGATCAGTATATTTTTTTCTCATGACTTTACTTAGCTTCTTTCATCATATACACTATTTGATCATTGCATCCTATGATTTATATTACATGTCATGCCCACATACTTAGTAGATTCAAATGTACTAATACATATTATTGCCTACGTTGTCTCATAATATAGGGGTGGAGGATCACATTTCCACACGTAGCTAGTTGAGCTTCTATTATCGGTGGAGTTTTTGTGAGTCCTCATTTATTGAGGACTAGTGATGAGTTATTTCTTTTCTAAAGACTTGTTATATGCGTATTGAGGGTGAGATGGGGACATGTCTTATCCCCTACCCGTCTTATATAGTTAAGGCATTATTGGACATATGTTGTAGATTCTATATAGCCAACTTTACATCTTTTCTATGATAAATGATTTAGACCCTTCCTACGTTATTTTTTTATTTACTTTACCTTATGTATGCTTATGACATGTCAAGAAGTTTGGTTGGAGTCCTTTGGGGTTTTGATCTCTATTTTACAACTAGGCCCTAGGTCGGGTCCTAACACCCTTACCGTGCGGTATTAGATTTCTATGCTAAGATTGTTACCTTAGCCATGCATTGAATCCCTCCAGTTATGTGGCAAGTTTCTAATAGCCACACATCGAGTAGGTTATTTCTTATATTCAAGCGCAGAGATTGGTTACTAGCGGGTGTTTATCTTACTTGGCTTATGTGATAAATGTTAGTTGGAAGGGCTCTATAGTTGATCCAGGCCCCATAGGGAGAGAGATTATGGATTTGTTACCTAAATCAGATCACTCATCTTATTTCTATTTCTCTTTACCATGTGACCCCCGTAGAGCTCGAGGAGCGTAGTATTCAGCTTTAGGAACTCTTAGGTAAGGATTCATTTAGCCTACTATGTCACCTTAGGGTGCCCAGTCCTTTCTGTGGAAATGAAGGATGAGTCTATGTAGATGTGTATTACTACAGGTATTGAAACTAGGTGACAATGAAGAATTGCTTTGCCATGCCTTATATTGATGACCAGCTTGACGAGTTTTAGGGTGTCGTGTTGGTTTCTAAGATTGAATTGAGATTTGGCTACCATCATCTAAGAATTATGGACATCTCTAAGACCGTATTTAGGACTCGATATGACCACTATGAGTTCCTAGTGGTCACTTTTGGGTTGACCAATGCTTCAGCAAAATTCATGGACTTCATGACCCGTGTATAGATAGCCTCTAGCATCACTTCCTCTTACACTCCTCAAATTCTAATAAATGACATATAAAGGAGCCTATAAACATTTCCCTTATATCCAAGGGTATCCTGTGACGCATGATATGTAGCGTAAAACTCCAAAAGGACTTTTGGATTGTTAACACCAAGTGCTTATAAATACCGCAACCACATTCTGTCTGTAAGTTTCTTCTCTATTCCTAGGATAAATTCGGCCAACTAATCAAAGCTGAGGGATTTCTCCAATATTAAGGACCTATCCAAGAATATGTCATAATATTCCTTTGACCTAGTCACACTGAACTTTACAAGAGCTTTCTCTTTGGATTATTGGGAACCCCTCTGTTATAGGAAGAAGAAGTTGTTTATGATGGCTTTCCAGCCACATGGTTTTGTTTAGTTGTTTATGATGGCTTTCCAGCCACATGAATAAAAATGTGAAACAAACTACAAAAGTTTAGAAAAGAAAAGAAAACATAGGTGTAAAAAGAATTTTAAAAATTAAAATACAGGGTGTTGGGCAGACGTTGGACTGGCTGATCGCTTATGGAAAATTGTATGAAGACAATGAAAACACAAACTTTAATTAGAAAACTAGCAAGAAATTGGGTGAACTGGCGTTACACTAGCATTAGAAGTGAAACGCCAGTTGAAAACTTAGAAAGATGAGTTCCTTTGTGAGACTGGTGTTGCAGCTGTGAAATGCAGGGAAATCATTCTGAATTGTGGGTCATTCACAATCACCACTACGATGAAAAATGATCCATTTTTAGTTCAACACAACATAAATCAACTCTAATGGGTACTGAGACTTCCCCAAAGAATTTATAAGGCTATTTTTCACACTTTTGATGATATCCCTTAAGAAGGACCTAAACCCGTTTATCATTGAGAATCATCAAACACATAAACAAGTAATTTAGGCATAAATTAAGAACTCTCATTCACGATTTCTTCCTCATCAACATATAAAAATCACCCAAATCAGTTCACAAATATAAGGCAATCCTACTCATTCACAAAATCTTTCTCCAAAATGAAAAAACTCATATAATGATACTTTGCCCTTAGGAATGTCATCACCTATTCCATATAGAAAATTTTCGTGGATAATATAAACATAATGGATTGATCTGATTTCACCCGAAATACGGATTTGAAGAAAATTATGATCAATTTCTCATGCTAAACATCATACCCATACAAATTAACTTCATATCTGGAAATATTAATCATTAAATCCCTTTTTCAAACACAAAAGTTTCAAATTTGACAAAGTGGATTTTGAAGAAAAACTCATCTAAAGCATGATATTATCACCATATTGTTGTAATATAAATCTTGAAATTACAAAAATTGAGTAACATACCATATTTTTAAGATAAAAGGAAGAAAATTAAAGCTTCAATGAAGTCTTTCTTTAAATTTGACTCAAGAACTTCTTCAAAGAAAGTTTTTTTGTATTTTTGAAGAGTAGGTGCTGATTTGGGGCAAAAAGAATATCGACAATATGATTCAATTTAGATTATTGTACACTGAATGATTAAATCAACCCACTTCTTGCTGGATAAGACTACAGATTCAACAGAGGATTTTGATAGATTGTACGTTTGTGAGGTAGTCAAATTTCATGGAGTTCCTTTGTCTATAATCTCAAACAAGGTACTTAATTCACTACTCATTTTTAGAAGTCATTTTAGAAGTCTTTAGGGTCAAAGCTAAATCTTAGTACCTCTTTCCATCCTGATAAATATGGTCAATCAAAGTGTATGATTCAGACTTTTGAAGACATGTTGAGAGATTACTTTATCAACTTTAAAGGTAATTAGAATGATCCCTTGCCTCTTTTAGAGTTTACATGCAACAATAGCTAGCATTTAAGTATTCAGATTGATCCTTATGAGGATCTTTATGGAGGGATATTTAGATCACCAATTGGTTGGTTCGATGTTGGTGAAGATGAATTGATAGGGCCAGAGGCTCACCAAGCTATAAAGAAGGTGAAAATTACTCAATAGAGTTGAAAACTACACAAAGTCATCAAATGTCCTACTCTAATGTTAGGAGAAGATACTTAGAGTTTGAGGTGAAGGATTAAGTATATTTAAAATTTTCACCCAAGAAGGGTGCTATGAGGTTTGGGAAAAGGGATAATTTTCTGGAGATTAGAGACACTTATGCGCCTACTAGGGTATCTCCTAACTACGTGAGGCTCACTTTGTTTCCTTTCTCTCTGTTGGGGGAAGCAAAGTTGTGGTTGAAGTTAGAGCCACCTAACTCTATCACCTAATGCGATGATCTCACGTTAATGTTCTTGATATGATTTTTCCATTAGGGAAAGACAACTAAGTTACATAGTGAGATTTTAAGTTTCAAATAGAGGGGAGAAGAGAACTTATACCAGGCTTAGGATAGGTTCAAGTACTTACAGATAAGATGTCCACATTATCACTAGACTAATGAAGGGTTGGTACATACCTTTATTGAGGTCTTTGAGACTTAAACTAAAATTATTCTTGAATTCATCTACAGGTGGATAGGCATTGGAGAAGTCTTATGCAGAGTTGTTCACTCTGTTCAATTGGATTTCACAAGGGAATCCTAAATGGAATGGAGAAAGTGCCAGACCAGTGGTGGATAAGACAGTCGGGGTACTTGAAGTTGATATAGTCATTGTTTTAACTGCCCAGATAGAGTCCATGCACATCATGATGACCACTAAGTTCTACAACTTAGCTTTGGGGAAGCAACAGGCTCATATTATTGTGGTGCAACAGCAACAAGTGTGGTGTGAAGCATCGGAAGTTGTGAGCATGCTTTAGAATATTGTGGTGCAAATTTGAAGTCCAAATATTTCATTAGGAATGCTCAAAGAAGTGGATGGAACCAAAATTATGGAAACACCTATAATCCTAGTGGGAGGATTCATCCTAACTTCTAAAGAGATAGTAATCAGGCTCAAAACTAGAGACACAATCAATTCAGGCTACAGGGTGGTGGATAACATTATCAGTAACAGAGCTACTCAAGACAGCAAGGTGGAAAGTAGAGAAATATGAATATTAAAGATATGCTGAAGCAAACCATGGTTTATTAGGGTATGTTGGCTAGACAGGTTCGCAATGATCAGCTAGTCACTCAAAATATGGAGAAGCAGTTTGGGCAGTTTTTTAGTGCTCAGAACTTTCATCCACAAAGGGGCTTTGACAGGTAATATTGACCCAAACCCAAAGTTGGTGAATGCTATAAATACCCTTAGTAGTCGTAAATTTGAGTCGTTAGCTCCTAAAAATGCAACAGCATGAGATAAGGTAAAAAAAAGGTAAAAAATATAGTTGGGCCAAGTTCGCAGAAACTAATGAGCAGACTAGGGCTAAACCACCTCCACCATTCCAATAAAAATTCAAAAAGTAGAAAGAGGATGAATGTTTCAATAAGTTTAATGAGCTCTTTCAGCAGGTACAAGTTAACTTAGCTCTTATTGATGTGTTGTAGGATATTCCTAAGTATTCCAAGTATGTGAAGGATATTGTTCAAAATAAGAGAAGGCTGGTAGAGTATGAAATAGTGGTACTTACTTAAGATTGCGGTTCTAGAATTCAAATCAAATTACCAGCCAAGAAGAAAGATCTAGGAAGCTTTACAGTGTAGATTACAATTGAGAGATATATAAATGCTAGAGGTTTGTGTGACTTGGGAGCCTGCATAAACTTGATGATACCTACGTCTATGTTTGAGAAGCTGGGCTTTAGCAATCTAAAGTGGACTCCCATATTGTTGCAACTTGCAGACTGCTCTGAGGCTAAACTAGATTGGATTATAGAGGATGTACTAGCCAAAGTGGGATATCTCATCTTTCCCGTTGACTTTATAATTCTATATTTTAAGCATGATATAAAATTTCAATTTATTTTAAGTCCCTTTTTTTTCCACTAGAGGAGCTTTGAATTATATTGCAGCTGGTCGGCTAACAATGAGAGCCCGTGATAAAATGGAGGTGTTCGATGTGTACAAGGTAATGAAGCTACCTGTGATTTATAAGGAGTTGTCATCAATCACAGTTATTGATGATGAGGTAGAAGCTAAGAACATAGAATCAAAGGACCCTCTTAAGAGAATGTTGGTTGTCCAAGATTTTTATGGAGATGCAAAAGCCAAGGAGTTGTTGAAGATTCTAGATATGGCAAATACAAAAATTAAGGGAAATGTTGTGGAGCCATTGAACAGAGTGTTGGGTTCTCCATCAAGCCATCGATTGAAGAAGCACCCAAGCTAGAGTTGAAAGCTCTTCCTTCCCATTTGAGGTATGCTTTTTTAGGTGAAAATGATACTTTATATGTGATTCCTTCGGCTGCATTTTCTGAATTGCAGAATGAGGTGGCATTAACTACATTGATGAAGAGGAAGAAGGCGATTGGATGTCAAATGTCAGACATGCACAGTATTAGCCCTGCATTATACATGCACAAAATATATATGGAGAAAGGGCACAAGTTGAGTTTGCAATGCTAACGTCGGCTAAATCCAGTGATGAAATATTTGGTTTGTAAAGAGTTAATAAAGTGGATCGATGCAAGTATTGTATACCCTATCTCTAACAGCATGTGAGTTAGTCCACTGTAATGTGTACACAAGAAGGGTGGTATTATTATGGTGACCAATGAGAATAATGAGTTGATACTGACAAGGACAGTGACCGACTGTCATATTTTCATGGACTACATGAAGTTGAATAAGGCTACTCTCAAAGATCATTATCTTGTCCCATCTATTGATCAAATGTTAGACAGGTTAGCATGGAAAGAATAATATTGTTTTCTTGATGGCTATTCGGGATATAACTAAAATGTAATTGATCTAGAGGATTAGGAGAAGACAATTTTCACTTTCTCTTATGGAAGATATGCCTTCAAGCATTTGCCATTTGGGTTATGCAATGCTCTGGACACTTTTCAGAGATGTATGATGGCCATTTTTAATGACATGGTGGAGGACTTTGTAGAAATTTTCAAGGATGCCTTCTCTGCCTTTAGGGAGTCATTTGATCAGTGCTTAGGGAATCTAGATAGAGTATTACCCTGATGTGATGAAATAAATTTGGTCTTGAACTAGGAGAAATGTCATTTCTTGGTCAAAGAAGGATTTGTTCAAGGACATAAAGTGTTAAAGCAGGGGCTGGAAGTAGATCGTACAAAAGTGTAAGTAATTGACAAGTGGCCTCCCCCGGTCTCTATAAAAAGGGTAAGGAGCTTCCTTATCCATGCTGGCTTCTATTGAAGTCTCATCAAGGATTCTCCAAGACATAAAGACCTATGTGTAGTTTATTTGAGAAGGAGGTGAAGTTCATATATGAGGAGAGTTATGTCTAGGCGTTTGAAGCATTGAACAAGAACCTTATAGAGGTTCTTATCCTGATTGCTCCTAATTGGGAGCTACTATTTAAGCTAATGTATGATGCAAGTGATGTGGATGTGGGTGCAGTTCTAGGCTAGAGAAAGGAAAAGGTGTTTCACTCCATTTATTATATGAGTACAACACTAGATTCCACAACAACCAACTACATCATGATAGAAAATGAGATGCTCTCCTTAGTCTATGCCTTTGAAAAACTTAGGTCATACTTGGTAGGTACAATACTTTTTGTTTATACTGACCATGCTGCTAGTTGGTACCTCTTTAAGAAGAAGTATGCGAAGTCATGGTTGATTCGATGGATATTGCTACTCTAAGAATTTAACCTTGAAATGAAGGACAGGAAAGGCATGGAGAACCTGATTGTTCATCACCTATCTAGGTTGGAAAATTCTTCACATATACATCATAATGGGAAAATTCGTGAGGTGTTTCCTAATGAGCATTTGTTGGCTTTCCTGGAACTACCCAGGTAAGTGAATATTGTAAATATTTTGGTGAGTCGGGTGTTCCCTCCTAGAGAAACTACTTAGCAGAAGAACAAATTGAGTCATGATACACACTTCTATATATGTGATGAGCCATACTTATTCAAGGAAGGGCCAAAAAGAGTGGTGAGGAGGTGCATTCCTAAATATGAGATAAGGAAAGTACTAGAGAGTTGCCATTTTTCTTCTTATGGTGGTCACCACGTAGGAGAGCGCACATCCCATAAGGTGCTCCAATTCGGATTTTTCTAGCTAACTTTGTTCAAAGATGTTGCCGTTTATGTCAAGGGCTATAATAAATACCAAAGGATTGGGACTATTTTGAGAATGCATGAGATGCTGTTGAACAACATATTAGAGGTGGAAATATTAGATGTATTAGGATCGACTACATGGAACCTTTTCCAGCTTCCAATAGAAATCAATACATCCTTGTCGCAATGGACTATTTTTCAAAGAGGGTTGAGGTTATAGCTCTTCCGACAAATGATTGAAAGGTAGTACTAAAGTTCATAAAGAAGCACATCTTCATGCAATTTGGGACTCCATGAGATATAAGCCATGATGGAGGGAATCATTTAATAAATAACATTGTGTAGAAATTGTTGGCCAAGTATGGGGTCTTTCATAAAGTGTCTACAACATACCACCCTCACACAAGTGGACAAGTGGAAGTTTCAAATAGAGAAGTGAAATAATTTTTTCAAAATATGGCCAATGTATAAAGAGAAGATTGGGTATTGAAGTTGGATGCTGCATTGTAGGCATATAGGATGTCATATAAGACACATATTGGGATTTCTCCCTATCAAATGGTGTTTGGAAAAGTATGTCATATCCCATCGAAATTGAATATCTTATGTATTAGGCTTTCAAAAAGCTCAATCTTGGCCCAGATTTAGTTGGCAAGAAAAGGCTTGGATAGTTGCATGAACTAGAGAACTTTAGGCTCCATGCATGTGAGAATACAAAGCTGTAAAAAGTAAAGATTAAATTATAGCATGATAAGCATATCGTCTTGTGGGTCTTTGATATAGGTCATCAGGTAGTGTTGTGCAACTCCACATTCAAGTTATTCCCTGTTAAGCAGAGATCTAAGTAGAGTGGACAATTTAAGTTTGTTTGAATGTCGAAGCATGAAGTGGTAGAATTGTTGAATGCTGACAAAAGCTCCACATTCTTAGTGAGCGGATAAAGGATAAGAATCTACTTTGGGAATGATGTATAGTGGCAAAAAGAAGTGATTGAGCTAAATAATGAATGATCTTGGAGCTGAGTCAATCCATGACAGTAAATTAGGTGCTATACGGGAGGCAACCAGTGATTTTTTATCTTAAGTAGGATAGTTCTTCTCTTCGTTTGTTTGTAGTATTTTGTTTTGAACTTAGTTTATTTTATTTTTCTAGTTATTGGTGTAGATTGATTTTTGTTGAAGTGTAAAAACCAAAAAAAGTGAATATTTTTAGGATAGCAGAGTCTGCAACGCGGAGGCCAAAATCTAGTTCAATGGGAAATTAAAAAGGAGATTGAACAGCAGAGTCCACGATGTCTCTGTGTTGCGGACCTGGGAAATAAATTTTGATTCTCATTTAAAAAGGCAGGTGAACTCAACTTTTCCCAAATAAACTGACCCCAACCCTTTTTTAACCTTTATTTTAGACTTTTTTTCCCATTCCCTCAACATTTTTCTTAAAATTCACTGCAAAAACACTCTCCTTCTCAAACCCCTTGAATTTTCAACTCCAAATCAATGTCGCGGAGTTGAAATTCTTCATCCTAAGTATTCAAGGTATGTCTTCAACTTTCATTTTCCTTCTTTGGTGTGAAATTTTTGAAGTGAATCCATGTGAGTTTAAGTTTTTGTGATATCTTTCTCAAAAATTAGGTATAAACTGTGAAAATATGTACATGGGAAAGAGATTAAGTTCTTGGACTTATTATATGGTACCCATGAATGTAAGGCTTGTTTAAATTGATTATTTAACTTAAGAACGTTGTAAAATTCATTTGTGGGGTGAAAATATTGTTGTTTGTGTGAAGTATTAAGTAATACACACATTTCTAGTGGGTAATTGAAGAGTGACAAAGTCATACTCGAATTATTGATTAGATTCAATATAAGAATGGGGAAAGTTTACTTAAAGTTTTGTTGGCTTGCAATTAAAATAAGTATAACGACGAGGGGACGGTTCGTAGGAAGGTTGACGGGGCCATAGAGTCCACCAGTAGGATGGGTTCCTAAGTTCTGTAGTTTCGGCTAAGTGTTGAGGTTCATTGATGACCCATACGATCCGTAGACTAACCTACAACATGTAGGCACGTGTTCATGGATTAGTTCAAAAAAATTAATGAAGAGTGTTTTGGTCTTTTTTCATTATTTTATCAATGTACCATTACGATTTTGGGGTAAAATGCAAAACCTATAACTATCTATATCCCTCAAATTCCTACCATTCCCTCCTATTTTCTAAAAATTACTCTAAGGAATCATGGGTTCTCACCCAAGAGGTAATTCTTCTTCATCAAGGTAGGGTTATAAGGATCAAAGCTTTTTTCCATAATTTCAAGTTTATATTCATCAAGTTATATAGGAATTCATTCATGGTGTGTCAGACCCAAAACTCAAGGGGCGCAAGTGCCACCTAATGCCAAAACTCAGGCCTGAGCTGACCCTTCTTAACTATTTTCTACTAGAGCATATCACCACACACAATCAAGAAAATAACCAAGTATATCTCGACTTAAAAAAAGCTCTTGGATGGCAAGTCTCCTATCACTAGCTCTATAAAAGACCAACTACTCCCAACAGTTCATATAAAGAAACACCCAATTAGCACAGTCTTCATTGGGCCATTAAGGTCACAATTATCTCTATACAGAGGCTGAAAGTAGCCAAGCAGGTATATATCAAGACAATACACCAAATAGCTATCAAGCCTCAACAAATCAACAAACCAGGCCAACTTGTCCATTAATGTAGCTATACAACCTATCTAGTAGTATACAAGCCTCTATGAGTACAATACTTAGCGGGACAAGGCGCCAGCCTACCCAAAATCTATAAACGGCAAGATGAACAAACCTCTGGACTCTGGCAACCCTTGGGAGAAAACAGTTAACCAATCTGCTGGATAGGAGGTTGTGCTACTCGGTAGATCTATCTAGTCATCGCTCAAGGCCTGTAGGCATGAATGCAGCGCCCTTTGGGCAATGGGGACGTCAATACAAAATAATATACCGAGGATACAAGGCAACTAAAAAATGAAGCTAAAGCTAATGTCATAGATATTGTAAGTAATATCACAGGAGGGTCAAAGATTTTCTAAGTATACATATTCTCTTCTAAATCTATAAATGATGAAACTAATAACGCAAGTACTATAAATACTCAAGTAGGGAACTTGAGATTAGCTGGAGCATACTTACCTATTCTCGACTTAGCCTTACAATCCATAACGAACTAACCAAGTCACTTACCACAATCAAGCTAATTAATATTATCAGTAATAAGGTACATAGGGGGAGAGATCAATAACAATCATTATACACCCTACTTATTCCTACCACAATTCATACAATAATATTCAAACAATAACCTATCCGACCCTCATAAGCACGATAGGTACAAATAGCAAACAAGACCACTATCTAGGCTCTCATAAGCCTAGAAGGTGCCAATTCAGTCTATATACCCCTATCGGTAGTCACCTAGCCCCATAGGGAGTCACATATCCCTCTTAGGCAACATTATAGACCTATAGGCAGAACATATCCCTTTTGGGCAATAACATTGTCCCATAGGTAGCACTTCGCCCTCTTAGGTAATAATATAGCTTTTTAAGCAGAACATAGCCCTCTTAGGAAACAATATAGCCTTGTAAGCAGAACATAATCCTCTTAGGAAATCACATGGTCCTTATGTGAACAAGCCTTAATATAAGCTCATAGGTAACCATATTATCTCATTGGCTTCGTATTAGCCCTAAAGTTAATTAGACTAACCCATACACTTTTCTTGATATCAATAGCCCTTTAGGCAAACCATTAATAACCCTATAGTCAAATATCACATTTCTGTAGGTAAGTACAATAGCCCTAAAACAAGCAATATGGCAATAAATAACTTATAAGAACAATCATTACGAATTACTTAAATAAGTAGTTATTAATTAATAGAATATAGGTCCCAACAAGGAATGCCTATATAAACCACAACATCTATCATAATTGAAGAAGGCTACGACAACTAGCCATATCCTTGCTAAGCATTATTATATCTTGAGACCACTTGGCTCCTATATTTGTATCTTGAGCCTTTTAGGCTCCTATATTTGTAGCTTTTTGGACTTCTATAATTGTATCTCGAGCACACAAGGTTCTACTAAGGGTCAATGGTCTCAACTTAAGCAAAAAGAAAGATCATAAGTGAGTAGACTTCAGTATAGCTCTAAAGTCTTTGATACGACCTTTCTCGACACTCTATACTTGTTATAAGCAAAGTACATCCCTGTAGGCAAGGTATGCTTGTCAATTACCTTTGTAGGAAACAAATAAAGGGATATCTAGTTATGAACAACTCAAAGTCTTAGCCCCAAATACTAATACTTGACGATATAGCCATAGTAAGCATTGAACAACCTTCTAATTTATCAACAAGTAAGGTGGGTTTCTAAGCAGCCCACACAACCATCTGCATGTCGGATCAAAATATAAGGTCCCTATAAAATAGGTGAAACACCTGGCATCTCATTACCATAAATCAAAGGCAGTCACAATGATAATTACATGAAGGTAAAACTAACACTCTAATTCTTTAGTTCTACAGGTGTCAGATACTCCAAAAGCCCTTAGGTATGTTATGTCGTTAATAGGCATTGAAATTACATAATTTCAACGCCAATATAGTTGTTATGTTGTAAATATCAACCTGAAATACTACGTAGCTTATTATATAGCTCTTTAGGAATCGAAAAGGCAATAAGATAGCCATAGTAAACTAAGCGATACAATTTATACGGGATGATTCTTACAATGCTTTTAACATGAAGCAACAACTACACAAAACTAACCCTGACACTGAAAACACACTTTTATATACATATGTAACTCTAGTAGCCAACTAAATCAACAACTACTATGTCTATGAGTACTATGGTGATAATGAACAAGTCATATTACTATACGACAAACAAACTTGCCAAAAGATATTTAGCCTTAACATACCTTTCTAGTAATTTCAAGCAGCATATATAACCTCCTCCCATACTCCCACCCTAATTACAACAAGCTAAACTTTTATACCTTTTTATTTTGGGTTGCCTAAATAATTTAATTTATAAAAGTTAATTCTCAACGATAATTACTAACTCTTAGCTTCTACCATCTTTAGCACTTACTTAGACCCTAGCATATATCTAAACCCCGATATTTTCTCAGTTATAGTCATGGATTGCACATGAACTATCCTTATGGCTAGAGTTATTGGTTCCTTGATTCTTTGACTAGACACTACATCCATATTAGATGAGTATGATTTCCCAAAAATGGATAACTATTTCAAAGTAAAATATAAAAATGTCATCTAGAAGCTAGCTCTATGATGCACTTTTCACTAATACAGTAGATTTAGAACTTATTGAAGTATGAAATCATGCTGAAGAGAAAAGAATAGCCTTCACATACGAAGAATTTGAGCTCGAATAAGTTGACATAGATAGTCAATTTTTGTTCAACGTGTGCTGAGTAATATGAGATGGAACACCAAGAAAAAGTAGGCCCAAAAAATTCACAAGCTTAAAAGGCTATCTCTTAAGTTATAAACTATGGGATCAGTTAGCCTTGAACACAAATCAAATAATCAATACAACATCACTCATAAAGGTTGTTTATGACTTATAACAAAATATTAAGAGAGATTATTGATACCATGCCTTTGGTATATAAGAAAAGAATGTGAAAGCAGAAGCATATTAAGCCTGGGTAGATAAACGTATATATCCTAGGAATTCCTTTGGCCTAACATTAATCAATTGACATTAATTAATTATTAATCTATTTACAATTGCCACTGAACAATTACTTCAATGTTGCATTTATCCATGTGGAAGTGGAGGTGTCAACACCCCTTTTCCCTTATCCCCTTATGCATGTACTCAATTATTGAATAAGTTCGTGGTAAAATATATAGAAATTTTTAAATAGATCAAAATGAATATAAAATTATTTTGAATAAAGCCTACCTCATATAGTAATAAGTTCTCAACATAGCTAGGCTTACAATCTCCGTTAAAAGAATCAATAAATCAAAAACTCATATAAAATTAAATACATACACTAATATATCGTAACTAAAGAAATTTAGTTAATATTTATGCTATTTTAGAAAGTCCATAACAATATACTTTTATCAAAACTTTGATGTAAACCCGATAATTTTGAAAACGAGAGGTATTAAAATAAAATTCTCAAATTTATGCTTGTAACCCTTCAATATGGGACTAATCTCATGACACATGAGCCTAGACATAACACGGTTATCGAAATCCTAAAGGTCTCTAATCAAGCCTCTTGACACATCATAAATCCCACATAAGGTAAACTAAAGTGGAACATAGCATAAGAAAGAGTCTAACATAAAGCATAAAGGAGAGTGTGATCCGACTACATAGACTCTACACGTTTTGTCTAACAAAATGCCTCTACTTATGAAACGGGTGGGGGCTAGACATGTCCCTATAGCTTATATGTGATCTTGGAATGGGTAGCATACTTTCCAAGGTATCCGGTTTAGTTTTGAGGTTGTTTAGCCAGTTTTGAGGCTTAACATTTGAAAAAGTTGACTTTACTCACCATCCAGAGATTTTGACGTCGTATAAGAATTCTAACGGTTCCATCAGCTCTATAAAGTCCATTTTGGTCTAGAAAAAAAGGATGGTTTGGGTTTTGAAGTCTTTGTTTTGAGTTTGTACGATCTGTCATTTTAACTTTAAAGTTTTGGCCAAGTTTAACTTTGGTCAATATTTTGAATAAACGCACTCAGATAAAAACTCTGTTAGTGCGGTTAGCTTTGAAATGTCGAGTTTGATCTAGAATGACCTTTGACTCGGTTCTCGAGGTGCTTAGAATGAATTTTAGGCAGTTTTGTAGTTTGGAAGCTTTCTCTGGAAAGTGTTGACTTTGCTGAACATTTCAAAAAAATGACCTCCGTTGGAAAATCCATCGATTCTGTTGAGTCCACAATGCCATTTCTGGTTGGGTAGCATAGTACGATCGTATTTGTGAGGTTACGAATGAATTTTGGACCCCCATCAGAGAAAACTCTATCCTACAAAGGTCAGGACCAGCTAAAGTACTGGTGCAGGTCACTTTATTCTTTGCGTGAGCCAGGGGCCGCGATTACAAAGGTCAGGGTCTTTATTCTTCACAATCGTAGGGATGAGTATCGCAATCGCAAAGTGTAATTTATGTGGGTCTCATGATCGCGGGCCAGAGCTTTGCAATCGCGATGAACATAATCACTAAATCCAATGAATAAAATACCCATTTTGAGTAGTCTAAGTCCCATTGTGGGACTTAGAAAAGAGTGACTTGGAGAGAAATTCTTGACCATTTTTTATCATATTCATTTTGGTGCATTGGGGATTCTTGTGGGAACATTCCAAGACAATTTTCCATCCTAAAAATCTTGTATGTTTTTCTTAAATCCATATTTGATTTAGGTGTTGATATTTCATTAAGAGTTTTGGAAATAATGATCATCGTTAGTGACTAGTTTGGGGTTTTAGTCGTTAGATTCTTAGGTTAGGTGATTTATTGACTTGTTTACATCATTTAGGATGCCTAGATATTTCTCCTAGGTGATTTAAAACTTAGGATGCAGCTTGTTGACTTGTTTGGTGTCGATTGGTCACTCATTGTGATTTTTGGCTTATGTTTATGCCTTGGCTGTTTATGATGTTGAAATGTTGAGCCCGAGGCCGTGCTTTCGGTACACCAGAGCCTCAGATGAGTAATATATGATTTTGGCATACTACTTGTATTGATTTACCTCACCGGTGTTAAAAACCCTTTTTAAAACAAAGAATAAAATAGAAATTTCAAGATTTTATGTTGATGAATAAGTGTAATGATTTAAAGGAAATACCGATGATATTTTAATTATGGCATTTATTTTTGGGAAGCTCGAGGCGTGAATTCTGAGTGGTATATTGATACATATTTTGGGTTATTATTATTATTATTATTATTATTATTATTATTATTATTATTATTATTATTATTATTATTGAGAAGCTCGAGGCGTGAATTTTGGGCTACCCATTGATACATATCTCAGGTTATTATTATTACTATTATTATTTAGAAGCTCAAGGTGTGAATTTCAGGCGGCCCATGATACATATTCGGGTTACTATTATTACTATAACTATTAGGAAGCTTAAGGCATGAAATCTAGGTGATTCATGATATTTTTTAGGGTATTGGGCTTAGCTACGAGTTTATATTTGTGTATTCTTCTAATATTTTATTAGTTGAGATCATTGTTTTACTTACATGATTGGTTGGTCTTCCTTAACTACTGTATGATTATTCTCACACCCTTTTTCCCCATATTTGTAGTTGTGCTCATCTATTGTTGTTATTAGTATCATCGTATTGTTTATTATATATTTATTCTTTGTGAGCTCGGTCAACCTATGATACCTACTGGGTACCCCGTATTTTGGTACTCATACTGTACTTCAACATTTTTTTGATGTAGCTCTCAATTCGAGACACCTCCAACACGTGCCTGATTATCTGTACAGGTGCCTAATTCATATGCAGCTCTTAGTTCATCATATCTTTTGGTCACTATCGTACCTTTTGTACATTTTGTATCATATTTACATATCTATACCGTATCCTGACTTTTATTTGGTTATATTTGTAATGACCCTCAGGGTCATTTTTGAATTTTTTGTAAAATGACGATTTTGTCTCTCCCTTTAGATGCCTTGAGTCATTTCTGATTGTTACCGGGTATTGATTTTTAGAAAATCCAATAAAAATAAGTCTTTGGAAATTTTGAGTTTTCATAAGTTTTAAGTATTAAAAAATGGTATTTGGGGTTAATCAGAGCTACAGGTCTTGGAATTAAATTCTGTCAATTCTAGTAGTTTCAAAATGTCAAAATTGGCTTAGGCGACTTTACGGAATCATTTTTGGAGTTGTAACAAAGTTTTGAGGCCTTGAGTTGAGAAATTGAGGAATTTTACGCCAAGGTTTGACTTTGGTCAAATTTTGGAGTTTCGATGTTCAGAATGAAATTCCGACGACTCCGTTGGTTTCGGGAGATGGTTTTTTGTCTTGAAGAAATGTTGGTTGAATTTTTAGAGGTCCCGAGTCCATTTTGGTATTTTAAAGGCCTAAGTTCATTTAGTTGCGACTTTTTGAGTTTTGGGTCAATGAGATCTCGAATTCAAATTCTGAAGATTCCATCAGCTCTGAAATGACCAAATTAGTCTAGTGGAACTATTGTAATTACTATCGAGTCAATCGATACGAGTTTGGGGCAATTTGATGCTTTTGACTTTGAAAGTTAGCATATGATTGACTTTGGTCAACATTCTTTGAAACGCGCTTGAATGAAAATTTTGACAGCGCAGTTAGTTCTAGAATGTTGATTTTGGTTTAGAATGACCCTTCGTTCGCTTTTCGAGGCTTTCGAACTAATATCGAGGCCGTTGTGCAATGTGGCTTAAAATGGCTCTTGGGTGTGGGACCCACTTTCTATTAAAATGATCTCGTATGGGAATTTTGAATGCATCATTGAGTTTGAAATGTCTAATTTAGTGGGGTAGCATATCTGGTTAGCGCATTCCAAACGAATCTCGAGCACCCCGTCGAAGATTTTGGATTTTTCCAAACTCTGCAAAAAATCTGCAGTAGCTGCAAGACCCTTTTTTGGGGTTTTCTCTCGACTTTGAAACCGTTTATCTTGGGCGATATAGATCCAAATTGGGTGATTCTAAAGGCAAACTTGTGAGATTTTTCGTGGATAACGCATTGGAAGCTTGAAAACTGATTTAGAGCATTCAATTTAGGTAAATATCATGATTTTATTTGCAGTAGTGTCTATTTTCAGATTGAGTTTTTAAAGAACTTTGAGAAGTTATTTCTTGACCTATATAAATCTGATTTTGGTGATTCAAGGGTCTAACTTCAATAGAATTTCATGAGGAATCTCGTGGAGATCTCAGAAACGCAAGTAGAAGCTTTATTTCAGGTAAAAATGCATTTTTAGTTACTGATTTAGTCTTTTTTGGAATGAAATTTTGTTGAATTTTGGAAGAGTGTATCTGGGTCAATATAACTCTATTTTGAGTGATTCTTGATGCTAGATTCTGGGGTTTTTCTTTAGAATCATTATAGTATAATTTTTTGGGGTTGGAAGGGTCTCGTTTCTTCAGAATTAGCTAATTTTGATGCTGCAATTTTTAGTCCTTTAGTCAGAATTTATGAGTTTTGGTTGCATATGCGGGTCCCATAATTACCGTTTTAGACCCTAAAATTGGTCTTTCTCCAAAAATTATAAAATTAGTATCTAAACAACTGTATCGACGTTGTGGTTTTTTTTGACAACGTGGCAGTGTTCTGAGGACAGGTCAAGAAGTAAATATAGGTATGTACACAAGCGTACTCAACAACAAAGAGAAAGAATTTAGCTAAATCCATCGGGCTTCCAGAAACCCGATGGGTACGCTCATGCACAAGTATAAGGTAACAACCTGAACAGAACCCCATAAGCCCAACAAAAGAAAAGAAAAGCTAAAGTAAAATGAACGAAGCCACAAGGATTCCAATAATATCATCATTTTATGGACTTGAACCGATCCATCCCTAAGCTCTCATACCTTAACACAAAGCTAAGAGCTGATGAAGACTTGAACCAAAGATTCATCAAGAATCAAGACTTGAATCACGTGTAAGTTGGAATGGACTTCGACCAGGTAACTGTAGGCAATGAGTCGACACAAATAAGCTAGACCACGGACTTCGACTGGGTAACTATAGCCAAGGGTCGAACATGGGTAATCTAGACCATGGACTTCTGCCGAGTAACTGTACCTAAGGAGTCTGATAACAAGTAAACAAGACCACGGTCTTCAACAGGGTAACTATAGCTAAAGAGCTAAACACAAGTAAGCTAGACCATGGGCTTTAACCTAGTAATTGTAGCTAGGGGAGTGAACTAAATTAGAATCAGTGATCAACCGTATGTCACGGGGAGTGCCCCCAAACTGAGTGTCATCAATGCACCACTCCAGCCCGAACCATATATAACTAGAATTGTCGAGAAGACCCCCAAGAATCAAGAACCAAGTGATATAGGACCGATAGGAGAATAGGGCATTATGGAGGTAAGGTCACAAGTTATGTTACAGCCTAGCTAAAGCTCAAACTATTAGACTCAAATCTGCTCTATCAGTCTACAGGGAGCTAACCACTCGAAACTATGTTGGAGAAGTTATAATGCCCAACGTCACAAAACTCGTGTAAGTCTAAGGCAATCACTAGTCTAAGCCTAGAATAAGTTCCAAAATGATTCCAACATATAATCATAGGCACGACATTCACCAAAAGGCATGGATGATTAACATTAATAGGAGTCATGTTGACACAGTCCAATAATTTTGTGAAAATAACACCTAGGGCATGGAATTTAGGAATTTAGAATTCTCAACACCCAACCCCTCCAAACTCATAAAACTAAATATAAAATTGCCTAAACATGCTAAGTCTAATGAGGGGAGAACCGTAGCCTACTTGTAGGCCGACCACGAGCGCTCTAACTCATGAAATCAAAGATTTTTCCTTTTGAGTGGACTCTGAATGCTGCCACACTATCAATAATAGAATATCAATGTTAATAAGGTCGTTATGATAATAAAATTATCGAATTCAAAGATGGACCAATTTCGGGGACCAAAATAGGAAATATGGGATCCATATTCGGAATTCCATAATTGACCCCAAAAACTAGTCCAAAGTAGCACCCCATGCTCACAAATCAATTTGATAAATAGTACAGGGTTGGGAAATGACATGAAATGGGCATGTAATGAAAATCTAACAATCAAGCTAAAA
The DNA here is from genome assembly GCF_947179165.1 of Solanum dulcamara. Classification (NCBI taxonomy): domain Eukaryota; kingdom Viridiplantae; phylum Streptophyta; class Magnoliopsida; order Solanales; family Solanaceae; genus Solanum; species Solanum dulcamara. The sequence goes on from NC_077245.1 coordinate 55,207,393, forward strand.
GAGCATCTATGGCAGCTTCTAAAGCAAAAATATTCTCAAAAATAAACCCCCACGACCAAAACCAAGCATACTACGATGTTCTTTGCAGAAAAACTCACTAGTTAGCCTCAAGAATTACAAAAACCGGAGCTAGGATGATCAAGTTACAAACATCTATAAACTTACTAAAAAAGAATACTCTGAAAATGGGACATGCAGCGGCTAAGACATTGAATTTACCTCTAACGAAGCTTCTAATGCACTCTCTGAGTTTCCCAATGCGTTCCCCTTAAAATCCTCTTGAAGTTCAACCTTTGAATTGCCAAAATTGATAAGGGAAAGAGAGAGAATTTGAGCTATAAAACTTGATAGATGGCTGATTCCCGTTTTTGGTCATAATTAAAAGACCAGGTAATTGCTCTTTGCGATCGTGGGGATAAGTGTCCTAGCAATCGCGAGCATCTTCCAAAAAGACCATCATGATCACGAAGGCCAACTGGTCAAACCCTAGTAAACTATTCATCGCAATCACAATGGCTCCTTCTCAAATGCAATGAGGAAAGCCACCTGCACTAGCAATTGCTACAACAGTTGATTCTTACCAAGTTCGAATTCTCCGATGGGGTGCGCAAAATTTATCCAGAATCCCATGCATGCAAACGTGATTTGCTAACCTATAAAATTCGATATTTTGTACTCATTGGCGTATTCAAAATTTTTGTACGAGGTCGTTACGAATGAAAGTGGGTCCCACACCTAAGGGCCATTTTGAGTCAAAGTCCACAACGACCCTCAGGATTAGATCGAAAGCCTTGAGAAGTGAACAAAATATCATTCTAGACCCAACTCAATATTTAAGAACTAACCGCACTTTCATTCGAGCGCATTTTCCAAGAATGTTGACCAAAGTCAACTATAAGCTAAATTTCGAAGGCAACAGTGCCAAATGGTCCTAAACTCATACTGATTGCCTCTGTACTCATGCTAACTAAGCTACTAGCCTAATTTGGTCATTTTAGAGCTGATGGAACTGTTTGAATTCTATTCTCATGTCATTTTCCTAAAGACCGAAGTAAACTTTTCAAGTTATAAGAGATCTACAAAACAGGGAAACAGGGCTAAAACCCAAACGAATGACCAGATGACCGAACAGTTAGTGCCAGTAAGATATAAATGACTTGACAAGAATACTTTAAACAATGGAATGAATGTTTGAATTCAAAAATGACTTGAAGGGTTATTACAACATCCACTACTAAAATAACTTTTATCCGTAAAAGTAAGAGTTAAGAAGTACCTGAAGGGTCACATAAGTCGGGGAACTGTGCCCGCAACTCATGCTTGGTCTCCCAAGTACCCTCCTCGACTGGATGATGCCTCCAATAGACTTAACCATAGGAATGGCTCTAAAATGCAGCTGTCTTATATCTTTGGCCAAAATAGCAACTGGCTCCTCAATATAGCACAAACAATCATCCAAGTCAACCGCATCATAACGAAGCACATAGGACTCATCTGGAACGTACCGGTGCATCATCGAAATATGGAAAATAGGATGAATAGCTGAAAAGGCCAGAGGAAAAGTTAACTCATATGCAACCTCGCCAATTGTCCTCAATATCTCAAAAAGGCCAATATACCTAGGACTAAGCTTGCCCCACCTCCCAAATCTTATCATGCCCTTCATAGGAAATACATGGAGGAATACCCTATCACCAAAAGAAAACCTTAATAGTCGACGCCTACGATCTACATAGCTCTAGTGTCTACTCTGAGCTGTCCTGAGCTTATCTTGAATCAGCCCCACATGATCTAAGGCCTCCTGCATCAAGTCTGTACCGCGTGGCCTTACCTCTATAGACTCAACCAACCAACTGGAGATCAATAATACCTATTGTATAAGGACTCAAATGGGGCCATCTGAATAGTTGAGTGGTAGTTGTTGTTGTACACAAACTCTGCCAAGGGTAAGAACTGATCCCAATGACTTCTAAAATCCATGACACAAGCCTGCAACATATTCTCAAAAACTTATGTAGTGTGCTCCAATGAACCATTTATCTGTGGGTGCAAAGCTGTGCTAAAGTCGACATGGGTACCTAGCTCCTCCTGATAAGTCCTCCAAAATCTATATGTAAACTGTGAGCCCCGGTCTAATATGATACATATAGGAACACCATGAAGGTGAACTACCTCCTGAATGTAGATACGAGCTAGCCTCTCAGCACTGTAGGAAGTATGAACGGGAAGAAAATATGTTCACTTGGTCAATTAATCCACGCTGACCCAAATGCTATCAGCATTGTGGGAAGTGCGAGGCTACCCTATATTGAAGTCCATAGTGTTCCATTCCTATTTGCACTCAAAAATGGGTAATATCTGAAGCTCGTCACCAGACCTTAAATGCTCAGCCTTAACTTGCTGATAACTCAAAAAACGCGACACATAATCCGCAATATCTCTCCTCATGCCGCTCTACTATTAGTGCTACCTCAAGTCATGATACATCTTAGCGATGCCCGAATGGATAGAATATCTAGATTCATTGGCCTCTTTATGGATCATCTTAATCAAAACCTCTTCTCTTGGAACATAGAGACGACCACCAAACCTTAAAACCCTATCTGAATCTAAGGTATCCAGACCAGTGTCACCTCTAAAACCCGATCTCATAGTACAACTAACTTATTATACTCAAACTAACAGCTATGAATCCGGTCCAACAAAGATGAATGAGCTCCTATCTAAGCTAACACACACCGAGAATCAAAGATGTCAAGTCGAATTATCCGGTTAGTTAAGGACTGGATGTCCAAAGCTAATAGTCACTCCACGATAGAAAAGAAGGCTAAAATACCCATACTCACTGCCTTTAGACTCAAGGCGTCTGCTACTATATTCACCTTGCTCAGATGGTAGAGAATAGAGAGGTCATAGTTGTTCACGAGCTCAATCCAGTTATGTTGCCTCGAATTAAGATCTCTTTGGCTTATAATATACTGAAGGCTCTTCGGATCAATGTAAAGCTCTCATAGAACTCCATATACGTAGTTCCTCTAAATCTTAAGCATAAAAACTACTGCCGCCAACTCCAAATTATAAGTAGGGTAGTTGTGCTTGTGCAGCTTAAGCTGCCTCGAGCATAAGCAATAACCTGGTCCTACTTCATTAGTACACAACCCAAACAAACTTCGGATGAGTCACAATAAACTGTGAATCCCTTGCCTTCAACTAGAAGAGTCAATATAGGAGCAGTGGTAAGAAACTCCTTGAGCTCAAAAAGCTCCTATCACAATCCTCTGACCACATAAATGGGACATCCTGGTTATCAATCGAGTTAGAGGTGCCTTTATAGTAGAAAACCCATAAATAAAGCACCTGTAGTACCCTACCAATCTGACAATGCTATGAATCTTAGTCACAGAGGTAGGTCTGGCCCAATCACGAATAGCCTCAATGTTCACCGACTCCACCATAATGCCATCCTTGGATACCACGCTCCCCAAGAATACCACAAACTCAAGCCAAAACTCATACTTTGATAACCTGGCATAAAGTCGTTGATCTCTCAAAGTCTTGAGCACTACTCTTAAATAGTGCTCATGCTCCTTCTGGCTATGTAAGTATACCAGAATGTCATTAATGAAGAATATGACAAATGAGTCCAAGTACGGCCTAAACACCTAGGTCATCAAGTCTATGAACGTGGTAGAGGAAATAGTCAACCCAAAAGACAACACTAAGAAGCCATAATGGCCATAATGAGTCCTAAATCAGTCTTAGGGACGTCCACTGCTTTAATCCTCAACTGGTGGTAGCTGGATCTCAAATCGATCTTAGAAAACACCACGGTAGTCTGAAGCTAGTCGAATTGGTTATCAATCCTACGCATGAAATAATGTTTCTTTACTATCACCTTCTTTAATTTCTTGTAATCGATGCACATTTGCATAGCACCATCCTTCTTCTTAACAAATAAGACTGGGGCACCCCAAGGAGATACACTAGGCTGAATGAATCTAATTTCCAAGAGATCCTAAAGCTGAACACTAAGCTGCTTGAGCTCTGTGGGGGCCATAAGGCATGGTGGTATGGAAATAGGATGAGCACCTGGCTCTAAATCAATAAAGAAGTCAATATCTAGATCAGGAAGGAGTCTAGGCAGATCGGCTGGAAACACATCTTGAAATCTTGGACTGTAGGTACTGAATCAACTGTAGGGCTCTCCCTACTCATATTATTAACATAAGCCAAGTATGCAGAACACCTGCTAGACACTAACCTCTGAGCCATAACTAAAGAGATTATCCTAACCGGAATGTGACTACAAGAGCCCTGCCACACCACCGGCGGGATACCAGGCATGGCTAAGGTAACGGTCTTAGCATAGCAATCTAGGACCGCACAATAAGGGTATAACTATCCCATACCAAAAATCAAATAAAAATACACCATATCAAGCAATATGAGATCAACCTAAGTGTCACACTCCTGAATAGTCACCACACAGCATCTAAAGACCTGATCTACTACTAAAGAATGTGCTACCAGGGTGGAAACACACAACAGCTCAACTACGGGCTCCGAGCTCAAATTCAGTCTAGGGGAACAATATATAGATATATAAGAATAAGTGGATCCTAGATCAAATAAAGCGGATGCAGGATGATGGCATAATAAAACCGCACCTATGATCACATAATCCGAGGCCTCAGCCTCTACTGTAGCTGGAGCTTCATAGAAGTGGGACTGGGCTCCTCCACCTTATACATCGATTCTTCCTCCTGAATTGCATCCTCAGAGACCTCCCCATGTACCTTGATAACCACTTCTCGATCTTGGCCTTGGCCTACGCCTCGAACTAGAGGTGCAGGTGCTAACATAAGTCTATCTACCTATGGAACTAGTAAGCATAGCCCGAGGTGAGGGAACTCATCAGACCAATGATCTAGCTCTTTGTACTCATAAAATCCCCGTGAATATTGACTAGAAGCTGGTGGTCGGCCACCTTGATCAGAAAAACCCGTTTGTAAGCCACCTCGGCCTTGACTCACACCTGCACTAGAGCCAACCTAACTGTGCTAACCATCCTCTAAAGTCTGAAAAGAGCCCTGGAAGGGGCAGCTGAATTGACCTGACTGAAATCTCTAGTGAGATCTATCATAAGACTCTCGGGGTCTAAAGCGAAACCTATCAAGGTGTAACACCCCATAAAAACGTTGTATATGATGTTCTAATTCTCGATGAAAATAATATCGCTTATGTATTTTGGGCATAACTTTTAATAGAATGATCCAAATTAGGTGATTCAAATTTCTGAAACACCCTAAAATTATTACCTACAAATTTTATGAAGATTATATTTTATGTTTCGAAAGTTAAGTAGGTCAAATAAATTAATTATTGTAAGATATGGTGCTGTGAAGAAATGGAGTATTTATAGAAGATAAATCATATCTCACTGTAGATTGCTCCAAATCAATTAATTCTTGAATGAAATGAAAGTATACTTCTAGAGCAAGAATTCATATGAGACACCAAATCCTAATGAGGAAGTTATCTTTTTCAAACGCTACTTCGAAAAAGGATATTCCATTATAAGAAGGCTCATCTCACCAACCATTGAAAGATCTAGATCCATTTGACATCACCCATAACATCAATAGTCCTCCATTTGACATCACCCATGGCATCACAATCTTTCATTAAATTTTTAATTTTTTTTATAATTATTTTAATTATTGTTAGATCCCTCTTCACATCTATAAATACCCATCTTATTTTATTATTTTTTTCATCAAGCTTTCTCAAGTAACTCTTCTCTCTATACATATCTTTACTCATTCTCAAAATATAGTTTTAGTTCTTAGTAATATAAAAATACTATTCTGGTGATTCATGTACTCAGGGTAGTATATAAAACGCTCCGACGAGAAAAAAGCTAGGATTTAAAAGTGTTCATTAAGTCCTTCAATTTTGAGTAACGCTTTAGATTCCAGGTATGTAAGGCTTCAATGAGAGTATTCCTTCCACTCTTATTCCTAAAGTATATTGATCATATGATAAATTATGTTTATTTTTTTATGCTTTACTCTAAGGTATATGGGTATTGGTTAATGAATCTTTTCATCCATGAAGCCCAAATAAATTATCAAAGTCTTCTATTTAATTTAAGTATGAAACTTTATGGGTTTTCATATCATGAATCCAAATGCATAGATTATTAAGTATTTGAAGTTTAATTACCTGTTACACCCCACACTCTTGAGCTCGGAATGTCTCTTAAGTTCTTTAGACATTATCATATGAGCCGGATAAGCTACGACACTATCAAATGACTTTAAGGAAACGAGAATGTGTTACCCCATAGTAGAGAAGGTTGAAAATAGAGTCATAAGAATCCGGAAGGAATTGGAGGCCAAATAATGAGTCGTAGGACGCGATTTACCTACGTAAGCTACCAACTTAGAGGTCTTACATACTTGAGCTACTTGAGGACATACCAAGCTTACGTAGCATGGATTACCTAAGCACCTAAAATAAGATGAGATTATAAAACCACGAGGAAGGGGAAAAGACGACACGTGGAAGCCAATGGAGGAGCGATACGTGGCAACACCTCAAGAAAGCAGGTGACCCACCTACTTAGGGTCAAGTAGGTGACCCACCTACTTGGGAGGTGGGGCCCACAAGGACACGTGGCAGCCTAGGGGTAAGGCATGGATCCATGGCCCAATAGGGGATGGACACGTGTCACCCTGTGGGGATGACACGTTTCACCTCCTAGGACCACATATATACATGTATATGTGTCTTATACTTCAGTTCTGGTCCATTAAACTGCAGCAAAAATCAGAAAATAAACCCTAGAACAAGAGAGAAAATCGCGACGGCTAGGGGAAAAAAAATAGGTACGTTCTAATTTCGTTCAATAAATTAATTATACAGCATATATCACAACGATATGGAGGTATTATAAGTATAAAATCATGACTTGGTGCAGCCAAAATGGACAGCAAACAGTCCACACAGTTTCAGCGCGACTAGAGAAGTTCTGAGGCGAGTTTTGGTGTATTTTGGCTAATTTTGGGTAAGGTAAGACTTATCCTTTAAATTTGGACTTTATGAGGTTGTTATGTAGTGTATTATATACCTTTTGTACTGCTGTAAGTATAAAAAAATTTGTGGCGATGCTTGATGATAGAAACAATCAAAAGTGAAGTCGTAGTAGTTAAATTGTAGACGAAATAGGGTGTTGTGCGTGTGGGGTGATGATGCAGGTGTATGGTGATGTGTTGCAGGGACTAAATGTATTTTAAAAGGGATGTGGTTTCTTCTGGTTGAAGACACACGACCCCTCATTTCATATAATTAAAGGTTTTGCAAAACAAAGACTAGAAACCCTATTTTGGTATTACAATTTTCAGCAAGTTGGGTGGAGTTTATATTGTGTAATGTTGCCATGTTTTACTTGTATATGAGCTGCAGGTTGTTGTTGTTGGTTGGCTGTAGTAATTAGGTATGTAATTGGGAGTTTGGATAGGGCATATTGTAGGGGCGATGCTACCCAATTTCCGGTAACTCTTTAAACTAGTTAAAGAACTAATCGAGGAGGCGAGTGAAGAGTTGAGTTCTATGAATACTCATACGTAACCTAAGATGTTGGAAAGTCAAGGGTTATTGATATTCATGTTTCTTTTATATTACTTAGGTTCAGAGGACGACAAGACGAATGAGATAAAGAGCCGTAAGAGGTATTTAAAGCTTATTCCTTCTCTTGGCATGTTTTTGGCATAAGTAGGTAAAGCTATTCTTCTTTATTTTGTCATGTCTTCGATATAAGTTATGAATAGTTTGTATATGGAACTTTGGGATAGTTCCATTCGTAAATCTCCGAGTACAGTCCATAATTCTTATCCACTTCGTAATGGTAGAACTCCTATAATAGTTGAGCTATTGCCTTTATAAGGATTCTATAGGATAAAAGGTAATATATGTAGAGCCTATTGAATCGTGTTCACTTCTAAATTCTAAGGATTTTAAGGTAGCTGAGCTATTACCCTCAATCCTTCTATACAGGAAATAGTAACCGGATGCATGGGAAGCATGAACTATAACTCCTATTCATTTCCTAATATCGAAGTTCTTAAAATAGTTGAACTGCTACCCTCGAGTCCCTATATGATGAATACTAACTGAATGTATGAGCTCCCATGCCTAAGAACTCTATAATGCCAAGTGTCTCTGATTAATAAGCCATTTGGTATTACCTTAATAAAAGCCTAGGACTCTTGAGACTCCGTCGATGTGGCCCCTAATGGAAGTTAGAGGATACATGAGACGATGATAGTTTTGATCCTCAAATGATAATCCATGATGGTTTTTATACCAAATCTCAGAGGATGAACTAATTGCATGTGGTTCCTTATTACTTTACTCGTGCAGGCTGTTAATACGTAACTCACCGCGTCCCATGAAGGGCCGGGCAGGATAAACTCACCGCATCCCATGAAGGGCCGGGCATGATAAATTTACCGCATCCCAAGAAGGGCCGGGCATGATAAATTTACCACGTCCCATGAAGGGATGGGCATGGTAAATTCACCGCATCCCATGAAGGGACGGGTATGATAAATTCACCGCATCCCATGAAGGGTCGGGCATGATATATGATGAAATGATTATTCACCGCATCCCATGAAGGGCTGGGCATGATATATGATGCAATGATCATTCACCGCGTCCCATGAAGGGCCGAGCATGATAAATGATGAAATGACATCTTCATTGAGTCCCTCACTGAAGGGTCGAATATAGTCTGTAGGCATGCATGTGGAAATATAGTGACACACTGTTAGCACTAAGTCCCATAGCGGGCCAGGTATGGTATGTAAGGAAGGTATACATGCCCTCATGTCATAAGATGCAGGTAGAGAAATTCGTTAACTGTTATATTTGATTCCTCCATCCCTACTTCAGTTATCAGCTCAGTTATGTATTGTTATGATTTATATACTTAGTACATATATCGTACTAACCCCTCGTTCTTCAAGAGGCTGCGTTTCATGCCCGAAGATACAGATGTTCATATTGGAGATCCGCTAGCTTAGGGTTTCCACTCAGCTTTGTTGGATGTGCTCCGCTATTCCAGAGCCTTACTGTTGATGCTAGTCATTAATGTATATGTTTATTTATTCAGAGGTACGGCGGGGGCCCTGTCTCTCCATATGATACAGTTATTACTCTTAGAGGTCTGTAGACATATATATGTGGATTATTTGTAAGTTTGTTTCAGTTGTGCTCATACGACGTATTGCAAATGTTTTCGTGGTATGGCAGCCTCGCTGGCTCGCGTGCCCTTTCCTATTATGATACAGGTGAATGAGGCTACAGGTTCTTGAAAAAAATTTTTTGACCCATTGGGGTTTGTATATAGTATCACATCACACACGGTTTAACTTGAGGGTAGCTGATAGATACACATAAGGGGTCCAAGTCGGACCCCAGTCGCGGCCTACGGGGTTGGTTCGTGACATTACCTATCTTAAATTAGCGTATGTAAGGCTTTCATGAGATTATTCCTTCCACTTTTATGCCTAAAGTATTTTGAATATATGATAAATTATGTTTATTTTCTTTAAGCTTTACTCTAAGTTATAATGGTATTTATCCATGGGTGGGGTTCTTCAGCCTATGTGGTTCAAAACTCTTTCAACTAAATCTCTTGATTTCAAGTAAGATTTTCTTATGAGTAATTCTTATTTCTATTTAATAGCATAAATCATGGTTAAACTAATGATTATTGATCTATTTTGATGAAAAATGATTTCATATATATGAATTGATGATTTGCAAGTATTTTCTCTATTTAGCTCCTTAAAGGTTCTTGAAATTCATAGTGGGTTGTTTAAACCATGATTTTTAATTAATGTATTTCAAAGTATTTATGTATAATTTTATTTACATTCATGTTTGAAAGTTGAAGTGATTTGAACCCACCTAGTTTTACTATATTTTCAATGAAGTTTAACTTGAAAGCTTTGACTCCAAATGAATGTTTATGAAAGAAATATCTATGATCAAAAGGGAGTCTTATGAAATGAAAGAATGATGAAATGATATGACTGATGGATTCTTTTTGTAATAAGAACAATTCTTGCATATTTGAATTACCAAAGGTTTTAATGAGCTATTCTACCGAATATGATGTTTTGAATTTTCAAGCAACCATTTGTCTCATTAACTATGTGCCAACATAGGAGCCCTTGTGGGCTTAGGCTAATGGATCCAAAAATAGCCCTTAAAGTTAAAGTTAAAGAAACGAATGAAGTTGACAGAGTTCTACCCGGCAAGTAGTCTCCCCGACCTATGTAGGGGGTTATGTTAGATTCCATGTAATAGATCGCATGGTCTTAAATGTCGGTTATGGTCATTTTCCTACAAAATTAATGTTTTAAAGGATATCTATATTATTGATTATGCATGCATTGCATTATCTTTTATATTACATAAATGTTTTAATGTTTTCTCAATATTCATGCATGCTTACATACTTAGTACATTTAAAGTACTAACGCATACTCTTTTGCCTACATGATACACCATGTAGGGACCGAATCTCCTCCTCATTCTCCTCCACGTGGCTAGTTGAGATTTTGTTTGAAGACTACTTTTGGTGAGTTCCCATGTTCCGAGAACAATACTCCTTTATCTTTCTAGCTTATGATATATTGAGATCTTTAGACACTTACTGTGACATTTCTTTCTATTATGATTGAGGGTGAGCTAGGGACTTGTCTTAGCCCCGTTAAATCTAAAAGTTAGAGGTATTGTTGGATATATGTAAGTTGAAGATTTATTATTATGATTTCTTCTTGTTTATTTATTTTCATTACCTATGAAAGGCTAAAAGAATTCTAAGAGGCTTATTTGAGATACTTTAAGATTCCTCATTCACCATGTCATGTCTAGGCCCTAGGCTTGGGTCGTGACACAAGGCGATCCTCCTATCTAGCTCTCTTGCTGCTTCCCCCTTGGGCCTCTCGATGGAGATGCTTGAGCGTGCGAGCATGGTCTATAACCTCCAGATATTAACGGCCCACGGAGACTAAATACTTGGTGTCGATCTATAACTGAAGCCTCTATCTACTGACGAAGCACCGAAATCTATCCTCCTCTCTGGTATGAACATGGAGAAAATACCTGGAGAGCTCATAGAATTGAGCCTCATACTCTGATACTATAATGGAGCCTTACTACAACTGTGAAAACTGATCTCGAATGATCTCTCATACTCATTGGAATAAACTAGGCCAAGAAAGCCTCTGAAAATGAGCCCACATCATCGGTGATGACCTAACAGGCCTGGTCTTTAAGTATGTACACCACCACTAGCAGGCAAGACCGTCTAGCTGATAAGAAGTAAAGCCAGCTCCTATCGACTCCACTAGACCCAAGGTCTGCAGCTCCTCTCGGCAGTTGAGTAGAAACTCGTGGGCATCCTCACCTACAACCCCAAAAAACCTCAGCGGTGATAGTCTAAGGAACACCCCAAGCATATTTTGCTCCTGAATTGGCATGACACCCTCCAAATCATCCGGCTGAGTGGTGGGTGCCGATGTCTACTGATTGGCTCATGCCTCTGGTGCAGGCTTGTCTTGCAGCAATGGAGCAATTGGAGATGGAACCTGCTGCATACCCCCAATGGCTGCCAAAATCTGGGCGAACATTGCCTGTAAGTGTGGAGTTGCTGCTGGCTCAAGCGATAGCTAGGATGGTCTTGGGCCCATCGGTTGCTGATGTACTGGAGCTACTAGTAGCTCCACCTCCAGCTCTGAAGACTTCTCTTGGTCCCGGGCTAGTGTTGCAGACCTGGAACAACCTCAAGGTCGGCCTTTACCTCTAATGCACATGCGAGCCATCTTGTAAAAGAGTGGAACAAGTGAGATTTCTAGAAACGAACAAGACACAATGCACGACAACGATACAAAAGAGACATGTTCCTAAAAACACCCTGTAGCCTCCCGAGGATAAATCACAGACGTCTCCGTGCCGATCTGCAGGATATGTTACCTTTGTACAAGTTAGACCGATGAACCTGAGCTTTGATACTAACTTGTCACGAATCAATTTCTTAGATCATGATAGCGCCTACTATGACCCACCAGTAGGTAAGTCGACCCATATTTCAGAACTGCGAGTAATGAGAGGTCAGGGTAGAAGACCAGCAACTTAATCTAAGAAAATAAAGTAACAATATGAGCGTACATGAACGGACGAAACAAACTAAATACATACGATAAAAAGGATCCCTCCCAAAAACTTGAAAGTCACATGTACAGAGCTACTAGTAAAAGGAGTACAAGTCTCAAAAGTGGACAACGGAAAAAGAGTTGTCTTGAAAAGCAAAAGACAGGCAAAATGTTCTTACCCTCGCCTCTGATCATGACTGTAGCTAGCTCGAATCAATGCTGGTAGCTAGTACTCGGACCTGTATCATGAAAACAACTGCAAAGTATAGTATGAGTACCAAAACAATAGGTATCCAGTAGGCATCATAAGCCGACTGAGCAAGATAAGCAGAAATAAACTGAAATGTAAGTAAAAGGTCACAACTAAATACATGGCAAGAAGTAAATGTAAGTATGTACACGAGCGTACTCAACAATAAAGAGAAAGAATCTAGCTAAATCTGTCGAGATCCCATAAACCTACGGGTACACTTGTGCACAAGTATAAGGTAACAACCTGAACGGACCCTCATAAGCCCGACAGGAGAAAGAAAAGATAAAGTAAAATGAATGGAACCAAAAGGATTCCAATAATATTAATATTTCCCAGACTTGAACCAATCCTTCCCTAAACTCTCATTCCGTAACCCAAAGTGAGGGAAGATGAAGACTTGAATAAAAGATTCACCAGGGAACCAGGAATTAATCACGTGTAAGCTGGACCACAGACTTTGATCAAGTAACTGTAGCCAATGAGTCAATACGAGTAAGCTAGACCATGGACTTCGATCGGGTAACTGTAGACAAGGATCGAACATGGGTTAGCTAGACCATGGACTTCAACTAGATAACTATAGCTAAGGATCCTGAACACAAGTTAGCTAGACTACGAACTTCAACAAGGTAACTGTAGCTAAGGAGCCAAACATAAGTAAGCTGGACCACGAACTTTAACCTGATAACTGTAGCTAGGGGACTAAACCGAATTATAATCAGTGACCAACCACCATCACAAGGACTAACCCCAAATCGAGTTTCATCAATGCACCACTCCATCCCAAACAAAATATAACTCAAATCATTGAGAAGACTCCCAAGAATCAAGAACTAAGCGTTATAGAACTGATAAGAAGAATAGGGCATTATGGAGGTAAGGTCACAAGTTGTGCTACCACTTAGATAAAGCTCAGACTATCAGACTCAAGTCTACTATATCATTCTATAGAGAGCTAACCGTCTAAAACTACGTTTGAGAATTTTTGAGGCCCAACGGCACCAAACTCACGCAAGTCTAAGGCAATCACTAGTCTAAGTCTAGACTAAGTCCCAACATGCTTCCAACATATAACCACAGGCACGACCTTCACCATAAGGCATGGATGATCAACATTAACAGGAGTCATGCTTACACAATTCAATAATTTCCCAAAAATAACACCTAGGGCATAGAATCTAGGAATTTAACATGCTGGACACCCAGCCCTTCCAAACTCATACAATTTAATATAAAATTTCCTAAACATGCTCAGTCTAATGAGGGGAAAACTTAGCCTACGGTGCATGCTACAACTAAAGAAAGTGGAGTTATTCCCTTTCAAGCGGCCTCTGAATGCTGTCATGCTATCAATAATAGAATCACCACCTTAATACAATCTTTATGATACTAAAGTTATCGAATTTAGAGATGGTTCAATTTTGGGGTACAAAATGGAAAATATGGGACCCGCATCTGGAATATCAAAATTGACCCCAAAATTAGTCCAAAGCAGCACCCCAATCTCACAAATCAATTTGATAAACTGTACGGGGTTGAGAAATGACACGAAATTGGCATACAACAAAAATCCCACAATCAAGCTAAAAGAGCATCGATGATAGCTTCTAAAAGCAGAAAACTTCTTAAAAATGGAACCCATGACCCAAACCAAGCATACTACGATGATACTTGCAGAAACACTTACAAGTTAGCCTCAAGAATTACTAAAAATAGAGCTAGGATGATCAAGTTACAAACCTCTAAAACTTACTAAAACAAAACTCCAAAAATGGGACATCCACCAGCTAAGACCTCAAATTTACCTCCAATGAAGCTTCTAATGCACTCTCTGATCTCCCCAACGCATTCCCCTCAAAATCCTCTTGAAGTTCAACTTTTGTATCGCCAAAATTGAAAAAGGAACAAGAGAGAATTTGAATCCTGAAACTTGGAAGATAGTTGATTCTCATTTCTGGTCTTAATTAAAAGACCAGGTAATTGCTCTTCACGATCGCGGGGACACCTATCGTGATCACAACCAACTCCCAAAAAGACCATTGCGATCGCAGGACCTGGTCTCACGATCCTGAAGACCAACTAGGTCACCCCGAGTCAAATCTTCTTCACGATCATGATGGACCCTTTGCGAAAACGATAAGGAAAGACACCTGCACTAGAAACTACTATAACAGCTAATCTCACAAAGTTCGAATACTCCGATGGGGTGCTTGAAATTTATCTGGAATCATGTGCGTGCAAAATAAGTATGCTACCCTACCAAATTCAATGATCCAGACTCAATGGCGCATTTCCATATGAGGTCATTATGACTAAAAGTGCGTCCTAGAAACAAGCGCTATTTTGAGCCAAAATCCATAACAGGCCTCGGGATTAGACCGAAAGCCTCGAGAAGTGAATGGAGGGTCGTTCTAGACCAAACTCGACATTCTGAAACTAACCATGCTATCAAAAGTTTCATTTGAATGCATTTTCCAAGAATACTGACAAAAGTAAACTATAGGACAAATTTCTAAGACAAAAGCGATAAAGGGTCCTAAACTCGTACTGATTGCATCGGTATTCGTGCCGACCACACTACTAGCCTAATTTTGCTATTTCAGAGTTGATGGAACCATCAGAATTCCGTTCTGAAGTTATTTTTTTGAAGTTATGACTGAAGTCAACTTTTCAAGTTATAAGAGCTCCAAAATAGGGAAACTGGCCTAAAACCCAAATGAATGACCAGGTGACCGAACATTCAGTGCCAGCAAGTCATAAATGACTTGGGGTCCCTAAAGGAATGCTCTAAATGATGGAATGAATGCTTAAATTCAAAAATGACCTAGAGGGTAACTACATTTAACCCAGCAAAAAGTGTTAACTTAGGCCTATTGCTTCCATTAACTTTTGCATGTTTGCTATTATACTTTTCTTTCCTTAAAAATAAAATCTTAAATTCTTGTATATCAGATCTGCAGGATTCCCTTTAGTAGACGAGAAAAACATACATAAGAATAAAGAATTTCTTTCTCAACTCTAATTTAATACGTATCTACAGAAGAACTTCTTTAGTATTAGAATTCCATCCAAAATTCATATACATATAAAAATAATTAAAATAATGAAATCATTACAAAGTAATAAGAATTATAATTTCGTATACTATGAAGTCATTTAAAATTAATAGTAATGTCTATATTGTTCAAATAAGGAATGATTTAATAACCACAATTTTAGTTTATTTCGATGTACTAAATTTCAAAAAAATAAGTAAATGACTATTTTGTCCCGTTTAAATGCCATTTTAAAGACTAAAAAATTTATTACAAAGCTAACATATATATATATATATATATATATATTTATCTTTGTAATTGTATGACTTTTTATTCTGGACCTTTATTCTTAATTCTTTGTCAACTTAACCCTTTAACTTAACAAAACTCAATATTTTAAACCCCTCTAATCATGTACCAAGATAATGTGGCAAATTAATTATTGAGATGGAACAAATATGTAATTTCACGTGCAAATCTAGCATAGACATAAAAATTTAGACTAGAAATAATTTTTTTTGTATAAAAAAAGAAAACTAGAATAAGAAAAAAAAGATTATAAATAAAAAAATCACTTCTTTCTTCTTTTCTGCACCCCTCCCTATTTCTTTTTATTTTTCTACCATCACATTTCATGTTCTTCCCCACCAATTCTCCGATATTTCTCTCATTCTCCCCTCCCCCACTCCTATCCAATTTCTTTTTCTCTTTCTTCTTTTTTATTTTCACTTTCCCCCAAATTAAAAATGAAATTGTGCAAGAAATCTTATCTTATATTTATATATAAAAGAAAATCTTCATTCCTGTGACATGGTGCCACAACAAACGAGGAATTCTATTTTAACTCAACTTAAATATTCTCATCATTTAACCTATCAATCCACAATCGAAACTCAGAACTGAAATGGTGTCTTTACAACTTCAACCTCAATAGCCGCTTTATCCATTCCCTTTGAACTTCTCACACCCTCACTATGAAGTTGTTCAAACCACTGCTGCAAATTCTCATGACATATCCTGTTCAACTTTCCTTTCGTTGAATTTTTGCAACACACTGCTTAAGAATACCTACACCCTGTTGAGTCATCTTGCTCTATCTTTTATGTTTTTCAACACTCCTCCACAAATCGCTCTGAATTATCCACGTATTATGCTTTATCAATCTAATATATTGTCTTTGGCAATTCTCATGCTCTATCTATGAAGCCATGCAAAAATCTAGTGCAAATTCGTATATACTATTCATACTCCTTACTCTCTCTGTTTCCTCTATTTCCTATAAACATCCCTTTGACGACTGATGGACTAACAAGATGAGTCATAAATGATGTAATTTTGTATAAAAAAGACCCAACGATGGTATTAACACTGCCTGAAAAAAGTCTTCACAAAAATCTAAGATGTTGAGTTATTTTTCAAATGAACTTTTTTTTAACAAATTGAAATTATGTGATGGTCTCATGTTCTACATTTTATATACATGGTGATGGAGACTCACAAAAAATAGAATTTTCCAATGCAAGCTTCTATTTCCTGTACAACATCACTCACACACCTTAAGGATCATCTAGGTATGGTACATTCCCGCTTGCACACATTTTATTGTACTATTGCCCATGAAAGTCTCTCATCAACCTTTACTACAACTTCTACCATCTTCCTATTCATTTGCTTGTCAGTGCTAATAAAAATGATGACGCATGACTATTTTTTACATGACACTCTTCTTCTTTCATGTCTTTCTAATTATTTCCTTATGGCCGTCTTTTCTTTTTCCTTATTGACACTATCCACACTTTTTCCTAATTTCTCCTTTTTCTCTTATTTTTTCTCAAAAATTTCCCTAAATGCCATCCCACATCCCTACGCACCATCAATTTATTATACTTTATAAATTTTATCCAGATTTCTCATACTAAAATAATGAGGGAGCTATGAATTGAGAAACAAAGAGATTACGGTATGGTTACAGATTTATTCATTATCTTTTTGAGGTTAACGTTAATTGGCAAAAATAACCTCCAAAACTTTATTCTTGTCTTTAAAATTTTAAAACTTCCTTTGTATGAATGCCTAGATGCTTGGAACTTTATGTATATTTTGAATAATTTCATGTCTATGCTGTAAATGTATTTTGGTTGTCTTTGATTATTGTAGTTCATCCCTTAGCCAAGATTTAGGACCTATTCAATTACTTTCAAAAGTTCTCCTTTGCTGCCTTATTAGTTGTGCATAATGCTGACCAAATCCCTATGCACCATCCTGTTATGATCCTTTATAAAGTTTATCTTGGTTTCTAAGATTAAAATACCCACGAAGTTCTAAACTATAAAAGTAAAGATCCATAAAGCATATAAAACACTCCTTCAGTAAAAATCTCTCTACCCCTTGCCTTCACTTTATCTCTTTAACGTTTCCTTTGGCCTCTTTAATCACTCTTTACCATCTGTAAATTCTCCTATACTACACTAAAAAATAACTACGCTAATTCAACTCCATAAAATTCCATCGATTATCCAAAGATGGTTCTTCATTGTTCAATCTTTATGCTTTATAGAAACTTTATTTTTTACATCTAACATAACCCCTAGGATCTGAACTGGAAAAGAAAAGGATTAATATATGATTGTAATTTGATTCATTGCCTCTTTTCCTAACTGCGTTAATTCAACTCTACAAAATCCCATCAGTTATCCAATGATGGGTTTTCATTGTCAATATTTTATGGTTTATATATATTGTGTTGGTTTCATTGTCTAAAATAACCACAAGGCTCTAAAATAGAAAATAAAAGAATTATTGTATGGTTACAATTCTATTCATTGCCCATTTTTGTTTAAGGTTATTGTCTAATAAAATACTTGAGTTATATGTTGGTCTTCACAATTTTAAAAATATCCTTTTCTACTTGGTTGGAGAATTGAAACTTTATGCATACTCTTTATAATTTCATGTATTTCCTGTTATTAATCAGTGGTCGTCATTGTATATTATAGTTCAACTCCTAACCAATTGTTAGTTCTGTTTTAATAAATTCCAAATGTATTCCTCTACTATCTTAGACATTGTGAAAACTTTGTTCCATATCTCTACAATCAATCCAGGTATTATGTTTTATCAAACTTTCACTATTCCATCCATTAACTTGTGCTCGTACTTCTTCTACCTTCCTATTAATTTTCCTCATCGGTACTAATAACATGGACAACAAACTACTACTTTTACATGAAACACTACCCTTTTAAATATGTTAAGCTTTTTCCTTCATGGTATTTTCCTTCCTAGGACCTCTGAAGGTTATTAGCTTCGAAATATTTATTTTACCTTTATACCCATTTTGGTACGTATAATACAACCTAGAACTGCAAGCTCTTGCCTTGAGAATTTATTTCTAACCCAGAACTTCTCAAGGTTGTCACTTTTGAAATCTCTTGTGTCCTTTCAAACACAAATTCGAAACTTAAAACCACCCAAACCACCTGTGAAGAGTCTATTAAACTATAGATGCATTTCTATTAGTATTTTTTGTGTGATACATACTCATTTTAGACTACATTATGTCTTTAGATGTGAAGCCTCAATTCTTGAGTTCTTGGGTCTGCAACCATCAATGGAGCATACTTTGACAATTGGGTGAACTTGAGGGCATACTCCCTCACACTCATATCTCCTTGCTTAAGATTAATGAACTCTTGTATCTTGGTCTTCCTCAATTCCAATGGGAAAAAATAATCAAGAAACACTACTTTGAATTCTTCCCAAGTCATGGGATCCGCCTCTCTAGACCTCTCACTCTTTCATTGATCAAACCAAATTCTAGCCACACCTTTCAACTGATAGGTGTCCAACTCCACCCTCTTGATCGGGATAATCCCCATGATCTCTACAATCTTGTGAATACTTTCAACAAATTCTTGTGGATCCTCATCTACCTAGGAACCCCAAAACTCAGAGGACTCATTCTCATTAAGTCACAAACTCTTGTTGCCGCTGTACCCATACTTGGGTTCATGGGAGCAACCACCTTATGATTGGCTTGCGTCGTCACAGTTTGAACAAGTACTTGGAAGGCAGCACTTAACTCGGCACTAGTCACTTGGTCATTCAAGGGTTATTTGGATCTTGTTTCTCCTCTTTAACCTCATTCCTTCAAATTGAGTATCTTCTTGGAGGCATTTTCTGAAATTCATAAAGAACAAGCATTAGGTGGAAAGAATTAGAGTATCACTCAAGACATAGATTATGAAAGAAGTAAGATTTTCCTACGATGCCTCATAGACTCCTATTTATAATGGTGGCACGCTTCACACTGGTGAACAAGACTTTACTTGACGTGGCATGTTAGACTCACTAGGACACTCTTAAATCTTTTGCTCTAATACCAAATTTGTCATGACCTAATTCTAGGGCCTAGACATGACACAATGATTGGGAACTCAAATGATCCCAACCAAGATATCTTATCATATATCACAAATATAAGTTAAATGAACATAATGAAATAAGCACGAGAATCAACTCAACATAGAAGTGAAAGGAAAGTAAACTCAATCACAATGTCCAAAATTGACTACATGAATTTTTCAACGTCTAAACATGCCTCTATACTAGATTTTGATGGGGGCTTAGTACAAGCTCCTAGCTCATCCGAATCATAGAAAAAAGTCAAAATAACATAATAAAGGAAATCTCTTCCTTGATGAATAAGGACTCACCAATCATAACTCAAGAATGCTAAGTCAACTCTAGCCATGAATGTGAGGAGCGTGAGTATCATCCATCTCTACATTTTGAGACAATGTAGGTAAAATATGTGTTATTAAATATAAGGTATTGAGTATGTGAGGTATGCATGAACAAGTAATACAAACTGAGCGATATGACATAGGATGCATGAACAATCATAAATGAATATGAATAAGGCTTAAAGGCATTTGAGATCACATGAAAACTTAAGGTCAATATATCATAAAACTTCATAGTTAAACTGACATCTTTGCATATTATTTGTGTGGGATAAGGCGTTTAACCGATATCTAAGACCATGCGATCTATAACATGGAATCTAATGTAACTCCCACATCAAAAATAGAGAGGCTACTTGCCAAGGTAGACTCCATGAGAAAATAACTTTAACATCAAGAGTTATATGCAGATCTACTAGCTAAGCTATAAAGGCAACATATTGTGGTAAAGTAGTTTGGGACTTTAGATTTCTAGGATTCCCTTAGGTAACTAACTATTTTACCAGACCGAACCCCACCTACAAGTCCTATCGGTGCTTAGTCAATATCCTAATGAAATTCAATAAAAATATAGAATTATCATCATTAACTTCATCATGAAAATAATTATTATAGTAGCTCATTAAATTAGTGATTCATAAGAATTTGTAAACTTTGATGAGAATTGTCCTTATCACTATATTAAATCATAATTTGTTTGAGAATTATCCTTGTCACACCATAACAACACTTTTGGATCATCAGCATAACTTTTATCATTCAATCATCAGTCTCAACTCTTTCATAAAAGCTTTCTTTTGAAAAGCATTGAACTTCATAATCATAATTCATGTAAATCATCATTTAAATAGCTTCATACATGGGCATTCATAATTCAACTTAAAATCATGCAATTAATGTAGAATCAATCTTATAAGGATCATTTATAACAATTAAAAATGTTATTGAAACAACCCATGCAATTCATCAAAAGTAAGATTTGAAAACTAATGAAATTTAAAGAGATCTTTGAGGAAAATCTTGGAATTTCATGGGTGAAAGGAACCCTTGGATCAATCCCCACATACCTTGGTAAATTTACTCAGAAATTGAAGAAGAAACTGATTGCTCTTAAAATCCTAGCTTGGAATTTAGAGAAGAACCTTGAGAGAATTTCTTAGTCTTGCCTTAGAGAATTTAGGAGAATGATTTAGAATAGGAGGGGAATTTGAAGGGTTGAGTATTTATAGGATTTGAACTTGGCCATAAAAATGTCTAGGTTCATTGAACCGAAATTAGAGAAAAGACCCTTGTACCCTTCATTAATTCCAAAACTTGACCCTACAAGTTGGGTTCTATGATTCGTCTTCAAGTCTACAGGTCGTAGACTTGAGTCGTTCTACAGGTCTGAGAAGACCGTAAGATATAAGTCTCTGATTCATTTCTATGAGCCATGGTTATGAATCATTAAAACTCTTACGGGTCGTAGACCCAACTCATCTTGCAGGTTTGAAACCTACAAAAATATAAGTCTTAGAAGTTTTGTTACGAGTCAACATTATGACTCGTCAATAGGACTCCAAATCATCCAATTCAGTCATAGGACCCCTCTGGAATGTTTTCCTGAACAAGAATAAGGGTTCACTCGATGGCTCATCCCTATGAGTCGTAGGAATAGCTACGAGTTGTAGAGGGACTTGTAAACTTGAGGTCAATCGACATTTTCTTGAGTTTTCCATTTAATCTAACTTTTTGACTTCTAGGGTCTTACACTTAATTCCTTAAGGGTTCTCGAGATTCATGATGAGTTGTTTAAGGATTGATTTTAATTGAAGAATTACAAGGTATTTCCGCATGATTTTAAATATGTACATAATAGAAGCTGTTATGGCATGAACCCACCTAGTTCCACTCTCTTTTAAAGAAAGCATGATTTTAAAGTTATAGATTAATTTTAAAGTTATAAACTCCATTTGAATATTATGAAAGCTAATGTTTATGATTATGGGAGTCTTGAATGAAATGATGAATGTTGGTAAGAGGCTTTCTTACCTAAGTTAATTGATTATTTATGTGATAATGACAATTCTTGCATATTTGAATCACCAAATATTTTAAGGAGCTATTCTACCAAATGATGATTTGATGTCTCAATCTATAAGTTTGTTTACTTTACTATGATATTCTATTCTGTTTGATTTGATATAGCACCGAATGGGGAATTAGGTGGGGCTCATTAAGGAAATCCTAGTAGCAACCTCTTATTTCATGAACTATGTACCAACATAGAAGCCCTCGTAGGCTAGGCTGGTGGATCCACAAATAGATATTAAATGTTAAAGAAATAAATATTGATGGAGTCCTACTTGGAAAGTAGTCTCAACATAGCGGGTTACGTTCGATTCCATGTTACAGCTCACACGGTCATAATGTCGGTTATAGTCATCTTTCCATAAATGAATATTTTAAATGCCAATTGCTTGATTACTCTTGCATGAACTTACTCATGTACTTTACTTTATAATGTATTAATGCTTTTCACTGTATTTCATGCCTACATACTTAGTAAATTCAAAGTACTAATGCGTTCCTCCTTGTTCTCCTCCATGTGGCTAGTTGAGATTTTTCTTGAAGGCTAATTTTGGTGAGTTCTCATATTTCGGGAACAAGACTCCTATATCTTTCTAGCTTATGATATGATGAGACCTTTAGATATTTATTATGGTATCTTATTCTATTTGATTGAGGGTGATCTAGGTATTTTTCTTAGCCCCGCCAATTCTTAAAACTAGAGGTATTGTTGGACATATGTAGGTTAGAGTTTGACTATTATGGTTCTTATTATGATGTTTCTCCCTTAGCCCCTCCTTCTCCTTTTTCATCCTCTTATTATTGATTGTCATTATCAATGGAAGCATAAATGAATAGTAAAAGGCTTTGGTGAGGTACATCTGTTTTCCTCATCGAAGACTATCCCAAATATTTTTGAAAATCAAACGAAAATCCCTCACCTTGTGTCAAATCTTACAACATCCAAAACATTCTATGGGATTAGCTAAATAACCTCTTTGATAGTTCTTTCTATACTAGCCAAACAAGGGGTAGGACTTTTCCTTGCCATCACTCTTCTTAGAACAAGAGCCAGATGCCTCCCCCTTTGACATCTTCTGATGGTTAAATTCATTACCTCTGATAATACTCCTTTTATTCACCTATTTCCTTTTGTTAGCATTCACATTCACATGATTCACCCTTTTTTTATTCAATTGAGTGGTCACAGCTCGAGACAATAACATGATGGCATCAAAGAACTCTGCATTAGAGATATGGGAACTTGAAGGAGGATTAACCGTATCAAAAAGGTTGCTATCTTGATACATCTTCTGAATGCCCTCTTCTTGATGAGACATATTCTGAAACATGTAGGACATAATTTAGAAGCAATCCCTATAAAGTTCAACTCTATCGCACGAATTAAGAGTGATGAAAGAAGTGAAGTTTTTCCTAAAATGCCTCATAGCATCCTATTCATAGATGTGGCGCACTTCACACCGAAGAATAAGACTCTACTTGATGTGGTATATTAGACTCCGTAGGACACTTTAAACCTTGAGCTCCGATATCAAGTTTTCCATGGCCCAAGCAAGGCCCAAGGTGTGACTCGGTGATTAGAATCTTGAAGGACTCAAACCAAGCCTCTTAGCATATTATTCATGAGCATAGATAAGCTAATTAAATCGATAAGACTTAAACATAGAAGTGGAAATAAAGTCCCTTTCTCAATAAAGGATAAAACAATGTCAAAAGATGCAACAACATAGACTCCATGACCATATAACATACCTCTATTTATCTGGATGGGGGCATAATACGGGATCCTTTCTCACTCATAATAGGAAATAAAAGTCCTAAGAACGATGAAATGATAAGATTCTTGTCCTTGAATCACGAGGACTCATCAACTATAAGAAAGTAAAGCTCAACTCTAGCCATAAGTGAGAGGCACACGATGATCATCCGATCATACATTATGATACAATGAAGGAAAAATTATGTGTTAGCATGGAATTCACTAAGTATGTGAGAAGTACACTAAGTATGTAATAAGTATTCATGAATAGAGAAACTAGGACATAATCAATATGAGAATGGGATGCATGACCAATATCTTAGAATATGAGTAAGAATTTGAAAACATTTTAACATCATATTCATGTGGTCAATGCATCAAAAAATCATCTTGAGAACTTATACCTTTTCATATATCTTGGTGTGGGATAGGACCTTAAACCAACATATAAGACCATGTGAGATATAACATGGAATCCTATGTACTTCTACACCGAGAAAGGTGATGCTACTTGCATATTTAGACTCTGTGATGAACCTTTCTTTAACATTGAGCTAGTTTTTGTATCCACTATCTAAGCCATATTGGCATAAAAACCTAAGCGAGCAATGTAGTTAGGGACTAAAGGTTGCAACTAGGATTCCCTTAGGTAACTGCTTGGCTACCGAATTAAACCCCACCCTAAAGACCTCTCATTATCCATACATAATTTATGAAAAATAGTCATTAACATTATTAGTAAAGACAATAATAGATATCAATCCTCATCATAAAGTAACCATAAATGTAGCTCAGTAACATGATTGATTAATATAAATACACGAGTCAGTGAGAGAATCATTCTCCATCTTTAACATGAATATTTGACGAAAACCCATCACAACATTTACACATTGCTTGAAATATCATTGAGATAATAATTCATCATCATTTATTACCTTTCATGAGTCATTCATAATCCTTGGTTATCATTCATAATACATTAATTGAAATCCTTTATAATTAATTATCATAAATCCTTGAAAAGACACTTGAAAATAGCATATAGCATGGGTAAATAGAAGTCAACTTAAAATCATGCAATGTAATGTGAATTTTGCATAATTTGATCAATAGTAATAATATAACTTATAATCAAGGTGGCCCCATTCAATTCCATAAAAGTTAGGGCTTAGAGGAAGAAGTTTCATAAAGAAAATTGAAGAAAACCCTTAGAAATCCATGGCTAGATTCCCAAATACCTTAGACTTTAGAAGATATAAATTGCACTTGAATCGGACATTTGATCTCAAAAACCTTGAAATTTTCTTGGGGAAAAAAATGAACCTTGGGAGAGATATTTAGCGAGAGGAATTTGTAATTTGGGTGTTAGGGGTGAATGAGAGAGTTAAGAGGGTTTAGGATAGTTAAATATAATAGTATTTAACCCAAAAATAACCAAATACATTATTAAAATATTACGGAAAAGACCAAAACACCCTATGAACTTAACTAAATCTGGCACCTCTACAGGAAGGCACCATGGCCTGTGAAGCTCACCAAGGTTCGTGGTTGTGGCCGTTGTCTTGATGGTGAGTTTGGCTTGGGGGAGGTTGCCTCCACGAAGGGCAACATGGTCCTTCAAGGGCTACACGTACCATGGACCCTATCATGGTCCTTGCTTACCTTTAGGGGTCTTGGGGGTCAACTTCACCGAAGGATCTATGTTCTGTGGTGTTCACTACGAGTAGTGAACCCTTTTGTGAACTTCTCCCCCTTTTTCCAAAATTTCCAAGGCTCCACCATGGTGCCATCATGACCTGTGGTGAGCTTCACGCCTCATGATCATGGACCATAAAGGGTGTGATTTCTATTTTAACCTCTATTTTCTGACTTTCCAACTTTTGGGTTCTTACAATTTAAGGTGTCCTAGAGGGTCTAACATTCCACATCAAGTAGAGTCTTATTTATTAGTGTGAAGTATTCCACATCTATGAATAGAAGGATATGAGGTATTTTAAGAAATACTTCATTTCTTTCATCACTCTTATATCGTGCGATAGAGTTGAACTCTAAGGCTTCTCCCTCTAATATTTTCTCTTTGTGATTATTAAAATATGCCTCCACAAAGAATCCACATCCAAAGGAATGTTGAGGAGGAACAAAAAGCTCCAAATGACCCTTTGAATGAGGAAATCTCTTATGTGGATTTTTGGGCCACATTTCAAATGCTTGACCAAGTAGTAGCCGCTCAAGGAAATAGAGAGGTTGTAGCTCCCGTGAAAAAAAATATGGCTACGACGGCCACCTGAGTTTCTAACTTCACTCATATTAACCCCCTCTCCCCCGAAATTCATTGTTGTAAGGTGGATGAGGATCCACAAGAATTCATTGAAGGTATTGCTAAGATTATGGATATCATGGATAGTAGTACACTAGAAAACGCTGACTTGACGGTATATCAACTCAAGTGTGTTATGACCAATGGAAGAGTAAAAGAGGTAGAGATGATGGTTCCGTTGAATGGGAAGAGTTCAAGGGTTCTTTCCCTGCTTGTTTCTTTAGATTGGAGTTAAGGGGAGCAAAGATTCAAGAGTTCATCAATTTGAGACAAGGTATGAGGGAGTATACCCTCTAATTCACTAATTTGTGAAAATACGCTCCTTTTCATGGTTGTCAATCCAAGGTCTCGTATAAGCAAGTTTATTTTTAGTGTGTCTGAATTGTTGGTCAAAGAATGCAAAACCGCAATCACTACAAGAAAGTAGATTTTTAATGACCATTTCTTAACGATGGAATATGTATTTGATCATTATAAGTATAGTTATTGAAACCAAAAAACTATTTATCGCTAAAAGTCTATTTTTAGTTCAACTTTAAAATATCCCGTAACTAATATCAAATTAATTTTTAAAAAGAGTGCAAGTTGTTTTTCTTTTTTTGTACAAAATCCCCCTCTGCCGGAAACCTCTTCCTAGCCCTAGATAAGGATCAAGTATAACCCTAAAACACGCACACCATATTGTGCCTCTTCACTGCGATTTTTGCCTTTAATGGACCTCTGGGGAATTGGAATTGACTTATATCCTTCTCATCAAGGTGAATTTATGATCATCTCTCCTTGAAATTCCTTTGTACAATACCGATTTCTGTATTTGAGGAATTTTCTCAAAAAATTAGACTGAAGACATTCATATTTGAAAAGTTTCCCTTTATAGATGATCCTTCTTTATGTCATTGATCAGGAATTATGCTTAATTTTTGCAACACCTTTGAGTATTCTCTCTTTCATCAGAGAGTTCATTTAAAACACCAGAAGGCTAGTACTTTCCCCTAACATTACAATGACATTTGATATATTGGGACAATGATTTGGATTTTCTTGTACACACATGAACGATTTATGCACTTTATTGCTTTACTTCTGTTGCATGATTCAAGTAATAAATTCTCTATTAATTGTATCTCAGCTTAATTTGTCCACCATTTTCATGCCTGTGATACTTTTTCTATCAGAGAAACAAAACTAAGAAGAAGATAATAATTAAATCATGGGAAGTTTTTGTCAAAGATAACAAATTGCGCTAGAGTTTCTGCCAAGTATTTTCCCAAATATTACTTTTACTTTTATGGCCAAAAGAATCCAAAATTATATGGAGTTGTACGCCCAACATAAAATTTCCCATTCAAATGAAGCTACTTTCCATCACCAGATTGCTTGGTTTCATCCTTCTTAAGCAATCAATAATCCAAAAAAATTATAATTTCTTATTTTCATTAGTATAACATATCCTCTATATTTCCAGTTACATCCCATCACAATTTTTGGTATAGTTGGGATCTCCATTTGTTAGTGGAGGGTCTCAAATCCGAATTCAAGGTTTCATTTGTAGTTTCATGCTGGATAAATTTTGCATTTATCGGTAGACAGGAATACACCCCTGCTCTAAAATTCCATGGAGAGGGTCTTTAGTTTGCTAGGATATTGACATAACTACAACTAGCAGTATTGAAAATGAATTCCTCAAAATTAATGGTGATAGTTTGACCAGTTGGTCCGATCGGCCTACTCTCAGCTTCTTCAATTAAAATTGCTCCAACTCTTATTGAATATCTTTTTTGTAGAATCTATTAAAATGAAAACTCTCTTGAGATTGAGGCGTAGTAATAGTTATTATTGTGTAAAGTCTTTTGAAATGAGGGACTCAACATAATATGATTTTGAGCAACTGGTTGAATACTTGAGTACAAGCCTATTGAATTTCGTTACTTACTAAAAAGTGAACGTTATGTTATTGCATTCAGATATAACAAATAAGAATCTGTTTTAATGTTAAAAGTGACTCCTCGTGGGGTGCTATACTTTACTTTGTTACTTTTATTACTATGTTGTGTTTTTCTCTACAAGAGACTTTATCACTTGAACTAAAGAGGTAAAAGAAATGATTAGGTGAAAATAGATTTTATTAAATCTAAGAGTTGTGTGCTCTCATTTATACACATTTCTTAGATCTTTAATTAAATAAATTACCTTTTTTATGAACTAATCCAAAGTTTCTTTTAGGTTAAATTTCATTGCATATAATGGGAAGAAACTTAATTTGTAAATGTTACACATACTAGGCAAATAGAGCTACAGAAAAGGAGACTTGGTAAAATGTTCTTCCATGCTTCTTTCTTTATCTAGTAGAGAAGTTTCAAAGTTGTCTGTCCTCAACAAACAGACAACATGTATGAGGAAGAAACGTAATATATTTGTCAAGGGATTTAATGATTAGTATTTGTCTAAATATTTAAGATTATGCAAATAAAATTGTTCCGTTGAGTAGACTATTAAAGCTGCAGAGTAACTACATGTCTTTTATTCTTTCTTAAAGTTTTTATAGAATTAAAACTAAAATTCGAGTATTGGATTTATTTTTATACTTATCAATTTAATTGTGTCGAACATTATTTTTGGTAACAGGCACTATGAGTTATCCCGCACATTAGATGCACAACTTCTATAATTTCAGGGTGAATTCTCAACGCTAGGAAAGTTTATCCCTTTAAGAATTGATAATTTTGTAATATTATTTTCACTTTTTTCTGTACAACTAATAAAGTAGTGTTCATACTCCTCTTTAGTATATTTTTATAGCTTTGTTAAATGCATATAGTAAAATGTTCGTGCATCTTCTTCTCACTTATAAATAGTTTTAATATGTTTTACTAAAAAGTGAGGTAAGATATGAATAAGTTAAATTAGTATTTTGTTGCTGGTTAGATTATCATGCGCTACTACTATGAAAGGGAAGTTCTAGATTTTTTGTTTAAGATTTTTTGTCAAAATAAAATTGCAAGAAAGGAAATTTTCACCACTCCTCCACCTAAACAGCTTTCCCATCATCAAGACATCTAACTAGTAACATCTTATTACTATTAAATTATCAGGGAAAGAAACTGACTAACCAAAATGTTATGATTATTTACGAGGTTAAAACTCAAATGGTGGTGGAAGGAACTCCAGGGGCTATGATCATGCTATAGTGGAAGGAACTCTAGGGGCTAAAAAGTTGTGTGGTAATTATCTTTTAGTTTCATGTTTTGGTGCCTAAGGATTGTCATCTTTGCTTCAACTTATGTATTAGTTAAATCTTGGAACACCACCTAAATATACATTTTTAATAACTTTTATGAATAATTATAATGTTCACAATTCTTTTTACTTGTTAAGTTGTTCGAGGGACCTACAATGTGTTCTCTGTTTACTTCTCTATAAGTTAGGTAGAGTTAGAGCAGTCACAAATATATTTACTTCTCTAACCTTTTGCGACCCAACTGATGAATTCTCATCTCTTTACTTTCTTATATATCATGTTCAAAATCTTGAATATTCATTTGATTACTCATAATGATTTTAATGTAATAATATTGTTACAGGTTAATTTTCAAGAAAACATATGAACTGGTCTATGGTGTGAATCTATGGTATCAAACATAGTTATAATCGTCCCAATTTTCATATCCCTATTATTGCTAACGTAAGAAGACAAAAATCTTTCTGTGAGCAATTCCATTTAATTAAATTAAGTTCTCTTGTTGAATATATTTAATTGGACATTCATAAGGTGTTTGCTTTATTATTGGTTAATTTTGATTTTACGGAAAAAAGAGATTACTAAACTAACATGAACTTGTTCGTTGAAAGATCAAGAATTTGGAATTCTTAAGAACCTATCCATGAAGAATAGAGATGAAGTTTCAACAACTAAAAGAATTAAAGCACAAGTTGAAGACTAGAGAGACCTAGCTATTCTGTATATAGTTAGGAGTTGTTTAAAGATGTTTTCATTGGTGCACAAGTTTATATTTTGTTAAGTGTTGAATAATGTCATAGTTTTGATAGATATGCTTTTGGTAATGTGATGATTTAGTTCTTCATAATTTACTATGAAATTTTTATGAATCATGATATTTTTTAAGATTTTGGTTTACTTTGATAATAATTAAATAATAATTGAATTTTTGGTTGAATGTTTACAAACAATTGATGAATGTAATATTCTTTAACTAAATGAACTGATAACAAATAGATTTACTATTGCAATCTAATATTATCAACTATCAAAATAATAATTAGCGAAGAAAAATGTTGATCACTAAAAAGATTTATAATGACCAGATTTTTTGTTGTTGATAAAGGTTTTTAACAACCGGATTCGAATTTCGGTCGTTAACATTTAACAATAGAACTTTTAGCGACCGGCGATGATCATTTTTCTTCCGGTCATTATTAATTAATAATGACCAGAATAGGACCTTTAATGACAAAATTTTTCCTCGCTAAAAGTGATTTTTCTTGTAGTGAATGCTCATCAAAGAGATGGACATTTCAAGGCTCATGACACATTTCAAACAAATAAAGGAGGAGAACCTAAAGGAGAGATCTAGAACAGATTCCAAAAGAGCTCGAATCGATGGTGGTAATTTCTCACATGTTAAGTCGGTAGTCGTTCTTAAATTTACAAAAGTATTCCGGCAAAAATTCTTCAAACACTTTGTCTCAAAATTTTGACAAGGATTGGGCGTCCAACCCTAAGGTTCAAGGAGGTGTTCCGATTGGTCTATTCTTTCCCCCATTGAAGAAGTGGATGGAATCATAGAGGAGAATGCTTGGCAGGATTGAATGCATGTTATAGGTGTGATAAGTTGGGTCATCAAGTGAAGGATTATAGAGTTGGTGGTCGACCCCAGGCCCCAAACTCAGGTTCAGACTACTACGAGCCGACATAATCAATATGGTACTACTTCTGGAGGCAGCTAGTGCCAAAACAAGTTTTTTGTCCTTCAGACTCGTTAGGAGTTAGAATATTTCCCCGATATTGTGATTGGTATGTTAAAGGTCTTTGATTTTGATATTTATGTATTATTAGATCCCAGGGCTACTCTATCATTTGATACTCCTTATCTTTCTATGAAATTTGTGCTTAGTCTTGAGATTTTATTAGAACCTTTTTTGGTTTATACTTCTATTAGTGATTCAGTTGTATCTAAAAGAGTCTATCAAAATTGTTCAGTTTTAGTTTCTCATAAAATCACCTTAGTCGTTCTTGCTGCACTTAATATTTTCGCATGGTCCTCCGGGTGTCTCATTCATCATGTCACGTCTAGGATCAGGCTTATGTCATGATAAACTTGATATCAGAGCCTGATATTTTGCATGGTCCTCGGAATCCAGCACACCGTATTAAATAGGGTCTTATTCTTAATTGTGAAACCACTATTATAAATAGGAGACTATGAGATGTTTAGAAAATTTTTCACTTCTTTATAATTCATGTCATGCCCTAGAGTGTCCTAAGACTTCCTCTAACTAACACATCATTTTATTTTCTCTAGATCATACCTCCAAGAAGAGCACCTCTACCTAGAGCAAGGGTTGATGATAGAGACCAAGTTCCTCCGGTTCCTGAGGCTCAACATCATGATAAGGAAGTGAAACATGCTGAGTTATAGAACATCATCACTTTGTTGGTTCAAGCCGTAGCAACCAAAATAACCAAGGCATTGTTCCTTCTCCTTAAGTGCCTACTCTGAATTTTAGGATGGGACCTCAATAGAATAAATCTGCCCAAGTTTGATGGTTCTAAAGTAGATAAGGACCCAATGGATTTCATTGAGAAGGTTTACCAAATTGTGGCTATGATGGTTGTGCCTCTAAATGAGAAGGTCGAGCTAGTGCCCTGCTAACTAAAAGGTGATGGGTCATTGAGAAGGGTGAAGACATGGGACCAATAGAATGGGAAGAGTTCAAGAGTGCCTTCCTAGATCATTTCTTTCCATTAGAGTTGAGTGAGGCAAGGATCTAGGAGATCATCAATCTTCGCCAAAGGAGTATGAGTATGGGGGAATATGCCCTCAAATTCACTAAGTTGTCTAAATAAGCTCCTTTCATGATCTCTGACCCAAGGAAAATGAAAAGCAAGTTTATTTTTGATATTTCTAGTTTGGTATCCAAAGAGTGCAAGACGGACATATTTGTCATATAAATGGAAATATCCCAACTCATGACGTATGTGAATCAAATTGTAGAAGAAAATTTTAGGGAAAGGTCAAGAGGGTTCAAGTAGGCTAGAGTTAAGGGTGGAGGGTTCAATCCTCAAAGGTTCAGTTATGGTGGTAATGGAAAGGGTCAAGGTGGTCAAAGATTTGTAGGACAAGATTCCACTAATACTCTTCTTCTAAGTTCCAACAAGGAAAATTCCCCGAATACAATGGTTCCAAGGGAGAATGTTGGTGCCTAAGTTTTCCCCACTTCTAAGAAGTGTGGAAGGACTCACAAAGGGGAATGGTTAGCCGGTTCCAATGCATGCTTCATGTGTGGTAAGTTGGGTTACCATGCTAAAGATGGTAGAGGTGGTGGAGGTAGGCTTCAAGGCCAAATTGCTCACTGGCAACAAGCTCAAGGAAGTGGAAAATATACCAAATGCTTTTATGCCTTTCACGAAAGAAAAGAGGTTGAGGAAGCACCAAGTGTTGTCACCGGTGTGTTAAAGGTCTTTTCTCTTGATGTGTATGCATTATTAGATTCGGGTGACAAATTGTCATTTGTTACTCTATTTCTTTCTAATTGGTTTGATGTGTTACCTGAAATGCTATTAGAACCCTTCTTGGTGTCTACCCCCGTTGGTGAGTTGGCTGTTGCTAGAAAGGTCTATAAGGTTTGTCCCGTGTCTATCTTGCATAAAGTTATTCCTTGTGATATCATAGACCTTGACATGGTAGATTTTGATGTTATCCTTCAGATGGATTGGTTGCATGCATCTTATGCTTCTATAGATTGTAGAACTCATAGAGTCAAGTATCAATTCCTAAATGAGTCAATTCTTGAATGGAAGGGTCATGATTCGGTGGTAAGGGGAAAGTTCATTTCTTTTCTTAAGGACCGAAAGTTGATTTCAAAGTCCTACATACATTGTGAGATTTAGGGATGTCGACTCTAAAAATATTTCTATTCAGTCGATTTTCATAGTCAATAATGTTCCCAATCTTTTTCTCGATGATCTCTTTGGTATCCTTCTAGAAAGGGAAAATGATTTCAGTATCGATCTTCTCTCTGATACCTAACCTATATCTATTCTTTCCTATGAAATAGCGGCGACAGAATTGAAAGAGTTAAATGAATAATTAAAGTACTTATTAGAGAAAAGGTTCATAAGGCCAAGTATTTTGCCATGGGGTGCTCCCATGTTATTTGTATGAAAGAAAGATAGGTCTCTTCGAATGTGGATAGATTACCATCAATTGAACAAAGTGACCATTAAGAACAAGTACCCAATCCCTAGGATAAATGATTTGTTTAATCAATTGTAAGGGGAAATCCATTCCTCTAAGATTGATCTTCGGTTTGGCTATCATCAACTAAGGGTAAGGGACTGTGACATTCCCAAGAAGGCATTTCAAATAACGTATGGTCACTTTGAGTTTATAGTGATGTCATTTGGGTTGACGAATTCACCAGAGGTGTTCATGGACTTGATGAATAGGGTGTTTAAACCCTACCTTGATAATTTTATGGTGGTCTTCATTGACAATATTTTTATTTAATCTCGGGGTGAGGAAGAACATAAGAATTATTTGAGGGTCGTACTCCTATCTTGAATCTATCGAAAAGGTTATAAGGTTTTATGGTTTATCGTGATGCTTCCAAGATTGGTCTGGGTTGTGTCTTGATGTATAATGGTAAAGTTATAGCCTATGCTTCTAGGCAATTGAAGGTGCATGAGTGTAACTACCCTTCCTATAATCTTGAGTTAGCAGTCGTTGTATTATCCTTAAAAATTTGGTGTCACTACCTCTATGGGGTATATGTGGATGTGTTTATTGATCATAAATATCTCTAATATGTGTTCAATCAAGGATGAATATTCCCAAATGGGAGATATTGTAAGGCCCTGAAAATTGAAAAGCCCTAAAACAAGGAACAGAAGATGAAAACTTAGAAAAAATGCAGCTTTAGGACCAGGTAATGACCATGGAAGGCTATCATGGGGCGTGGTACATACCATGACTCATGGCGAGACACCTTGGTGGTGATTCAGCAACTCATTCCTACAGGGTGAGGTCCATGACAAGGGACCACGTACCATGATGAGTACCACTGGACGTGAAGCCCGCTGTGGTGACCCATCCCCTAAAGCCTCAAAAGAGTTTCTAAGGAAGAGACCATGAGTGACCACTATGAGCTAAGATTCTCTTCACAGACCGTGGTGTGCTCCATGGTGGTCACTCCTATGGGTCCTCCTGCAGGTCCTGCACCATGATCACATTTTACGGGCTATGATACCCTCCACGGACTTTCAAGGTCTCCATGGAAGAAGTTTAGAGACTTTCCTGCAAACCCCAAATTTTTCTCCTCCAAGTCATTTATCATGGGACACCACCACGGGCTGTAGTGGGCACCACAGACCATGAAGCTTCCCCGTGAAGCTCCAGTCCGGCCATTTTTAAAGTGGTATTTTAGTCTTTTCCTTTATTTTAATACCAAAGTTTGGTCATTTTGGGGACTGAATTGACTCTATCTAAGGACCTTAAGTGATTCAAATCTCTCATTATCAAACTTAGACTCAAACACACAAAGTTATTTCCCCTCAAGTTCTCCCAAAGGTTTCAACAAAAGCTAGGGTTTTATTCCAAGAGCTTCAACCCTCCATTTTCAAGGATGTGGGTCTCATTCATGGGTTTTCCACCCATGGAGCCCAAGTATTTTCTAAACTCCATAGTCAAATTTTAAATGATAAAATCTTATGAGTTTTTATATTATGATCCCAAATGCATAGATTATTGTCTGTTTTAAGTTTATTTACCTATATTAGCTTATATTGACTCTAAATTTAATGAGATTGTTGATTTATAAAAAGGGTCCTTCTATGAAGGCATGAAAAGGAGTTTTAAAAAATGTTGGTGGGATGCTTTAAAGATGTTTTAATTTATGCATACATGCCTCTCATGCATGCTAACATTGTTTTAAATTATTTGAAAGTTGATTGAGTAAGAACCCACCTAGTTTTACTATATTTCCAATGATGTTTGAATTGAAATCTTTGATTCAAAAATAAATGTTTATGAACGCAAATGTTTAATATGAAAATGGAGTCTTATGAAATGAAAGAATGAAAGAATGATATGAATAATGATAAAAGGGCTTCTTAGCCAAAGAATGGATTCTTTATGTGATAAGGACAATTCTCACATATTTGAATCAATAAAGGTTTTCAATAAGCTATTTTACCGAATGATCTTTTAATGTTCTAAAGTTATGCAAATGATTATATTTTATGATATATGATTATTCTGTGGGATTGACATAGCAACGAATGGGGCATTGTAGTCAGATTTAGTAAGGAAATCCTAGCAGCTACCCTTTGTCTCATTAAGTAAGCACCAACATAGGAGCCCTCGTAGGCTTATGCTAGTGGATCCATAAAATCCCTTAAAGTTAAAGAAATGAATGAAGTTGACGGAGTTCTACCAGTCAAGTAGTCTCCCCGTGCCAACATAGGGGGCTATGTTGGATCCATGTAATTGCTCTCATAGTCTTAAATGTAGGTTATGGTAGTCTTCCCCAGCAATAAATATTTCAAATGTTATTTACAAGATTGATTAAGCATGCATTGCACTATGTTTCATCCTACATTAATATTATAATGTTCCTTCAATGATCTTATGCATACCTATATACTTATTACATTTAAATTAATAATGCATACTCTATTACCTACATTATATCACCATGTCAGGACTGACGTTGCTCCACCATCACCTCCACGTGCCTAGTTGATTCGTTGAAGGCTACATAGTTGGTGAGTTCCCATGTTTTGGGAACAATATTCCCTTTCCCTTTTCTAGCTCATAACATCTATAGACTTTTGGTTATCTTTTGGTACATTGAAACTACATTTGAAAGTGAGCTATAAACATGTCTTAGCCCCCGCCAAGTCTATTAGTAGAGGTATATTTGAACGAAATGTATAATGATCTAAGATTATTATTCTCTTTATTCTATGTTGTTTCCCTTAGTCCTATTATCCCATTTATTTTCACTTGCATTGAATGTCATTAGCTATGAAAAGTTAAATGAATGCTAAGAGGCTTTGGCGAGGGACCTCTGGCTATCTCAATAATATAATAGATCTATGTCATACAATCAATTTTAGAGTAGATTTATCGAAATCCTTTCGGGGTTTTACAACTCCATCTTGCACACATACCCCTAGAAAAGGATTTAGGTACTCATAAAAGAGAAAATAGAGACAATAACCATAAAGGAAATCTCCATCTTCAAATTATTCGATTCACAAAATCTGAAATCCAATCTATGTGTGTTAAAAATCTAGAGTTTCTTCATTTACAAGCCAAGAAGTTCTCCACTATTCTGTATGAAGACATTTTTTTCTATAAGATATATCTCTACCAAAATGTTCTCATTACTCTATATCCCTAATTGGGAATATGAGAAATGTACACAATTGCAAAAATCTCCATTTGGGACCTTGGAACTTTTAAAAGAGAGCACTAATTTCCACAATTGCATTTTTCCCATCAACTTCTTCTTTGAGACTTGTACTATACTATACCGGCAGACCGTCGATCCAGAATTATGAAGCATTAATTTCTTCCTCGTGTCAACCTTCAATTCAAAACAAGAGCTGATGCATTTGGAATGAGGATCCACTGCTCAATCATTGTACCATGCCAATTATAATACTAGTACTGAGGCAGCTTTGCTTCATTCGAGCCAGGTTTTCATCAACTAGATGTCTATTGGCTTCTGCAGGACGCTTGTTCCTCCATTAAAGAGTGAATGCACATAAAAGACTAGGCCTAAAACCCCTTTAATTACCATTAAAACATGGCAATAATTTATTAATTTGAGTTCAATGAGTAGGTAAAATAACAACTCATCAGAAGTCGGTCACGCACACCCTCAATATGTTAAATAAGAGCTTTATTCTTCCAAAATATCCTTTGCTTGCTTCCACGCTATCAAATAAATGAACTGTCATGATCCCGACCTAGGGCCTAATTGTAACAGGGAGATCAAAACCCGGTAGAGCTCCAACAAAGCCTCTTTTCATATCATTAAGCATACATAAGGTAAAGTAAAGTGGAACATAGCATAAGAAAAAGTCTAACATAAAGCATAATAGAAAGTATAATCCTACTACATAGACTATATATGTTTTCTCCAACAAATGCCTCTGCTAATAAAATTGGTAGGGGCTAAGACATGTCTCTAGTTCACCCTCAAGTCTGAACATAACAAAGTATTTTGAAGTAAGAAACAATAAGTCACAACTAGTCTTTGATATATGAGGACTCACCACAACTTCGCCGATGTGGAAGCCCAACTAGCCACGTGTATGGATATTATCCTCATGACCTACATTATGAGACAATGTAGGCAATAAATATGTGTTAATACGTTTGAATGCACTAAGTATTTAAGCATGAAATGCAATGTAATACATAAGATGTAATGATCAACTTCCATATATGATAAAAAGGGGTACGTAAGTCATGAGGAAATACCATAATGATCAAAGCATTTGAAGACAAAGTTGAAATCATGAAAGAACATAAGAAAAGTATACATATGTGGGATAGGAACCATAATCGAGAATAAGACCATGCGAGCTATAACATGGAATTCGTTGTCTCCTTATATAACAAAGAAAAGGAGAATCTACTTGCAAAGGTAGACTCTACCCCGCTAGCTGAGTCATGTACATACGCTATATCTGGATCCAATAGCTAAGACATAAAGACATCCTGTTGTGGCACATATTTTAAGGGACTTGAGGCTGCTACTAAGGCTTTTGGTAGGGCTCCCACCTCATAGTTCACTCGGTGCTAAGTCAAATCCTACGGAATTAATAGCATAGTAATCATACTTAGAATATATCATAACTTATTCATAAACTTCATAATTCATAGAATATCTCATTTTCGCAACATACTTACAATATGGGTATTGGCTTTCCAACATTACAATATCATACTTAACATAATTGATATCATGAGGATTCCTAGGTCACAACACAGGGCCCTAAGTCACCTTTTTCTTAACTTGCATGTAAATCATAACTTGAACAGACTTATAATCCATGATAGTAATTCATACTTGAATTTAGAGTAAAACTCATATACATAATCAATTTGAATAAAGACCATTATAATACTTTAAATCCATTGAATTCATAATCATACTTTATAATATCATAATTGAAAATAGCTTTATGCATAGGCATTCATAATTCAACTTAAAATTATGCAATTTACGTAGAAACATACTCATAATGATAAATGATAATGATTAAAAATATAATTGAAACAACTCAACACAATTCATCAAAATTGAAGTTTAAAGATAATAAAGTTTCTTGAGATTTTTGAGGAAACTCTTCGGACTCCATTAGTGAAAGGAAACCATCGATCAATCCCACATACCTTGGTATGATTGACTTAGAATAGAAGAGGAACCTTGATGAATTTGAAACCCTAGCTTGAATTTTGAAGAAGAAGCCTTGAGAGGATCTCTTAGTCTTGACTTAGGGAAAATTTGGAGAATGAATGGAATAGTAGGGGAAATTTGAAGAATTGAATATATATAAAAGTTTTCTAGGTTTATTGAACTAAACTTGGGAAATACCATAAATAACCTTTATTAAATTCCAAAATTTGGACCTCCGAATGGGCTCCTACGAGTTTAGAGATGGTGACAAGTCATCAAAAGGACTCATCCTACAGGTCTGAAAACTTTCCCATTTACTAAGCCTCTGATGTTTGCTTAAGAATCATTTTTTGACTCGTTCTTGAGTCTACAAATCATAATACGCATCTTTCCTGTATCTCTTTAAAACTTGCATATCTGAGCCTCAGGACTTTCATTGTCAGTCAATATTACAACACGTCTGTTGGTCTACCTCTCATCCTAAAGAGTCATAGAACCTCTCCTACACTTTGTCTCTAAAGAAAACCAAGGCTTCCCTCTATGACTCATCTTTAAAAGTTGTAGGAAGTACTATGACTCGTAGGAAGACTCATAAATCTAATGTTGGTCCTTATTATAGAAATTTTTTCTTTAGTTCTAACTTTCCAACCTTTGGGGTCTTACATAATTACAACATCAAAATAGATGTTTAGATACCAAAATTGACACAAATTAGAAACGAGCCTAAAATTAGGTAAAAAATAGAATTGTCAAACCTATGTTGGGAATCCTAAAATTGATTCTGTCAATAGGTCTAAAATAGCTCAAGGAACTTTTTCCTTGAAATTTAGCATAATTCGAGCTTGAAAACAAGCTAAAATAACTATTGCATCAAAATGAAAAGAAAATCACCATGAAAGCATCCTGGACACTCCTTTGGGATAAGAAATTACTTGAGAAATGAGTTTCACGCTCTCTCCCAATGATCCCATTTCAAAGCCACACAAAAACCCAGCAAGAAGTAACTTTAATCACCCAAAATAGAGATATAGAGCTCAAGATATCACCTTTTAAACTTTGGAGAATGAGATGAGTTCATGTCTGTAGTAAAAACTAGTGACATCATCAGTGGATCTCAAATATCAAAACAAACAAGTGTATAGACCCACCCCGGCCCCCGACCTACCAGGTGAGACCCATGTGACTCCCTAATCTAATTTAGTGGTGTACTAGCCAGAGGGGCCCATAGGGGACATAACAAGTCCATATACACTGTCTGGGTCCGAACCAGGACTTACATAAAACAAATGGTATCCCCATAGTGAAACCAGAGAGTGAGCAGCCCAGCCAATGTAGAAAGGGAGACACTGTGCTCAATATCATTAAAACAGTAACCTCAACTATAAGCACCCTGAAAAGGGGACGCCCACCCAGCCAATAAACTCTCAGGGGCATGGCCTAGCTAGAAAGAGTATCGGTTGGCAAAGAAAGGGCGTCAACATGCCGAATAGCCAAGTAAAACTGAGCACATCCCAGGTGCCTCTAATTCCTAAAATAGAAAATGGAGCACATCTCTGATGCCTCATAAGTTTCAAACCAGTGACCAATTATACGGGTGGTATGATTCTCGTTAAAACTAGTTTATAATAGTATGAACGTGAGAAAGCATTCTCAAAAAAAGTAGTGAAATATTCATATGTCAATACTGGGATCATTTCACAAAATGAGTGAATATGCTCAAACAATGTATGCATGCCATCACCATCATTCAAACAAGATACACATAGCCATAAATAAAATTCCAAGTCCTAGCATATAAATAAGTCAAAGGACTAACCTAGGATCCAATCGCTCCTTGGATATGGCCTCGGGACCAACAAAGATAATAGGTAAGATGACATCATAAGTCTACTGCTAAACAAAAGTGAGTTAATTAATACATGGATCATAATCATATAGGGGGAGAAATATCATTAAGATCAATGCCTTACCTTAAAATATGCCACCTGGGCTCCAAACGAGCATAGCTAAGACAAACCTACAGCTACGACGAGCCTCAAAGGCCACAAGCACTAGCATAAAGAGCATCCTATCCATAATAAGCCCTAGTGGAAGCTATGCCTAGCTAAGAGGGAAACAAAAAACCTGATACCTAGCCTAAGGCCATTAATAGCAATCGTAAACAGGGTAATAATGCTAAGCCAACATCCAATGAAGATCCACAACCTAATCTAAGGATTTCAAGGGACTATTCTACCCTAAAATTCATCCGGGAACAAGAAAATGGAATTTGATGAGGAGAACGCTAATCTCAAAAAATGCTTACCTAAGTCACATGGAAAATATACTACACTATATCTCACAGAATCCTATCAAAAAAAGAGGAAGACTGTAGCCTACCTCGAAACCAAGCACGCCCACTTCTAATCCGCCAGAATAAAGCTCTCAACCTCCGATTCGCCCCCAATCACCGTCATGCTAACAAAATGTTAATTACCACGTCAATACGACCATTTTCATGGTAAAATTATTGAATTTAGAGATGGGCCAATTTCGGAGTCAAAAATTGGGAATTGTTGGCCCCCTTCATAACTTATAGGATTGACTCCGCAAATAGGTCCTAAATGCTAAACCTAGATTATGTTCCAAAAGGAAGCACAATTCGCACACTAAAACATCTTCAATATCAACATGCATTTATATTCATAATTTGGTAAAAAAAGAAGGGACCATAACAAAATGGAAGAAAGTACCTCAAAAGAAGCTTCTATAGTAAATTTTTAGCACACCACATGATTCCCCTCGAAAAACTACACATATAGCCTTTGGAATAACTCAAATTGCCTCAAAATAGAGAGAGAAGTCGATCTTCAAATATAAATACTTGACTAAATTTTTTAACATAAAATGACCCTCAGGTGTCGCTTAAGC
Source organism: Solanum dulcamara (assembly GCF_947179165.1). Classification (NCBI taxonomy): domain Eukaryota; kingdom Viridiplantae; phylum Streptophyta; class Magnoliopsida; order Solanales; family Solanaceae; genus Solanum; species Solanum dulcamara. Next base: position 55,249,372 of record NC_077245.1, read on the forward strand.
GGACCGCCGCTGGTCTCTTAAGCGACATCCACCAAAAATCGGGCACAACTTTTGCAACACAAGGCTGCTTAAGCAACCTATCGCTTTGGCGATAGGAGGTTACTTTAGCGACCCCCGCCGTTGGTGACAAGGTCTCTTTAGAAACCAAGGATTGCAAAAGAGATGGCACTAGAAATAGTTGGTGCAAGATGGACTTTTGCAAGTCCAAGTCTTTGATGGGGTACTCAGGAGTAGTTTAGAACCTGTGCGTGAAAATGAGATTGCTACTCTACCAAATTCGACATTCCAGACCCAATGGCGCAGTAAAAATTCCCATACAAGGGTAGCGTGGGCACGCCGCTCATTTCATTTTTCTAGTAGCTATAGTGTTAAATTACTCTATTTTAAGTCATATGGTCACTACAAAACTCATCTTGGACTACTTAGATCTTATTTTCTCTCAAATTCTCTCCTCTTCTCCATTTCCTACACCATGGTATATTCCTCCCTTGTATCTCAAGTATTTCTAAACCATCCCAATATCTAATCATGGATTTTAAACAACATTCTAACCTCTAATTTTCCACCAATATCTACTGGAAACAAAAACACATCTTAAGGTTCAAGAAGGGACTTTTGGGGTAGCTCGTCAATGTTAGAGTTTATGTTGCATTGATTCAAGGTATATCAGATTTCATCTATACGCATCCTCTCATCTATTGAACCCCTAAGTGAACTCAACTCCTCAATTTAATTTATTCTTCATGTCTTAGGATTTTCTTGACAAGTATAAGTTCCTTTATATTTTAGTTTTTTATCAAGACGAGTCCATGAATACATGTTTCCCATGAAAATTCAATTTCTTTACATGATAATATTTTGTGAACCCTTAGTATATAGTTAAATCATGGTTGGTCTTGGGCTGTATAAATCCGTGTTACATTCAGATTATGGCATTGTCATGAGTCATTGCCTTCTTTTGATATGGCAGGTTATGAACACCCATAGACTTTGAATGTCATGCATTGATAATTAAACACTCATTCCTTTGGTTTAATATATTTTAAAATGCCGACAGATAAATTATCTATCACTCACTAAGACATTAGATTTGGCGAATTTTAATATTATCAAATTTGCAGACATTCAGAGTGATAAATGAGGAAGTAAATTCTCAACAGTATTTTTAAATAATATATATTATTAGATTATTAGTAATTTCATGAGTAATTATGTAGGATTTAGGTCCAGTCTTATGGATTCCTATCAAAATCTCAATCCATGAACGTCTCTTTCAAGTATTTAACTCCAGCCATACCATGTCTCCCATGCACCTACAAGTCTCACGATATAGAAATACATGACTTATATATGTGGACTCATCTCATAATCATGATATTCAGTTCATAAAAATAAGATACATCACATGCATGACATCCTGATATGCCATCACTAATTTCAAACACTTTTGCGAGCCAAAACTATACCCTAGTCATGATACGATGCTTAGAACCACAAGTAACCCCAAGTAACATCATGGTATGGTATGAAACTAAGAATAGAAAGAAATATAGACCTGAACATAAATGCAAAAGTTAAGTCTGAAATATCTAAATAATCTCATACATTGAAAAGCAAAAATATGATAAATGCCCAAACTTGAAACTATATCTTGTTGTCTGAAAGCCTCTACTAATATGAGTTTCTAAGACAAACCTCTATATAAGTCCAAATTTATAGAAAAAAACTAAGATTGTATTGAAAGGAAACATAAGATCGTCCTCAAAGAATAATTACTCACCAGCCAGAACTACTTAGAAGATAAGGATAGCATATACTGCAGCCTCATTGATGAATGTCAGAACCTATATTATTAAATAATATACATAAGAAGTATTTAGTCAGTACATATAATGCAATGAGTATGTGGAATATGCTTAAACAACATGATACCAGAGCATATTATTCTATAAAATATGTTGATGCAATGACCAAGTAAATAACATGAAAGCTGACAAATGAACTGAATAAACTAAAATACTTGATCATGCAATATCTGAAAGACTGACTAACTTGGGATACATTAAAACTAATATATACCCATGTGAGCTATTATATGGAGTCTAGTTTATATCTCGGGTAAAAGGTCCCAATATACATGCCAAGGTAAAAGGCATGAATCTCATCTATTGTGGATCCATTAAGCTAATGTCAATCTGAGACAAATCCTACAGTGACACATAGTTCTTGGAGTTTGACATTGGTACTTAATATCCATGGATGCAAATCGGGAACCTTCATCTGTAATCATCTCGGTGCAAAGTATTACTCATATGGAAAAATACACATAAAACTGATAAAGTAATAATCTGATAATATTGTGATGCTTATAATAGATAAATACTAAGTAGATCCAAATTCATGATTTAAAACTACTAATAATTGAACATACTTTATTTGAAAGTATCATAAATCATGATAACTGATAATATACTGAAAGATACTTTATTTGAAAGTATCTAAAATCTTGACGCCGAATAAATCTTATAATATGCTTTTGAAGAATGATAATTAAAAGCCATGAAAATATTTGCATAGTCAGGGTTCATGAAAAGACGATTGGAAGAATAGAATTATAACAGAATTCATGCAAATTAAGATCATAATTGAACAAAAACTTAAGAATTTTGGGTTTTCTTGGGACTCAATGGGTTGAGGGATACCCATTGATAATATCCCACATACCTGAATTAGAAAATATTGGATCAATTCCTTTAATAGAGACTTTAAGCTTGGAACTCTAGTTGTTGCTTGAGAGAAGAATTGAGGTAGAAAAAATCTATTTTGAGAGAGTTAGGAGTGGATGAGAGGTTAAGACTAATAGGAATCATTTAATCTCACTTAAAATAGTCCAAAATGATGTAGTATAGGGACTAAAAGAATGGGAAAATGCTGGATGGAATCTATGGTCTGTGGTTCTAACTACACAGAATAGACCTCTCTCCATAGAAGACAGATAAAAATTCTAGGTTTCTAAAGTTTTAATCCACGAGAACAAACCATGATCTGTGGATCACTTTATGACCCATCCTTCTCATCTATAGAAAGTTAAGCCTGGGATGTAGTCTTTTGAAGATTGATCTATGATGCCATTTCTAAGAACCATAAATCAATCTATGACTAGTAGAAAGTGGTCGTAAAGATCATGAATTATCTTAGATTTATCAATTTTTAGTACATGGTTAACGAGGTCCATCCACGACCCATAAATGCATCAATAAACTATAATTTCTCTCATCTTGTTCAATCACATTTTCTAACTTTCAAAAGATAGTCTACGACCTATAGAAATTTATACAACCTATAAACAAAACTCATTGATCTAAAACTTGGATTTTGATTTTCTGAAGTCTTGTCTACGGGTGACATCCATGAGTAATGGTATCTTTTACAACCCATAAAATAACCTCGTAAATGTCCAAAAATTATAGATTTTAGATTTTATTTATTTATTCAAGTACCGGTCTAGTCTAGGGACTTTTGAGGTGTTACAATATCTACCCCTTGGAAATATTTTTCTTTGAATAGAGTCTAACTAGTTTGGAAAGAGTATGGAAAGATTTTCAACCCAATACTAAAAGCTTATCATGAAAAATCATAGAGTGCTTGACCCTAAATTAAAACATGCAGACTAACTGATTTCATGAACATACATGCATAAAATATGAGAATCAGTAAATGACATGAATCTGCATCGAATAGTATTGAGGAACTTACTTAACTCTCAGAATGAACTACAACGAAAGAGATGGGGTTACTTAGCCATCATATCTACTTTGGCTTCCCAAGTATCTCCCTTAACTAATGGATTCCTCCAAAGGACATTCACTGAAACAGTTTCTTTGTTCCTCAAATTATGAATCTGATAGTCAAGAATCTCAACTAGGACCTCTTCGTAAGAGACATTCCTTCACACCATTTCTCTCTAAGGGCATAACTGATGTTGGATCACCAATGCACCTTAATAACAAGGATAAAAAAACACAAAGTGTACTGATTCTAACTCTACAGGCGAATCTAACTCATAGCCCACCTTGGGAAAACATCTCAAAATTCTATAATGGCCAATATATCTAGGACTAAGCTTCCTTTCTTATCAAATCTCATCACACCCTTCATACATGCGATTTTTAGATAAACCCATTTTTCAACTTTTATTTCAAGCTCCCCTCTTGTTGCATCTTTATAGGTTTTCTACCTACTTTGTTCAGTTTTCAACCTCCATTGTATGAGTTCAACTTTCTCAATAGCCTTATGAACTGACTTGGGCCCTATAAAAGCCACTTTACCAACCTCAAATCACCCTAAAGGAGACCTACACCTCCTACCACGGAGTGACTCAAATGGATCCATCTGAATATTGGAGTGGTAATTGTTATTATAAGAAAACTAGATCAAAGACAAATGATCATCCGAATTAAATTTAATATTAATCACACAAGCTTTCAACATATCCTCTAAGGTCTAAATAGTCCTTTTAGTCTCGCCATCTATTTGTGGATGAAAATTTGTACTAAGCTTACTTGAATACCACAACCTTTCTGAAATAATGTCTAAAATTGAGATGTCTAAAATTGAGATGTGAAATGAGTACCTCTATCAGAAATGATGAATGATGGAACTCCATGCAATTTAACCATCTCCTGAATGTAAAGTCTCAGTCGAATAGGAAATTTTAACCGAAAGGAAATATGCCAAGTTAGTAATTTAATCTAGAATAACCCATATCGAGTTGTGTTATTGATTTGTGCACGGAAACCCTGTGAAGAAGTCCATATTCAAGTATTCCCACTTTCAAGTAGGAATACTGATATCATAAGTCCTATGGTTTTGTTTTTGATGCCGAACCTTTACTAATTGGCAATTTGGACACTTACCCGTGAATTCTGTGATATCCTTCTTCATGCCATTCAACCAATAGACTTTCCATAGGTCATGATACATCTTAGTAGCTCCAAGGTGAATAGAATATCAAGAATTGTGGGTTTCTATTAAACTTTTCAACCTGAACCCATCAACATCTAAAACACACTACCAACCCTAGTGACCAAGAACATCATCTCCCCCTTGGGAGAAAGCCTCTAAAGTCTATTTATGAACTTTTTCATTCATTTTAACCCAAAGTTGGATCCTCAATTTTTTTGCCTTAACAACCATCATAAGAGAAGATTTTGAACCATTCTGAAGAACAAGTCCAGCATCTTCTGCATCCACCAATAGAACACCCTATTAGAAAAGTCTTTTAACATTGGGAACTAACTCCTCTTTCTAATCATCAATGTGAGCAACACTGCCTATGTAAAATCTACTAAGAGCATCTGCTCCAACATTAGCCTTACCCTTATGGTACAAGACACTTATGTCATAATCCTTTAACAACTCAAGCCATCTCCTCTAGAGAAGATTCAAGTCCTTCTAATTAAACACATACTAAATAATTTTATGATTAGTGAAAGCAACCATATGAACAACAAAAAGATAGTGCCTCATAAACTCCACAGCAAAAACAACCGCTGCTAACTCAAGATTGTGAATCAGATATTTTTTCTTATGAACTTACCTAGAAGCATAAGCTATGATCTTACCATGTTGCATCAACGCACAGAGTAGGACAATTCTATCTGAACCTTCTTATAGAGTTAAAATTGGGGCTATAGTAAGTTGAGTCTTTAACTCTCCAAAACTCTTCTCGTAAGCATTGGATCACTGAAATTTGACATTCTTCTGAGTCAACCTAGAAAAAGGAGAGGCAATAGAGGAAAAACCTCCCATAAATTATCTATAGTAACCAACCAATTCCATGAAACTCCTGATATCTGAGAGAGAAAAGGGGTCAAGGCTAGTTCTCAACCACTTTGATATTTTAAGAATCAAACTGTATGCCCTATCTAGAAATATTATGGACAAGAAATTCTACTGACCCCCAAAAAAATTAACACTTACTGAACATAGCAAACAATCGACGATCCCTAAGAATCTGCAAGACAATTCTTTAATAGCCTGCATTCTTATCCTCACTCAGAGAATACACCAAGATGTAATCTATAAAGCTAATGATGAACATATCCAAATATGGTTTGAACACCTTGTTCATAAAATTCATAAAAGTTGTAGGAGCATTTGTTAGTCCAAAAGACATAATTACAAATTCCTAGTGACCATACCGAGTTCAAAAGGATGACTTCACAATGTAATATTATGTGACTCTGAGTTGGTGATAACCTGACTTGAGGCCTATCTTAAAGAAGAAACTTGCACCCTGAAGCTGATTAACTAAGTGATCAGTCCAAAGGATGGGATACTTATTCCTGATTATGGCACTGTTCAATTAGCGGTAATCGATGAACATTATAATAGAACTATCCTCCTTACTTATGAAGAGAACTGGAATACCTCATGGAGATATGTTGTGTCACGATCCAACTCTGTAGGTCGTGATTGGTGCTCGATTTGGGCACCCATACGTAGCCTTAGACCCACTGAGTATGTCAGCAAAATAAACAAATGAGGAAATAAAAATAGATCGCTAGAGAGCGCACTAAAATAGATGTGGCACACGAAGGCCGTCACTGAACACAAGCCTAAAAAACATATACAGAACCCACAACACAAGTCTATAGACCTCTAGAATACGATTGTCTAGTCATATGATGGGACAGGGCCCCGTTGTACCCTGAACCAACATGTACAAATGTACAATAGAAAAGTTAGTACAAAAATAGGGCTTCAGATAAAGGAGCACTGCCAACCAACAGGATGGATGTCCTAACTGAGCGGATTGGAAAATAGATCATCTATACCTACGGTCATGAAACTCAACCCCCCGAAGAAAGGGGATCAGTATGGAAAATATACCGAGTATGTAAAGCATGGACTATAATAAGTAAAGTCATTACCATAGCAGAATGTGCAAAAATGAGCAAAGTATCCATAAATATCAAAATGATTATCATAACCACAAATAATGTATGCAGAAAAACATATGCCATATCCGGACCCATTTTGGGACTCGGTGAACAAATTGTGGTCGCCGCCCCATCACTGGCACCACAGCACATCATAACTCTAGAGTAGGGAATATCTATGTAATAGATCATATTATATCAGATGGTCATATTAGATCATATCATATCATATGTGTATATGGTACATCATAATTCCACCAATCCCATGTATAGGTCGTACCTGCCCCTACATGTCGGGGCACGGTGAATAATGTAGAGAAGTATGCATGATAACAAATCCTATCCCGGGCTCAGTGAAAGAAGCATTAAGGCATGCACGAGTAGAGTAGTGAGAAACTAAATGCAATATAAAATACAAAACATTTCTAGAGACTTGAGAGCATAACTCCGATGACAAGTCATATAAGAGAAATTGAGCGATAATCATGGTGCATGTCTTTCAGATGTCACGATGGTCTATGTCAAAATAGTCTTTCTGAAATTGTTTCCATATTTCAAAATATATTATTGGGCTCAATGGAATAATTAAAATAATAGTCGTTTAATATTTGGAAGCGTAGCAAAAAGTTTTTTTTGAATTCTACTCAACATAAGTCAAATGGAATAATTAAAATGAGCTATCATTCAAAATCAAGACAAGATTCATCTCAAGTACGTTTTGAAAGTCACTATGGATTACATAAAAATAGAACTTCTTGAATTATATACTCGTATCAAAGCATAATAAAATGTCTTTTGGGAAATCAAGAAATTGGCCATCCTAGTGGCTCTAGGAATATGAACTTCCTTGGAACCATATAAAATTCATATATTTGTTTCCTAAAGACCATGCCAAAAGAAAGATTACATTTACATACTTATGCCAAATTATGCCAAGAGAAAGAATAAGCTTTACATACTTGTGCCAAAAACATGCCAAGCGAAGGAAATGTTAGCTTTACATACCTCTTACGGATTACTCTTAATACGTTTGCCTCGTCGTCTCTTGAACCTATTTAACATGAAAGTAATTCTAAGGTTAGTGACCTTCGACTTCCCAGCTTGTAATTCTATCACCTCTTACCTACAGGAACCAATCCCTTATCTATTTCCTTAGACTAGTTCATTACTAGTTCCTTAGTTAGTTAAAGAGTTAACAGAAATTGGGCAGCACCTTCCCTATAACATGCCCTATCCAAACTTCTAATTACATCCCTAATTACAAAATCCAACCAACAACAACAACCTGCAGCACATATACAAGTAATTCACTTCAACATTACAAGATACAAACTCCAAACAACTCGTTCAAAACTAAGATACCAAAATAGGGTGTTTAGTCTCTATTTCATAAAACCTTTAACCCTACAAAACGGAGGGTTGTGTGTCTGAAACAAGAAGAATATACACCCCTTTTAGAACACTTTCCATCCCTGAAACACACAATCAAACCACCTACAAGCGCAGCACAACAACCACAACACACTACTTGACTTCGATTTAACTATAACGACCTTAGTTTAATTTATCTCTAACGTCAAGCATCCTTGTGAAATTTTTATACTTCCAGACACATATAAGCCATGTAATACATTCCATAACCACACCATAAACTCCAAATTTAAATAAAAAGCCTTACCTTACCCGAAATTAGCCAAAGCTTGACAAAACTTGCCTCGAAAGCTTTCTAACGCGACTGAAAAGTAGTGGACTGCTCGTTACCCTTCTTTGCTGCCCCAAACCATAAATTTACATTATTAGAACCTTCATATCATCATGGTATACCCTAGGTGATTAATTCACGAAAAGAAAGTCGGGGACTTCCCTTTCTTTGCTCAAACCCGTAGCTCCCTTCACTTAGCTCTTGGGGTTTTCTTTCAACTCTCTCTTACTTTCTAAGTGGTAAAAGACTTAATATGATGACTTAGTCATCAAATAACATACATATACTTTCCCTTAGAAGGTGATATGTGTCATCCCCTAAGGGCCACACGTGTTGATTGGTCCACCTCAACTATGCAACCTCTCCAAGGTTGTCACGTGTCATGTGGGACCCACCCCAAGTAGGTGTGTCACATACTTGGTCCAAGTAGGTTCATCACCTTCTTTCTTCCAAGTAGGTGCATCACCTGCTTGCTTCTAAGTAGGTGCATCACCTACTTGCTTTCGAGTAGGTGCTACGCCTCCTTTTGCCTCTTCCATGGGTTCGCAACCTCGTCTCACTTTAAGAACCTATGAAATCCTTGCTAGGCAAGCTCGACATTCACTCTAGTAGCTTAAGTATGTAATACACTCAAGTTGGTAGCTTAGCAAGTAAGTCGAGTCCTACGATACATTACTTGGCTTCTAACTCCTTCCTTCTTCTCATAACCCTATTTCCAACCTTCCCTACTATTGGGTATCACATTCTCCCCTCCTTAGAGTTGTTTAATATCATTATAGATTATCCGACTCACATGACAACTTCTAAAAAACTTAAGAGCCTTACCAGAAACTTAAGAAGCTTAAGAAGCATTCCAAGGTACCAAAGTACGGGGTCTAACATGTTGTTCCTGATGAAACCCTTATCGAGACATTCCTTTAACTAATCTTTCAACTCCTTAAGCTAACCTAGAGCCATTTTATAGGGAGACATAGAGATAGATTTAGTATCTGGAGGAAGGTTTATACCAAAGTCAATTTCTCTTCCAAATGGAATCCAAAAAGATCATTTGGAAACATTTTTGGAAATTTATTTATGAATGGAACTAACTAGGGTTTGGTTTTTAAAACTAGCATTGCTGGCCTGAACTACATTATAGATACAATCCTTGGAAATAATCTTTATGGCCTTAAGGTAAGAAACAAACCGACCTAAAGGAAACTAAAATTTTATGAATCTAGTTCACCAGTCAACTAAAGCATAACATGAGTATAACCACTCTATGCCAAGAAATATAACCACTCCATGCCAAGAAAAATAAGGTGGTTTTCAAAAAGAACTGAGACAAAGCAGTTTTTGTATGCCCATTTAGCTAGCTACTCACCAATATGAGTAGATACTGGGAAAGGTTCTACCAAGATTTTGGGATTGACATCAAAATTTATAAAAGCATAAGGAGACACAAAGGAAAGATTTACTACTGGATCCAACAATTCATAAATGTCAAACTAAAAGACTCATACATACCAGTGACCATATCAGGGAAATCATCCTATTCTTGTGGAGTTTGAAGAGTATAGAAACTTCCTTGGTGTTTTCCGCCACCAGTATAAGATGAGGAACCCTGCTAAGTTGGGATTCCTGCTGAAGCACTAGGTTGAGTCTATTGTCGAACATCCATTCCCTTTAATTGGGTGGATGGGAAATTCCTCAACATCTAAAACAACCACCAGTATCGGCCATACACTCTCCCTATTGGTTCTTACCACACTTCTAAAAAGTCGGGAAAGAGCGACAACTAGTGATACCACCATATGACTTAGAGCCTAGTACTCTATCCTTGTTAAACTTGGGCACTGGAGAACTAGTAGAATTGGGCAATGTTAGAAAACTTTTGTCAAAATTGAGAGCGACTACCACCTCCTAATTACTACCAGAGTAGTCCACATTATTTGTCTGAGCCCTCTTGTTATCCCTAACACTCTCATTTATCTTCTTTTTCTCAATATTTTGAGCATAGGTCATCAAACAAGAGATATCCATCTCCTCAACATACATCACCATCCTACATTCTTTCACCCCCATCTCAAAAACACTAGAGTCAAACTTACTCATATGGGCCATAGAACCAAACACTATAGCCAGAGCATACTTTGAAAATTGGGTGAACTTTAAAGAGTACTCCTTCAGAGTCATATTTCCTTGCTTCAAATTGATGAAAATTAAAGGATTCCCTCAACTTAAGTGGGAAGAAACTATGAAGAAAAGCACCCTAAAACTTATCACAGTCAAAGAGGCCGGCATTATCATCCCTATTGTCTTTCCATTGCTTGTACCAAATCTGAGCCACTCCTTCCAACTGATAAGTGACTAAGTTTTCACTCTTGACTGGAGTGACATCAATCATCGCAGTGATCTTCTTGATACCCTCAATAAACTCTTGTGGATCCTTATCAACCTTTAAACCATGAACCTCCAGAGGATTCATCCTAGTGAAGTCCCAGACCCTAGTAGTAGTCATATTAGTATTTAGGCTTACTAGGGCCACAACCTCTCAATTGGCCTAAGCAGTCATAACTTAGGTGAGTACTTTGAAAGTAGCCCTAATCTTATCAAGAGATATTTTTCAGGAAAAGGGTCTATGAGGGTTGGAGATACTTGTTGCTCCTCATTTTTTTTCCTTCTAACATAAGCTCTTCGAATAGGCATGATGTTGTTAACATATAGAGCAAGAGTTAGAAGGAGATTATATAGGGTTACACTATATCGTACAATTGAGAGTATGAAAGAAGTGAAGTATCTCTTAAAATATTTTATAGCCTCATATTCATATATATATGGCAGGCTTCATACCCATGAATACTACTCCACTTAAAGATGCTTTTAAACCTCCTAAGACACTTGAACCTGATGCTTTGTTACAAAGTTTATCATGACTTGAGACTTCCTCCTAGTCGTGAAATGATACATAGAGCAACAAGTGACCCCATACTAACCTCATATCATTTCATGACACTAATAATAACAAGAAATGTAGACTAAAACATAAATGTAGAAGTTAAGTCTAAAAACTCTATATAAGACCTTACATGGGAAACTAAATATATAATAAATGCTCAAAAGTTGAAACTATATCAAGCTGTCTAAAAGTCTCCATTAATATAAGTTGCCAAGACAAACCTCTAGATAACTCCAAATATCTGGAAAAAAAACTAAAATAGTACTGAAAAGAAACATAAGATCATCCTAGAAGAATAAGGATTTTCCAACAAGTATTATTGTGTTGATTGGGATAGTACTAACCGCAACCTAAATATTGAACATAAAAATATATATTATCAAACAATATAGGCATAAAGTAAATAGTCTGTACTTGAAATATATTAAGTATGAGTAATATGTATAAACAACATGATACCTGCATATACTGAATATATTGAGTATGAGGAATATGCATTAGCAACATGATACCTGAACATACTAAATATGTAAAACATGTTGATGCAATGATTAAGTAAATGTCATAATCCATACCAAGGGCCTAGATGTGATACGACAAATGAGATAAGCGGATGTACCTCATCAAATCCTCTTACATTCATCTAGCTTTGCATAAGTAATGACATTCAATAACAACAAAAAAAGGAGGGGAAACAGGACTAAGCAAAATATTTCAATGAGAATCAAAATAGTCCAACTATGCTTTTATATGTCCAACAATACCTCTACATCATATACTTGGCGGAGAATAAGACATATCCCTAGCTCACCCTCATTATGAGTGTCAAAAGTACCAAAAACAAATCCAAAAGTCTATACATGTCATAAGAAAGAAAAGGGAATGGGAGGTTGTTCCCGAAATATGGGAACTCACCAATTATGTAGCCTTTAATGAGTCAACTAGCCATATGGATGTGAATGTGGAGCAACACCAATCTCTACATGGTAATATCATGAAGGCAATAGAGTATGTGTTAGTACTTTTGTGGATGCATGATCGTTCAAGAAACGTTAGAACATTAAGATAGTATAAAACATATTACAATGCATGCATAATCCATCAAGTAAATAACATTTGAAACATTTATTTTGTATATAGATGAACATAACCGAAATTTAAGACCATGCGAGCTATTACATGGAATCTAACATAACCCCATACGTTGGCATGGGGAGACTACTTGCCATGTAGAATTCTGTCAACTTCATTCATTTCTTTAACTTTAACTTTAAGGTCTATTTGTGGATTCACTAGCTTAATCCTATAAGGCCTCCTATGTTGACACATAGTTAATGGGACAAAGGGTTGCTACTAGGATTGCCTTATCGAATCCCACCTCAATGCCCCATTCGGTGCTAAGTCATTCCCACAAAATAGTTCAAATAATAAGAAAATAATTATTTATCTAGCTTTATATCATCAAAATCTCATTTGATAGAATAGCTCATTAAAATATTTTATTTTATTCGAATATGCGAGAATTGTCCTTATCACAAAAGAATCATTCATATCATTTCATCATTCTTTTATTTCATAAGACACCATTTTTATCATACATTTCTTTCATAAACATTCATTTTGGACTCAAAACTTTCAATTCAAATTCATTGAGAACATAGTAAAACTAAGTGGGTTGTATTCCTTCAACCTTTACATTATTTAAAATGAGAATATGAAATTAATCAATTCAGATATGTTTGAAACAATCGACAAAAACACCTGCAAAACCATTCATGCATTCAAATAAGGACCTTTAATAAAATTATCAATTTCATGAAATTAAAAGTCAGTATAGACTAAGTTAAGTAAATAAACTTTAGGTGGACAATAATCTATACATTCGAAATAATACTATAAAAACCCATAAGATTCATGCTTGAAAATATATTTTAGGTTTGGAAAACAGCTGGGCTCCATTGGTGGAAGAACCCATAAATGAAGCCCACATACCTTGGTGAAATAAATGCCAATGAAAGATTAAACAAAACAAATGGAGACTTGACCTTTCTTGAAGAAACCCTAAAACCTTGCTTGAGAATGGAGGAGACCTTGAGAGGAACTTAAGAGGTTAGGGTTTTTGTTTGATGGAGGTAGAGTAAGAATGACAGCTTTGGAGGGTTTAGGGTCTTTAGATAGGGCAAATGTAGACCCCAAAACGACCACACTTTGGTTATAAAACACAGGAAAGGATTAAATTACCCCTTTTAAACTGGCCGAATGGACTTCACGAGCACTCTTTATGGTCCGTGGTGCTCACCAAGGCCCGTGGTGACGTCCTATGGTAATCGACTTGGGGAAAATATTTTAGAGCATGCAAGAAGAGTCTCTAAACTTTCTCCACTGAGATCTTCACGATCCTTGGAGGACCTGCAAGAGGGACCACCACAGATTACATCATGGTCGATAAAAATCTCCATGGCCCGTGGTGGTTCCCCATGGTCCAAGCCTTGGAAAGTTTTCTTAGGCTTTAGGAGAGGAGTCACCAAGGAGGGCTTAATGGCCCATGGTGCACACCACGGTCCGTGGTCCCTCATTGTTGTGCATTCCCTGTATGTTGGATTTCATAACCTCTACTAACATCACTCACCATGAGGCGTGGTACTTACGATACCCCATTATGTCCTTTCGTGGCCCTCACCTAGTGCCAATTTTTTCTATATTTCTTTGCACTTTTATTCTTTATTCCTCATCTTAGGACTTTCCAATTTTCATGATCATAAAATATCTTTCTCTTGGGAACATTGGTCCTCCAATGAGAATCATTAGAATAGAAGAGGACTCGACATGAGGACTAGCTACCTAAAATAAATACAATGGCATTTTAAAATGCATAGAATATGAGATCTTTGAACTTCGCATAAAACATGACTTTAAATCATCAATTTTATGAATATGCATGCATATGAGGACTTAGGAAAATATGAAACGTAGGAGTCTTAAACAATTCATGAATAGCTTAGTACCTTCGGCTTGAGTAGATGATAGACATGATGGTATCATTTCTTCATATCCGCTTCCGCTTCCCATGTAGCACTTTCAACTTGTTGATTCCTTCAAAGGACCTCATTCCTCAATCTCTTCACTTGTTGGTCTAAAATTTCAACCGGAACCTCTTCATAGGTCATATTTTCTTCAATATTCACCACTTCCAAAGGGATTATGGAACTATGTTCACCCACACATTTCCTCAACAGACACATCAAGCACTGGATTAACCATGGTCATTTCCGAAGGTAACTCCATCTCATAAGCAACCTTCCAACACATCTCAAGATTTTATGTGGACCTACATAACTAGGGCTCAATTTTCCTTTCTTATAAAACTGGACTACACCCTTTGGGGGTGAAACCTTCAAGTACACCCAATAATCCACATTGAACTCAAGATCATTTCTCCTTGTATTAGAATAAGAGTTTTGGTGAATTTAAGCCATATTCAATCATTCTCTAATGAATCTCACCTTTTATAGGCATCAAGGACCTAATCGGGACCCAATAAGGTCATCTCACAAACTTTGATCCAACTAACTAGAGACCTACATCATCTCCCATACAACTCCTCAAATGGTGAAATTTCGAAACCTGAGTGATAGCTATTATTATAGAGTAACTCAATGAGCTGTAGATGATGATCCCATCTCTCTTTGAACTCCAACACAAAAGCCCATAAGATATCCTATAGTGTATGAATTGTTCGTTCGGTTGTCCCATCGGTTTGAGGATGAAACATAGTACTTAGCTTTACCTTGGTACCATGACTACTCTAAAATGATATCCATAATGAGAATTATATTGGGTACCATGATCTGAAATAATTGACAAAGGCACACCATGAAACATTTTTCCAACTCCCGAATGTATAACTTGGCATAATCTTCGGCACTATAAGAAGTCTTGACTGGTAAGAAATGATCCAAATTAGTAATTCTATCGAAAATCACCCAAATCAAATCATGATGTTTCCGAGTATGAGGCCAACCCATCCATGTTCACATCCTCCCACTTTTAGGTAGGGATTTCAACGTCTTGTGCTAGGACACTCGGCCTTTGATATTCAGCCTTAACTTATTGGCAATTCCTAGATTTGGCCACAAACCTTGCAATATCCTTTTTCATGCCACCCCACGAATAGAGCTCTTTTAACTCTCGGTACATTTTAGTTTAACCGAGATGAATAAAGTATGAAGAATTATAAGCTTTTTTCAAAATCAATCCCCTTAGACCATCTATATCTGAAACACATAATCGACCTAGGTAAAGAAGTACCCCATATCCCCATTCTGAAAAGACACCATAACTTTCTTTCCTCTCATTAACTCTTTTAACTCCATAATTGTCGGGTGAAGGTCTTGTTTTGACTTAACATCCACCATCAATGGTGATTTTGACCCATTTCGAATAGACATACTACCATCAACGAAACCACTCGAATTCACCCTTAATCTAGCCAATTGATGAACATTCTTCACCAACTCTCTTTTCCCATCATCAATATAAGCAACACTCCCTATAGATAACCTACTAAGTGCATTGAAAACCATATTGGCTATACCCGGATGATAATACACACTCATTTCATAGTCCTTGAGGATTTCTAGCTACCTCCTTTGCCTTATATTGAGGTCCTTTTGAGTGATCACATATTGGACACTTTTATGATCGATAAACACATCCATATATACCCCATAGAGGTAGTTACGCAAAATGTTTAGGGAAAATGCAACAACTACTAACTCAAATCATAGGTAGGGTAGTTACGTTTATGAACTATCAATTGCCTAGAAGCATATGCAATTGTCTAGAAGCATAGGCTATAACCTTACCATTTTACATCAGAACAAAAACCAAGCCAATATTTAAAGTATCAAAATAAACCACAAACCCTTATAATCCTTCTGATAGAGTTAAGATAGGAGAGGAGGTAAGACGATCCTTCAAAGTTTAAAAACTCTTCTCACACTCATCTGTCCATAGGAATTTTGCCTTTTTATTGAGTCAATTTCATCATAGTAGATGAGATGAAAGAGAACCCTTCAATGAACCTTCTATAATAATTGGCTAGACCCAAAAAGCTCCTAATGTTCGAGGGAGGCAATGGTATAGGACAATTAATCACCGCCTTTATTTTCTTAGGGTTAATGTTGATCCTATCACTAAACACTATATGACCGAGGAACGCAACCTCTTTCAACCAAAACTCAGATTTACTAAACTTGAAAAACAATTGCCTATCCCTCAAGGTTTGAGTACAACCCTCAAATGATGCTTATATTCTTCCTCAACCCGAGAGTAAATCAAAATATCATCGATGAAGACCACCACAAATGTATCAAGGTAGGGTTTGAACAACCTATTCATTAGATCTATAAACACCACTGATGAATTGGTCAATCCAAATGACATCACTACAAAATCAAAGTGACTATACCTTGTTTAAAATGCCATCTCAAGAATATCATGCTCTCTCACCCTTAGTTGATGAGAGACGGACCGAAGATCAATCTTAGAGAAATGACTCGCCCCTTGCAATTGATTAAATAAATCATCTATCCTAGGGATTAGGTACTTGTTGTTTATGGTAACCTTGCTCAATTTTTGGTACTCTATGCACATTCAAAGCGACCCATCCTTTTTCCTTACAAATAATATGGGGGTACCCCATGGAGAAATACTTGGCCTTATGAATCCTTTCTCTAAAAATTCTTCAATTTTTCCTTTAGGTCTTTTAATTCTATTTGGCTTATTCATTTGGGATGTATAGATATAGGTTGGGTATCGTGGTAAAGATCGATACCACAATCAACTTTCCTTTTGGGAGGGACACTAGAGAGGTCATCGAGAAAGACATCGGGAAACTCATTGTCTATTGGTACTAACTCAAGAGAAAGACCTTCAGAGTTGACATCCCTAACTCTCACTATGTGATAGATGCAACACTTAGAAATCAACTTTCGTGCCTTAAAACAAGAAATTAACATACCTTTTACCACCAAATTAGGACCTTTCAATTCTAGAATAGACTCATTTGAGAATCGAAACTTGGCTCGATGAGTCCTATAATCTATAGAAGCATAAGATACATGAAACTAATCTATCACAAGTATAACATCAAACTCTATAATTTCAAGCTCTATGAGATCACAAGGAATGAATTTATGCAAAATAGACACGGGAAAACCCTCATATAATTTCTAGCGATAACTGACTCACTAATGGGGTTATACACCAAATAGGGCACTACTAGAATTTTGGTTGACACATTAAACCTATTAATAAGGAAAGGAGTAACAAATGACAAATTGACATCCGGATCGAACAATGTATGCACATCTAAAGTAAAGACCTTCAACATACTGATAAAAACATTGGCTGCTTTCTCCACTTCTTGTCCCCCACGCAAAGCATAAAAGCGGTTAGTGCATTGGCCACCTCCTTGAGATTCTTGATCATGAGAAATTTGGCCTTGAGGCCTACCACCACTACCTCTACAATCTCTATCATGGTGACCCGACTTACTATACTTGAAACTTGTATTGGAGTCAGATAGGCATTCCCCTTTGTGAGTCCTTCCATATTTCTTACAAGCGGGAAAAGTTTGAGAACCCACATTTTCCTTTGGAACCATCATATTAGCACTCCTATCCTTGTTGAACCTTGGATGAGTATTATTAGTAGAACCTTTCCCCATAAATCGTTGCCTACCATGGCATTTTCAACTACCACCATAACTAAACCTTTGAGGATTGAACCATCCACCATCGACCCTAGCCTTCTTGAACCCTATTAACCTCTCTCACAACTTCTCATCTTCAATTTTTTCCACATATGTAATAATTCAAGAGATGTCCGTCCCTTTGACCAATATGGCAGTCTTGAACTCTTTGCATACCAAACTAGAAACACTGGAAATAAACCTGCTCCTCTTTTCCCTTCGCTTTGAGACCATGAAAGGAGCATACTTAGACAATTTAGTAAACTTGAGGGCATATTCCCTCACACTCATGCTCGCTTGGACAAGGTTAATGAACTTTTGGATCTTTATCTCCCTTAGCTCCAAATAAATAAAGCGGTCTACAAAGGCACTCTTGAACTCTTCCCACTCTATTGGCCCCATGTCCTCACCCCTCTCAACAACCCATTGATCTATGCCCTTAAGTTAATAGACAAAGAGCTAAGCCTTCTCATTTGGAGGTACACCCATAATAACCACAATTCGATAAACCTCTTTAATGAACTCCATAGGGGTCTCATCTACTTTAGAACCACCAAACTTGGGAGGATTTATTCTCTTGAAGTCTTGAATCCTAGAAGCCAAAGTAGGCACATGAGGAGGAGGAACAATGCCTTGGTTATTTTAGTTGGCTATGGTTTGAACCAATAATGTGATGATATTCCAAAATTCTGCATGGATCATTCCCTCCTCATGATGTGGAGCCTCGGGAATAGGAGGATCTTGGTCTTCATCATCACCCTTTGCTCTACGTGTAGGCACTCTTCTTGGAGGCATAATATATAGGACATAAAATGATCATTTTTTAGAGGAAATCTTAGGAAACTCTAGGGCACGACATGAATTTGAAAGAAGTGAAAACTTTCCTAAGCATCTCATCATATCTTCTTCATATTTTAGCACTCTTCACAATCATGAATAAGACCCTATTTGACATGATATGTTGAACTCTATGGACCATTTAAAATGTTAAGCTCTGATACCAAGTTTGTCACGACTCAAGCCTAAGGCCTAGATGTGACATGATGAATGAGACACAAGGATATACCTCACCCAAGCCGCTTAGCATTCATCTAGCTTTTCATAAGTAATGACATTCAATAACAATGAAAATAAGAGGGAAAATGGGACTATGGGAACATTTTGATGAAAAGCAAAATAGTCCAACTTTGCTTTTACATGTCCAACAATACCTCTACAACATAGACTTGGCGAGGGTTAATACATGTACCTAGCTCATCTTCATGATGAGTGTCAAAAGTACCAAAAAGAAATTTGAAAGTCTATATATTTCATAAGCTAGAAAAGGGAGTGGGATGTTGTTCCCAAAACATGGAAACTCACCAATTACTTAGCCTTCAATGAGTCAACTAGCCACATAGAGGTAAATGTGGAGAAACACTGTCCATACATGGTAATATCATAGAGGCAATAGAGTATGCATTAGGACTTTGAATGTAGTAAGTATGTAGGCATGCATGATCTTTCAAGAAATATTAGAATATTAAGGTAGTGTAAAACATAGTGCAATGCATGCATAATCTATCATGTAATAAATATTTAAAAAATTTATTTTGTGGGGAGATGACCATAACTGAAATTTATGACCATACGAGCTATTACATGGAATCCAATATGACCCCTTACATTGGCATGGAGAGAACACTTGTTGGGTAGAACTCCATCAACCTTATTCATTTCTTTAAGTTTAACTTTAAGGTCTATTTGTGGATCCACTAGCCTAAGCCTACAAGGACTCCTATGCTGGCGCATAGTTAATGGGACAATGGGTTGCTACTTGGATTCCTGTCATGACATGACCTAGGGCCTAGTCGTAACACAACCATCTAAACCCCAAAGGGCTACAACCAAGCCTGTTGTTCATATCATAAGTATACATAAGGTAAATGTAACACCCCTTAAAAATATTGTATATGGTGTTCCAATTCTAGACAAAAATAATACTCCTTCTGTATTTTAGACATAACTTTTAATAGGATGGTCTAAATTAAGTGATTCAAATATCTAAATAACCCCAACGTCATTACCTAAAACCTTTGTGAAGATAATAGCTTAATATTCAGAGGCTAAATAGGTCAAATAAATTAATCTTTGAAAGATCTAATGTTTTGATAAAATAGAGTATTTGTAGAGGAAAAATCATATCTCACTATAGGTTGCTCCAAATCAATCAATTCTTGAACGAGATGAAATTAGACTTCTACAGCTACAATTCATATAAGATCCCAAATCCTAATTAGGAAGTTATCTATTTCAAACATAGCTCCAAATAAGGGTATTCTGTAAAAACAAGATTCATTTAACCAACCATGAAAGATCTAGATCCATTTGATATCACCCATGACATCAATAGTCTTTCATTTGACATCACAATCCTCCATTAGATTTTTAGATTTTTTTATAGTTATTTTAATTATTGTTAGGTCCCTCCTCCACACTAATAAATACCCATCTTATTTCATCATTTTGTTCATCAATCTTTCTCAAGCAACTCTTCTCTCTATACACTACTTTACTCATTTTCAAAATATATTTTTAGATTTTAGTACTGTAGAAATACTATTCTAGTGATTCATATACTCTGGATAGTATACAAAATATTCCAGTGAGGAGAAAAGACTAGGATTCAAGAATATTTATTAAATCCTTCGATTCTAAGTGAAGCTTCGGATATAAAGTATGTGGGTATTGATTCATGGTTCCTTTCATCCATTAAGCCTAAATGAATTATCAAAGTCTTCTATTTAATTCAAGTATGAAACTTTATGGGTTTTCATATCATGATTGCAAATGCATAAATTATTATGTATTTGAAGTTTAATTACCTATCTTATATTAGCGTACGTAAGACTTTAATGACAGTATTCCTTGCACTCTCATGCCTAAAGATTTTTATTAGATGATATATTATATTTATTTTCTTTAAGCTTTACTCTAAGTTATGTTGGTGTTTGTCCATGGGTTCTTTCACCCATGTAGTCTAAAACTCTTTCAACTAAATCTTTTGATTTCAAATAAGTTTTTTCTTATAGTAATTATTATTTCTACTTAATAGCATGAATCATGGTTAAACTAATTATTATTGGTCTATTTTGATACAAAATAATTTCGTATGTATGAATTGATGGTTTGCAAGTATTTTCTCTATTGAGCTCTTTAAAGGTCCTTGGAATTCATGGTGGGTTATTTAAGACATGATTTTTAATTAATGGATTCCAAAGTATTTATGCGTAAATTCATTTACATACATGTTTGAAAGTTGAAGAGACTTAAATCCACCTAATTTTACTATGTTTTCAATGAAGTTTGACTTGAAAGCTTTGATTCCAAATGAATATTTATGAAAATAATGTCTAAGATCAAAATGGAGTCTTAAGAAATAAAAGAGTGATGAAATGATATGAATGATGGATTCTTTATGCAATAAGGACAATTCTTGCATATTTGAATCACTAAAGATTTGAATGAGCTATTCTAGCGAATATGATCTTTTGAATTCTCAAGCTATATGCTATGACTATTTTGAAGTATTAAACTATTCCATGGGATTGACTTAGCATTGAATGGGTCATTGAGGTGGGATTCGGTATGTAAATCCTTGTAGCAACCTCTTGTCTCATTAACTATGTGCCAACATAAGAGCCCTTGTAGGCTGAGGCTAATGGATCCATGAAATCCCTTAAAATTAAAGTTAAAT
Organism: Solanum dulcamara; assembly: GCF_947179165.1. Classification (NCBI taxonomy): domain Eukaryota; kingdom Viridiplantae; phylum Streptophyta; class Magnoliopsida; order Solanales; family Solanaceae; genus Solanum; species Solanum dulcamara. The sequence goes on from NC_077245.1 coordinate 55,271,446, forward strand.
AAATGAATGAAGTTGACAGAGTTCTACCTGACAAGTAGTCTCCCCGGCTAATGTAGGATTTATGTTTGATTCCATGTAATAGCTCGCATGGTATTAAATATTAGTTATGGTCATCTTCCCATAAAATAAATGTTTTAAAGGATATCTATATGATTGATTATGCATGCATTGCATTATGTTTCATGTTACATAAATGTTTTAACATTTTCTCAATGTTAATGCATGTCGACATACTTAGTAGATTCAAAGTACTAACACATACTCTTTTGCCTACATGATATCACCATGTAGGGACCGGTGCTCCTCTTCGTTCTCCTCCACGTGGCTAGTTGAGATTTCATTTGAAGGCTACTTTTGGTGAGTTCCCATGTTTCAAGAATAATTTTCCTTTATCTTTCTAGCTTATGATGTGTTGAGACCTCTAGACACTTACTATGGCAATTTATTCTATTTTGATTGAGGGTGAGCTAGGGGCTTGTCTTAGCCTCCGGTAAATCTAAAAGTTAGAGGTATTGTTGGACATATATAAGTTGAAGATTTTCTATTATGGTTTCCACTTGTTTTTTTATCATTACCTATGAAAGTCTAAATGAATGCTAAGAGACTTATTTAAGGTACTTTCGGGTTCCTCATTTGCAGTGTAACATCTAGGGCCTAGGCTTGGGTCATGACAGTAAAGTAAAACAAGAAACATTATAGAGAGTCTAAACCATGAATAGAAAATAAAAAACATCACATGCCAACATAGACTCGAAATATTTATCCAACTAGATCGATCTACTTGTGAACATGGACGGGGGATAAGACATGTCCCTAGATCACCCTCAAAATGAAACTTAACAAAGTCTTTAAAATTAACAACCAACTCTATAAATAGTCCTTGATGAATGAGGACTCACTACAACTTTGCCGAATAGGAAAGCTTAACTAGCCATGTGGATGAATATGATCCTCAACCTCAACCCCTATATTATGAGACAATATAGGTAAAAAGTATGCATTACTACGTTGGAATGTACTAAGTATGAGGGCATGAAATAAAGTAAATCATGGGATGTAATGGTCAAGTAAAGCACATGAAAATATGAGGTAAGTAAAGTCATGAGAAAATCATAATCATCAAAGCATTTGAAAAAATATAATTTAGATCATGATATACATAAGAGATCATACATATGTGGGATAGGAACCATAACCTATAATAAGACCATGCAAGTTATAATATTAAATCTCGTTGTCTCCTCATACAATGAAGAAAAGGGGAATCTACTTGTCAAGGTAGACTCTACCATGCTAGGCAGGTTATTTACATATGTTATATGTGGATCCACTAGCTAAGCCATAAGGCAACCTACAGTAGCACGTAGTTTATGAGACATGAGACTACTATTAAGTCTTTTGGTAGGGCCCCCATCCCATGTCCACTCGATGCTAATTATCCCATGGAATATATACGTAGCAAAGTAATCATAATTAACATATCATAGATATGATCATAGATTTGAAATTCATAGAGTAGTGCATTTCATAACGTAAGTGCAATGTGAGTATTGTCCTTCCACATTAAAAAGCATACATACATAATTCATATTATTAGGCCTTAAGTCACCACATAGGGCCCGAAGTCACCTTTTCCATAATTTACATGAAGAAAACATAATTTAAAATATACTTGAAAATCATACTTTAATAGTCATGCTTAAAAGTAAGTTCATGTAATGGAGGAGTAATTCATGCTTAGTTTAGAGGTTAAATCATGAATGAAAAGTAATTCCTTCACTTGATAGAGTAGTTGATAAGAAGTAAGGATCAACAAAACTAAACAAGAGGATTTTAACACATACGTCGCATTTGGTGAATGCATTTTATAGAAAATTGGGCTATCGCTGTATAGTGGCCTATCGCGCCAAGGTTTAAAACACTGCACGCTATAGTGTGGAATCGTGCTAGGGGGAAAACTATAGACACCCATTCCTGGCATGATAGTAGCACACTGCTCCAGCGGTTTCTAGCAAATTCCCCAACCTTTCATTATTTTTCATGAGTCTTCTTTTCCTATAATGAGATCCAAAGCCCTAATTAACAATATAATAAATATATATGAAGGATATACCAATCCCATGCAGTTACCAATCAATTTATGCCAAAATAGTTTTGAATTCACAAGATCCATCATAGCTCATGCAATTGAAGTTGAAATTAAGAAGATTCAACATTTTAATTTAAACTCATGGAAGATTTAAGAAATTTTTTGGGATCCATGGGTGAAAGGTACCCATGGATGAATCTCACATACTATGAATACAAATTATGATAAAATCTTGAAGAAGAACTTGAAGATCAATGGACAATTTAAGAGGATTCTTACTAGGTCTTCAATGGAGGTCTCAATAGCCTTTTGTAGAGAGAAAATTTTTAGGATGGGTTATTAGTGAATGAATGAGGAAAAATTTAGATCTTTGGGGATTAAATAGATTAGAAACGTAGCCCAAAAACTGTGTAGATTCATTCTCCCTATAAAATAGAGAAAAGACTACTTGCCCTTAATGAAAATCTCCCTTAACCTACCAATGGATTCACCAAGGCTAATTATTCATCTTATTATGAAATACTCTATCTTTATACCTCAAAGTCACTTTTGTCTAAGTTATGTGACTTTGGACACAATCCTAAAGAATTATAACTACCCAAACCCTTTAAATTCTCATCATTCCCTTTTAAGCTATTAGAACCAATAATATTTTCTCTACAATCGTTTCTTAAGCTACAAGACCTAGGAAATTTCGAAAGTCCTAAAATAAGGAATAAATGATGATATCCCAGAAAATATAAAAAACTGGTACTAGGTGCTAACTACGAAGGGCCGTTATGGGCCGTGGCCTGCACCACTTCTTGTGCTGAGCCACCATGATAGGTGTTATGAAACCCAACCTTATAAGAAAAAGACCACAATGCGCAACCACGGACCATGGTGATCACCACGGATCATAGTGCCCTCCATGGTGACCCCTCCATTAAAGCCTCAAAAAATATTCTAAGGCAAGGACCACGATCGACCACTATGGTCTATTTAGCTCTTCATGTACCATGGCGTATTCTGTGGTGGTCACACTTGTTGGCCCTCCTACAGGTCTTGCACCATGATCACAATTCACAGATAGTGATGCCCTTCATAGACCGTGAAGGTCTTCGTGGAGAAAGTACTCATACTTTCCCTGCAAACCTCGAAAATTTTCCTCCAAATAAATTATCATGGGACACCACCACGAACCGTGGTGAGTACCATAAATCGTGATGGGTCCTCCGTGAATCCCAAGTTAGGCCAGTTTTATGAAGGGTATTCTAGTTTGTTCGCACATTTTAACATCATAGTATGGTCATTTTGGGGACTTAATTGACCCTATGTAAATCCCTAAACTATCCCAAAAACTTTATTCTCACACTTAGACTCAAATAAACAAATTCTTTCCTTTCAAGTTCTCCGAAGGGTTTCAAGCCAAGTCTAGGGTTTCACTTCAAGGTTCTTCAAGTCTCCATTTCAAAGATTGCATTAGGGATTTATTTCTCTAAGGTATGTGAGTCTCATTCATGGGGTCTTCCACCCATGGAATCCAAGTATTTTCTAAACTCAATAGTTCAATTTCACATGGTGAAATCTTTTGGGTTTTTAAATCATGATTCCAAATGCATAGATTGTTGCCTATTTGAAATTTATTTACCTATATTAACTCTTAATTTTATGAAATGATTAATTTATCAAAGGTCCTTATATGAAGACATGAAAAGGAGTTTTAAAGTGTATTGGTGGATTGCTTAAAGATGTTTTAATTGATGCATTTTATTACTCTCATGCATGCTAGCATTGATTTCAATGGTTTGAAAGTTGATTGAATAGAACCCATATAGTTTAACTATATTTCAATGAATTTGTATTCAAGTCTTTGACTCTAAAATGAATGCTAATGAAAACAATGTTTTTGATAAAAAGGAGTTTTATGAAATAAAATAATAATTTAATGATGATTAAATGGCTTCTTAGCCAACAAATGGATTCTTTATGTGATAAGGGCAATTCTCACATATTCGAATCAATAAAAATTTTAATGAGCTATTCTACCGAATGATATTTTGGTGATCTAAAGATATGTAAATGATTATGTTCTTGCTATATAAATTATTTTGTGGGATTTGACTTAGCATCGAATGGGTCATTGAGGTGAGATTCAGTAAGAGAATTCTAGTAGCAATCCGTTGTCTCATTAAATATGCGCCAACATAAAGCCCTTATAGGCTTAGGCTAGTGGATCCACAAAAGCCCTTAAAGTTAAAGTTAAATAAATGAATAAAGTTGACGGAGCACTACTTTGCAGGTAGACTCCATGTGCCAATGTAAGAAATTATGTTGGATTCCTTATAATAGCTCGCATGATCTTAAATGTTGGTTATGGTCATCTTTCCTTAATGAAGGTTTCAAATATTATATACATGATGGATTATGCATGCATTTCCCTATGTTTCATACTATATTAATGTTCTAATATTTCTTTGATGCTCATGTATGCCAATATACTTAGTACATTCAAAATACTAATGCATACTTTTTTTTCTACATGATATCACCATATAGGGACTAGCGTTGTTCCACATTCACCTCCTCGTGGCTAGTTGATTCTTTAAAGGCTACATAGTTGGTGAGTTCCCATGTTTCGGGAACAACATCCCATTACCATTTCTAGCTTATGATGTGTAAATACTTTTTAATAACTTTTATAGTTCTTCTTTCTATTTTCAAAGAGGGTGAGTAAGGAACATATCTTAGCCCAAGCCAAGTCAATGATGTAGAGGTATTTTTGGACATTTATAAGTAAGATTTGACTAATATGGTTCTTATTTAAATGTGTTCTCCCTTAGTCCCATTATCCCCTTCATTTTCGCTTGTTCTCAAATGTCATTACCTATGAATAGCTGAATGAATGCTAAGAGGCTTGGATGAGGTACCTCTAGGGGTCTCATTCACCGTGTCGTGACTAGGCATAAATCTTGGGTCCTGAAAAACATGACATCAGATCTTGATGTTTTTATAGAGTCAAACATACCATATTGAATAAGGTCTTGTTCATCATTGTGAAGCATGCCAAAACTATGAATATGAGACTATAGGACATTTAGAATTTTTTTTACTTCTTTCAAATTCATGTCATTCCCTAGAGTTCATTATAATTCCTCTAACTAATGAATCATTTTATGTCCTCTAGAGCATATCTCCAAGAAGAGTGCCTCTACCTAGAGTAAGGGCTGGCGATGAGGACCAAGCTCCTCAGCTCCTGAGGCTCCACATCATGAGGAAGGAGTGACATATGCGAAATACTAAAACATTATCACCTTGTAGGCTGAAACCGTGGCCAACCAAGGCATTATTCCTCCTCCTCCTTCTCAAGTTCCCACTCTGATTTCTAGAATTTGGAACTTCAAGAGGATTAATCCTCCAAAGTTTAATAGTTCTAAGGTAGATTAGGACCCTATGGAAGTGATTAAGGAAGTCTATCAGATTATAGATATCATGGGTGTGCCTCTGAATGAGAAGGCCGAGCTAGTGTCCTACCAACTCAAAGGTGTGGCAAAGGTTTAGTATGAGGAATTGATTGTTGAGAGGGTTGAAGATATAAGGCCTATTGAATGGGAAAAGTTCAAAGGTGAATTCCTAAACCACTTCTTTTCTTTGGAGCTAAGGGAGGCAAAGATCCAAGAGTTTATCAAACTTTGCTAAGAGAGCATGAGTGTAACGGAATATGCCCTCAAATTTACTAAATTGTCCAAATATACTCCTTTCATGGTCTCTGGCCCAAGGTAAATGATGAGCAAGTTAATATCCAGTATTTCTAGCTTGGTGTCCAAGGAGTGTAAGATGGCCATGTTGGTCAAAGAGATGGACATCTCCCGACTTTTGGTATATGTAGAACAAATTGAGGTAGAGAAGTTGAGAGAGAGGTAAAGAGGGTCCAAGAGGGATAGAATTAGTGGTGTAGGGTTTAATCCACAAAGGTCTAGTTATAGTGCTCATGGAAAAGGCCAAAGTGGGAAATGATTTGTGGGACAAGGTTCCACCAATACTCTTACTCTAGGGTGAAACAAGGACAAGGGTGCTACTCCAATTGTTCCAAGGGAGAATATTGGTGCTCAATCTTTCCTTGCTTTCAAGAAGTATGGGAGGACTCATAATGGGGAATGCTTAGTCGGCTCCAATGCATGCTTCAAGTATGGAAAGCGGCCACCATGCTAGGGATTGTAGAAGTGGTGGTGGTAGGCCTCAAGGAAAAATTTCTCATAGTCAACAAGCTCAAGGAGGTGGCCAATGCACCAACTGCTTTTATGCTTTGCATGGAAGACATGAGAATGAGAAATCACCCAATGTTGTTACCGATATGTTAAAGTCTTTGCTTTTGATGTGTAAAAATTGTTACATCCAGGTGAGAATTTGGTTTTTTTACTCCATTCCTTGATAATAGGTTTGATATGTTACCCCAAATGTTAGTAGAGCCTTATTTGTTTGGTGTATACCCCCGTTGGTGAGTTGGTTATCACTAGAAAGGTCTATAGGGGTTGCCCCATGTCCATCTTGCATAAAGTTATTCCTTATGATGTCATAGAGATTGACATGGTAGATTTTTATGTTATACTTGAGATGAATTGGTTACATGCATCTTATTCTTCTATAGATTCTAGAACTCGTCGAGTAAAGTTTCAATTACCAAATGAGTCAATTCTAGAGTGGAAGTGTCATGATTCGGTGGTAATGGGTACGTTTATTTCTTTTCTTAAGTCACAAAAGTTTATTTCTAAAGGTTGAATCTATCACAATGTGAGAGTTAGGGATTCGACTATGAAAGTCCTTCTATTGAGTTGGTTCCCATAGTCAGTGAGTTTCCTATTTTTTTTTCTGCTGACCTGCTCGGTATTCCTCCCGAAAGGAAAATTGATTTCGATATCGATCTTCTCCCTGATACCTAATATATTTATATTCCTCCATGCTTAATGTCCCCTTGGTAATTAAAGAAATTAAAGGAACAATTAAAATACTTATTGGGAAAAGGGTTCATAAGATAAAGTATTTCACCATAGGATGCTCCCGTGTTATTTTTAAGGAAGAAGGATGGGTCTCTTTGGATGTACATAAATTACCGTCAATTGAAAAAAGTGACCATTAGGAAAAAGTACTCAATCCCTAGGATAAATGATTTATTTGACCAACTTCAAGGGGCAAGTCATTTCTCCAAGATCAATCTTAGGTCCGGCTATAATCAATTAAGAGTAAGAGAGTCTGACATTCTGAAGATGGCTTTTTGAATAAGGTATGATCACTTTGAATTTATAGTGATGTCATTTGGGTTGATGAATATACCAGTGGTGTTTATAGATCTTATGATTAGGGTGTTCAAGCCCTATCTTGATAATTTTGTTGTGGTCTTCATTAACAATAATTTGATTTACTCTTGGGGTGAGGAAGAACATAAGGGTCATTTGAGAATAGTGCTTCAAAACTGGAGGGATAGGCAATTGTTTGCCAAGTTTAGTAAATATGAGTTTTGGTTGAAATAGGTGGAACTTTTTGGTCACATAATGTCCAGTGAAGGGATCAAGGTTGACCCTAAGAAAATAGAAGCGGTGAAGAATTGTCCTAAAACATTGATTCCTTTAGACATTAGGAGCTTTTTGGTCTAGTTGGGTACTATAGAAGGTTTGTTGAAGTTTTCTCTTCCATCTCATCTACTATGATAAAATTGATTCAAAATAAGGAAAAATCTTATGGACGAATGAGTGTGAGAAGAGTTTCCAAATTTTGAAAGATCGACTTTCCTCCACTCATATTTTGACCCTATCGAAAGTCTTAGAAGGGTTCATAGTTTATTTTGATGCTTTAAAGATTGGTTATGGTTGTGTCTTGATGCAAAATGACAAGGTAATAGCCTATGCTTCTAGGTAATTCAAGGTGCACGAGCATAATTACCCTACCCATGATCTTGAGTTAGTAGCCATTGTATTTTCCCTAATGATTTGTTGGTACTACCTCTATGGGGTACATGTGGATGTGTTTACTGATCATAAAAGTCTCTAATATGTGTTCACTCAGAAAGACCTCAATCTAAGGCAAAAGAGGTGGCTAGAACACCTCAAAGACTATGACATTAATATGCATTATCATTCGAGTAAAGCCAACGTGGTTGCTGATGCACTAAGTAGAGTATCTATGGGAAGTGTGGTTCATATTGATGAAGAGAAGATGGAGTTGGTGAAGGATGTTCGCCAGTTGTATAGGTTAGGGGTGAAGTTGAGTGGTTTTGATGATGGTGGTATATTTTTTCAGATTGGGTCTGAATCATCTTTAATGGTAGATGTTTAATCAAAAAAAAACCTTTACTCGACATTTGTGGAGTTACACAAGTTGGTGAAAGAAAACAAAGTAGAAGTCTTTTCACAAGAAGGAGATGGGGTACTTCACTACCTAGGTTGGTTATGTGTTCCGAATGTCGCTTGCGTAAGGAGTATGATCTTGAAAGAGGATCATAGTTCTTTATACTCTATACATCTTGGGTAAACTAAAATGTACCGAGACATAAAGGAGATTTATTGGTGGCGTGGCATGAAAAATAATATAGTAAGGTTCCTGGCCGAAAGTCTGAATTTCCAAAAAGTTAAGGCCGAACATCAAAGGCTTGGTCGCCTAGCCCAAGACATTGAAATCCCCACTTGGAAGTGGGAAGATGTGAACATGGACTTTGTAGTGGGTTTGCCTCATACTCGGAAGCATCATGATTCAATTTGGGTGATTTTTGATAGAATGACAAAGTTGGCTAACTTTCTATCGGTCAAGACATTTTATAGTATCGAGGATTATGCTAAGTTGTGCATTCAGGAATTGGTGAGGTTGCATGGTATGCGTCTATCAATTATTTTGGATCGTGGTACCCAATACGCTTCTCACTTTTGGAGATCATTTCAAAGGGGTTTTGTCACCAAGGTGATGCTAAGTACCGCATTCCACCTCAAATTGATAGTCAAGCCGAGCGAACAATTCAAACAATAGAGTATTTGTTAAGAGCTTATGTGTTGGAGTTCAAGGGAAGTTGGTATGAACAACTACCACTTATTGAGATTTCCTACAATAATAGCTATCACTAAAGTATTTTTGAGATGATGTTGTTTGAGGCCTTGTAAGGGAGATGATGTAGGTCTCTGTTTTGTTGGTTCAAAATGGGTAAGATGACTTTATTGTGTCTCGATTTGGTGTTTGATTCTTTGGAGAAGGTGAGAGTGATTAGAGAAAGGTTGAAGACAAGTCAAATTAATCAAAAGTCCTATTCCTATATTAGGAGAAGTGACCTTGAGTGTAGTGCAGATGACTAGGTATACATGAAGGTTTCACCCATGACGGGTGTAGTTTGGTTTGGTAAGAAGGGGAAATTGAGCCCTAGGTATGTAAGGCCTTATAGAATCTTGAGACACGTTGGCAAGGTTGCTTAGGAGTTCAAATTTTCTTTGGAAATAGCCATGATTCATCTAGTGTTCCATGTGTCTATATTGAGAAAATGTGTGGGTAATATTAGTTCTATTGCCCAATTGGAAGTAATGAATATTGAAAAAAGCTTGACCTATGAAAAGTTCCCAGTTGAAATTTTGGAGCGGAAAGTTAAGAGATTGAGAACAATAAAGTTTCATCCATCAATGTCTTTTGGAGGTTTCAACAAGTTGAAAGCACTACATGGGAAGCGGAAGCAGATATGATGAAGCGATATCCTCATCTTTTAACTCTACTCAAGCCTAAGGTACTAAGTTATTCATGAATTGTTTAAGATTCCTACATTTCAATTTTTCCTAAGTCTTCAATGCATGCATGTTCATGAAGTCAGTTTTAAAGTCATGTTTTATGCTAGTTTCAAGATCTCATGTTCTATGCATTTCAAAGTGTCATTGCATTTGTGTTGGGATGCTAGTTCTAGTTTCGAGTCCTATGTATGTTAGTTTAATCTCATTCAGGGATGAATTCTCCCAAATGGGATATATTGTAAGACCCTAAAAATTTAGAAAGTCCTCAAATGAGGAACAAGGGATGAAATCCCAGAATAATATAGAAAACCGTCACCAGGTGGTGACCACAAAGGGCCATTATGTACCATGGTCCGCACCATGCCTCGTGGTGAGCTACCATAGTGGAAGTTCTGAAACCTAACCCTGTAGAGAAGGGACCATGATGAGGAACTACAGACCATGGTGAGAAACATGGATAGTAGTGTCCTCCGTGGTGACACATCCACTAAGGCATTAGAAAACTTTCCAAGGCAAGGACCACGATCGACCACCACCGGCCGTTTAGCTCTTCACGGACCATGTTATGATCCGTGGTAGTCACTCTTGCAGGTCTTGCACTACAATCACGGTTCATGGACCATGATTCCATCCATAGACAGTGAAGGTCTCCATGGAGGAAGTACTGAGACTTTCCCTACAAACCCTAAAAATTTTCCTCCAAGTCAATTATCATGGGACACCACCACGGGACGTGGTCAGCACCACGGACCGCGATGTGTCCTCTATGAAGCCCATGTCAAGCCTATTTTTTGAAGGGTATTCTAGTTTTTCCCCGCATTTTAACATTAAAGTGTGGTAATTTTAGGGAATTAATTAACCCTGTCTAAAGAACTAAAACTATCCCAAACACTTTATTCTCACAAATAGAGTCAAATAAACAAATTCTTTCCTTTTAAGTTCTCCCAAGGGTTTCAAGCCAAGTCTAGGGTTTCACTTCAAGGTTCTTCAAGTCTTCATTTCAAAGATTGCATTAGGTATTAATTTCTCTAAGGTATGTGAGTCTCATTCATGGGTTCTTCCACCCATGGAATCCAAGTATTTTCTAAACTCAATAGTTCAATTTCACATGGTGAAATCTTTTGGGTTTTTAAATCATGATTCCAAATGCATAGATTATTGCCTATTTGAAATTTATTTACCTATATTAACTCTTAATTTTATGAAATGATTGATTTATCAAAGGTCCTTATATGAAAACATGAAAAGGAGTTTTAAAGTGTATTGGTGGATTGCTTAAACATGTTTTAATTGATGCATTTTATTACTCTCATGCATGCTAACATTGATTTAAATAGTTTGAAAGTTGATTAAATAGAACCCACCTAGTTTAACTATGTTTCAATGAAGTTGTATTGAAAGATTTGATTCCAAAATAAATATTTATGAAAGTAATGTTTATGATGAAAAAGGAGACTTAAAAAATAAAAGAATGATTGAATAATGATGCAAGGACATCTTAGGAAATGAATGGATTCTTTATGTGATAAGGAATTTCTCACATATTCGAAGCAATAAAGGTTTTAATGAGCTATTCTACTGAATGATGTTTTGATAATCTAAAGCTATGTAAATGACTATTTTCTTATTATATGAATTATTCTGTGGGATTCGACTTAGAACCAAATGGGGCATTGAGGTGAGACTCTGTAAGGGAATCCAACTAGCAACCCCATGTCTCACTAACTATGTGCTAACATAGGAGCCCTTGTAGGCTTAGGCTAGTGGATCCACAAAATCCATTAAAGTTAAAGTTAAAGAAATGAGTAAAGTTTTACAGATCTCTACCTGGCAAGTAGACTCCCTGTGACAACGTAGGGGATTATGTTGGATTCCATGAATAGCTCGCATGGTCTTAAATGTAGGTTATGGTAATCTTTCCACAAAATAAAGGTTTCAACTATTGTATACATGATTGATTATGCATGCATTGCCCTATGTTTCTTACGACATTAATGTTCCAATGTTTCTTTGATGTTTATGTATACCTACATACTTAGTAAATTCAAAGTACCAACGCATACTCTTTTGCTTACATGATATCACCATGTAAGGACTAACATTGCTCCATATTCACCTCCTCGTGGCAAGTTGATTTGTCAAAGGATACGTAGTTCGTGATTTCCCATGGTTTGGGAACAACATGTCATTTCCTTTTCTATCTTATTATGTGTAAAACAATTTGAATACCTTTTATGGTTCTTATTTATATTTTTAATGAGGGTGAGCTAGGGACATATTTTAGCCCCTGCCAAGTCTATGATCTAGAGATATTGTTGGACATGTATATGTAAGATTTTTCTAATATGGTTCTCATTTAAACTTGTTCTCCCTTAGTCCCATTATACCATTTATTTTTGCTTGTTCTCAAATGTAATTACCTATGAAGAGATAAATGAATGCTAAGAGTCTTGGATGAGATACCTCTAGGTGTCTCATTTGCCGTGTCACCTCTAAGACCTACGCTTGGGTTATGAAACAAGCACAGGGAATAAAATGCTAGGGTTTTCAAGACTATGTTAAAGTCTCCATTAATTAGAGCTTGTTTTTAGGCTTTGATAGCTATGGTATGTGAGAATTCAACAATGGATTCCTATAAGACCCTAAAAATGCTATGAAACAAGCACAGGGAATAAAATGCTAGGGTTTTCAAGACTATGTTAAAGTCTCCATTAATTAGAGCTTGTTTTTAGGCTTTGATAGCTATAGTATGTGAGAATTCAAAAATGGATTCCTATAAGACCCTAAAAATATGAAAGGTCCTAAACCAAGAACCAAGGAAGAATTCTCAAAAAGCTGTAGAAAACTGGCTCAGAATCTGACCATGGAAGCCTTCACATACCGTGGTAAGCTCAATGGACCATGGTGTTCAACCTTGGTTGAGATTCAAAGATTTAGTCTGCAAAGGATGAACCATGATGGAGGACTAAAGACCATGGTGAATACCACAGGTCATGAAGCCCTTCATAGTGAGCCCTCCCAAAAGTCCTCTAGAAGTTTCCCAAGGCAGGGTCCACGGACGACGACCATGAGCTATGGAGATTTTAACAGACCGTGAAGGGGTCCGTGGAAGCCACTTTTATAGGCCTCCTGTAGGACCTGCACCATGGCCACGTTTCATGGGCTGTGATGCGTTTCACTGACCATCAAGGTGCCCATGAATAAACTTCAGAGACTACCCTACAAGTCCTTTTTTTCTGAATTTCTCTAAGTCCCTTATCACGGTGAGCACCATGGGCCGTGAAGGGTCCCCATGAAGTCTCTTCCTACCAGATTTGTAAAGGGACCTTCCAGTCTTTTCCTATGTTTAAATCAAAAGGGTGTCATTTTGAGGACTGAATTCTCTTATATAAAGACCCTAAACCCTTCCAAGACCTTATTCTTCACACTTAGACCTAAGGCTCTCAAATTCTCTCCTCCCAAACTCTCTCAAGAACCTCAAGTCAAGGCTAGGGTTTCTAAATTCAAGGCATTCAAGTTTCATTTCTTCCTAAAATATTCTTGGGATTTTGTTTCCCTCAAGGTATGTGGGTTTTCATCCATGGGTCCTTTAACCCATGGAGCCCATATATTTTCTTGAACTAGCTATTCAATTTTAAATGATGAAATCTTATGGGCTTTTACATGATGACATTAAATGCATAGATTATGGTATATTTGAAGTTTCTTTACATATATTGATATATATTGATTCTTGATTTCATGAAGTTATTATATTATTAAAGTTCCTATATGAAGGGTTGAAAGGAGTTTTAAGACATATGGTGGGTTGCTTTAAGAATATGTATTTTATGCATTTCCATCACTCACATGCATGCAGGAAATGTTTAAACGCATTGAAAGGTTTTATGAAATGAACCCACCTAGTTTCCTACGATAAAATAAAGTTGAAATGAAGTTTGACTCCAATGAAGGAAATAAAGTAAATGCTTATGAAGGAGAGTCTTTATAAAATGATTGATTGATGAAAGGGCTTCTAAGACAAAGCAAGGGTTCAATGTGAAAGGACAATCCTCATATTGAATCAAATGAAATGCTTAAGATTATGATATGACATGTATAACATCCCTATATGCCGATTAGCATGTTACCCAGAATACCATCTATGATTATAGACCTAGTTTTCTTATAAATCAAGGTTCACTAGTAGGGTGGTAAATAGGGCATGACAGCCATGATGATATTGTAAGCCAAAGGTTTTAATGAGCGATTCCATCGTTTGATGTTTTAATGCTAAAGTTATATAATGTTTATTCTAGATGATGATGTCTCATGTATGCATTCACTTTGTATATTGTTTACACATGTCTCTGTCTTATATTCTTTATTTCATAGCATACTCACATACTTAGTACATTCAAATTACTAAAGCATACTTTTTCCTACATGATATCACCATGTAGGGACCGGCATCGCTCCTCACCCTTCTCCCCGTGACTAAGTTGATCATTGAAGGCTACCACTTTTACGAGTTTCCATGTTCCAAGAATAATACTCCTACATTATCTAGCATATGTTATGTATAGACATTTAAATTAAGTTTGGTATTTTTGACTTAATCTTGAGGGTGAGCTAGGGACATATTTTAGCCCCTGCTTAGTCTTAATGTAGAAGGTATTGTTTGACATAGTAAATGATATTATGTTGTCTCTGACTCTTATTAATGTGAATCCCCTTAGTCCCTATATTCCCTATATTTCTGCTTGATTTATTTATCATTACCAATAAAATGCTTAATGAATGCTAAGAGGCTTGGGTGAGGTACCTTCGGGTTTCTCATTTACCAAGTCACTTCTAGGACTGGTTCATGACAGACTTGGTATCAAATCATGAGATTTTGAAATTGTCCAATAATTACAACATACCTCATCAAATAAGGTCATGTTCATGGTTGAAGAAGGCCACAACTCTAAATAGGAGACTATGGTACATTTAAGAAAGTCTTCACTTCTTTCAACTCATGTCATGCCCTAGAGTGTTCTAAGTTTTCCTCTAGCTAATGACCTATTTTATGTTCTTTAGATGATGCCTTGTGGAAGAGCACCTCTAAGAGCAAGGGTTGACGATAAGGACCAAGATCCTCCAGTTCCCGATGCTTCCCATCATGAAAAAGGGGTAACTCATACCGAGTTTTATAGCATCATCGTATTATTGGCTCAAGTTGTATCCCGCCATAGGCATCAAGGTGTCCCTCTTCCTTAAGTACAAATTTTGGACTCTTATATTCAGGATTTTTAAGAGATGAATTCTCCCTAGTTCAATGGTTCTAAACTAGATGAGGTCCCTATAGAGTTCATTGATGAGGTGTACCAAATTATGGCTATCATGGGTGTGCCACTAAATGGAAAGGCCAATCTAGTGGCCTATCAACTCAAAGTCATGGCTCGAGTGTGGTAGGAATAATGGGTTGTTGGAAGGGATGAAGAAATGGGGCCGATAGAATGGGAAGAGTTCAAAGGTACCTTTCTAGACCATTTCTTCCAATTGGATCTAAGGGAGGCCAAAATATAAGAGTTCATCAACCTCAATCAAAGGAGTATGCCCTCAAGTTCACAAAATTGTCCAAGTATACTCCCTTTATGGTCTCTAACCCCAGGCAAGGATGAGTAATTTTATTTTCGACATCTCAAGCTTGGTGTCCAAGGAGTACATAATAGATATATTGGTCAAGGAGATGAACATCTCCCAGTTAATGACTTATGCCGAACAAACTAAAGATAAGAAGTTGAGGAAGTCTAGAGAGTTTAAGAAAGCTAGGGTTGATGGTGAAGAATCCAACCCTCAAAGGCCCGTTTATGGTAGTAAAGAAAAAGGTCAAGGTAGGCAATGGTTTATGGGACAAGGTTACATTAATACTCCCCCTCCCAAGTTCAACCAAGGATAAGGGTCCTAATCAAATAATCCTAAGAGATAATGTTGGCACCCAAGATTTTCCCCCATGCAAGAAGTCTAGGGGAACCTACAAGGGGGAGTACTTGGCTGGCTAAAATGCGTGCTTCAAATATGACAAACCAGGTCACCATAGTGAGGATTGTAGAGGTGGTGGTGGTAATAGGCCTCAAGTCTAAGTTGCTCATGTCCAACAAGCTTAAAGAGGTGGCCAACACACCAACCATTTCTATGCCTTGCATGGGAGGCAAGAGTTTGATAAATCACCAAACGATGTTACCGATATGTTAAGGATCTTTACTTTTAATGTATATGCATTATTATACTCGGGTGCAAACTTATAATTTGTTACTCCATTCTTAGCTAACAGGTTTGATTTATTGCATGAAATTTTAGTAGAGCCTTATGTGGTGTCTATCCCGGTGGGTGAGTCGGTTGTGGCTAGAAACCTCTGTAGGGGGTGTCCTGTGTACATCTTGCATAAAGTTGTTCCTTATGATCTTATAGAGATTAACATGGTAGATTTGGATGTCATCCTTGGGATGGATTGGTTACATGCATCTTATTCTTCCATAGATTGTAGGACTCACCGAGTCAAGTTTCAATTCCCAAATGAGTCTGTTCTTGAATTGGAGGGTCGTGATTTGGTGGTGAAGAGTAGGTTCATTTCCTATCTCAATGACCGAAAGTGGATTACTAAGGGTTGTATTTACCATATTATGAGGGTTAGGGATGTCGACTCCAAAAGTTCTCCTCTTTAGTTGGTTTTTGTAGTCAATGAGTTTTCTTAGGTATTTCCTAATGACCTTCTTGGTATCTCTCCGGAAAGATAAGTTGACTTTTGTATCAATCTTCTCCCCGATACGCAACCTGTCTCTATCTCTCCTTATTGAATGGCCCTTGTAGAATTGAAAAATTTGAAGTGACAATTAAAGGAATTTCTAGAAAAGGGGTTAATAAAGCCAAGTATTTCACCGTGGGGTTCTTATATGTTATTTATAAAAAAGAAGGGTGGGACGCTTGGAATGTTCATAGACTACTAGCAATAGAATAAGGTAACTATTATGCACAAATATCTACTTCCTTGGATAGATGACTTGTTTAATCAATTGCAAGAGGAAAGTCACTTCTCCAAGGTCAACCTTCGGTCTGGCTATCACCAACTAAGGATGAAGGAGTGTGACATTCCAAATATGGCATTCTAGAAAAGGTACGGTCACTTCGGGTTTGTGATTATGAGTTTTTGGTTGACAAATGCGCCAACAGTGTTCATAGACCTAATGAATAGGATGTTCAAATCCTACCTTGATACTTTTATTGTGGTCTTCATTGATGATGTTTTGATCTACTCTCGGAGTGAGGAGGAACATGAAGATCACTTGAGGGTTGTGATCGAAACATTGAGGGATAGGCAATTATTTGCAAAATTTAGTAAGTGTGAGTTCTGGCTGAAGGAAGTGGCATTTCTTAGTCACATAGTGTCCATTGATGGGATCAAGGTAGATCCAAAGAAAATAGAGGTGATCAAAAATTGTCCTAGACCATTGTCTCCTTCGGACATTATGAGCTTTTTGGGTCTAGCTAGTTACTATAGAATATTCGTCAAAGGGTTTTCTTCCATGTCTTCTCCTATGACAAAGTTCAGTCAAAAAAAGGAGAAATTCATATGGACGGATGATTGTGGAAGGAGTTTTCAAACTTTGAAAGTTCGACTTACCTCCTCTCCTATTTTGACTATACCAAAAGGATTAGAAGGATTTATGGATTATTGTGATTCTTCGATGATTGGTTTGGGTTGTGTCTTAATGAAAAATATAAGGTCATAGACTATGCTTCTAGGCAATTGAAAGTGCATGAGCTTAACCACCCTACCCATGATCTTGAGTTGGTAGCCATTGTTTTTTCTTTGAAAATTTGGTGGAACTACCTCTATGGGGTGCGTGTAGATATGTTTACCAATCACAAAAGCCTCCAATATGTGTTCACTCAAAAAGACCTCAATTTAAGGCAACGGAGATGGATAGAGCTCCTTAAGGACTATGACATGAGTTGACACTATCATATGAGTAAAGCCAACATGGTTGCCAATGCACTGAGTAGAGTGTGGCCCATGTTGATGATGGAAAGAGTGAGTTGGTGAAAGATGTTCACTGTTTGGTGAGATTAGGTGTGAAGTTATGCAGTAACCATGATGGGGGTATGGTTTTCCAAAATAGGTCAGAAACCTCCATGGTGGTGGATGTCAAGTTAAAACAATACCTTGACCCGATACTTATCGTGTTAAAGACGTTGGTGAAGGAAAAGAAGGTGGAGGTCTTTTCACAAGGGAGATATGGGGTTTTATATTACCAAGGTTGATTATATGTTTCAGAAGTGGATGCCCTAAGGAGTTTGATCTTGATGGAAGCACATAATTCTACATACTCCATTTACCCTAGTTCGACAAAAATGTATCGAGACATGAAATAGTTGTATTGGTGGGGTGGCATAAAGAAGGACATAGCAAGGTTTGTTTCTGAATGTACGAATTTCCAACAAGTGAAGGACGAACATCAAAGGTCGATTGGCCTAGTCTAAGTGTAACATCCCTCAAAAATGCTCACAGGTGCCTTAAGAATGCCTTGGGATTAGGCCGCTCATGTAACGCATTATCGTTAATATTTTTGGAAAATATGAGTTCAGAATATCAATCAAGGGGTCAAAACCTGCAGGAAAATAGTTTCGGTGGATTTTTAGGACCCATAGATCGAAAGATAGATTTCTCAAGAAACTGCACAAAATAGAAAGGTCCGCGACAAGTCCTCATCGCGGACCTAGCAAGGGTTTTTGGACGAGTTGTATTTTTCATAAGGGCATTTTAGACTTTTTCTAAATTATTAGCTAATGAACCTAGATGTTTTTAGGACCTAATTCAACTCTTTAAATTAACCTAAACCTCTAATTCTATTCAATCTTCTACAAGTCACCTATTCAAATATTTCTCTCTCTACAAAAGACTCCATTGAAGACTTCAAGTAAATTCACTCAAACTGTCCATCAAAACTCTCAAGTTCTTCCAAATTATTTGGTGTTCTCACCTAAGGTATTTGGGTATTGATTCATGGATCCTTTCATCCATGAAGCCCAATCAATTCCTTAAGATTTTCTATCAAATTAAAGTATGATAATTTATTGGTTTTATGATCTCTACTCCTATTGCATGGATTATGATTCAAAGTATGATCATGAGTATTCTGACCAAAGATAGATTTCACAATACACTGCATACTATCTCACACACTCCTTCCTCCAACCCTAGCTCTCTCTCTCGACTAGTGCCTCTTCTATATACGACTCTACTATTCATCATCACCGGTAAGTCAAAATGGCTTCACCACCGCCGATGAAGCTCCTTTGGCCACCAAATATAGATCATCAAACATCACCCCTTCATCAAACTGATGACACTTGAATCTGCAAAATAATACTGAAAGCACAATAACAATTTCAAGTGACACTGGTTTGACTCAACTATAATTGATCGGTGTTCACATTTCTGAGAAGGAGCTGTGAATTGCTCAAAAAATTGTTTCTCTGTAAACCAATGGATTGATTCGAGTTACAAGATTAGGTGCGCCTAATTCCTTATCATTTGGACTACCCATAGTCCAAAATATGGATCAAATCACCATACAAATTATCAGTATTGACCAGGCGATTGCTGAACTGAAAAAGCTAGACTCCCTGGAACGTCGCCTTCTTATTCAACCATGCTCCGGCGACATTCGAGATTGAACCTCCTAGGGTTTGTTCCCCAGGTCATGAAGTAGTTGTGGGATTAAGTTTCACCAGTATAGTAATCGCCGGCAAAAAAATCTATGTCGGCGCTAGAGCTCCAGCAACCCAATCCAACCAAATCCAATGCCAAAATATTCGTAAAGGTCTTGTGCATCTTCCTAGAAATAAGCTCCATATCGAATCAATCCCCAGCTCCTCGAATATCTCTTCAACTCCTGATCGAAGTTCGAGCAAAGAACACGCAAGTTTAGCTGGTCAATTTCCAAAAAACATTTAATTTGCAGGACCAATTACAGCAACAATTGCATGGAATGCAATCTTTTGATCACTATGATCATGCTCCTGATAAAATTCAAGTAATTCAAGGTACGCATAATTAATGTAATAGTAAGTCGTCGATGGAAACTCAAGTCGCCGGAGCTCCGGTGAACCAATTAATGGAGGACCAATGCCAAAATGTCCCTAACGGTATTTTGATGCTTCACAACCAAACAAGGGACCTCGAATCATCTCCTACAAGTTCAAATTCAAAAAGTCATCAAGGCTTAAATGAAAGAGTTATTCACAGTCACAGTGCTAGGAGTGATGCTATTATCATGAATAATGATAATAGCATTCTTCAGCATGAAAATGTTAAACATACCTTAAATGCTGAGCAAAATCAGTCACAAGGAAGAATAACCACAGGTAAGTCTTCTCACTTTAATTCTATGCCTCCTACTGATGATCTGTTGAAATCGAGTGAGCCTTATTTGCCTCATGCAAATGAGTCACCTTGTATTTCTATGAACATGTCTATGAAGGGCTCTAAGATTGCTAACTATCCTGAAAATTTATCCAAAGTGATCAACAAAGCCAACCCCCACCCTAGCAACCAAAACCATATTCAGCCCTCTACCAATAACCACAATAGCTTCCCTAAGGTGTCTAACAACTTTGACTCCTATGGAAAAACTAATCATCCTAAGGTGTCTAACAACCTAGACAAAACTGGTCCTAACCATTATGAAACCAAAGTAGTTAGCACTCAGACCCAACCTAATAGCACTAACGACAACCCCCAGAAGAATAACTTTCCCAACTTGAAGGACCAGGTCCCTCAACCTACCCCATATACTGTAATTCAGACCTTTGCTGCCAAACTCAGAACAAACCAAGCTAAGAATGAGACACCCTTTGAGTTATCCCCCCCGAATACACCACCAAGCAAGGGCTTCTTGTAGTGATTTTTAAAAATTTGAGTTCATGCACAAACTTGCTAAAAGATGTAAGTACACCTTGGTTGGCAATTTTACCAATACCATGCCTAAAATAGAGTTAATAAGAAGAAGCTTTATTCTTCAAACTCAACTTTCAGGGGGTGTTAAAACTGCTCATTTCAATGCTAGACATGTCTACATTGATTTGGATAATGAGTTGGATTATACCACTATTTGGACTTAGAAGAGAATGAACATAGAGGGTCAAACCATGAGAATTCAAACATGGACTCCAACATTCACACCTGAAGAAGAAACTCCAATAGTGCCTATCTAGGTGGCCTTACCTGAGCTACCTTGGCATTGCTATAATAAGGAGTTCATCACAACTTTACTATCATCTGTGGGGAAAGTTTTGTACCTTAACACTGCCTCTACTCAAAAAACTAGGGTGAGCATAGCTAAAGTGAGACTTCAAGGTGACCTCACTAAAGAAAGACCTCCCTATGTGTGGCTGGGCTATGATAAAGATGATAAAACTAGAGGGAGGTAGCAAGCTGTTCTACATGAGAATGTTCCTGATTATTGCATGTATTGTAAACATTAAAGTCACTTGATACATGCATGCAATATACAAAGGAGGGATGAAGAACATAGGAAAAGAAAAAAATAGGAAGCAGCAAAAAAGATCAACAACAAAGAGGGCATGATTAACAAAAATCAGGATGTGCCATACATTAATGAAGCTGCAAATATTATCCCTACTCATCCTCAATAGATGGCTGATAATAGAAAGTCTGAGCAATGGCAAGTTCAGAGGAGGAAGTAATCCAAGGGACAAAACAAGCTCCATAAAAATAATTTCATTAACTCTTCTTTGCCACAGTAGAACAGGGGATCTGATAATCTCCAACCAAAAGTCACAGAAGCAGGTAAGCACTCTACTCGTAACTTCAATTCAAATAATTATGTTGATCTTGTTGCACAAGATCAAACCACTAACTAAGATGCAGGAGAACCAACTAACCAAAGGAACTCAATTGAGAAAAGTTCATCAACAATGCAGGAAAGCACTCCAAGCCAAAGAAAATGTATTGACTTATCTCTTCCATAGGACTATTCCCCCTATATTATATATACAAGTATTATCTTAACAGGTACTAATCAAGGGACCAATATAGCAAGGAATTCAGATATTGACTTATCACTCCCAATCCCCCTGAGTCCCCCAATTTATACAGCTGCTGTTGTTGATCACGTAGTTGATGGAGGTAAGGCTGGAAAAGTTCAGGAGAACCCCACTAACATGCAGGATGGGGAAACCAACAAGGGAGGGGTAATGGCTCATGCTATGCATGAGAATCCAACTGACCCTAAGAGTGACTTTAGAGCTCCTGCTACCTCTACATATAAGGCTCAAACTGACACTTCTACTCATGCTACTATCTCTGCTGATGAACCTCCCATGCAAAATGTCAAAGGTTCCATGACCAAAGATCTGGGATCCTATGCTAGTACTAGTGGAAAAGATTTAAGAATAAATTGAGCAAAAATAGAAAAGAGGCCATCAAAAATAAAATTCAAGGAAAGAATTCTACTGAGAAATGTCAATCTCCCAATTTGGACAGGGTGATATTGCAGCAAGGGGAGCAGGAATACCAACAATTTATTCTTGATGAGGATCAAGTGGGGATGGATATCACTCCTCTCCAAGTTCACTGCATTCTCACATCTCCTAAACAAATTGTTCACAACACTCCTGAAATATTTACTAATCTCCCTCAACTCAAATGCACCCCCAACACTAACATACAGTATCTTACTAATGAGTATGCAATGTGTGAGTCAGAGTATGAGTCAGAAAATGAAGAAAATAATGATAAACATTCATTGCAAGATCATGATGATGATGATAGTGTAAGTGAGCAGCTAATCAAAATCTTCAGCCCTTCTCCTGATAATGTCTATGAGGAAGAAACTCAGCAAGTGACTAATTCACAGGCCCTATCTCCTAGAGGGATATATAGGACCAAACTTAGCACTAAAACAAAAAACTCTACTATATCTATCCCCACTGGCAGGCCAAGTACCAGGCTCCACACCCCCAAACCATCTAAATGATTAGTATCCTTAGTTGGAATGTGAGGGGAATTAATACCCAAGGAGCCATGGATAGAATTAAACTCCTCAAAAACATTCATCATATCTGTATCATTGCAATTCTGGAACCTTTCTCTGATAGCACTCAGCTACAGTACTTCAGAAACCATCTCAATATGGACTATGCCACTCATAATCCAAATGGTAAGATTTGGATTTTTTTGGATAAAACTGTGAATTGCACTATCTTGGAGAATGAGGAACAACTGATTATTTGTGAAATCAATCGTGTAATGAGACCTAATCAATTTATTACTACTTTTGTATATGCCAAGTGTAAGGATCATCTCAGAAGGCCTCTCTGGGATAGCATTCTGCAGTAGTCCACTACACCTCTTCCATGGTGTACTCTAGGTGATTTCAATGTTATTACTAATCCTGAAGAAAAACTTAGAGGGGTCATGTATAATATGATAAAAAGCCTTGAGTTCATTAGTACTTAGAGGCTAGTGGCTTGCAAGATCTTGGATTCACTGGATAGAAGTACACCTAGTGCAACCAGAGGGGCATCATGTCCAGAATTTGGAACAGACTAGATAGGGGGATGGCTAATGATAGATGGCTAGAAACTATGCCCCTTAACTCCATCACTCATCTTCCCTCTATGGGCTCTGATCACTGCCCTCTACTCTTGGAAATGGTTGATCAACATCACAACCCCATCAAGTATTTCAAGTTTCTTAATTGTTGCCCTGAACATCCTTCTTTTATGGAGCTTGTTAAAAATTATTGGAGCAGACCGATAGAGGGTAATCCTATATGGATCTTCTACAAAAAGATAAAGAGACTTGCCACCAGTTTTAGTGATAGGTCCAGGAATCAGTTTGGTGATATTTATGCTAAAGTCAAAAAGTATGAGGAAGTTGTTAGACAAGCTGAAGAAGACCTGATAAACATGAATTCCAATGATAATAGGTCCAAGCTTTATGCTATCAATGTTGAATATATTAGATATATGAAATTGGAGGATGCCATTCTCAGGCAGAAATCTCAGCTGCATTGGTTTAAAAAGGGTGATATGAATTCTAGCTACTTCCATGCTTTGATTAGACGTAGAAGAAGGAAGTTATACATTCATAGGATCCAAAATGATGAAGGCTCTTGGGTGCAAGGTGATGCTGAGATAGCTGAAGCAGCTTGTAACCATTATCAATAAATCTTTACTGGAGAAGAGAAATATATTCAACAACATGACCTTCAGTGCATTACTCCTATAGTTACTGATCAGCAGAATGAGGCCCTCCAAGCCACACCTTCTATGGAAGAGCTGAAAACTATGGTGTTTGCCATGAATCCCAACTCAGTAGCTGGTCCTGATGGGATGAATGGAAAATTCTTCCAAGTATGTTGGGACATCATCAAAGAAGACCTTCTTAGTGTAGTCATTTCCTTCTTCTGTGGTCAGACTATGCCTAAGTATTTCTCTCATGCTTGTTTGGTTCTTCTCCCCAAGGTAAACCACCCCACCAAAATCTCTGAATTTAGGCCCATAAGTTTGAGTAATTTCACCAACAAAATCATTTCCAAACTCTTTTGTCTTAGACTTGCACTATCCTTCCTAATCTCATCTCTCTTAACCAATCTTGCTTTGTTAAGAATAAGAGCATATCTGAGAATATCATGTTGGCCTAGGAAATCATCCACCAGATCAAAAGGCCTAACATAGGGGGCAATGTTATGATCAAGCTTGACATGGCCAAAGCTTATGATAGGGTATCATGGTCCTACACCTTCCTGGTTCTGAGAAGAATGGGATTTGGTAAAAGATTTATTGACATGGCTTGGAGAATTATGTTAGACAATTGGTACTCTGTTATAGTTAATGGATCCAGGCATGGTTTCTTTCATTCTATAAGGGGTCTCAAGCAGGGAGATCTTCTATCCCCAACTTTATTCATCCTAAGAGCTGAAGTTCTCTCTAGGCTCATGAACAATCTTCATCACCACCCTCAGTTTCATGGTTTCTTCATGGCTCAAAAGGGCCCTCAAATCAACCACCTTAGCTTTGCTGATGATATCATTATCTTTGCCTATGGAAGGAAGCAGACCTTGACTCTCATCATGGAGACCTTAGATGCTTATGAAAAGGTATCTGGACAATTGATCGACAAACAAAAGAGTCACTTTATGGTTCCATCCAATGCCTTCAAGGCTACTGTCTTGAGAATCAAGAGGATCACTAGATTTAGCCAAAAGAGTAGTCCCATAACCTACTTGGGGTGTCCTATTTACATTGTCAGGCAAAGAATAATCTATTACTCTGATCTTATTGTAAAGGTTGTTAACGGGATCATTGGCTGGCATGCAAAAATATTGAGCTATGGGGGAAGAGCTATTCTTGTCAAGCATGTTATTCAATCCATACCAATACACTTTTTATCAGCCAGCACCCCTCCCTCTACCATCATCAAGCAGATCCAAAGCATCACTACTATCTTCTTCTGGTGGTGGAAAAATGTTAAGAGAAAGTATCACTGGTCCTCATGGAAGAATCTTAGCTATCCTTGTGATGAAGGGGGTATAGGAGTTAGACAAATCAATGATGTTCCTAAATCCTTTCAGTACAAGTAGTGGTGGACCCTCAGAACTAAGAATACTTTGTGGGGAGAGTTTCTTAAGGCCAAATACTATCATAGGGCCAACATCATCTCCAAAAAATGGCACACTAGTCAGTCCCTAACTTGGAAGCATCTGATGAACAACAAGCACAACATTGAGCCTCACATTCAGTGGCAAATCAAGTCTGGCTCTTTCCTTTTCTGGTGGGACAATTAGCTAGGTGTTGGCCTTAGTACACTTCTCTGCTAATAGTTGTAGGCTTAACAACACCCAAGATTCAGCTTTCCTAACCAATGGCCAATGGAATGTGGATCTCATCATCCAAGAAACCCCTCCTTAATTTGTCCCTAACATTTTAGCAACTCAGTTCAGCTACCACCCCCTCCATCAGGACCTGCCTTGCTGGATCCCTAATGCCAATAGGGAGTTTAGTTGCTTCTCTACATAGGAGATCATCAGAGATAAGAGGATAAAGACTATGTTGAACTTATGTACTTGGCACAAGTATATTCCTTTCAAATGCTCCTTCTTGATCTGGAGAGCCATTATAGGGAAATTACCTACAAATAAGAAGCTGATCAGCTTTGGAAGAGCTCCCTCTCAATTTTATTATTGTTATAAACCTGGCAAGGATACCATTGGTCACACCTTTGTTGCAGGAGCCTTTGCTCATAATGTATGGAGATTATTTTCTGACTCTTTGGGAATTAATACTGATTACACTCTCCTTAGAAACCTGCTAATGAGATGGTGGACTTCAAAGCATAAGAATGAGGCCCACAAACTCATTCTCCATGCAACTCCTATCTTCATTTGTTTGAATCTATGGAAGAATAGATGTGCTTCCAAATATGGTGGGAAACAGTCTAATCTCACTAGAGTTAAGTTCTCCATCTTCAAAGACACCAACAACCTTCTCACCACAGCTTTTCCTTATATAGTCTGGCCTAATAACTGGAAGGACCTGGTCCTTTTGGTTGAGCAGTGCTTTCATGATACCAAAGTAACCCCTACATGTTGGCTTAAACCAGCTGCTCCCAAGGTGAAGCTTAACACTGATGGTAGTGCCCTTGGCAACCCCGGCAACATTGGTGAAGGAGGCCTCCTTAGGAATGCTCATGGTGATCTCATTTTTGCCTATGCAACCCCCTTGGGTGTAGGAACTAACAATCAAGCAGAGATCAAGGCTGCCATCTTTGGTCTCTCCTAGTGCCTTCATCTTGGTTACTTACAGGTAAACTTGGAGGTAGATTCTCAGCTTCTTACCAAGTGGCTGCAACAAGAAGCAAAACCCCCTTGGCCTATCAAGGAGCAGCTGAACAACTTAAAGAACATCATCAGCCAATTCCAAGATTTTAACTGCAACCACATTTTCAGAGAAGCCAACTACACAACTGATTCCTTGTCTATACATAGCCATAAATGCACTTCTCCTGAACTCTTCTTCACCAAGCAAGACCTCTCTAAAGAAGCTAGAGCTCATATGGAAATGGAAAAACTAGGCATGGCTAACTTCAGGAAAAGAAGAACCAAGAGGATCAAGAAGCCACCCTGACTTCTCCCTTGCAGTACTTCCTAGTGTACTAACTTATTCTGCAACCTGAATGTATCTACTTCATAGTTATATTATATTTGAAGAATTCATAGTTAGGGCCACTGTAAAAGGGAGAGTCTCCCTTAGTTCTTACTCTTCTAGTCTTATAAACTCTAATCTTGCATCTAGAATTAGAATAAGCTCCCCTCCCTTTGTTTTCTGCCCTGCAGGTATAATCACAGAGCTGCAACCCCTCCTCTCTATTGGTTGTTGCATCTTGGCAGGAACATCAGAGGCCTGCAAAAACCAACAACCAGTCCCTCATCATCTTTTTTTTCCTAAGAGCTTGCAGAACTGCAGCATAAATCAGCATGCCTCTCTATTACAAGATACTATTGCTTGCACAAGCATGATATACTAGACAACTGTAACACTTTTAAGCACTCTTGGAGCATCTTTATTGTTTATTTGTTTCTTGTTAAGTTGTTATGTGCAGGCACACTAAAGAAAGGCAATATCTCTTTGAAGTTGAAGCCTCCTTTAGACTTTATAAAATGCAAACAAGTATCAAAAAAACCATCTAGAGCTCCATTACATTTCCTGCTGGCACTTCAATCACTACAACACGGGAGTGCACCAACCTGGAAGCTCTCAAGATTATGCACACTGCTAAGCCTCTTGTAACATTATTACTCAAGTAGCTGCTAATAAACCCCAGATCTTCAGCCTTTCTGCCTCATTATGCAAGGTTGTTGTTTATTTTATTGCAAGTACAGGGATTACAAAGTACATGGTTGCACTTAGATGGGCAGCCAATAATTCATCCATTCCAGCTACTATGCTACAACACCTAAAGAAGCCCTCCTGCATCCAAGTTACTTAGAGCTATTTACTTGCTTATTTGTTTGTGTGCAGGAACATAAGCACCCTCCAAGGTACAAAGCACCATTAGTTGAACCTTCAAGCATTAGTTCAAGCCACAACTGCATCATATACAAGCTATAACTTACAATAATTCAACCCCACATCATCCTTAACAACAATTCTAGCTGTGGCCTGCTACAACTCTATTTTTCCCCTTTTTTCATCCTCCTTAGCTCTTATAATCATGATGTTGATGTTGATACATCCTTCTATTTGGACTTACTTGGTATGACAAGACTAAAAATGGCAAAGATGAAAAGAATTTTCTCACCCCATGCGACATAAAAGTTTCGTAGACTTATTCTTCTTCAATTTAGCTATGTATGATACGTAGTGTAGTTGAATGGGACTAGTACAAGTTACTTTATTTTTTCTTATGGAAGAGGAGAGTCTTCCTCATTTATGCTTTCTTAGTCGACTTGTATCGGGAGGAGTCCTCCCATAGGTTTATTGCTTTCTAGTTTCTAGATAGTCCTTTTTTGTATTTGGGGATGAGTCAGCTAACCTTAGTAGGTTAGCCGACTTATGAACCAACCTAGGAGTGGAGGTAAGGTTTATGTCCCCCTCCTTGTATTTTTCTATTTGTTATTTATGATAAGGCTTAGGGGTGATGCTCAACCGCTGACTGTGCATGAGAGGTGGGAGCCTCGTGTAGGGTCTGTTCCCTTCAAAAAAAGTATGATCGTGAGTCTATTTTGATATAAATTGATAGTTATTGCATTGAATTGAAGAGTTTTCCCATGAATTCTCCTATTTTGATTTCTAAGATTTATGATGTAAAATATGAGTATTTTCAATTATACTTCCTAATAATATTATCTATATGAATTATGTATGAGCTAAAAGAAAGTTTATGATTATGCATGTTTTTAAGTCAATTGATCATGCATTCATGTCTTACCCTAATTTCAAGTATAAGCTATGATCATGAATTTCCAAATATGAATTATGATTATGTATTTCAAATATGATCATGGACTATAAGTATGTTTTGAATGATGATATTCATGCAAATTATGGAAAGGGTGACTTAGGGTCCAATGTGGTTCCATAAGGCCTAATGATATGAGCTACTCTATGATTTTCAAACCTATGATCATGACTATGATATATGTAGATTATGATTTCTATGCTATATATATATTTCGTGGAATTTGACTTAGCATCAAATGTGGACTTGAGGTGGGACTCAAAATATGGGGTCCTTATATAATGTCTCTTGTCTCATATCTATATGCCAACGTAGGTACAAAGGGATTAGAGGCGAATACCCAAATATCTAAGAAGTGAGTACCCAAAATATGAAGGCTTGGAGGTGAGTACCCGAGCCTATGAACTAGGAGTGAATACTTGGTTCACATAACCACTTAGTGGATCCACTTAGGCATGTAAGAGTTAACCTTGGCAAGTAGTCTCCCACTTTTCTTCGATGTAGGGGTAACATTGTGATTCCATGATATAGCTCGCATGGTCTTATTATCGGTTATGATTCTTATCCTATATATGTATGGTCTATTCATGTTCTAAATGACTAATTCTATCTTTTACTTTATATGATATCCTTATGATTTATTATGCATTTATCCTTCTTAAAGACTACTTATTATTTTTACTACTTCTCCTATCATGCTAGTTAAAATAGTCACTTGTACAAATATGGTTTTCTATGCGTTGCATTTCCTACATACTTAGTATATTCCAACGTACTAATATATACTTTTTTCCTATATTGTCTCATAATGTAGGGGTTGATGTTGAAGATCATATTCGTCCACGTGGCTAGTTAAGCATTTCTATCCGGCGGTGTTTATGGTGAGTCCTGATTTATTGGTAACTAGTCATCTAGTTGGTTATTGTTTCAAAGACATTTTATTATATTTAATATTGAGGGTGAGCTAGAGACATATCTTAGCCCCTTCCCACACTCATGTGTAGAGGCATCTAGTTGGATAAATGTTTCAAGTTTATGTTGTCATGTGTGATTCTTAAATTTCTATTCATGATTTAGACTCTCTTATGATATTTCCGCTTTTTATTTACCTTATGAATGATTATGATATGTACAAGGGGATTAGTTGGAGTTTTTCGGAGTTTCAATCACCGTGTTACGACTAGGCCGTAGATCGGGTCATAACAAATTTGGTATCAGAGCACAAGGTTTTTCAAGTATCCTAGGGTGTCCAACATGCCTCGTCAAGTAGAGTCTTATTTATGAGTGTGAAGCATGCCACACTTATGAGTATGAGGCTATGAGGCATTTTATGAATTCTCACTTCTTTCTTGATGCATGTCATGCTATAAAGCTTACCGTAAGACTTCTTTTCCCTAAAGATCTTTCTTTGCGATATACAGAAATATGGCTCCAAGAAGACCATTGTTGCAAATAGGAGACAATGCTAATGAAACCCAAGCTCCCCTGGCTCCTCAAGATAATGGTCATCTACCAAACCAAGTGACTAATGCGGAGTTCTGAACCGCTATTACTATGCTGGCCCAAGTGGTAACCAAACAAAGGGTTGTGGCTCCTCCTAATATTCCTACACCGCCCTCAAGAGTAAGGGATTTTGCATGAATGAATCCTACGGAGTTTTATGGCTCAAAGGTTGATGAGAATCCTTAAGAGTTCATTAATGAGGTTAACAAGATAGTGAGCATTATGGGAGTGACTTTAGAAGAAAAAACTGAATTGGCGTCCTACCAACTCAAGGTTGTTGCTCAAGTATGGTATAACTAATAGAAGGCCAAAAGAGTGAATGAGGGTCTTATATATTGGGAAAGTTTTAAGGGTGCATTTCTTGACCATTTATTTCCCTTAGAGTTAAGGAAGGTGAAGGTGATGGAATTTATCAACTTGAAGCAAGGGAGTATGAGTGTGAAGAATATGCCCTCAACTTTATGAAGTTGTCAAATTATGGTCCGACCTTGGTGTGCAACCCTCAAGCTGAAATGATTAAGTTTATATTAGAGGTTTCAGATTTGGTTGTCAAAGAATGTAAGACGACCATGTTAATAAAGGAAATGGATATCTCTAGACTCATGACTCATGCCGAGCAAATTAAAGAGGAAAAGCTTAAGGAGGTTCCTAGGATGACTAAGAAGGACTAGATTGAGAATGGATCATCCTTTGATAATACTTTAGTGCCTAAGTATCAC
The DNA here is from genome assembly GCF_947179165.1 of Solanum dulcamara. NCBI lineage: Eukaryota > Viridiplantae > Streptophyta > Magnoliopsida > Solanales > Solanaceae > Solanum > Solanum dulcamara. The sequence continues at coordinate 55,302,502 of NC_077245.1, forward strand.
AAGAATAGGGTGCCTAACCCTAGATATCAAGGTTACAATTATAGTGGTCAAGCTTTTCTCGCATGCCAAAAGTGTGGAAGGTACCATCCGGGAGATTGTCTAGCCGGTTCGGGTGTATGTTGTGGTTGTGGTGCGAAGGATCACAAGTTGAGGCCTTTTCCAAGGGTTTATAATATTGATAAGTATAGTCATCGGCAATCTCAGCTCTACCCCCTTGTGGGTCCCCAAACTTAGCGTGGTGCTTCATCTAGTAAGTGTGAATTTCTTTTTTTGAAATAGTAACGATTGGTATGGATTGGTTGCATACATTTTATTATTCTATAGATGGTAGAAATTATTGAGTCAAGTTTCAATTCTCAAATAAATCTATTCTATAATGGAAGGGTCATGATTCAGTAGTGAAGGGTAGCTTTAGTTCTTATCCTAAGGCTCTAGTTTGGGGTCATGATAGAGAAAGAGATAGAGTGGCCATTCCGTATTTTGATAATATGTGGCATGATTATCCCATCTAAGGTTATAGACATAGAGGAAGAGTAAGATGGATCTTGTTATGTACAATATATAGGTTAGAGTATATTGGTTTGTTTGTTAGTAGGAGTTAATGCAAATGCACATATAGAGATGCTAGGGTAGACAGGAAAATTATTAAGTGACGTTGACTTCAATGGAGCCATAAAATGGTTAGAATGGTAGGCTTGAATGTGTAGTTTTAGATATGTGAATGATTGTAGTAGTCTATTGATGACTTCTTGTTAAGGGTTTCAAGTGAGTGTATTAGAGTTGTTACAGGACTAGGCTTGAATGTAGTATTGATGGCATATGGGTGAATGTACAATGCATTGTGTGTTTCTTTATTAAGTTTTGAGGTTTGTTGAATACGGGTAGTAAGGAGTAGTACTCTTGGGATAAATTTTCCTATAGAGGTGTAGATGCCTAAGGTATATGTGTCAATGTTGGGAAGTTTGTGGGTGATCCAAATTCTATTGTGCCAATAAAGAATGTGAGTATGGAAGAGAGTTTGACTTATGAGGAGATCCTGATTGATATTTTAGACCAGCAAGTGAAGAGGTTAAGAAATAAAGATGATGTATCCGTCAAAGTGTTATAGAGGAATCAACAAGTAGAAAGTGCTATGTGGGAAGAAAAATCGAACATGATGAAGTGTTATTCGTATCTCTTTCCTTTCACTCTAGCCTAAATGTACTAAGTTGTTCATGATCAAATTGATTAAACTCCTACGTTTCAGTTCCATATGTCATTTATATTCATGCATGATTCATGAAAATATTTTTTTCTCAAGGACTATGTCTTATGTTAAGTATGAAGCTTACATGTTCTATGTATCTTTCAAAGTGTCCTCATATTCATGTTGGGTTGCTAGTCCTTTTTCCATGTCCTACCTATATTAGTTGAATCTCATTTGAGGACGAATGTTACCAAGGGGAAGATATTGTAACATCCGTCAAAAATGCTCACAAGTACCTTAAGAATGCCTTGGGATTTGGCTGATCTTGTAACGTATTATCCTTAATCTTTTTAGAAAATCTGAATTTGGAATATTAATTAGGGGGTCAAAATCTGCAGGAAAATACTTTTGGTGGACTTTTAGGACCCGTAGTTTGAAAGATAGATTTTTCAAGATACTGTACAAAACAGAAAGGTCTGCGACAAGTCAGTGTCACGGTCCTGGCAAGGGTTTTTGGCCGAGTTGTATTTTTAGTAAGGGAATTTTAGACTTTTCCAAAATTGTTATCTAATGAACCTAGACGTTTTTAGGAGCTAATTCAAATCTATAAATTAACCTAAACCTCTAATTCTATTCATTCTTCAACAATTCACCTACTCAAATATTTCTCTCCTTATAAAAGACTCTCAAAGACTCCATTGAAGACTTCCAGTAAATTCACTAAAGCCCTCCATCAAAACTCTCAAGTTCCTTCAAATTATTTGGTGTTCTCACTTAAGGTATGTGGGTAATAATTCATAGATTCTTTAATCTATGAAGCCCAATCAATTCTTTGAGATTTTCTATCAAATTAATGTATGATATTTTATGGGTTTTATGATCTCTACTCCTATTGCATGAATTATGATTCAAAGTACGATCATGAGTCTATTTTGATATAAATTGATGGTTATTGCATTGAATTGAAGAGTTTTCCCATGAATTCTCCTATTTTGATTTTTAGGATTTGTGATGCAAAATATGAGTATTTTCAATTATACTTCCTAATGATATTATCTATATGAATTATATATGGGCTGAAAAAAAGCTTATGATCATGCATGTTTTCAAGTCAATTGATCATGCATTAATGTCTTACCCTAATTTCAAGTATAAGCTATGATCATGAACTTCCAAGTATGAATTATGATTATGTATTTCAACTATGATCATGGACTATAAGTATGTTTTGAATGATGATTTTCATGTAAATTATGGAAGGCGTGACTTTTTTTTTTTTTTTTTTTTGGGAACAGACCCTACACGAGGCTCCCACCTCTCGTGCATAGTCAGGGGTTGAGCAACACCCCCAAGCCTTAACATAAATAACAAAAGTAAAAATACAAGGAGGGGGACATAAACCTTACCTCCGATCCTATGGTGGTTCATAAGTCAGCTAACCTATTAAGGTCGGCTAACTCATCCCCGAAACAAAAAAAGGGCTAACTATAACTAGAAAGCAGTAAACCTATGAGAGGACTTCTCCCGGTACAATTCGACTAATAAAGCATAAATGAGGGAGACTCTCCCCTTCCATGAGAAAACAAGAAAGTAATCTACACTAGTCCTATTCAACTATGCTACGTATCATACATAGCTAAATTGAAAGAAGAACAAGTATATAAACCTTCTATCTCGCATGGGGTGGGAAAATTCTTTTCATCTTTGCCCTTTTTAGTCTTGTCATAACAGGTAAGTCCCAATGGAAGGTTGCATACACTTCAGGATTGAGCATATATCAGCTAAGGAGGATGAAGGTAGCGTAAGTATATTGAGTTGTAGCAACCAGCATCCTTGGAGTTGTTGAGGAAGGCCTTGAAAAAGCTTATTGCTTGCTGCAAATTAAAGATGTAGTAGCTTTGCTTGTGGCTATTGTTATGGAGTAGAACTGCTGCTGCCTTGTACCTAGGCCATTGATGCTGTGGTTGTTCAGCCCAGCTAGTAGATGATCTTCTTTTGTGCCTATATTCACAATCAAGCACCTGCAAGGAGATCCAAATAATTTGGTATGGTTGCTGCAGGTAGTGGAGGATGTTGGAGGGTGCTGGAGAGCTCCTGGTATGTGGATCTGCACATACAGATAGCCAAGGAAGCAAGCAGTGAAGCTTGCTGCAGTCCTGTAACCAGTTTGTTGTTGCCTCTGTAGCTGAATTGGTAATATGCTTGTTGTAGATCCCTCTTTTGGATTTGGGATACCTGCATAGACAACCAACAACAGAAAAATCCACAAACAAGCAAATGTGCATCTCCTTGTTGCTTCCTTTGTGATTAGGTTGCTTGTTGGTGTCAGTTACACAAGAAGGGAGGTTCTTTGTTGTGATCAGGTTCAGCTTCTTGGAGTACCTGCACAGCCAAACAAAACCAACAAAACATACAACCAAAGAAGTGTGCAAGCTGCTGTAACCAGTACTATTAGCTTGTATTTGTTCCTTCTCTGCTGGAAGTTGGTGGAGTTGTTGCAGATGTTGATGGAATGCATCTGGTATGCATGGAGAGGTGATTGGAGTAGGTGAGGCCCTTGCATATGTGGCTGTTGTCTCCCTTTTTCTGAGACTTTGTGTACCTGCATAAATAAGTAACCAAAGAGCCACACAAGTATGGGAGCTGTGAGGGCTGTTGCAGTCCTGTAGGCAGCTTCTAGTTGCCTCCAAAGGGGAGTTGATCAGCTCCTTTGAAGGTACCTTATGTGCCAACCAGGATGGGCTTTGAGTACAAGGTTGTCTCCCTCTGTTTGACTCTTTGTGGAACTGTACACAGCTTCTTATTGCCTCCAAAGAGAGAGTGATCAGCTCCTTTGAAGTGTTCAGCTCATTAAAGTACCTGCACATGTCCACAAAAACAAGACAACATACTAACAAGAATTGTAGATGGTCCTTCTGAGTTGCAGGGTGAAGTTGTTGAAGTTGTTTAATGCTGCTGCTGGGGCTGTTGTTATGGAAGAAAAAGGACTGAATCACAATGCTGGTGATGCATCCCTGGCTTAAAAGTTTGACTGAAGGTGGCTTGCACTTTGGAAGGATCTAGTGTTGCTGTTTGATGTGCCTGTATACAGCTTCTTCTTTCCTTCTTAGCTGATGTGTTCGACTGCTTGTTGTTGCATGTTTCTGTTCCTGCACATAACAAGTGGACATAGCAAGGAGCTCCAGGAATCTTGAGGTGTAAGAGAGCTATTGCAGGTGCTGCATCAAGGAATTTGGCATGAGAGTAGTGTTTGTGTGTTGGTGAATTCCTAAGCTGCCAGGTTGTTGTCTCCTCAGTTTAGAATATGAAATGGGGAATAAGTTGGTGGGATTAGATGTTGATGAATCAATCCAGCAACCTGCAACAATACAACAAACAACCAAAAGCAAAAAAGAATTTGCACCAGCTAGCAAAAAAGAAAGTTCTTCCAGGAGTGCTTTGGAGTCTGTCAGAATTTTCAACGACGCTCGACTAACGTCTCCAATTATACGATTGAGTTGAAACTTCTTGAGATATATCCAAACATCCCTTTCTTTAGTTCTGCAAGGTTTGGAGATTTTATTTTCAAGTTGGAAAAAAGGCCATTCCTTTAGGCTTAAGGCAGCTAAAATTTTCGATGTCGCTCGCCTAACGCCTCCAATTGTCCGTTTGGGCTGAAACTTCTTGGGCCTTTTCAATATATTATTTTGTAAAACCCTGCAAAGATTGGAGCCATTTGGACAGGTCCACATGCTGTATCTCACCCTGCACATGCTGCCCTGATGAAGCTTAGATGTTGCAGGGTGGTTGGAAGTTGTATTTGTGCTTTTCTCTATGTATTTGTTGTTAAAGAATGTTGATACATCACTCCAGGGACCTGAAATAATACAACAACCAAAAACAAACAAAACAAGGCTTGCACAAACTAGCAAAAAGGAAGGGACCTCAGTAAGAGCTTTGGAGACTATTATCTTTTTCCAAGTCGCTCGACTAACGTCTTCAATTATCCTTTTGACCTGAAACTTCATGATGTTTGCATATATGGCCTTTTCTTTATCCCTGCAAATTTTGAAGGCTTTTTGCCCAAGTTGGAAGTTCCAAAAGGCAAAATGCATTCTCTTTAGGCTTAAGGCAGCTGAATTTTTCAATGTCGCTCGCCTAACGCTTCCAGGCTTTGGACAGGTCCACATGGTGCAACTCACCCTGCACATGTTGCCCTGCTGAAGCTTAGATATAGATGTTGTAGTTGTAGTGTTATTGCTGTATCTTCTGAACTCCAAAATGCTGTGAGTGATTGCAACTCCTCTTGTGGATGATGTTTGTATCTACTGAATTCCCTGCTTTACTTCTAGCATTGTGTTTTTATTTCTACTGAAGCAATAAACAAGGGAGACTCTCCCCTTACAATAGGAAATAACTAGGTGGAATAAGAAGAAGTAAAACAAATTACAGATAAGTAGTCTATTATACATTGGGAATGAGATCAGTCAAGAGGGTAGTTTGATTCTTTTCAGAGTTTTCCTTCTGAAACTTGCCATTCCTAGCTTGTCCATCTTGATGTAACCTTTTGTTTCCTGTGGTAGCTGCTGGATGTTGTAGAAGTGTTGTGTATCATTGAACCTGTGGCTGTATTTTGATAAGGTATCTGCAGGATGGTTTGCTTCTCTGAATATATGTTTACACTGAAAGAATTCCAATTGTTGGACCAGGGATTGTAACTTTGTAACATATCTGTGAATGCTCCAAGGTGGCTTAAGGTCTTGTTTCAGCCACTTAGTCAATAGTTGAGAATCAACTTCCAATATCACTCTATTATGTCCATGTTGAATACACCAAGTGAGGCCAATAGTTACTGCCTACACCTCTGCTTGGTTATTAGTACCCATTCCCAATGGAGTTGCAAAGGCATATATTAAGTTACCATTGTGGTCTCTTAGTATTCCCCCTGCTCCAATTTTCCCAGGGTTGTCTAATGCACTCCCATCAGTATTCAATTTCACAATGGAAGATGGAGGTCTGATCCACATAACTTTGGACACTCTTATGTCTTGTTGACACTGTTCTATCATAGGAACCAGTTCCTTCCAGCTCTGTGGCCACTTAATGTAGGGGAAAGCATTGTGTATCAGCATGTAAAGGTCCTTGACTATGGAGAATTTAACTCTAGTAGTACTAGATTTCTTTCCTCCATACTTACTTGCACATCTATTCTTCCATATATGCCAACATACAAAGATAGGAGTGGCCTGCAACATGAGCTTCTGAGCCTCATTACTGGACTTGGCAGTCCACCACTTCATTAGTATGCTTCTCAGTGAGCAGGACCCTTGCATATGCTTGGCAAAATTTCCTGAAGCAAATATGTGATCTATATTGTCCAATCCTGGCCTGTAACAATAAGAACATGCTGCTGGTACTATTCCAAATTGGACAAGTTTATCATTAGTAGGGAGTTTCTGTCTCAGAGCTCTCCATAGTAGAAAAGACACTTTGAAGGGAATGTTAGTGTGCCAAGTGCACCCATCAGTCAGGGTCTTGGCTCTTTTCTTTCTAACTAATTCCCATGCTGAATTAGAAGTAAAGTTGCCATGTGAAGTCAACTTCCAGCATGCTTGATCAGCTGTGTTAGGGTGATAGTCTATCTCAGTGTCTAGTATCTGCTGCACCAGCTGATGTGGGGCATATTTTCTGATTTTCTGCACATTCCACTCCCCATTCTTAATATATTCAGATACTCTAGTATTGTTGAGTCTAGGTAGATGGTTGTTATGATAAGCTAGGGGGCCAATACCCAACCAATCATCCCACCAGAAACTACTTGTACCTGAGTTGATGTGCCAGTGTATATGTGGCTCAATATCAATTTTATTAGCCATCATGTGCTTCCACATAATAGACTGACCTGTGTGCCATTTTTTTATCACAGGATGAGCCCTCTAGCAGTACTTAGCCTTCAGAAATTCTCCCCATAAAGTCTTCTTAGACTTGAAGGTCCACCATTGTTTGTATTGCAAAGCTAAGCACACATCTTGTATTTTCTTCATACCAATACCCCCTTCTTCCACAGGATAGCTGAGGGTCTCCCATGATGCCCAGTGATATTTCTTCTTCTCCTTGTCCCACCCCCAGAAAAAGTCAGCTATGAGGCCCCTGATCTGATTCATAGTGGTAGCAGTAGGTCTGATTGCAGACAGCAAGTGGATTGGTAGTGATTGCAGTACTGATTTCACCAATGTTGCTCTACCTCCATAGCCCAACACTTTAGTCCGCCATCCTCTGATTTTGCTTAAAACTTTGGACACCATACTTGTATAGTAAATGATTCGCTGCCTTCCAATGTAGAGTGGACAGCCCAGGTAAGTAATGGGACCATGTGTCCACTTGAAGCCTGTGATCCTGCTTATCCTATCAATAACATCTGGATTGGTATTAAGAGGAAGCATGAACTGGCTCTTGTCCTTGTTGATTAGCTGGCCTGAAGTTGTTTCATAAACCTTCAAAGTCTTGGTAATAAGAGTCATGGAGAAGTTGTTGGTAGCAGTGAAGATGATTACATCATCTGCAAAGCTCAAGTGGTTCACTTGGGGGCCCTTTCTTTCCATGTGAAATCCAGTATATAGGTAGTGTTGGTTAAGATTATTCAGCATCCTGGATAGTACTTCTGCTCCTATAATGAATAAGGCAGGTGACAAGGGGTCTCCTTGCTTGAGACCTCTTGTGGAATGAAAAAATCCATGCCTTACCCCATTGATGATGACTGAATACCAGTTGTTAGACATGATCCTCCACACCATATCAATAATGACTTCTCCAAATCCCATCCTTCTCATGACCATACAAGTGAAGGACCAGGAGACCCTGTCATATGCCTTAGCCATATCCAACTTGATCACTACATTGTCCCCTACATTGGGTTTCTTAATGTTGTGAATAATTTCCTGTGCCAGCATTATATTTTCTGATATGCTCCTACCTTTAACAAATCCTGACTGATTGTCTGAAATGAGCTGAGGTAGAATAGGAGCAAGTCTGAGACAGAGTAGTTTGGATATGATCTTGCTAGTGAAATTGCTGAGGGAGATGGGCCTGTACTCTGACAGTTTGTTGGGGTGCTCAGTTTTAGGAAGTAGAACCAAATATGCATGAGATATGTACCTAGGAATACAGTGTCCATTGAAGAAGTGTTGCACTAGCTTCAGCAGATCATCACTAATGATATCCCAACATGATTGAAAGAACTTGCCACTCATGCCATTTGGCCCTGCAGCTGAAGTAGGACTCATAGAAAATACTACCTCTTTTAGCTCCTCCTTTGTAGGTATGGATTGTAGTAGTTCATTCTGCTGATTAGTAACTATCTTTGGAATGCATTTAATCACATCTTCATTGATATGTTTCTCCTCAGCAGTAAAGAGTTTCTCAAAGTGTGCACAAGTTGCACTTGCAATATTGTCATCACCCTGGATAGAGTTTCCTTGTTCATCACTGATCTGATGGATGAACAGCCTTCTTCTTCTCCCTCTGATGATGGCATAGAAATAATTGGTATTGGCATCTCCATCTTTGAACCATTGCAATTGAGTTTTCTGCTTCAAAATGGACTGCTCTATCTTCAAATACCTGATATACTGGGCATTTATCTGATTTAGCTTGGCTTTGTTATCCTCAGAATTGTCTTTGATGATATTCTCTTCAGCTTGTATCACCTATTCCTCAAACTGTTTGACTGAAGCAAATATATCACCATATTGATTTCTAGACCAGTGGCTAAGGGTATTAGATACTCTTTTCAGTTTTTGTTGGAAAGTCCTCATTGAATTTCCATCCACAGGTCTTTCCCAGCAAGATCTTACAGTATCAATGAAGTTTTCATTCTCAACCCAGCAGTGTAAAAACTTGAAATATTTAATAGTATGACTTTGTCTTTCAGTACATTCCAGCAGGAGAGGGCAGTGATCAGAACCCGTAGAGGCCAAGTGATTAAGAATGCTCACAGGCATGACCTCCAACCAAGCATCATTGACCATGGCACTGTCAAGTCTCTTCCATATTCTGGCATCTGCATCTCTCTTGTTGCACCATGTGAATTGTTGTCCATGAAAACCAAGATCAATGAGTCCACAAGCTTCTATGACACTAATGAAATCAAGGCTCTTCTTCATGTTGTAAGGTTGGCCCCCCATCTTCTCTTCAACATGAGTAATTACATTGAAGTCTCTAATGGTGCACCAAGGTTCTTCCATATCAGAGAATTGAAGAATTTTGTCCCATAATTCTCTTCTCATGTAGTCTTTGCATTTGGCATATACAAAGGTAATGAGATATTGTTTAGGCCAAGCTGCATGTCTGATCTTACAGGTAAGCTGTTGTTCATCCTGATCCACCAGATTGCACACAGTCTTTGTTCCAAAATAGCCATATTTTGTTATTGGGATTAGATATGGCATTATCCATACCTAACTGAATTCTGTAGAAGTGGAGTTGAGATTTATTGGAGAAAGGTTCCAGCACTGCAATCATAGAGAGCTTGTGATAGTCTTTCAACCTTTGTAGTCTGTCTAAGGCTCCTTGAGTATCAATACTCCTTGCATTCCAACAGAGTGTATTGATCATCATAACTTGTAGGATTTAGACCTTGTGTTGATGTTGCTTTTGACTGCAACATTATCTGATCTGCTGATTAAGCTTTGTTTACTCCTCTTCCTTTCCTGCTTACTTTTGGAAGGTGGCTCTTTCTTCTCCTTTTCTTGCTGAGTTTCCTTCTGCAATAAGGCTGCCATATTGGATCTGAATGTCTCTAATTGGTTTTCCTGTTGTTCATCCTCCCATTGGTCAGGGTCTTCCTCATCTTCAGAATGAGTGACCCTATATTCATCAGATAAGTTTTCTGTATTGTCTTCTTTACTAAGCTCCTGCCTCTCATTGGATACATCATAAATTTGTAGAGGTGTGTCATGGTCAGTAACTGTGTACTCCTCTTCAAAACCATCTGATATGGTTTTCTGACTAAGTTTACTCTGTTCTGCAGACTGCATCTGGATTACTGCTTGTTCTGGTATCAGGACATAGTTCTCACTTGTTTGCTCTGATTGTCTCTCCTGGATAAGTTTCTTGTTAATAGCATCTCTTTTCTTCTTGTTTAGAGATAATGTGGCCTTGTTGTTGAGTGTCTGAGAATGTATACTGTTGTTTGTTATACTGATATTAGGAGTTTGATCCTTTCCCATATTTGGTTCAGCAGCCTACACCTCAGTTTGTTGCCTCTGACCCTTATTGGCCTGAATATTAGCCACCTTACCCTGTATTGTATCATTAGGCTTGTTCCTTCTGATCTCATCTTCTTGTTGGGTATCAATTTGCTGTTCTTGTACCCTGGACCTGCTAGTATTTGGATGAGTGGTTGCATTGTCTTTATAGTCTTTCCTAGGGTCAACCAACAGAGGTTCCCTCCCCCTGGTATCCCCTTCCTGCATGTTAGTAATTTTCTCCTGATTTGCCCCTTCCACAACCCCACAGACTTCTTCAGCCAGCACAATAAAATTGTTTAACACATTTAAATTATTGGGGGAGCCATGGGGGTGTGGGATTGGTAAGTCAATACCTGTGCTTTTGACATTGTTGCCTTCAACAGTATTCAAGCCAGAACTTGGTTCTTCTCTGGCAGTAATATTTTGATCTTTTTCATTGTCTGCAGGTCTGCTAGTTCCAACCTGCTGAGTGGGATTATGGGAAGTGGAATGTACTATTTTTTGAGAAAGGGGGGTTGAGTCTGGACTCTAGATTCAACATTACAAGTTTGGACATTATAACTATTAACTTTGGAGTTATTAGGCATACCTGACTGTTGCTGGTTTCTTTCATCATTGCTGTTGGTGCCATTGTGTTGATGAGGTACTGAACCTTCCCCTTTTGACCTGTATACTTGTGTTTTTTGCTGTTGTGTTTGATGCTGTTGGTGTTGCCCATCTTTCTTGCCTCTTCTCCTTTGGATTTGCCACCCTGTATGCTCTTGATTTCTTTTTTCAGTTTCAGCCCTGTTAGTGTTTTGTTGTTCCTTAATGTGTTGGTCTTCTTGGTGCTGAGTTTTCTTGTGCTGATTAGTAGCAGGTTGCAGAGCCTTTCTCTTATCAGTGATGATCCTGTCTGTGTTCCTGACCTCCTCTTCTTGATCACTCTTTTTCTTATTCTCCTCATCTCTTTTTTTAACAGTACAAACTTGTAAGGTGTGACCCTGATGCTTGCAGTAAGGACAGTAGTCTGGCATTCCCTCATATTGAATGGATTGCCACCTGCCATCTCCATTTTCATCTTCATCAAAGCCCATCCAGATGTGCTGGGGTCTTTGTTTAGTTAGATCAATTTGGATTTTGACTTTGGCCACACTACCCCTAGTTTTTTTGTATGTGGCCAAGTCCAAGAACAAAACCTTGCCAATAGGGGATAGTAAAGGGGTTACTACTTTAAGCCTATAGCAATGCCATGGTAGCTCAGGTAATATAGCCCAAATAGGGACCAGAGGGGTTTCTTCTTCTGGCTTGAAGGTGGGAGTCCATAATTGAAGTCTCATCAGCTGCCTATTGATATGCATTTTCCCTTTGGACCATACAGTAGAATGGTCATATTCATTGTCCAAGTCTATGTAGATGTGTCTAGAGTTAAAGTGAGTAAGTTTCACTCCTCCTCTAAGTTCAGTTTGAATGATGAATTCCTTTCTGATGATTTCCATCTTAGGCATGGTGTTGGTGAATTTGCCAATTAGTGTATACCTACAGTCAGTGGCTAGATTCACCATGAAGTCTTCTTTTGTAAACACCACAGCAGGATATCCCTGTTTTGTTGTGATTTTTGGAGGAGTAATATCAATATCATCAGCTTTCATAGCCTCCTGTGCTCTCAACTTGGTAGCTAAAGTGTGGGGGATGACAGGGTTAGGAGGGGCCAGGTTAGGATTTGTGTGGCTAGGCGGCTTGTTTCTAATGTTAGCCCAGGCTTGAGGTATCACATGATTAATAGGATTAGGGACAGTTAGGTTGGTTCTATTAACTTGGGTTCTAGTGGGATCCATTCTACCAGCCTTGGTTTTCACAGGTTCAAAGTTGTTGGAAACTACCAAAGGTTGGTTATTGGGAATGTAGGGAGTATGTTTGGCTTGGTTATGAGACTGCTGTTGGACAGTATCCTGGTGTTCTTGAACTTGGCCCTTGCCTTTTAACTTAGTTATCTCAGCAGCAGTTGTTTGAGTACTAGGTGGTTGATCATTTATATCAACTTTAGCCATGTTCAGCTCACCACAATCTTGAATATTACCCAATTCTATATGCTGCAGCACAAAGTTGTTATGAATAATATCATGAGTATTATGAGTAGTCAAGTTAAGAGACTTACCTGTTGCTCCTTGTGTAGACAGTCTGAAATTCTGGAAGCTGTGGTCACTTCCTATAGCCTTGTGACCTGTAATCGAATTATTTCTCACATATTCCTGATTATGTTCATCATTTGTAGTTTGAGAGACTAATCCATGCTGTTGAGCCTTGTCCTGAGGCAGGTTCACTTCCTCATCTGCAGCACAGTGTTCTTCCCTCCTTTGGTCGTCTTGACGACTTTTCGAATTTGAGCTTTTTGGGGAAGTTTCACTATAACCTGGATATTTTGTTGGGATTGTAACACCAATATGAACATTTTGGTCTATTTATTGCTGCAATTGATCCAGTAGAACTCCGGCAAGCCCACTTTGACAGTCGTCTTGACGACTTTTCGAATTTGAGCTTTTTGGTTGTAATTCGAGGCATTCAGTATGGCTGGGAGTCCTCTCCACATTGTTGCCTACCTGTTGACATTGATTGTGCCTCCATTAGATATCCGGAGCTCCGGCGACTCCATGATTGCCAGGGTTGGAAGGTAAATTCGAAGCTCCTGGTGTTGATTCGAAATGGCACTCCGGTCCTGGAAGATGTACCTCGCCATACAGAGCATTTTTGCATTCAATTTGATCAATTTGGGTTATCGTAGTTCTGGCGACACCATTGTTGTTAGCGGTTGACTGGAAATTCGAAGCTGCTGGTAATGATTCGAACTGAAGCTTGGTGCTTGAGTGGTGCTCCTCATCATGCTGAACAACTTGGCATTGTTTTTGTTCCATTTGGGACGCCGGAGCTCCGGCAAATACCACTCTCTCTTCGCCGGAGATGGTTTTTCCGGTGAATGTTGTTCCTATAGCTGCTTCAGGTGTTTGCAAACAAACCCCAGATGGTACAATGGATCGAATCTCGCCGGAGTTGGTTCGAATTTGAGGGCGCACCGACGAAGGTGCTGCGGCTGTTCTTTCAGATTGCGCCTCTTCATTGTGCACACTGATATTAATTTTTTCTTCTGAAATTTGGACTGTATGTTGTCCTGATGAGGATTCATTTCCTCCAATTTCTTTTAGTTGAATCAATCCATGACTTTGAAGATAATTGATTTTTTGAAAAATTTTTAGTTCCTCGGTAGTGACACAAATCAAACCAGCTTCACTTGAAATTGCCGTATTTTTTTGCAGATTCAGAGTGTCATTAGCTGGCGATGTTTGTTGATCTATATTCGGTGGCCACGGGAGCTTCACCGGCGGCGGTGAAGCCATTTAGAACTGACCGGAGATGAACAGTGTGAGATAGAGAAGTAGGAGATGACCGTTAGTCTATTAAAAAAAATGATGAATAAATTTGGAAGGCGTGACTTAGGGTCCAATGTGGTGCCTTAAGGACTAATCATATGAACTATGTATTTATGATTTGTAATGTGGAAGGACAATACTCGCAGTGTACTTATGTTATAAAAATGAGCTACTCTATGATTTTCAAACCTATGATCATTACTATAATATATGTCAATTATGATTTCTATGCTATATATATATTTCGTACGATTTGACTTAGCACCAAATATGGAATTGAGGTGGGGACTCAAAATATGGGATCCTTATATAAAGTTTCTTGTCGCATAACAACGTGCCACCATAGGTACAAAGGAATTAGAGGCGAATACCCAAATATCTCAGAGGTGAGTACCCAAAATATCAAGGCTTGGAGGTGAGTACCTGAGTCTAAGAACTAGTGGTGAGTACCCGGTTCACATAACCGCTGAGTGTATCCACTTAGGCATGTAAGAGTCTACCTTGGAAAGTAGTCTCTCCCTTTTCTCTGATATATATGGGTAACATTGGGATTCTATGGTATAGGTCGCATGGTCTTATTGTAGGCTATGGTTCCTATCCCACATATGTATGGTCTGTTCATGTTCTAAATGACTAATCCTTTTACTTTATATGATACTCTTATTATTTATTATACACTAATCCTTCTTAAAGACTGCTTATGATTTTTACTACTTCTCCTGTCATGCTAGTTAAAATAATCATTTGTACAAACATGGTTTTCTATGCATTCCATTGCCAACATATTTAGTACATTCCAACGTACTAATGTATACTTTTTTCCTACATTGTCTCATAATGTAGGTGTTGAGGTTGAAGATCATATTTGTTCACATGGCTAATCAAGATTTTCTATCCAGATGTGTTTGTGGTGAGTCCTCATTTATCAAGGATTAGTCATCGAGTTGGTTATTGTTTCAAAGACATTTTGTTATGTTTCATATTGACGGTGACCTAGGGACATGTCTTAGCCCCCGCTCATACTCATGTGTAGAGGCATCTAGTTGGACAAATATTTCTAGTTTATGTTGTCATGTGTCGTTCTTAAATTTCTATCCATGATTTAGACTCTCTTATGAATTTTCCGCTTTTTCTTTACCTTATAAATGCTTATGATATGTACAAGAGGCTTGGTTGAAGCGCTTCGGGATTTCAATCGTCATGTTACGACTAAGGCCTAGGTCGGATCATGACACCAAGATATTAAGATCCCGACTAGGTAGTGGGAAGAAGTGAATATGTATTTTATAATTGGTTTACCTCCCACTCAAAAGCATCATGATTCGATTTGGATAATTATTGATAGAATGACTAAATCAACTTACTTCCTACCGGTTAAGACTTCCTATAGGGCCAAAGATTATGCAAAGTTGTATAATCGAGAGTTGGTGAGATAACTTTGTGTGCCATTGTCAATCATTTTGTATCGTGGAACTCAATTTACTTCTCACTTTTGGAGATCATTTCAAAAGGGCCTCAGTAAAGTTAAGCACCGCATTTCATCCTCAAAATGATGGGCATGTTGAAAGGACAATTCAAACCCTTGAGGATATGTTATGTGCTTGTGTGTTTGAGTTCAAAAGGAGTTGGGATGATTACCTACCACTTATTGAATTTTCTTACAATAATAGTTACCACTCGAGTATTGATATGGCGCCGTTTGAGGCTTTGTATGGGAGTCAATGTAGATCCCTAGATGGTTGGTTTGAAGTAGGTGAGATGACTGTGTTAGGTTCTTATTTTGTACTTAATGCTTTGGAGAAGGTCAAGATCATTAGAGAAAGATTGAAGATGGCTCAAAATCGTCAAAAGTCATATTCCGACACTAAGAGAAGGGATCTTGAATTTAATATAGATGATTGGGTGTATTTGAAGGTTTCACCCATGAAGGGTATTGTTTGGTTTGATAAGAAATGGAAATTGAGCCCTAGGTATGTAGGGCCTTACAAAATCCTAAAGCGGGATAGAAGACTTGTATATGAGTTGGATTTACCTTTGGAAATGACCATGATTCATCCGGTGTTCCATGTGTTAATGTGGAGAAAATATGTGGGAGACCCTAATTCTATTATGCCTTTGGAGGTAGTGAATGTTGAGGAGAATTTGACCTATGAAGAAGTCCTGGTTGAAATTTTGGACCAGCAAGTCAAAAGGTTGAGGAACAAAAACGTTGCCTCTGTTAAAGTCCTTTGGAGGAATCAACAAGTCTTAAGTGCTACATGGGAAGCAAAAGCGGATATGATGAAATTTTATCCGCATCTCTTTCATTCTACTCAAGCCCAAGGTAATAAGTCATTCATGTTCAGATGTTTAAGCCTTCTATGTTTCAGTTTACCAAGTTATCATGTGCATGCATATTCATGAAGTTGAATTTTAAAGTTATGTTTTAAGCTTAAGTTTGAAGATTTCATGTTTTAAGCATTTTTAGTGTCATTATATATATGTTGGGTTGATAATCATCATTCCATATCCTCTTCCCATGTCAATGATTCACATTCGAAGACTAATGTTCCCAAGGGTGAGATATTGTAAGACCCCAGAAATATGAAAGGTCATAAACCAAGAACCAAGAAAGAATTCTCATAAAGCTATATAAAACTGGCTCATTAGCTTAACACGGAAGACTTCATGCACCATGGTAAGTACCATGGACTGTGGTGTTAAATCGTGGTAAAGATTCAAACACTCAGTCTGCAAAGCATGGACCATAATGGAGGACTATGAACTGTGGTAAACACTAAAGGCCGTGAATCCCTTTGTAGTGAGCCCTCCCCGAAGACCTCAAGAATTTTCCCAAGGTAGGGTGCGCAGACGAACACCACGGGGTGTGGAGAATTTAACGAATAGTGAAGTAGTCCATGGAAGCCACTTTTGTAGTCCTCCTGCAGGACCTACATCACGGTCGCACTTCATGGGCTGTGATGCATTTCACAAACTGTCAAGGTACCCATGAAGAAATTACAGAGACTACCCTGCAAGTCCCTTTTTTTGAATTTCTCTAACTCATTTATCATGGGACTCGACCACTGACCGTGGTGAGCACCATGGGCCATGAAAGGTCCCATCAAGTCTCCTCCTGACAGATTTTTAAAGGGACATCCCAGTCTTTTCCTATGTTTTAAATCAAAATGGTGTCATTTTGAGGGAAAAATTCTCTTATCTAATGACCCTAAACGCTAACAAGACCTCATTTTTCTAACTTAGACTTAAGTCTTACAAATTCTCTCTACCCAAACTCTCTCAAGAACCTCAAGGCAAGGCTAGGGTTTTCAAATTCAAGGCATTCAAATCTCTTTTCTTCCTTAAGTATTATTGGGATTTTTTCCCCCTTAAGGTATGTGGGTTTTCATCCATAGGTCCTTCCACCCATGGAACCCAATTTTTTTCTTGAACTAGCTTTTCAATTTTTAATGATGAAATCTTATGGGCTTTTACATAATGACTTTAAATGCATAGATTATGATATATTTGAAGTTTCTTTATATATATTGATGTATAGTGATTATTGATTTCATGAAGTTATGATATTATTAAAGTGCCTATTTGAAGGATTGAAAAGAATTTAAGACATATATGGTGGGTTGCTTTAAGAATGTGTATTCTATGCATTTCTATCACTTTCATGCATGCAAGAAGTCTTCAAAGGCATTGAAAGGTTTTTATGAAATGAACCCACCTAGTTTCCAATGATAAAGTAAAGTTGAAATGAAGTTTGACTCTAATGACTGTTATGAAGTAAATGCTTATTAAGGGGAATCTTTATGAAATGATGAAAGGGCTTCTTAGCTAAAGGAGATTTCTGTAACACCCCAGAATTGTTTTTCGCAAAAATTCGAACATTTCTTCATGTGTGTGTAGATTCAAACCGAAGGACTTGTAATTATATATATGAGTTAGGATTAATTCCCAAGTATTTTAAGTGTGTTAGATGTGTTTAGGGGTCATAAGGGATCTCTAACACCAAACCGAGTCCAAAGAATTCCAATCGATTAAGTTTTCAGATGAGTTAGTATAAGAGTCAATTTCAAACGACTATATCTCCTAGAATATAACGATCTTGGTGGCCCATGAACTATTAAATTAAAGGTCTTCGAGTCTTCTTTCCAACGCCACTAAGATTGTAATTTTTAGAGTTCGGGGTCAAAAGTTATGACTATCCTAAGACAAACTAGTATTGCAGGAAACCTGGGATTGGCACCGCATTGGCGCGATGCACCACTATAGCGCCAGGAACCAGCCTCAGTAGTTTGGTCCCTGGCGCGGCGCGCCACTATTGGATGTGCAGGGTTTTTAAGCATATTTTTCCAGAACCTAGAAAATTTAGGCTTGGTGCTGTAATGGTGCGACGCACCACTATAGCGCCATAAAACAGCCTCAGTAGTTTGGTCCCTGGCGCGATGCGCCACTATTAGATGTGTAGGGTTTTAAGCCTATTTTGGCTTGGCGCTGTAGCGCCAACAAGATTTTTGCCCAGTTTTTCAGATTTTGAGGAAGGGCAAAGTGGACTTTTTCCCTAATTATATATACCTAACTTGGAACATTTTGGGATGATATTTTCAGCCTCCTCACCTCCCAAAAACCCTAATTTTCATCCCTTCTTCTCTCCCAAACATCTCCAACAAGAAATCCTCTCAAAAGATCAAGGATTCAAGATCTTCAAGTCATGTCTTCGGTTTTCGGTGGCATATTCTTCATTTCCAGGTATGTAAGGCTAACCTAAAATATGGATTGAGTTCTTCCATATGCCTATTGATGTGTTGGATAGAAGTTGTGAAATATTTGAACCTTCTATGAAGGTTTTCTTGAAATTTCCTAAACTATAGAATATTTCTAAAATGTGTTAATGATGTTCTTGAGTTAACTTTATTGAGAGTATGGATTCATGTATTCATTCACATGAACCCAAGATGAGATTTCTTTTTGGTCATAATCTATCTTGGAGATGAGATTGATGGTTTTTATGTATAATAAAAATAATATTATTTTCATAGTGAAATGAGGTATTCTTTTACATGAGTTTGATGAAATTAATTTTGAGTTATATGAGAATTGGGATAGTTATGAATGTGAATAGCATAAAAAGAAATAAAACATTGGTAGAGAGAGAACATCCTTTTGTTTCTATAAATTGAATGTAGGATAAAGTAAGGATTGTGGAGTAGATGTTTGATGATGAAGTGAATGATGATGTTTGATGATGGTGTGAATGATGATGTTTGATGATGATGTGAATGGTGGTTATTTAACATATGTAAAATAATTGATGAAGAGGTATGTTAATGATGATGGTTGAGATGAAATGTATTGGAGTCTAATGTGACTACATGATATGTAACTTGCATAATTTGATTTGATTGGATTCTTATGAGTATAAATTATGGTTTGAGAAGGAGTTTAAGTAAATGATTTGTGAGCATCTTTGTATAAACTATTTATACACTATTTTGGGTTGAAAGAATGATTATTTTCATCTTCGATTTTAAAGGAGTTTAAGCATGAGTTGAGTTTGAGAAGTCTTTTAGTTATTTTGAATATTAGTATTTTGAGTATAAACGAGTTGAGTATTTTTATTAAATAAAAATATCTATTTTGAGTTTGAGTTGAGGAGTTGAAATTACGTTTTAAAGACATCTAATATTTTCTGCATTCATTGAGTTGACATGGGGTCAAATCTTTAAAATAAGATTTTAATGATAGAGATGAGTTGATATGAAAGAAGGTCCAATGAGGTCATATTTGATTGATTTTTGAAAAGAGTCCAATGAGACTAAATGAGTTGAATTGAAAGAATCCAATGAGACTAAATGACTATTTTGAGTATTTTACTCACTTGATAGATATGAGCATATTGATTCTTGGGAGGAGTATTGAGCACCGAATTGGGTAAGAGTATAGTCCATACTCGAACCAATAAACTACATCGCCAAACGTAGGAGAGGATTGAACCATTAAAGTCGGATGTTTCCCAAACTATTATTCTGATATGATAGGACTTGGTTGGATTAGATCCACGATTGGTTGATTCATTCATACCCTGGCAAAGTTTGAATGGACGCGGCAACAACGTAGGCTTGTTGTTCTATCACTCACTCATATGGTGATAGTTGTCGGTTAGAGAAACTACCAAATTGAGTGGATTGTGCATGATATGATTGGTTTGATTGAGATTATTTGATGATTGAGTTGGATTGTATAACATTATTATGTTCTAATTTGCATATTTATTTAGTTGAGTCCTTTGACTTGATTATTGAGTTGATTGTTGAATTGATTGCATATGATTGGATTGGATTGGATTGGATACGCGATATGATTAGATTGGATCGAATTGTACATGATTGGATGGGATCGAATTGTAAATAATTTGATTGAACTGTATTGTACATGATTGGATTGGATTATATGGTATATAATTGGTCTTTGTCGAAAATGTATTCTTACTTTAGACTTATGACACTTTGATTGAGTCTCTCTTATCTTTCTGGTTTTGAGATATTTGAACCAACGTTATTCTTCCTTGAGGTATGTTTCATTCTTCCATATTACATACTGGTACATTCTATGTACTGACGTCTATTTGGACCTACATCATTTTATAATACAGAGACAAGCTTAAGAGATTGTCAATAGAAGCACCATTGAGGATCTATACACACTCAGTGTATTGGTGAGTCCTTCCCTATATTCGGAGGGCACCGCTTATGTATTCTTAAGTCGAGTAAGCCCTTTCCATTTTAATTTGAGGTAGCCATGAACATGTTATTGGCACCAATTAGATAGTAGTGATAGAGGCTTCATAGACTAGATAGTGATGGGTTGATCGAGTATTTTATTTTCTTAAATCATTCTTGTCAAACTATTTTAAACGACATAGATTGGAGTTCGATTTGTTGTCCCATGGCCTTTATTATATGAATTAGAGTGTTGACTTGAGCTGCACACTAAATTATTCTTTATTTTAAACTTTCCATTGATTGTTTGATATTGAATGGATATGTGATTGGACCAAGTGGTTTGCTTGGGGACCAGCAATGGTCTTCGAGTGTCGGCCACGTCTAGGGTACCCTCCCGAGGCGTGACAAACACGGTATCAGAGCACAAAGTTCAAGAGTCCTAGGGAGTCTATGAAGCCATGTCTTGTAGAGTCTTGCTTATGGGTGTGTTGTGAACCACACTTAAAATCAGGAGGCTATAGGACATTAAGATTTTTTTCCCGTTTTTCATATTCTAAATTCGTGCGATAGAGTTTAACTCTATGAAAGTTTCCTTCTAATTCGTGCGTTGCTTATATCCATTCGACTACCCCTCATACTCAAGGTAGTTGGAACAGTAAATCTGAGATTCTTGTGGATGAGTTAAGATAAAGACTTGAGGAAGTGAAGAGACTGCACAAGGCTAAAGAGGAGCCGATTAATATGTTTAACTCTATTGATTTGGAAGAATGTACTCTCATTCAAATGAATCATGCTTTTTGATCTAGACCAAGATGTATCCCATAATCTCATCTCTAAATCTTGATTCAAATATTACCCTTGAAAGGGAAGTTTTGTCTCTAAAGGATTAGTGTCGCCATTCGATGGAATGTGATTTGAGGAAAAGGTGAGCTATGATTTGTAGATTGATCCTAGAGTTAGAAAGAGGGAGTTGGAGGAGTAGGACTGAAGTAGTGAGAATAGTGGTTTATTGAGGCCTACAACTAGGGTGAAGTATCTATGAGGTGAGTAATAAGGTGTAATGAATGATGGTGATAGTTCTAGTTTAAAGATTTTATTTAGTAGGCTTGACATGACGTATGTGAGAGATTAAGATATTAACTTATGAGGAGTATGTGTTATGAAAGGAGGGGTATGTGACCCTCAAATGTAAGTAGTGAGTTGAGGCTAAGTTATTTGGTAAGAAGAGGCTTAAAATATGTATATGAGATAGTATAGAGTTGTATAAGGCTCTAAATTTATGAGTTGCTTTGGGTGACCTAGTTAGTATCATTTAGTTGTTGCCTTTGAGCTAAGGGGGAGATGAGATGATAAGGTAATGAACCAATGTAAGTCTCGAGCTTTTGATAGTGATGAGTTGACCAAGATGATAGTAGGCGGAGTTGAGTGAGAGTAGATGGGGAAGAGTGAGTGTTTCTTGATTGTAATAGTTGTGTTATACTTGTCTAGTTGAGGATAGATGTGTGGAAAAGGAGAGAGTTGAACCTTGTGATGTGCAATAGATAGGCAAGAGTATGTTAGTATGTCTCTGGGTAAGAGCTCATACAATAATGGAGGTAGAAGTATTAAGGTAAGCCTAGAAATTCTTAGGTGTGGTTGAGGTGGTTAGAGTGATGGGCTTGAGTGTGTGGTAGTCACTATGAGAGTGATGGTAGCAGGCTATTCTTGATTTTTGAGGGAATGATTAGATGTATGTGAAGGGTGTTATGAGGCTTGGAAAGAAAGGGAAGCTTGGGCACCGATATATTGGTCTTACGAAATTGTGAAGAGGATTGAGGATGTCACTCGTGAATTAGAGTTCGACGGTTGATGATCTAGATATTTGAATGATTCGATTTATAGGGTTTCGATGTTCTATTCATGCCTAATGATGAGGGTGTCGAAGGTAATGTTCCTACTTTCGACTTGAATTAAGTTGCTTATTCTTGAGCGGGAATAGTCGATTGTGTAAATTGCTTGACTGGTCGATTGGTTGATTTGATTGAGTCTCGATTGTTATTCATTCCTCAAGTCCAGCTTTCCTTGATTTTCATTCAAGGACGAATGATCCCAAGGGGGAGATAATGTAACACCCCAGAAATGTTTTTCGCAAAGACTCGAACATTTCTTCACGTGTGTGTAGATTCGCACCGAAGGACTTGTAATTATTTATATGAGTTAGGATTAATTCCTAAGTATTTAAAGTGTGTTAGATGTGCTTAGGGGTCTTAAGGGATATCTAACACCAAACCGAGTCCAAATAATTCTAATGGATTAAGTTTTCAGATGAGTTAGTATAAGGGTCAACTTCAAATGACTATATCTCCTAGAATATACCGATCTGGTGGCCCATGACCTATTAAATTAAAGTTCCTCGAGTATTCTTTCCAACGCCACCAAGATTATAATTTTTGGAGTTCGAGGTCAAAAGTTATGACTATCCTAAGATGAACTAGTACTATAGGAAACCTGGGTTTGGCGCTGCAGTGGCACAATGCGCCATTATAGCGCAAGGAACCAACCTCAAGAGTTTGGTCCCTGGCGCGACGCGCCATTATTGGATGTGCAGGGTTTTTAAGCCTATTTTTCCAAAACCCAGAAAATTTAGGCTTGACGCTCTAAGGGCGCGATGCGCTACTATAGCACCATAAAACAGCCTTAGTAGTTTACTCCTTGGCACGACGTGCCACTATTAGATGTGCGGGGTTTTAAGCCTATTTTTTCTTGGCGCTGCAGTGGCACGATGCGCCATTATAGCGCCAGAAAGATTTTTGCCCAATTTTCCCGATTTGGAGAAAGGGCAAAGTGCACTTTTTCCCTAATTATATATACCCAACATGGAACATTTTGGGATGATATTTTCAGTCTCCTCACCTCCCAAAAACCCTAATCTTCATCCCCCTTCTCTCTCAAACATCTCCAACAAGAAATCCTCTCAAAAGCTCAAGGATTCAAGATCTTCAAGTCATATCTTTGGTTTTCGGTGGGATGTTCTTCATTTTTAGGTATGTAAGTCTAACCTAAAATATGGATTGAGTCCATTTGCCCATAGATGTGTTGGATAGAAGTTGTGAAAGATTTGAACCTTCTATGAAGGTTTTCTTGAAAGTTCCTAAACTATAGAATATTTCTAAAATATGTTAATGATGTTCTTGAGTTAACTTTGTTGAGAGTATGGATTCATGTATTCATTCACATGAACCCAAGATGAGATTTCTTTTTGGTCATAATCTATCTTGGGGATGAGATTGATGGTTTTTATGTATAATAAAAATAATATTATTTTCATAGTGAAATGAGGTATTCTTTTACATGAGTTTGATGAAATTGATTTTGAGTTATATGACAATTAGGATAGTTATGAATGTGAATGGCATAAAAAGAAATGAAATATTGGTAGAGCGAGAACGTCCTTTTGTTTCTATAAATTGAACGTAGGATAAAGTAAGGATTGTGGAGTATATGTTTTATGATGAAGTGAATGATGATGTTTGATGATGGTGTGAATGATGATGTTTGATGATGATGTGAATGGTGGTTATTTAACATATGTAAAATAATTGATGAAGAGGTATGTTGATGATGATGCTTGAGATGAAATGGATTGGAGTCTAATGTGACTACATGATATGTGACTTACATAATTTGATTTGATTGGATTCATATGAGTATAAATTATGATTTGAGAAGGAGTTTAAGTAAACAATTTGTGAGCATCTTTGTATAAACTATTTATACACTATTTTGGGTTTAAAGAATGATTATTTTTATCTTCGATTTAAAAGGAGTTTAAGCATGAGTTGAGTTTGACAAGTCTTTTAATTATTTTGAACATTAGTATTTTGAGTATAAACGAGTTGAGTATTTTTATTACATAAAAATATCTAGTTTGAGTTTGAGTTGAGGAGTTGAAAATACGTTTTAAAGACATCTAATATTTTCTGCATTTATTGAGTTGAGATGGTGTCAAATCTTTAAAATAAGATTTTGATGATAGAGATGAGTTGATTTTAAAGAAGGTCCAATTAGTCCATATTTGATTGAGTTTTGAAAAGAGTCCAATGAGACTAAATGAGTTGATTTGAAAGAGTCCAATGAGACTAAATGAGTGTTTTGAGTATTTTATTCACTTGATAGATATGAGTATATTGAGTCTTGGGAGGAGTATCAAGCACTGAATTGGGTAAGAGTATAGTCCATAGTCAAACAAATAAACTACATTGCCAAACGTAGGAGAGGATTGAACCGTTAAAGTCGGATGTTTCCTAAATTATTGTCCTAACATGATAGGACTTGGTTGGATTGGATCCACGATTAGTTGATTCGTTCATACCCTGGAAAAGTATGAACAGATACAGCAACAGCATCGGCTTTTTGTACTCTCACTCGCTCATATGGTGATAGTTGTCGGTTAGAGAAACTCCCAAATTAAGTGGATTATGCATGATATGATTGGTTTGATTGATATTGTTTGATGATTGAGTTGGATTGTATAACATTATTAAGTTCTAATTTGCATATTTATTTAATTGAGTCCTTTGAATTGATTGTTGAATTGATTGCATATGATTGGATTGGATTGGATACACAATATGATTGGATTACATCGGATTGTACATGATTGGATGGGATCGAATTGTAAATGATTTGATTGAACTGTATTGTACATGATTGGATTGGATTGTATGGTATATGATTGGTCTTTGTCTAAAATGTATTCTTACTTTAGACTTATGACACTTTGATTGAGTCTCTTTTATCTTTCTGATTTTGAGATATTTGAACCAACGTTATTCTTCCTTGAGGTATGTTTTATTCTGCCATATTATATACTTGTACATTCCATGTATTGACGTCCATTTGGACTTGCATCATTTCATGATGCAGAGACAGGTTTAATAGATCGTCAATAGAAGCACCATTAAGGATCTATACACACTCAGTGTATTGGTGAGTCCTTCCCTACATTCGGAGGACACCGCTTATGTATTCTTGCGTCGAGTTAGCCCTTTCTATTTAAATTTGAGGTAGCCATGAACATTTTATTGGCACCAATTAGATAGTAGTGATAGAGGCTTCATAGACTAGATAGTGATGGGTCGATCGAGTATTTTATTTTCTTAAATCATTTTTGTCAAACTATTTTAAAGACATAGATTAGAGTTCGATTTATTGGCCCATGGCCTTTATTATATGAATTAGAGTGTTGATTTGAGCTTCCCATTAAATTATTCTTTATTTTAAACTTTCCATTGATTGTTTGATATTGAATGGATATGTGATTGGACCAAGTGGTTTGCTTGGGGACCAGCAATGGTCTTCGAGTGCCGGCCATATCTAGGGTACCCTCCCGGGGCGTGACAGTTTCGATGTGGAAGGACAATCCTCACATTGAATCAAATGAAATGTTTAAGATTATGATATGACATGTATGACATCTCTATATGTTGTCAATGCTTTTGAACATTTTTCTAAAAGAAAGTTCCTACCATCACTGATTGTAGACCTAATTTTTTTATAAATCAATGTTCCATAGTAGGATGGTAAATAGGGTATGGCATCCATGATGATATTGTAAGCCAAAGGTTTTAATGAGGTATTCCACCGTTTGATGTTTTAATGCTAAAGTTATATAATGCTTATGCTATATAGATGTTTAAATGTTATTCCATGGGATTTGACCTAGCACCGAATGTAGCATGTAGATGGGGACTTGATCGAAGGGGTTGTTAAGTAAAGTCTCATATTACATTAACTATGTGCTACTATAGGAGCCCTTGTTGGCTAGACCTTTGTAGCATTCAAATATTAAAGTTAAAGTTGAAGAGTGTTTCAAGTTGATCGGTGTTCTACCCCGGCAAGGTAGCCTTCCCTTTCTCGATGCAGGAGTCATCGATCTACCCTGATGTAGGAGTCATCGGATTCCATGCAATAGCTCACATGGTCTTAAATGTCAATTGTGGTCACTTTCCCCACAAAATGAATATTTTAAGATTTCATATGATGATGTCTCATGCATGCATTCACTTATGCATATTGCTTACTCATGTCTCTCTCTTATATTATTCATTTTATAGCATACTCACATACTTAGTACATTCAAAATACTAACGCATACTTTTGCCTATATGATATCACCATGTAGGGACCGACGCCGCTCATCACCCTCCTCCCCATGGCTAATGTACCATGTATTTAAGGTACTTTTAATGCTTTAAAACTTAAGAATGTTAATGTCTTTTAAGCATATGCTAGCATGTTTGATGGTTGTTGTGCATATTTTGTAGGAAACTAAGTTGGAGAATTGATTGAGGAATCATAGTACTGAAGGAAGGTAATTTTGTGGTCTACGAGCTCAGAGTATGACTCATCATTGGACATACAGGTAGTAGGTGTTAGTCATCAAAGCAACAGTGAAGAAAGGAAGGAGAAAGTGAAGGAAACGAGCAGGTTATATGGCTCGTCGACATTTCAACTAGGCGTAGTAGTCAATCGTGGCTAGAAGTTGCAAGTGCTGAAAGATGGGCAGAGTCTACGACCCCAATTAATGACTCATTCCCAAGATAATGATCCATAGAGAGAGCCATAAAGAAGAAGAATTCCTCAGTGCAAGATGAAAGATAACGAGCTAGGTCTATGGCTCGTCTGAAAGCTTACGACCCATAGAAATTAGTCGTAGATCCAATCCGAATTTTAGTCTCCTATGGTTTTCAAATCCATATTTATTTAGGAAAATTAGTCTATAAATGCACTTCTTAGGTTCAGATTTTTGTATGTACATTTTTGGGTTTGATAATATAGCTTAAACTAATTTTGAGCTTTTACACTTAAATTCGAGATTTTGTTATCGATACTTTACGTTCGGATTTTAGTGAGATTTTTTTGAGCTTTCACACTTCTCTTTGTAAGTTTATGATTTTCTTTAACTTAAATACTATTAAGTGTGAACACATAGTTATGAGTAGCTAATTCCACAACTAGGATTATGAGAACAATAGAGAATTAACGACGTAAAACTTAATAAAAAGTAATTCTTGAATAGTGTGCATGCATGTATTGTTTTTCCCTTCGGTTCGATTGCTTTTTAACGGTGGCCAAAGTTAGAACTCTCCCTATCCTTACTTTCCGGATCAATAAGGTAACGGATGGGAAAAGAGATTAAACAACGAGATTTGGGGCTAAGCATCCTCAACTAATTAGCTTGAACGGATCAAGGTATTGCTAAATCTGGGATCATGGATAAGGTTTAGTAAAGCATACACTCATAGACAGATCAAGTTGCTTAGTAAAATTTACCTATTTGCCGGATCAAGGACTTAGGTAAAATTAACTTAACGATTCTACATGTAACACACTAGGAAACAATTACTATTAAAAAGGCCTACTTGGTTAAGGATTAATGGAGAACACATAAAACCGTAGTTTCACTTCTTATTGATTTAAACTGTAATATTCCTCAAAATTCTCACAAGTGCCTTAAGAATGCCTTGGGAATAGTCCGCTCACGTAATGCATTATCCTTATATTTTTTGGAAAATCTGAGTTCTAGATATCGATCAGGAGAGTCAAAACCTGTGGGAAATTGGTCTCAGTGGATTTTAAGGACCGGTATATCGAAAGATTTTTTTGAAGAAACTACGCTAAATAGTAAAGTGAGAGCTAAATTCGCATCGCGGACCTGGCAATGGTTTTTGTCCGAATTTAGTTTTTTTAAGTAAGGGCACTTTAGACTTTTGTTTTAATTATTAGCTAATGAAGCTAGACGTTTTTAGGGCTTAATTTAGTTCTTTAAATTGACCTAAACCTCTAATTCTATTTACTCTTCTACAATTCACCTACTCAAATATTTTTCTCTCTATAAAAGACTGTCAAGGACTCCATTGAAGACTTCAAATAAATTCACTCAAGCTCTCCATCAAAACTCTCAAGTTCTTCCAAATTATTTAGTTTTCTCACTTAAGGTATGTGGGTATTGATTGATATATTTTTTCATCCATGAAGCCCAATCAATTTTTCAAGTTTTCTATCAAATTAAAGTATGGTATTTTATGGGTTTTGTGATACCTATTCCAATTGCATGAATTATAATTCAAATTATGATTATGAGTCTATTTTGATATTAATTGATGGTTATTGCATTTAATTGAAGAGTTTTTGCATGAATTCTCCTATATGTATCTCTAGGGTTCATGATATTAATCATGGGTATTTTCAATTACACTTCCCAAAGATATTATCTTTATGAATTAGGTATGGGTTGATAGAAAGTATATGATCAAGCATGTTTTCAAGTCAATTTCATGATTTTCAAATCAATTGGTCATGCATTCATGTCTTACCCTAGTTTCAAGTATAAGCTATGATCATGAATTTTCAAGTATGAATTATGTTTATGTATGTATGATTTGTAATGTGGAAGGACAATACCCATATTTTACTTATGTTATGAAAATAAGCTACTCTATATTTTCAAACCTATGATTATTACTATGATATATGTTCATTACAATTTTTATGTTATGTATGTATTCCATGGGATTTGACTTAGCACCAAATGTGGAGTTGAGGTGGGGAGTTGAAATACGGGTTCATTATATAAAGTCTCTTGTCCTAGAACTACGTTCCATTATAGGAACAATGGGATTAGAAGCAAATACCCAAATCTCTAAGAGGTGAATACCTCAATTATCAAAGCTTGAAGGTGAGTACCCGATTCTAAGAACTAGGGGTGGGTATCCAGTTCACAGAACCGCTTAGTGGATCCACTTAGGCATGTAGAGTCTACCTTGACAAGTAGATTCCTCATTTCTTCATTGTATAGGGAGACAACGGAATTCCATGTTATAGCTCGCATGGTATTATTGTTGGTTATGGTTCCTATCCCACATATGAATGATCTCTTATATATGCCATGATTTAAATTATGCTTTTTAAATGCTTTGGTCATTATGATTTTCTCATGACTCTACTTATCTCATCTTATCATGTGTTTTACTTGACCATTGCGTCTCATGATTTACGTTGTATGTTATACCCTCATACTTAGTAAATTCCAATGTGCTAATACATACTTTTTGCCTACATTGTCTCATAATGTAAGGGTTGAGATTGAAGATCATATTCATCTATGTGGCTAGTTAATCTTTCCTATCCGGTGGTGTATGTGGTGAGTCATCATTTATCGGGGACTAGTCATTGAGTTGGCTATTATTTTCAAAGACTTTTATTATGTTTCACATTGCGGGTGAGCTAGGGACATGTATTAGCCCCCACCGATTGTCATGAGTAGAGAGATCTGGTTGGACAAATGTTTAGAGTCTATGTTGTTATGTGACATTCATCACTTACTATTCATGGTTTAGACTCTCTTATAATATTTTTTTTTCTAGTTTTACCTTATGTATGCTTATGATATGTACCAGAGGCTTGGTTGGAGCCCTTTGGGATTTCGATCGCCATATTACGACTAGGCCGTTGGTCGGGTCGTGACAAAAATTATATTAAACCATATTTTCGTTCGTTGACGATTGTCATTTAACTTATTGATTAGTATATGAAAATTCGTTAGGTTCTATATTTGATTAACGGTCTCTTTATGCTTCTCTAGGGAAGAGTAATTTTCACGTATCAAATTTTGGTGCCGTTGTCGGGGAAGTTGGCTTTTAGATTAAGCTTAATTTTATTATTTGATTGGTAGTCGTTATTTCCTTATTTTATGTTACTTTTCTTTTTGTTTATGCTGAAATAGGTTTTGATTCCTAGTGCATGCCAAATACGAGAAGTCAAGGTAATCCCTTGATTCCATTCAATCCCAAAATTTAAAGAGAACTACGCAGGATGGCGAACAACAAAAATAATAATGAAGAACATAAACTTGGGGATGGCGCAAAAATTCTTGAAAAGCAACATAACAATTCACCACAATATCCTCCTCAATATCAACCGTAGAATTTCCTTAATAACCCACAAGTACCAAGGCAACGTCCTCCACCTAGACAATGCCCTGAATTCGGCATATGGAATAATTATGGGGTTCATACTAATGCTGTCAGAACTACGGGTGCGATTGTGTTACCTCCATTGCCGCTAGGGACAAAGTTTAGCATCACTAATAGGTTGATTCAATTGCTTCATAGTAGAGGACTGTTTTTGGGATTGCCACCCGAAGATCCACACATTCATCTTTAAAATGTGGCATACATTTGTCAAAGTAGTGTTGGTGACCCAGGCTTGAATATGGATATCATTGGATTGCGAGTTTTTCCATTATCACTTACCAGTGAAGCTTCAATTTGGTTGTCTAAACTCCGGTACAACTCCATCACAACTTAAGATGAATTATACCTAACATTCACAGAGAAATATTGCCCATTATTCAAGAAGTTGAAACTAACTAACAGAATCAATAATTTCCAATAGTTGCCCGGAGAGTCAATTTGTGGAGCATGGGGATATTTGTAAAGTATCTACGAAGCATGTCAAATCATAGGATAGAGGATAAATCACTTCTTGAGCTATTCTACCATGCACTTAATGATAATGGAAAGGTTGTTGGCGACACCATCACTGGCGGAGTATTTTTGGCTATCACTTTCCAAGAAGCCGCTGAGAGACTTGATTGTGTTACAAAGACCAATAAAGTTTGGATCCCTAGAGACACAAAAACTTCAAAAACCTTTATTTCTATTCTCACAAATTAGAATCCTTACTTACAAAATAAAGAGATACTTCAAGAGTTGGCTCAATTAAAGACTGACATCAGGTTGGTAGTCAAAAGCATGGGACAAGAGAAAGTTAATGAAATTGTCCATCAAAATAAGGCACCAAGTTTTGACGATTATGGATATGATAAATATGCTTATTATGTGAATAATCAAGTCATGGGTGTCTGAACCAACACCCTAGCATCCAATCAGGATTCTTAGCATCAAGGTCAAGGAAATCAAGATCGGACTATAACAACTTCAATCGAGAGGACCTTTACGACCGAAACAACAATTATAATCATGATGGAAGCTACAATCGCGAGAAAAATTACAACTAAAATGGAGACAATGATCAAAACAGCAGGCAAGATAGAGAAGGTGATTAAAAAGGAGACACAACAACAATGGTAGTGCATACATCCTTCTTGGAAATCGAGATGGGGGATCCAGACTTGAAAGAATTGAAGACATGATGGCTAAGATGATGAAAAAGTATAATGTAATAGAGGATAATCTTAAAGAGATACAGAATTAGTTTTTCGTAATGAATCAAAGAGTTGAATCACATTCTACATCCATAAAGCTTATTGAGAAACAATTGGGGCAGATTTTATCATCTTTGAACCCACACCAAAAAGGAACTTTCCCAAGTAATACAATTCAAATTCCAAAGAATGATGGCTAATGCATGGCAATGACCACCCGAAGTGGCATTCAAATAGTTGATCCACCTATGCAAGAACTTGAGGATGATGTACACGATGTGGTTGTTAGTGAGAATGAAACCAAAAGAAAAATTGAGGAAAAAGCAATAGGTGAAGATCCAAGCACCAAAAAACCTAAAAAAAGGAGATGCAAAGCATAATGAGAAATCAAGCAATGCAAAGGACGCTGATCCAACTCCAATTCCAATGCCAAGACCTCCTCTTTTTCTGCAAAGATTGAAGAAAAAGGTCGAAGATGGAAAGTTCCTTAAGTTTATTTCCTTGCTAAAACAACTTTCATTGAATGTTCCCTTGATATAGGATCTATAAAAAATGTCCAGTTATGCCAAGTTCTTAAATGATCTTGTCACAAAGAAGAGAACGGTAAGCTTTGAACTGATTGATAACTTGCATCATTTTAGAGTAATCGCCACGTGCTTCTTTCTACAAAAAAAAGACCCAAGTGCATTCACTATACCATGTTCCATTGGGGTATTCAATTTTGCAAAAGCGTTGTGAAACTTGGGTGCTAGTATTAACTTGATGCAGCTAGTAGTATTTCGACAGTTGGGCTTAGGAGCCCTAAAATCAATGTCAATGCGGCTCTTGATGGCAGATCGTACTGTGAAGAAGCTCGTAAACATTATTTATGATGTCTTAGTGAAGGTTGAATCATTCATATTCCTTGCTACCTTCATCATTCTTGACTGCGAAGTAGACTTTGATATTCCTATCATTCTACGTAGACCATTTTTTGCAACTGGACGTGCTTTATTAGACATGGAAACTGGCAAACTAAGATTTTGACCATATAATAAAGAGGTGATCTTTGATGTATCCCAAGAAATAAATCATTAGAATGATCTATGAGTTGTATCCATGATTGATGTTATCGACGATTTGCAACCAGATATATCTATTAAGAGAATTGAGGGGTTGAAGATTTAGCTGCCGTCATTAAGAACTTTGATGAAGATTACATTGGAGAGTATGATGAGATCATTTGTGCACTAAATGGCCTTGGGAATTTCAATCACGCACCCAAGAGATTCGACTGAGACTTGAAGAATAGAGCAACTCCACCTACAAAGCCATCCATCGAGGAACCTCCAACTTTGGAACTCAAAACACTGCCAGCTCACTTACAATATGCTTTATTGGGACCGAACAACATGCTTTCAGTCATAATAGTTGTCTATCTTCATCAAAAGCAAGTAGAAGGGTGGTCTTAAAGCATTTCAAAAGAGTAATAGGGTGGTCAATAGCTAACATCATTGTCATACCACTAGGGATCTACACTCATAAAATCCAACTCATGCCGGATTATAAACCTAGCATTGAACACCAATGACATCTCAACCACCTATGATAGAGGAAGTTAAAAATGAAGTTTGTCTAGAAGCATTCGAAGAATTTAAGAAAGGTTAGTATCGGCTCCTATCATTATTGCACTGGATTGGAAGCATCCCTTTTAAGTCATGTGTGATGCAAGTGGAGTAGCACTTGTCATAGTATTGGGACAAAAGCGTGAGAAGATTTTAAATCCAATATACTATGCTAGAAAAGACCTTAATGTTGCTCAAAAAAACTACACTATGAGTGAACAATAGTTGCTTGCCATTGTGTTCATTTTTTAGAAGTTTAGATCTTACTTGTTGGGCACCAAAGTCATTGTACACACAGACCATGCTGCATTGAGATATCTTATGGCAAAAAAGGATGCAAAGCCAAGACTTATTCATTGGTTATTACTTTTACAAGAGTTCAAGTATGAAGTAAAAGACCAAAAAGGGATAGAAAACCAAGGAGCAGACCATCTCTTTAGGCTTGAAGAAGAGACGATGTTAACGTTGGAAGATGGAGTTGAGATAAATGAAACCTTTCCAGATGAATAAGTATTTGTACCATCATATGACTTAATTCCATGGTTTGCCCATGTTGCCAACTATTTGGTTAGCGATATAGTGCCATTCAATCTAAATGTTCATCAATGTCGTAAGTTTATGTCCGATGTAAATAAGTTCTTTTGGGAAGAACCATACTTGTTCTGTGTATGTGAAAATGGGATTATTCATTGTTGTGTACTTGAAGTAGAGATAATGAGTATTTTGGAAGCATGCCATTCTTCGCCCCTCGGCGGCCATCATAATGGTATCCGGATAGCCTACAATATTGGTACTACTGGCCAACAATTCATCAAGACATTCATAATTTTGTCAAATCTTTTGATCATTGCCAAAGGGAAGGAGGAATTTCATGGAAACATGAACTCACACTCATCCCTATTCTAGTAATTAAATTGTTCGACATATGGGGAATTGACTTCATGGGACCTTTTGTGAGTTCATGTGAAATGAAATACACCCTCGTTGCAATTGAATACATATCTAAATGGGTTTAAGCTGCCGCACTTTCCAATAATGAAGCAAGGAGTGTCACCGCATTCTTCAAGCGTAACATCTTCTCAAGATTTGTTACACCAAGGGCAATAATCAACGATGGAGGTTCCCACTTTTTCAATCAATTGTTCAAATTGTTACTTGAAAAGTATGGGGTTCAACATAGTGTATCAACTCGTAATCATCCATAAACTAGTGGACAAGTTTAAGTCTCCAATCGTGAAATCAAGCAAATACTTGCAAAGACGGTAAGCGCAAATTGAAAGGATTGGTCAAGAAAGCTTGATGATGCTCTATGGTCTTACCTCACTGCATTCAATATGCCTATAGGTATGTCGCCTTATCAACTTTTCTTTGCAAAATCTTATCATCTTCCCATAGAGTTGGAACCAAAAACTATGTGGGCGTTGAAAAAATTGAACATCGATTGGAACGCCGCATTAAAGAAAAGTATGAATCATATAAATGATCTTGATGAGTTTTGCGTAAGTACATATGAGAGAGAAGCCTTGTACAAAGAAAGAATGAAGAAATATTAAGACCAAAAGATTAAAAAGAAAATATTTCCACTTGGAGACTTGGTCCTTCTTTTCAACTCAAGGTTGTATTTATTCCCTGGCAAACTCAAGTCTAAATGGTTGGGACCACTTAGAATGAGTAAAGTCTTTCCACATGGTGTGGTTGAGCTAGAAAAGAAGGATGGTACGAAGTTCAAAGTTAATGGTCAACGAATCAAAGCATACATGGGAATAGAGGATGAAATGAAAACTGTGGAAGCATGAAATCCTAGTGAAGTTTGAGTAACTAAGTATATCCACATCGTGCTGTGACGATAAATAATACGCTGTTTGGGAGGCAACCAAATTTAGTCATGTACTTTTACTTGTTAGCTTTTAGGATAACTTAGACTTTGTCAAGGTTTGTGTCAAATAAGACTCACAACCAGCATAAAAAAGTAGGCCAAAGGTTGAGTGCGTGCCCATGCCGACTTGGAAATACTAGAAATAGAAGGGGACTCAAAAAGATACACGAGTCTAGTATATGGGTCATAGTAACTTATACGACTAGTACACTTGACTTATTAACCCCAGAGTGATTACAAGAAGCAGTTTTAAGTCTACGAGTCAACTCTACAACCCGTATACATCTTTATGGCTCATAGCCTATACTTGTAGACTCCAGGTATGTTTTGTTTCCTTTAAAACCAATGGCGATGCAAGCCTACGACCCATGTAAACCGCGTATTTATGGTATTTTTAATGCTTTAAAACTTAAGAATGTGCATGTGTTTTAACAATATGTTGGCATGTTTGATGTTGGTTGTGCATATTTTGCAGGAAACTAAGTTGGAGAAATGATTAAGGAATCATAGCACTAAAGGAAGGTAATTTTTAAGGTCTACGAGCTCAGAATACGACTCATCATTAGACATGCGGGTCATAGCTATTAGTCGTCAAAGAAGAAGTGAAGGAAGGAAGGAGAAGTAAAGAAAATGCGTAGGTTATATTGGCTCGTCCACATTTTAACAAGGTGTAGCAGGCAGTCGTGGCTAGAAGTTGCAAGTGGTGAAAGAAGGACAGTGTCTATGACCATAATTGACGAGTAGTTATCAAGAGAATGAGCCATAGAGAGAGGTTGTGAAGAAGAAGAAGTCCTTAGTGCAAGATGAAAGAGTAAGAGCTGGTTCTACGACTCGTCTGAAAGATTACGACTCGTAGAAATGAGTCATAGACCCAATCAGAATTTTAATCTCCTATGGTTTCCAAATGCATATTTATTTAGGAAAATTAGTTTATAAATACACTTCTTTGGTTTTGATTTTTGTATGTACTTTTTTTGGGTTAGAGAATATAGCTTAAACTACTTTTGAGCTTTTATTCTTGAATTCGAGTTTTTGTTATCAATTTTTTATATTCGGATTTTATTGAAGATCTTTTGAGCTTTCACACTTATCTTTTTAAGTTTATGATTTCCTTTAACTTAAATACTATTAAGTGTGAAGGCCTAATTATGAGCAGCTAATTCCACAACTAGGGTTATGGGAACCATTAAGAATTAACAATGTAGAACTTAATAAAATATAATTCTTGAATAGTGTGGATGTATTATTTTTCCATTCATTTTGATTGGTTTTTAATGGTGGCCAACGTTAGAACTTTTCTAATCCTTACTTTCCAGATCAAGGAGGTAATGGATGGGAAAAGGGATTAAACAATGAGATTTGGGGCTAATCATCCTTATCTAATTAACTTGAATGGATCAAGGAATAGCTAAATCTGGGATCATGGGTAAGGGCTAGTAAATCATACACTCATAGACAGATCAAGTTGCGTAGTGAAATTTACCTATTTGCCGGATCAAGTATTTAGGTGAAATTAACTTACCGATTCTACATGTAACACACCATGAAAGAATTACTGATAAAAAAAGGTCTATTTAGTTAAGGATTCGCGGGGAACACATAAAACCCTAGTTTCACTTCTTATTGATTTAAACTACATTAAACCGTACTTTTGTTTGTTGATATTTGTTGTTTAACTTATTGATTAGTTAATAAAAATCCCCCGTATTTTTCTTTTTTTACGGAAATAACCCAATTACTAAAGAAAATAATAAATAATTGATCTAAAGTCTAAACCATATTCCTCGTGGGATTGACCATAACCTTCGTTAGGTTCTATACTTGATTAACGATAGCTTTATGCTTCTTTTGGGAAGTTTAATTTGAGCGTATAAGTGTCTAAGTTCATCATTGAATGCTACCACTTTGGTGAGTTCTCATATTCCGGGAATGACACTCCTATCTTATCGCTCTTATGTTATGTTTAGACATTTAAATTAAGTTCGGTATTTTTGACTTAATCTTGAAGCTGAGCTAGGGACATATCTTAGCATCCGCCAATCTTAATGTAGAAGGTATTGTTGGACATAAAAATGATGTTATGTTGTCTTTGACTCTTATTAATGTGACCCCCTTAGTCCCTATATCCCTTATGTTTCCACTTGATTTGTTTATCATTACCAATGAAATGCTTAATTAATTCTAAGAGGCTTGAGTGAGGTACCTCTAGGTGTCTTATTTGTCATTTCATGTCTAGGCCCTAGGCTTGGCTCATGACAATTCATTTCATCTATTGGGGCCCAAAAGAACTCAATTCTCTAATTCCAATTTCACCCAATTTCAATGTGTTTTATTTCAATTCTTCATGGGACTTACTCAATTGAATTCAATTAATATAATTCTTCTTAATTATGCATGAATTTACTATGATACATGATTTTAATATAATTTCACATGGACTTATGTAATATGCAATGATTTTCAACAACGAACCATGAATTTTGATCTTGGATTTGATGAAGGTTATATGAATGAATTATGAAAATCTATTAAATATGTTTTTGATTATGTTTCAAGTGTGAATGAATGACTTGTGATTAATTTTCCCACAATATGAACAAATCATGATTTAGATGTTTTGAAAGGTAAGTATCTATATGAAGTATGTTATGATCATGATTGTCAAGGAGATATTCTTATGATGTATTTTATGAATATGGATTTGGACATGTTTGCCTTTCCTAATATTAATGATTTACTTATTCTGCAGGAATTAACTAAGCACTAAGAGGACTTTGTGATGGAGACTTGGTAATAGAGTCTCTAGTAGCAACCCCTAGTCCCAGACCGTCAAGGTGCTCGTGAAGAAATTTCAGAGACAACCCTGCAAGTCCCTTTTTCTGAATTTCTTTAAGTCCCTTATCATGGGAACCTACCATGGACCGTGGTGAGAACAACGGACCATGGTGAGCATCACAGGCCATGGTGAGCACCACGGGCCATGAAATGTCCTATGAAGTCTCTTCCGAGTAGATTTTTAAAGGGATATTCCAGTCTTTTCCTATGTTTTAAATCAAAATATTGTCATTTTAAAGACTAAATGCTCTTATCTAAAGACCCTAAACCCTTCCAAGACCTCATTCTTCACACTTAGACTTAAGGCTCTCAAATTTTCTCTTTCTAAACTCTCTCAAGAACCTAAAGCCAAGGTTAGGGCTTTCAAATTCAAGCTATTCAAGTATCCTTTCTTCCTCAAGTATTCTTGGGATTTTGTTTCCCTCAAGGTATGTGGATTTTCATCCATGGGTCCTTCCACCCATTGAGCCCAAATTATTTCGAAATAGCTTTAATGATGAAATCTTATGGGCTTTTACATAATGACTTTAAATGCATAGATTATGATATATTTGAAGTTTCTTTACATATATTGATGTATAGTGATCCTTGATTTCATGAAGTTATGATATTATTAAAGTTCCTATTTGAAGGCTTGAAAAGAGTTTTAATCATATATGGTGGGTTGCTTTAAGAATGTGTATTTTATGCATTTCTATCACTTCCATGCATACAAGAAGTCTTTAAAGGCATTGAAAGGTTTTCATGAAATGAACCTACGTAGTTTCCTATGATAAACTAAAGTTGAAATGAAGTTTGACACCAATGATTGTTATGAAGTATATACTTATGAAGGGGAGTATTTATAAAAGGATGAAAGGGCTTCTTAAACAAAGAAGGGTTTTGGTGTGAAAG
Source organism: Solanum dulcamara (assembly GCF_947179165.1). Lineage (NCBI taxonomy): Eukaryota > Viridiplantae > Streptophyta > Magnoliopsida > Solanales > Solanaceae > Solanum > Solanum dulcamara. The sequence continues at coordinate 55,341,450 of NC_077245.1, forward strand.
GACAATCCTCACATTGAATCAAATGAAATGTTTAAGATTATGATATGACATGTATGACATCCCTATATGTTGTTAATGCTTTTGAATATTTTTCCAAAAGAAAGGTCCGATTAGCATGGTATTCGGAATACCATCACTGATTGTAGACCTAATTTTCTTATAAATCAAAGTTCATTAATAGGATGGTAAATAGGGTACGACAGCCATGATGATTTGTAGGCTAAAGGATTTAATGTGCTATTCCCTCGTTTGATGTTTTAATGCTAAAGTTATATAATGCTTATGCTATATAGATTTTTAAATGTTATTCCATGGGATTTGACCTAGAACTGAATATAGCATGTAGATAGGTACTCGATCAAAAAGGTTCTTCAGTAAAGTCTTATGTTGCATTAACTATGTGTCACCATATAAGCCCTTGTCAGCTAGACCTTTGTAGCAATCAAATATTAAAGTTAAAGTTGAACAGTGTTTGAAATTGATCGTAGTTCTACCCCGGAAAGGTAGTATCCCTTATCTTGATGCTGGAGTCATTGGTCTGCCCTGATGCAAGAGTCATCGGATTCCATGTAATAGCTCGCATGGTCTTAAATGTTAGTTATGGACACTTCCCCATAAAATAAATATTTTAAGGTTTCATATGATGATATGTCATACATGCATTCACTTATGCATATTCTTACTCATGTCTCTCTCTTATGTTCTTCATTTCCTAGCATACTCACATACTTAGGATATTTAAAGTACTAACACATATTTTTGCCTACATGATATCACCATGTAGGGACCGGCGCTACTCCTAACCATCCTCCCCGTGACTAAGTTGATTAATGAAGTCTACCAATTTGGTGAGTTCCCATGTTCTGGGACCGACACTCCTATCTTATCTAGCTTATGTTGTGTTTAGAGATGTAAATTAAGTTTGGTATTTTTGAGGGTGAGCTAGGGACATGTCTTAGCCTCCACCAAGTCTTAATATAGAAGGTATTGTTAGACATATTAAATAATGTTATGTTGTCTTTGACTCTTATTAATGTGAAACCCCTTAGTCTCTATATCCTTTATGTTTCCACTTAATTTGTTTATCATTATCAATGAAATGCTTAATGAATGCTAAGAGGCTTGGGTGAGGTACCTCCATGTGTCTCATTTGACGTGTCATGTTTAGGTCCTAGTCTTGGCACGAGATAAGTCATTTCATCCATTGGGTCACAAAAGAGCTTAATTCTCTTATTCCAATTTCACCCAATTTCAATGTGTTTTATGTCAATTCTTCATGGGACTTTTTCAATTGATTTTAATTAATATAATTCTTCTTAATTATGCATGAATTTACTATGATACATGATTTTAATATAATTTCACATGGACCTATGTATTATGCAATGATTTTCAATGATGAACTATGAATTTTAATCATGGATTTGATGAAGTTTTTATGAATGAATTATGAAAATCTATTAAATATGTTTTCAATTATGTTTCAAGTATTAATGAATGACTTGTGAAATATTTTCCCACAATATGAACAAATCATGATTTAAATATTTCGAAAGGTATGTATCTAAATGAAGTATGTTCTTATCATGATTGTCAAGGAGCTATTCTTATGATGTATTTTATGAATATGGATTTGGACATATTTGCCTTTCCTAATATTAATGATTTACTTATTCTTCAGGGATTAACTAAGCACCAAGAGGACTTTGTGGTGTATACTTGGTAAGGTAGTCTCTAGTAGCAACCCCTAGTCTCAAACTACGTTACCCCCAAAGGTTGCCATGATTGGCCTAGCTAGTGGATCCATATATAACACATGTTATATTTATGATACAGAGCATATCTTAGCCAGTATCCTTTCTCTTCTTGATGTGGGAGTTACATCGGATTTCATGTTATAGTTTCCATGGTCTTAAATGTTAGAAAAGTTTAATGTCCCACAATGTACTCTGTTCTTCTTATAAGATCTTAAATAATATTTGTATGATGAATTGACCTTATTAAATGTTTTCATATTTTACCTTATGATTTTCAAGTCATGCATCACATGTTCATATTGATTATGTTCGTTTATCCATATTCATGTATATGTCTCACATACTGTCACGACCCAACTCCGTAGGCCGTGACGGGTGCCCGAACTCGACACTCACATGTACCCTGGCCAATTATGCATAACCTGTCTCCTATTTACACTCAACATATATTAAAAGAGAAAATAACATACAGGCTGGCAAGGCTATAGTAAGACATAAGGACATTTGTAGTACAAATACACGCGAGCCGACAAGGCCGCCACGACATCGGGAATGCCCTAAATTGTAAGTCATACCTGTACAGTCATACATACCCATATATACAGCTCATATGCCACTCATGCATAGCTCATATACAGCTTAGATACAGTCCATATACAACTTATATACAGCTTATATACATATACGTTCTACACACACATAACCCACATTTGTATCCACAAACCTCTAAGAGTAAGAAGAACAGTAACATAAGGCGGGACAGGGCCCCGCTATACCCACGAACGAACTAATATATACATCAGAACTTAGTACCCAAAATTTGGCTCCAGCACAATGGAGCGCTCTTAGATCACTGAGTGGGACCCCAATGCTGGCGGGTCCTCAACCTGTGTACCTGTACCTGCGAGCATGAAACGCAGCCCCCCCGAAGAAAGGGGGGTCAGTACGACATATGTACTGAGTATGTAAAGTATAACATAGTATAATTGGAGGTATATCTGAAACAGAGGCATAAGAGAACAATTTGTCAAGTCAAAAACATGTATCAGTATTCTGTAAATTATAAAGACATGCATGCTTAGAGTTTCAATATAGACGGCCCCATCAGGGGTCCGGTGAATCATATCTGCAATATCAGTATCAGGCCCCGTTCCATCACCACCTTATTACAACACATCATCATCATATATATACATACGTACCCGGCCTTCTAGTGAAGGGCTCGGTGGACAATGTAGTGAATTGTACGAATCTAATAATCGGCCCGGGACTCAGAGAAGAAGTGTTACAGTATACACGAGTAGAGTAGTGAGAAACCAAACACAGTTTAAATCATTATCCGAGACTCAACTATATAAGAGGACTAAGTTATTGTTTGAGAATCAGGATTGTAATGTAATCACCTTAAATGCCCTTTAACTGCCATTAGGGGCTATACTAGTTAGTGTTTCGGGGTCTTTAGACACGTACTAAGATAATGCTAACTGCTTAAGGACTCTAGAATACATTTTTTCATATAGTCCTTACAACTAGGAGCCCGTATATTCATTAAGTCCTTAGTATAGGTAAGGCTCAAGGAAAGTAGCTTAACTGTTATAAAAGTTCATTACCCAGAAGTGAATAAAAGACACTTAGAAATGGAATTACTTCAGAGATCACATTATTGTCTACTTACCTCTACGACATGCCAAAAGAAGAGAAAGAATAGGCTTTACCTACCTCTTATGAATTCCCCGTAATCGTGTACATGTCGTTTTCCTCGAAACCTATTTAACACGGAAGTAAGGCAAGTATTAACAACCATAGACTTTTCAGCAACATAGACTACCTACGAGTATTTATCGAGCTCGTCCCCTCGCTCGCATCCTCGATTAGTTCCTTAACCAGTTAGGAAGTTAACGAAAATCGGACAGCACCTCCCCTATAACGTGCCCTATCCGAATACACAACCATGTTCTTAGAAAATGAAGATAACCAAAAATACAACCAGAAGCCCAAAATATACATATTACGACAACATTACACAATATAAACCCTCAACAATTCACTCGAAACTAAGATACCAAAACTAGAGTTTTTAATCTTTCTTTTGCGAATTCTTTAATTGCAAAGCGGAGGGTCATGTGTCTGAAACCAGCAGACACCCACGCCCTTATCAACACACATTCCATCACCCTAACAACTCACCACACGACCAGCAGTCACATACCACAAGCACGAGGCATTATTCGATTACAATTAACTATAGCGATTCCAATTTCGCTTATTTCGAACGTCGAACTTTTGAAGCCTTTTACCCAACTTCAATCAGCTCCTAAGGTATATAATACACTCTAATTTAACATCATAAACTTCAAATTAGAGGGGAAGAACTTACCTTTCCCGAAATTGGCTAAAACTAGCCGAAATTGTGCCTCGGAACTTCTTCAACGTGCTGAAATTGAGCGGGCTGCTTGTGGTACTTCCTCGCTTCCCCAAATTGAATTTTTAGGTTATAAAACACCAATATACAACTTAGGAACACGTCAAATAATTAATTCACGAAACGAAATCCGGATGCTTACTCACAAAGGGTCAAATCCGTAGCCCTCTCCCTTGCCCCTTTTTACGTTTTCTCTCCTTTTTCCCTTCCAAATTTCAGTTGCAACACTGGAGTTTTAGTTCCATTAGCGTCTTAAAACACATAGATCCACGTACTTAATATACACCGTATATAATTAATTCACAGAAGAATGTTGAGAAACTCACCTATAATCTTCAAGAACCAAGGCTGCCTCTCTTTTCTCTCTTCTCACGTTTTTTTCTCTAAGTTTAGCTACTGTTTTGGATAAATTAACAACTTAAGTATTACATATTCATATATATATGAGGTGACATGTGTCAATCCCTAAGGGTGACACGTGTCAGGCCCTCATTGGGCCACCTCAACCATGCGGCCAATGGGGTGCTTCCACGTAGCAGCGGGGTCCACCTCCCCCAAGCAGGTGAGTCACCTACTTGACCCCAAGTAGGTGGGTCACCTGCTTGCTTAGGTCTGCCATGTGTCACCCTCCTATTGGCTGCCCCGCGAAATTTTTTTCTCTTCCTTGTGGGTTCGTAATCTCGTCTTAGCTTAAGAGCCTATGTCATTCATTCTATGAAAGCTTGGTATGTACTCAAATAGCTTAGGTAAGTAAAAATTCTAAGTTAGAGGCGTATGTAAGCAAATCAAGTCCTACGACTCATCGCTTGGCCTCCAACTTCCTCCGACTTCTCTTGACCTTATCTCCAATCTTCCCTACTGTGGGGTGTCACACTCTCCCTCCTTTGAGTTGTTTAATAGCGTCGTAACTTAGGCGGCTTACATGATAGCTTTTAAGTAACTGTAGAAACCTTTCGAGTTTAAGAATGTGGGGTGTAACACATACTTAGTACATTTCATATACCAACACATACTTTTACCTAAATTGTCTCATAATGTAGGATCAAACTCTTATCCTCTTGCACGTGGCTAGCTTAAAGATCCATTTACACTTAGCTTTTGGTGAGTCCTATTTTTTCGAGGGCGAGCCTTTTGTGTTCTTTCTTTATATTATAAGACTTATGTTCTTTCATTATTTTTTGGTGATCTAGGAGATTATCCTATTTACCATCTAGAGTAGTAGAGTCACGTCTAGACTATTATGAGTATGTAGTTCCCATTTGTTTGGAAATTATGTTTTGATTCTCTTCTATTGAGACTTCTATTTAGAGACTTTCTTCTATATTTATGATTTTGTTTAAAAGGTCTTAATTATCTTATGAATGCAATGTATGCTAAAAGGATTGGTTGGGGTCCTTTGGGATTTTAATCATCATGTCTAGAACCTAGCTTGGTTCATCAAAAACTTGGTATAAGAGCACAAGGTTTAAGTATCATAGGGTGTTTAACATGACGTGTTAAGTATATTCTATTCATGGGTGTGAAGTGTGACACATCTATGAATAGGAGGCTATGAGTCATTTAGGAAGCTTCACTCTTTCATTATTCTTGAGTTGTACGATAGAGTTAAACTCTAAGATTTTCCATCTAATGCTAGTTCTTTGCGATTACATAATCATGCCTCCACGAAGAGCTCACATAACATAGAATGTTGAAAAGGAGAAACAAGCTCCAAATGATCCCTCATCCAAATAAGAGACTCATGCAGAATTTTGGGTCGTGTTTCAAGAGTATGCCCAAGCTAAGGTGGCACAAGAAAATAGAAAGGTTGTTTCTCCCATGAAACAAAATGTGGGTATGGCGACTAGCCGCGTTAGTGACTTCACATATATGAATCCTCCGAAGTTCCATGATTCGATGGTGGATGAGGATCCACAAGAATTCATCCAGGGAATTTGTAATATTATAGGCATCATGGGGATTAGTCTGGTTCATAGGTGGACATGGTTACATATAAACTAAAGGAAGTTGCCTAAATTTTGTATAAGCAATAAAAGGAAGAAAAGGATAGAGATATTGGTCTTGTTGATTCGGAAGAGTTTAAAGATGCCCTTCTTGATTGTTTCTTCCCATTTAAATTAAGGGAGTCTAAATTCCAATAATTCATCAACTTGAGGCAAGGTAACATGAGCATAAGGGAATATGTACACAAGTTCACTCAGTTGTCGAAGTATGCTCTATTCATAGTTGTTAATTCAAGAACTCACTTGAGAAAATTTGTCTCGGGTGTGTTAGACTTGGTGGTCAAAGAATGTAGAACCATCATGTTGATAAAGGAAATGGACATTTTAAGGTTTATGGTACACGCCGATCCAATTGAAGAGGAAAAGCTAAAGGACAGAGCTAAAGATTCCAAGAGGACTCGAGCCGATGGTGGTGATTATTCTCATGGCAAGTCCAGTAATGGGGGTCATTCACAATTTATCTTGAAGTTATCCGGCCAAAATTCTTCCAACACTCCCACTTCAATGTTCAATAAAGATAGTTTATCTAACCCTAAGCCTCAAGGAGGAGCTCCGAGTGGTCAGAATAACCTCACATGCAAAAAGTGTAGAAAGAGCCATAGGGTAGACTGTGTGGGAGGTTTGAGTATATGCTTTGGTTGTGGCATGAACAGTCACCAAGTGAAAGATTGTCCTCCAATAGCTACTAGAGGAGGAGGTGGCTTTCCTCAAACTTAGACTACTACTTTCGGCCGTCTGGCTAAGCATGGTTCTACTTCAGGTTTTGGTGGTGTTCAGTGCTAGAACATATTATGTTCTATGGACTCATAAGAGTTGGAGGATTCCCCTGATGTGGTGACTGGTATATTACGAGTATTTGCGATTGATGTTTATGCATTATTAGATCTAGGTGCTACTCTATCATTTGTTATTCCTTATATTTCCTTGAAATATTATGTTAATCCCAAGATATTGTTAGCGCCTTTTTTGATTTATACTCCTGTTGGTGATTCTTTTTTGTCTAAGAAAGTCTATAGAAATTGTTGTCTCAAATTTTCATAGTCACCTCAGTCAACCTAGTAAACCCTAATATGACCAATTTTGATGTTATTTTTTGTATAGATTGATTTTATGCATATTATACTTCCATTTGTTGTAGACCCCATGTTGTTAAGTTTCATAATAAGTTAATTCTAGAATGGAAAGGTAGTAATTCCATGTTTAAGGATCAATTTATCTCGTGCCTTAAAACTAAGAAAATAATTTCTAAAGAATGCATTTACCATCTTTTTTGAGTTAGGGATACGATTCTCGAAACTTCAACTCTTGAGTCAGTTTTGGTTGTTAATGAATTTTCAAAAGTATTTCTTGATAATTTTCTGGGTATCCCTCTTGAAAGGGAGATAGACTTTGGTATTGATCTTCTTCCCGATACCTATCCTATCTATAGATCACTCCTTATAGAATAGATCTAGTGTAAATTAAAGAGTTAAAGGATCAACTAAAGGATTTGTTTGATAAGGATTTTATTAGACCGAGTATCTCTCTAATGGGTGCTCTGGTTCTCTATAGAAAGAAGGATGGTTCTCCTAACATGTGTATTTATTACCAGTAATTAAACAAGGTCGCAATCATGAATAAGTATCCAATCCCAAGGATTGATGACTAGATTGGAAAATGAAAAAGAAAGCTAGTCTCGACCTGCTTCAAGGAGTTAGTTACTTTTCAAAGATCAATCTTCGATCCGGTTATCATCAACTTCGAGTAAGGGAATATGACATATCAAAGATGGATTTCAGAACTCGGTATGGTCACATTGAATTATTGGTTATGTCTTTTGACCTAACAAATGCTCCTGCAACTTTTATGGATTTGATGAACAGAGTTTTCAAGAAATACTTAGATATGTTTTTTATTGTGTTCATTGATGATATATTAATCTATTCTCAGAGTGAGAAGGACCATGCCGATTATTTGAGGATTATGTTGCAAGTCCTCAAAGACCAACAATCAATTGCTAAGTTTAGCAAGTGTTAGTTTTGGTTGAGGTCGGCTTCTTTCCTTAGCCATATTATTTTTGGTAAAGGTATTATGGTTGATCCTAAAATGACCAATGTAAGACCATGGAAGTCAGAAAGTTGGAACTAAAGAAAAATTTCCCAAAATAAGGACTAACTTCAGATTGACAAGTCTTTCTATGACTCTTCCTTCGAGTCGTAGAGGGAATCCTTGGGATTGATCGAGACTAATTAGCAGAAGAGGTCCTAAGAATATATAAGATGAGTCGTAGAACATATAACAATTCATAATATTGACTCATAGCAAAACTTCGGAGGCTCAAATAAGCAGGTTCTAGGGACCTGCATGATGAATGAAAATTAGAGTAGTACACTCCAGAATAAGTCGTAGACACAACTCATAGAGGAAGTTCAGAGACCCAATTGTTTTAGGTATTTTCCAAAACCTATAGGATGAGTTATCTTAATGACTCATCACTATTCAAATGAATCATAGAGTCTATTCGTATGATCAACTTCAGCTTTTTAATGAAGGTTATTTTCATCTTTTTCCAAGTTTGGTTCAATGAACCTAGAAACTTTTATGTCCATGTTCAAAGTATATATATATTCAATTCATAAAATTCCACTCCTATTCAATTCATTCTTCAAAATTTCTCTAAGGAAAGACAAAAGAATTCTCTCAAGGTTCCTCTCCAAATTTCCAGCTAGGGTTTCAAGTTCATTAAGGTTTATTCTTCAATTCTAAGTCGATATTACAAAGGTATGGAGGGGGGGATTGATCCATGGGTTCCTTTCACCCATGGAATCCCAAGATTTTTCTCAAATAATCATGAAATTTCACTACCTTTAAACTCCAATTGTGATAAATTACATTAGGTTGTTTCAATTCCATTTTTAATTGTTACCAATGATCATTACAAGTATGTTTTTAAATTAATTTCACGGTTTCAAGTTGAATTATAAATGTCCATGCATAAAACTATTTTCAATGAAGATATACATAAAGTGTGATTATGAATTTCAATGATTTCAAGTATTTTCATGATTTGTATCCAAATTGGGCATGTATATGAGTTTTACTTTAAATTAAAGTCTGAATTATGATCATGGATTACAAGTATGTTCAAGTTATGAATTCCATGCTAGTTACGAAGAAATGTGATTTTGGGCCCTATGTTGGTGACCCAAGAACCTAATGACATGAATTATGCAAGTATGATATTGTAATATTGAAAGACTTATGCTCATATTGCAAATACAACATAAAAATGAGCTACTCTGTTAATTATGAATTTTATGAACAAGTTTATGATATGTGCTAAGTATGATTACTATGTTGTATATTCCGTGAGATTTGACTTATGTTAGGCCCTGCACTTTTGGTACATGGGAACACCTATCTAGCTTCTCTAAACTATCATGTGATACCATTATCTATAACGTTACCAAATAACTCTAAGAAAGGAAGGATGTGATGCCCCATAATAGTAAAGGTTAAAAATAGTGTTATGAGAATCCAAAAGGAGTTGGAGGTGGAGTAATGAGTCGTAGGACTCGATTTACTTGCTTAAGCTACCAACTTGGATGTCTTACATAACTAAGATACTTGACTACATATCAAGATTACGTAGCAAGGATTACATAGGTTCTTAAAGTAAGACAAGATTACGAACCCACAGAAGAGGCGGAAGGAGGCGTAGCACCTACTCGGAAACAAGTAAGTGATGCACCTACTTAAACTAAGTAGTTGATGCACCTACTTGGACCAAGTAGGTGACACACCTACCTAGGTGGACCCTATGCTGCCATGTGATAGCAAAGGATTGGAGGCATGGCGTGAGGTGGCACCCTAGGGGGATGCCACATGTCACTCTCCAAATGAAGGTATATATACCTTATATTATGACTAATCTCTCTTTTTCAGCAACCTTAAGTTGAAACAATTGAGAGAAAAACATTGAGGAGAAGAGAGAGTAGCCACGACTTAGCTAAGATTATGGTGAGTCCTTCGATTTCCCTCCATAAATTAATTATCTAAGGCGTTAATAAATCACGTGAAGGTGTTTAATAATGTAAATTAATTATTTGGGGCAGAAAATAAGTGACACAAACAGTCCGCTAACCTTCAGCACGTTAAGGAACATTCAAGGCTAGTTTTGGTGAATCTTGGTAAGTTTTGGACAAGGTAAGGCCTTCCCTTTCAAAGTAGAGTTAATAATGTTGTTATGGAATAAATTGAATATATTAAATGATGATTTAAGTAAGAAAATTGCATAAGTATTCTTAGCGTTAGAAACAAACTAAATTGGAGCCGTTCTAGTTTAATTAAATTTGTGTAATGTTGTTACGACTGTGGTGTTGTGGTTAGAGACGGTTTTATTGTGTGTTGCAAGGCTGGAACACGTTCCAAAAGGGGTGTGGTATCTTTTGGTTTTAGCAACATATCCTTCTGGTTTGTGTGGTTAAATGTTTTACGAAATAGAGATAGAAAACCCTATTTTGGTATCGTAGTTTTAAGTGAGTTGCTTGTAGTTTGTTTTTTTTAATGTTGAAGTGGTTTACTTGTATATATGCTTCAGATTTTTGTTGTTGGTTGGCTTCTAAGGTTTGGGGGTTAAATTAAAAGTAGGGCAAGTTCTAGAGGAGATGCTGCCTGATTTTCATTAAGTCCTTAACTAACTAATAGACTAGTCGAGACTAGTCGAGAAAGGCGAATAAGAAATTTATTCATATGGGTGTTTGGTTGTGGATTTAGAAGCTGAAAGGTCGAAGGTTTCTAACATTAGTATTACTTTCGTGTTACATAGGTTAAAAGAGTACTGAGGCGAGCTTGAATGCGATTAATCCATAACAGGTATATAGAGCTATCCTTCTTTTCTTTGGCCTGTCTTAGATGTAAGTTATGATTGATATGTATATGAAATGTGAGGATAATTCCACTCATAAAACTCCAAGTATGGTTCATAAGTCTTTTCCACATCTTGATGTTAGAATTCCTGCAGTAGCTGAGTTATTGCCTTTAAGTCTTCTATGTGATGAAAAATAGTACATATAAAGCCTATCTCTTCTTTCCTTTGGAATGGCTTAATTGTAAGTGAACTGATATATGATATGGGTTTATAGGTAATTCCAATTATGAGCTCCAAGTATAACTCGTGACTTATAGTCACTTCTGAACATTAAAAGTCTGAAAGTAGCTAAACTACTATTCTCGAGCCTTCTATATAGTGAATAGTAAGTGGAGGTACCAGCTCCTCTTCTTAAAGGATCTACAATGATAAATATTTCTGATTGCATAAGTTGTGTCTTTGTTTGCATGAGCTATGTGGTATTGTCTTAATGCATGTCCGTGATTCCTGAGGCCTTAATTGATATAACCCCTAATGACATCTAAAGGGCACTTCGGATAATTACTTCACTGGTCTTCAGGTGATGGTTTACTTGACTATTTCATTGAGTCTCATAGGGTGACTTAGTTACATATAGTTTCTCATTACTCTACTCATACATACTGTAACCCTTCTTTCTCCACATCCTATGATGGGCTAGATATTCTATCGAGCGTAGCTTTACTACTTCTTTCACCAAGTCCTGGGCTAAGTACATATAGTTTCATGTATGAGCAAATGATTCTGTAAGTGAGGCACAGTAATATGTTATGACGATATGATTATTCATTGAGTCCCAGGCTGGCTGTAATATGATGGTATGTGTTGTGATATGATGGTACATGTGTGATGGTACGTGTGGTGAAATAAGGAAAGAATATCGAGTCCCTCCCTAGAGGGTTGGGTATAGTATGTATATATGATGATGGTATGCTATAACGTACACCACTCCCATCACTGATTCCCCCACTAAAGGGTCGGATACCTTATGTAGGCATGCATGTGAAAATATAGTGATACATTTGTGACCCCGAGCCCATAATGAACTAGAGGTAATATGATAACATATACGATAAGATTATACTATATACGATGAAATGATGTCGTATATGATGATATGATGAAGTAATATATATGATGATATGATGACATGTTAAGGTGATGAAATTATTATGACACTGAGTTCACTAGAGGGTCGGGTATAGTGTATGAGAATGTATATGACTACATGTCCTAAGATGCAGGCACAACGAGTTGTTAAATGTTATATTTGTTTCTTGCATCCCTATTTCAGTTGTTATCTCAGCTATGATGTGTTATGCTTTACATACTCAGTACATATATCGTACTGACCCCCCGTTCTCGAGGGGCTGCGTTTCATGCTTACAGGTATAGATGTTAATTTCGGAGATCTCCCAGCTTTGGATTTCTGCTCAGCTATATTGGAAAGGCTCTACTATTCTGGAGCCTAGCTCTTGGTGCTGGTCATTCGATGTCGGCATTTGTTTATTCAGGCATACGATGGGGGCCTTGTCCCACCATATATTACCGTTCATAACTCTTAGAGGTCTATGGAATGAGTATGTGGGTTGTTTATAAATTTGTTTCAGCTATGCCTGTATGTCGCATTGTAAATGTTTTTATGTTACAGCAGCCTTATCGGCTTGCGTGCCTTTTCATGATATGGTACGAATAAAAGGGGCTACATGTACCTGAAAAAGTTTTGACCCATTAGGGTTTTTGCGTATAGTATCACGTCACACACAGTTCAACTTGACTATAGCTGATAGATACATATAAGGGGGTCTAGGTCGGACCTTAGTTGTGGCCTACGGGGTTGGGTCGTGACAGAAGTGGTATCAGAGCAGTTCGTCCTTGGAGTGCCTACAGACTGTGTCTAGTAGAGTCTTGTTTATCAGTGTGTTGTGCACCACATCTATAAACAGGAGGCTACAAGACATTTAAGATGTTACTTTCTTTCATATCTAAGATCATGCGATAGAGCCGAGTCATAGGGAATGAAATTCCTCATACTAACCTGTGATTTCAACAAAAGAACAACTCCGATAGAAGAAAGTTAATGATGATATTGGAAGTTACAAAGTATGCAGGAAAGCAAAAGCACGAAAGACATATATTAGGTAAGGTATTGAAGTACGATTGACATGTAAGGTTAAAAAGGGGAAAGGAAAAGTAGACAGGAAAGTGTAACAGGTGCAGTTTGAGTGGACATATGAGGTAAGTCCATTTTCATACTAATAATTGTGGGTGCCCTGTATGGCTGCGATATGATATGAGGTGAATATATATGTTGTCTCTTTGAGGCATTGTTGGCATTTTCTGCGTGCAGGTGTTGAGATAGTAAGAAACATAGAGGAAACTCTGCCCAAATTTTCCTAGAAATAAGAAGAGAATGAGATACAGGATTGTAGTATGTCTTGAAAGGTCGTGCCCACAATAATGATCAGATTTGGTTAAACTTCGAGTATGGATGAACCCGAGAAATAAGTTAATTGCTGAATTGACGGCAATAGAAACTAGGAGGTCGATATTAGTATAGTAAAACAAAGTTGGAAAAGACTCATGATCCTGAGAAGATTATTTAGGGGAGACTGATAGATTTGGATAGAACGATATAGTAAGGCACCGACTGAATTGATATACAAGGATAAACTATGACGAGCTATAGTTAGAAGAAGTTTCAATATGATTAAGAGAAGAGTACAAAGGAAAATGAATTACGACGGATATGAAGTATTAACAAGACATCTTATGGGATATTAAGGATAACACTAACTAACAAGGGTAAGTAACCCATAGTAAGAATTGTGAGAAAGGTTAAGAAGCATTATACTATGGGATTGAATGCGAACAGGATACCATGTGAATATAATAAAGATCGTTATAAGAATAGGGAAAGCCTAGTAAAGAAGTAATTGAAGGATACGATGTGGTTTATGGATAATAGAAGGGCAAATAGTAAACGAATAAGAAGGACTTGCACAAAGTTATAGGGAGAGTTTAGAATAAAAGGTCAAGTGGTAGCGAAAGTGAAGATGAGAAACAAGATAGGATAAATGCCAGAAATGACTGGTATGCTAAGAACAAATAGGAGTGAACAGAATATGTTTTGAAAATTAGAAAAGGAGGTTATGTAAAACTAGTGTTTTCCGAAGGATATAGGGGTAACATGGAATTCCTTATGAGCAAAAAACAAAAGGACATAGACAAGAGGAATAAAAGGACTACAAAAGGGAGCACTTAAGATGGACATGATTAATTAAGTATGAGTACCAATAAAAAAGGGGAGGAATAAATAGCTATGAACTGAAGGTGTAGTACAACGAAAAGGTAAGAAGATAAGACCGCTATTAAAGTGAATTTGACATAATGTTGAGAAAGTAAGCATCGGGTACACAATAAGGGTGAAAGCTCATGAGGAATAAAGAAGTATTGTGTTTATGTGACTTCACCTTGGAGAATAATGAGATCCTTCTAGGATAGGGAAGGTAGATTTGCAAACCAACCTCTGCGTTGTGAAGTTATTAGAAGAATAAGTGGCATCCCTTGGGATTAAGATAATATGATAACAAAGATTGAGACACATATCCTCAGAGTATAAGTGCTCCCGAATGGAGAATATGAAATAATTAAAAGCACTGGCCAATTACTTTTTGGGATGAGTGGAATGTGGGTTTGAATAAATTGTTATATGACTCGAGTACCAACAATTAGACTAGATTGTGTACTATATATCGAGAATTCTAAGCACCTCACGATTGTGTTAAGGTTGCATACATGGGTAACCTAAAGTATAGGGGATATAAAGGAAGACATGGTATGGTGCAGTATGCCAAATAAATAGACAATGACATGGATACACCCTAAAGGGGGAAGTGAATATGAGACATACAAGTGTGAGATAAAACCAACCGATATTACAATGTGTTAACGTGAATACTTAAACTTCACATGAGATCCCATGCTAGAATGAGTTAGCAAGATCTCAAAGCTAGGAATGGGCGAATAACTAATATGGAAATGCTAAGTCATCTTCAAAACTGACTAAGTACCTACACATGCTCGTGTAAGAATTTCAATATGATGTGGGCTAAGAGAACTAGAAAGGAAATCTGAGTAAAGTCACATTGGAATATACCTAGAGTATTATAAGTTGGCATAAGAGAAATTTTGAAATAGCTTAAACAAGATTGAGCATCAAAAGCCTGATAACCTATCATAGGAGATAGGAATCCCAACTTAGAAATGGACAGGCCTAGCTGTTATCCAGCAAGTTATTGATAAAGTGATGTTTATTCGAGGAAAACTATTAACAGCCTAGAGTCGACAAAAGTCATACACAGATTATTGACATCGACCCATAGAGTTTGAGGTTAGAGATTGGGAGTTCTTAAAAGCCTCACCAATCAAAAGAGTAGTGAGATGCGGCCAGAAAGGGAAACTTATCCCAAGATATATTAGCCCTCATAAAATCAGTTATAGGATAGGCAGATCTACCTATATGTTAGACCTAACACTCGATTTGGGAGCAATATATCAAATTTTTTCTAGTTCAATGCTCCGCAAATATATAAACGACCCTTCTAGAGTATTTCCCTTGGACGAGGTCTACGTAACAGAGGAGTTATCTGACAAGAAGAAACCTATCGCCATCCTAGGTTGGCAAATTAGAAGCTTGTGAACTAAGGACGTGGCTTCCATCAAATTCCTTGTAAGACCTTATGAGATTAATTAATATTTGAGGATAAATGTTCTAAAGGGGGGAAGGATGTTATTCCCCACACTTTTGGTACATGGGAACACCTATCTAGCTTCTCTAAAGCTATCATGTCATCCACATTATCTATAACGTTACCAAATAACTAGGAAGGGAGAATGTGATGCCCCATAATAATAAAGGTTGGAAATAGAGTTATGAGAATCCCAAAGAAGGATGAGGTTGAGTAATGAGTCGTAGGACTCGATTTACTTGCGTAAGCTACCAACTTGAACATCTTACATAACTAATCTACTTGAGTACATGCCGAGCTTACATAACAAAGATTACATAGGTTCTTAAAGTAAGACGAGATTACGAACCTACGAAAGAGGCGGAAGGAGGCATAGAACCTACTCAAAAACAAGTAGGTGATTCTCCTACTTGGACTAAGTAGGTGATACACCTATTGGACCTAATAGGTGACACACCTACCTAGGTAGACCCCATGCTTCCATGTCGCATCCAAGGATTGGAGGCATGGCGTGAAGTGGCACCCTAGAAGGCTGCCATATGTCACCCATAAGGGGCTTCCATGTGTCACTCTCCAAAGAAAGGTATATATACCTTATATTATGACTAATATCTCATTTTTCAACATCCTTAAGTTGAAATAATTGAGAGAAAAATATTGAGGAGAAGAGAGAGTAGCCACGGCTTGACTAAGATTAAGGTGAGTCCTTCAATTTCGCTCTATAAATTAATTATCTAAGGTGTTCCTCAATCACTTCAAGGTGTTTAATAACATAAATTAATTATTTGGGGCAGCAAAGAAGTGACACAAATAGTCCGCTAACTTTCAACACGTTAAGGAACTTCCGAGGCTAGTTTTGGCGAATCTTGCCATGTTTTGGACAAGGTAAGTGCCTTCCCTTTCAAAGTGTAGTTAATAATGTTGTTATGGAATATGTTACAGGTCTTAAACGAAGATGTAAGTAAGAAAATTTCATAAGTATGCTTAGCATTAGAAACAAACTAAACTAGAGTCGTTCTAGTTGAATTAAAGTTGTGTAGTGTTGTTGCGACTGTGGTGTTCTGGTTGGAGAACGTTTTATTGTGTGTTACAAGGATGGAAAACGTTCCAAATGGGTGTGGTTTCTTCTAGTTTCATCCACATATCCCTCCAGTTCATGTGGTTAAAGGTTTTATGAAATAGAGATAGAAAACCCTATTTTGGTATCATAGTTTTAAGAGACTTGTTTGGATTTTGTGTTGTGTAATGTTGAAGTGGTATACATGTATATATGCTGCTGATTGTTGTTGTTGGTTGGATTCTAAGGTTTGGGGGTTAAGTTAAAAGTTCGTATAGGAAACGTTATAGAAGAGATGCTGCCCGATTTCCGTTAACTCGTTAACTAACTAATAGACTAGTCGAGAAAGGCAAATAAGAAATTAATTCCTATGGGTTCTTGGTTATGGATTTAGAAGAAGGAAGATCGAAGTTTGCTAACATTAGTATTACTTTCGTGTTAAATAGGTTAAAGGAGTATCGAGGCGAGCTTGAATGCGATTAATCCATAACAGGTATGTAGAGCTATCCTTCTTTTATTTGGCATATCTTAGATGTAAGTTATGATTGATATGTATATGAAATAAGAGGATAATTCTACTCATAAAACTCCAAGTATGATTCATAAGTCTTTTCCACGTCTTGATCTTAGAATTCCTGCAATAGCTGAGTTATTGCCTTTAAGTCTTCTATGTGATGAAAAATAGTACATGTAAAGCCTATCTCTTCTTTCCTTTGGAATGTCTTAATTGTAAGTGAACTGATATACGATATGGGTTTAGAGGTAATTCCAATTATGAGCTCCGAGTATAACTCATGACTTGTAGTCACTTCTGAACATTAAAAGTTTGAAAGTAGCTAAACTATTATTCTCGAGCCTTCTATATAGTGAATAGTAAGTGGAGGTACTATCTCCTCTTCTTAAAGGCTCTACAGTGATAAATGTTTCTGATCGCATAAGTTGTGTCTTTGTTTGCATGATCTATGTGGTATTGTCTTGATGCATGTCTGTGATTCCTAAGGCCTCAATAGATGTAACCCCTAATGACATCTAAAGGGCACTTCGGATAATTACTTCCATGGTTTTCAGGTGATGGTTCACTTGACTGTTTCATTGAGTGTCAGAGGGTGACTTAGTTGCATATAGTTTCTCACTACTCTACTCGTGCATGCTATAACCTTTCTTTCTCTGCATCCCATGATGAGCCAGATATTATATCAGGCACGGCTTTACTACTTTTTTCACCGAGTCCCGAGCCGAGTACGTATAGTTCCATGTACAAAGAGACGATTCCATACATGAGGCATAGTAATATGTTATGACGATATGATTATTCATTGAGTCCCAGTCCGTCTGTAATATAATTTTATGTATTGTGATATAATGGTACGTGTGTGATGGTATGTGTGGTTAAATAAGAAAGGAATATATAGTCCCTCCTTAGAGGTTTAGGTATGGTATGTATATATGATGATGGTACTTTATAACTTACACCACTCCCATTACTGAGTCCCCCACTAAAGGGACGGATACTTTATGTAGGCATGCATGTGAAAATATAGTGATACATTTGTGACCCCAAGCCCCATAATGTACCGGAGGTAATATAATGACATATACAATAAGATTATACCATATACAATGAAATGATGTTGTGTACGATTATATGATGAAGTAATATATATGATGATATGATGACATGTTAAGATGATGAAATGATTATGACACCGAGTTTACTAGAGGGTCGGGTGTAGTGTATGAGAATATATATGACTAGATGTCCTAAGATGCAGGAACAGTGAGTTATTAAATGTTATATTTTTCCTGCATCCCTATTTCAGTTGTTATCTCAGTTATGATGTGTTATGCTTTACATACTTAGTACATATATCATATTGACCCCCCGTTCTTTGGGGGGCTGTATTTCATGCCTGCAGGTACAGATGTTTATTTCAGAGATCCCCTAGCTTAGGATTTCTACTCAGCTATGTTGGAAGGGCTCCACTATTTTGGAGCCTAGCTCTTGGTGCTGGTCAATTAATGTCGGCATTTATTTATTCAGGGGTACAGCGGGGCCCTTTCCCGCCATATGTTACCATTCATAACTCTTAGAGGTCTTTAGACATGTGTATGTGGGTTGTTTATAAGTTTGTTTCAGCTATGCCTATATGTTGCATTGTAAATATTTTTATGTTACACCAGCCTTGTCGGCTTGCGTGCCCTTTCATGATATGGTATGAATGAAAGGGTATACATGTACCTAAAAAGGTTTTGACCCATAGGGTTTTTGTGTATAGTATCACATCACATATAGTTCAACTTGACTATAGTTGATAGATACGTATACGGGGGTCCAGGTCGGACCCCAGTCGCGGCCTACGAGGTTGGGTCGTGATAACTTAGCACCGAATGATTACTTGAGGTAGGGACTCAACTACGGGGTCCTTATATAATGTCTCTTGTATCATAAATATGTTCCACCATAGGAGTTGCCTTTATGGCCTAGCCAGTGGATCCACGTATAAACTATAAACATGACCCGCCGAGAGAGGTAGAGTCTACCTTGGCAAGTATATTCCCCTTTTCTTTGTTGTATGGGGAGATAACGCTATTCCATGTTATAGCTCAAATGGTCTTATTGTCGGTTATGGTTTATATCCCACATATGTATATTCTCTTATGCCCCTTTATGACTTTAATCATGTCTTTCAAATTCTTTGATCATTATGATTTTCTCATGACTTTAACTATCCTTTTTATCATGCATGTTATTTGATCATTGCATCCTAAGAGTTATATTTTATGCCATGCCCACATACTTAGTACATTCAAACATATAACGGATATTGTTGCCTATATTATCTCATAATGTAGGGGTTGAAGATCATATTCCTACACGTGGCTAGTTGAGATTTCTCATCATCGAAATTTTGGTGAGTCCTCATCCATCGAGAATAGTTGACAAGGAGCTCTTTTATTCTAAACACTTTGTTATATTGGTTTTGAGGGTAAGCTAGAGACATGTCATAGCTCCCACCCATCTTAAAATAATAAAGGCATTGTTGGACAAATGTTATAGACTCTATGTAGTCAAGTTACATTCTTCTTCTATGATTCATGATTTAGACTCTTCTATGTTATTTTCGCATCTAATTTACCTTATGTATGATTAATGATATGCCAAGAGTCTTGGTTGGATACCTTCGGGGTTTTGATTTCCATGTTACGACTACACCCTAGGTCGGGTCGTGACAACCAAGGAGGTAAAGAATTGGCATATACCTTTATTTCCTTCTAATATTCAAAGTTTCTTGAGCCCAACCGGTTATTATAGATGGTTTGTGGAAGGATTTTCTTCCATTGTATCACCTTTGACTACTTTGACTAAAAGGAAGGTGATATTTCAATAGTCCAAGGCATGCGAGAAAAGCTTCAAAGAGTTGAAAGATAGACTTACTTGCGATCCAGCATTGACTCTATCTGAAGGGTTCGATGAGTCTGTTGTGTATTTTTATGCTTCGAAGAATAGCATTGGATGTATTTTTATGAAAAAGTGGTAAAGTAATAGCCTATTTATCTAAGCAACTTATGTGATTCTCTGAAAGTTGAAAAGTAAAAATGTTGAGCTAAAAAGGGGTGGTAAGAAAATTTTGAGGCTGAATCTCGTGTTTCTTATAGACGCACACACAAGTGTACATGGTCTCAAAAGTAATATAGTAGATCTTTCGAGCTGGATATCGAACCCATAGAGACTTTATGCAAACCACTTATTTCTTTTTAAAGGACTACACCGATTATGTGTGTTGTAAAAAATTGAGATAATTTTGTCACTAAATTCTTTGTTGTAAGAAAAATTACTACTATTATAATTAATGCAAGAGTTAAGAACAAAATCAGATTATAAGAAGTCCAGGGCTGTAGCATAATATGAAGTCAAACATAATATTTTCCACTTCTAGTCTCGACGAGTTATTTATCTACTGATTCATAGAGTTGATAATATAATCATGGTCTTTTGAACTCTAATTGCCTATGTTTATCGATAGCCTAACTACATCATTGAGCGGGGATAGGCATGAATCAATAAAAATGCATCAAACTATGTTCTTATTTATTAACCAAATAAGGTATACATGTATATGTCACTAACATCTTGTAGACGAATCACACTAAGATACCCTAGCATGAACACGTTCCCTACATTCTATACTCCATATCCTCTTCTTCTTCCAAATTCAAGGTAGACAACACATGTATTCTAATGCTGGCCAAACATCACAATAGTTGAAATGAAAATGTAAGAGTAATTATAATTAACAACTCATCATCGACAAAAGAATAGATCATGTTACTTCATAACATCGTAGATATAGCCCCAGAATAAAAGTGCTTAGCGACTCATGTTCAATGGAAACACATAATACACAGTTCATACACTTTAATCTTCAAAAGAAAAGAGAGGAAAAAGAAAACCTAAAGTGTGTGTACTCTCGTCTCAGTATTCTTACAAAAGCTGCGTGAACCCCTTCTAAAACGCCCATGAGTTCTATTTATAGGGTTTTTAAAATAATCCTCCAATCCTAAGTTGACCTGGACTTGAATAGAAAAATCAGAACTTCGAGACTCTATCAGCGGGTCGCACCAAAAAATCCCTTTGATAGTTTCACCCCTTGTATGGCGCACCAGTAGTGCGCTAGGAACACCTCTAAGTTGTATACCCTCGGGCGTGAAGCGCCAGAAGTGCGTCCAAGATGCACCTTTGTAGTTTACGCCTCGGAGCGCCACGCCAGTAGTGCCTTGGGCTGCTTGTCCCATTTTTCGCTTTATTCTTCTCCCGTTCAGCTTGCACTTCTTCCAATCACTAACTTGTCTCCAAGAATCCTGCAACACTACACACACTCCTTAGTGCAAACTTATTCTTCATTCTATCTAAAACATGCAATTTTTTTCTAAAATATTGTCAAAACAACAACTAAATAGGGGCAAACAAGGCACATGGGCACATAAATATGCCCAAGATCACCACCCCACACTTATATTTTTGTTCATCCTCGAATAATTTATGCATAGACAATGACATAACATATATATAAAGCAATCCGAATTGGCTACACAATGGGCATCTCACTAAGCATGTAAATATTTCATACTCCCACATGACTAGTTCAACACCTTCTAACCTCAAGTACTGACTGTGTTACACAACAGACTCATAAATATCATTCAGTTGGCAACTATATAATTTGTCAATCCTTTAACTTGGACATATGCCTCTCATAACAAATGAATCACCTATAAGCACTCAGCTAACATTTTAAACATCAGTGGGTGTATAGAAACAAAATCAATCACGCTTTCAAATGATTTCATGTGCCACAAAAGATTTTCCATAAGCTTGCCCTTAGTAATTTGCTCCAATAATACAAGACTGCGATAGTTTAGGATCACTAGATCTTAATTGGTTGTAATGTAGGCTGAGGGACGACTAGGATCTATTATTTGTTATTAATAGTGACTAACATTCCCAAGCACTTTAATACATTACACTTCTCATTTGCTCAACTTCGAACATCCCTTTAAACTTACCCCTTTTCTTTCTTGCTCACCCTTTAAATAATAGGGCCTCTCTTCCCCTTTTTCGTCCTTTGTTTAATAATTTTTCTCTTTTTTCTCTTTTTTTTTATTACAAGATGTCCGATTATTTTAGGCACCAATACCCTACTTCATAATATTCATGTTCTCTTATCCCTTTTTTCTACATTTACTTCTTTCAAAGTGCTTAGGATTTTGGATCAAATAAACTTACTGGGCTCCATGAACAAAATAGGGCTAGGACACATAGTGAGACTACCAAAGAAAATTTCAAGGCTCAAAGGGGATAACAAGGTATTAAGCATTCATGTTAGGCACACAAAGGGGAAACAAAAACAAGGCTATCAAAAAAATGCCTACGTCATTTACTAAACTCCAAAATTGTCATTTGGTTTTGTATACACTTCGAGCAAGTTTTAGCTATCGATATGTGTGCATAGACACAGCAAATCCTCACCCACATGGAACATGTACAACTGAAGAATGTCAACTAAAGATTACCAACTATACAAGCATATGAATTTAATATTAAGCATGCATCACTCGAGTCGAATACAAGTGCTTTAGGTGTATTAAACTAGTTATTTCATATCATTTCATTCCATCCTTTACATCATCCAAGTGCATATCTTAGTTTGACACCATTATCTACAAACAGACACCACCACGATGAATACTCTTAATACGGTCGTCATCCATCTATCATAAAGCAACATCACTCAACTAAGACGAACTTAGAACTATGACACTTATGGAATTTTTTTGTACTGTTCAAAAGGGATTATCCTTAGCTAAAGAACCAAAAAAAAACTACCAAGGAACCCAACATAAACATGCACTAAACAAAATATATACAACAATACAATTAGAATTCCCAATCCCACTCTACACTTAATCAAAGCATTATCCCTAGTGCATAATTCAATTCATAGTCCAAGAGTGAAAGAAGGAACTCCCTAAATAGCTTAGTCATTATCGCCACCATCAATGGCGGTAGTGTCATCCACTTCCATAAGGGCAGTGGTTGTAGCATCATTCGACTGTTCATCTTTATCATCATCGCCCATCTCATCAACCATGGGATCATCATCATCCAAGGGCTCCTGAAAAGCTGGGTCCATTCGACACATATACATGGAACTATCTGTAAGAGGATAGCGATTACCTAATTCATCCATCTCTATATCCGTCACTGGATGACCACCAATGTGCAATTAGAATTCAGCCATACCAAATATCTTGCCCATCTAGCTGTCAGCACGTGCTTGCCAATCAACAGTCGATAATACAGGCCTATGAGTTGTATCTTGAGCCTCAATCTTGGTCAAATCCACCAGATTACACACCAAGTATGGAACTCTTGGTGCACACAAATCATGAACCTCCTCTTCGTCCCCCTTAGACCGCAACAATCGGGTAATTATACTGCCACAAAAAAATGCCACCTCTTGTTATTCTGGAACTTCATCATATTATGGTGTAGCATAGAGCTAGTATTCACCTACAACCCTTTCATCAAGAGATAAACTAAAACAACTCTATCCCACATCACATCAGACATGCACTTACATAGAAAAATACAAAATAAACTACTTTCAACCACACCCGAGCCTTACTATTGAGATGTGCATATTGTAGTGTAGAGTGCCTCCTAGTATCTTTTTCCTATCGCACCATCTAGCAGAATTAACACCGTATAAGGTGTGATGAATATCTCTATATGGGGGTTGTTCCTTCATGTCTAAATACTCAGAATAGTCACAATGCGGAGTTCCCAAGAATTCATTCATAGCTCAAGTGATAAAATATATAGTCTTACCCCTAACTTCTACCCAATTGCTACTAGACTGCTCAGTATTCCAATTTGCATAAAATTCATGTACAAGAGCCAAATTGCACTCACCTTGGTCCTTAAATATGTATTAAATTTGAAAAATGTACACCATCTCGTGAATTTGAGGAAATTCTGCCTGCAGCCTATCCTCATTGACATACTCATCTCCCATATACTTTGCCTCCTTTTGGGACTCAAACCAATCTAACCCATATTGCTCTACCGCCTACTTGTTGAATCAATGAGGTGGTAGTATTAAACTTATTGGCTTTGCAGGTGAAGAAACCATACTTTTCATGTTCTTTTGTTACCCAATCCTCCTTCTACTTGCTTTCCTTTAGGTTCCATTAGAGAAGAGGAAGGAAGAAAATATAGAGAAAGAATTATATTTGGATAATGGTGATGTTTGGAGAATTATGTGTGACTAGACAAGGATGACAAAGTGGTGTTTTGGGGTTTTACTAGTTGTATGGGACAATGTAGGTGGTATAGAAGGGTTTATATAGGATAAATTAAAGTGGGAAGATGAAGAGGAAAGGTTGTGGGAGAATGGGTATCGGGTACTGGGAGAGTTAAGGTTGAGATAATGGGGTAGTGGGAGGGTTTTGGGGTTTTGGTTAACCTTCTTTTTCTGATTTTTACACTCAAACACGATACTGGCACATTGGTGGCGTAGCACGCAAGTGTCGTGCCCCACCTAGAAAATGTTAATTTAGACTTGGCGTGGGGCGCCAGTATACTGCCCTTCCAAGCTCTCTGTTGTTTTCACACTAGCATGGCGTGATTGTAGAGCGCCCATCTATGACCTCAGTAGTTTATGTCCTGGCGCGACACACCAACAATGTGCCATCACGCCAGGTATCTAAATTTTGCTTTTTTTCCTTGTAGGTTTGTTCCTTCTTGCTCCGAATTGCCTCTTGTCAATATGTGCATCAAAGATACACCAATAGAAAAAAAATATTGTCAGTTGCCTCCCACCTAGTGTCTTAGTTTTGGTCGTGGTACGACATCTTTTTTTTTAGAACTTATTCTATTCCTAATATTACCAAGAAAGACAGAATAAAATCAAATTCTATCCTAAAATACAAAAGAAAAAGTAAAACTACAACCTTTAAGTCGTAATATAATGCACGGGTTGCCTCCTATATAGCACCTAATTTACCGTCGAGCATGACTCGGCTACTTCTTCACTCATCTTCCAGTTCTATAGCTTCCTCATCATGGTCAACATCTTCACCAAAGTAGTATTTGTCTCTCTGTCCATTTACCTAAAATGTGGATATCTTCATTGCATTCTACAACTCTATGTGGTGTCATACGCAATACTTTAAAGGGTCCACTCCACTTGTACCGCAACTTTCTTAGAAATAGCTTGAATATAGAGTTAAAGAGTTGTACCTTTTAACCCAGCTTGATGTGGCGAGAGACAATATGCATGTCATGCCACCACTTTGTTTTCTCTTTATACAACTTAACATTTTCATAGGCATGTAGCCTAAACTTATATAAATCATGCAATTGATCCAACCCCTTCCGTCCTGCTTACGCTAGATTGAGATTAAGCTTCTTGATTGCCCAGTAGGCTTTATGTTCTAACTGCACTGTAAGTGACATGCTTTACTGAATACCATCTGATATGGGGAAGTCCCAATGTGGGTTTTATAAGCAGTTTTGTACGCCCATAAGGCTTCATTCAGCTTTGCTGACCAATCTTTCCTTTGTGCATTAATAGTCTTTTACAGTATCTGCTTCACCTCTATGTTGGAGACCTCAACCTTCCCACTGGTTTGTAGATAATAAGATGTAGCCGCCTTATTCCTCACCCATACTTAGCCAAGAGATTCTTCACTATTTGATTAATGAAGTGTGATCCTCCATCACTGATAATTGTTTTGGGAGTGCCAAATTGAGTGAAGATATGCTTCTTTAGGAACATGCTCACCACTTTTGAATCATTCATGGGAAGGTCCATGGATTCAACCCATTTTGACACATAATCCACTGCCACTAATATATATTGATTCCTATAGGATAATGGAAATGGACCCATGAAGTCTATGCCCTATACATCGAAGATTTCAACCTCCAAAATATTGTTCAAAGGCATTTCGTGTCTCCTTGATATTGTTCCCTTTCGTTAACACTGATCATAGTTCTTTACATATCCTACACTATCTTTAAACAATGTAGGCCAAAAGAAAACTAATTGAAGTACCTTATGGGTAGTGCGCTCTCCTGCATGATTGCCACCATATGGTGATGAATGGAAACTATCCAACACTTGGCGCACCTTAGTTTCTAGCACACACGTCTTAACCATTCAGTCAATATCGTGTTTGAATAAACAAGGATCTTTCCATATGTAGAACATGGCATCATGCATAAACCTTTTCTTTTGCTGTGAGGTCGCATCAGGGGGAAACACTCCACCAAATAGGTAATTGATAACATTGGCGTACCACGACAATTTAGTTACCTTTAGGGCTAATAGATGCTCATCTAGAAATTCCAATTTGATCTACAGCTCTTCTCCAACATGTGTCAAACTCTCTAACCTGAAAAGGTGATCGGTAACTTGATTCTCACAGCCCTTGCGATCCTTGATCTCAATATCAA
This sequence comes from Solanum dulcamara, assembly GCF_947179165.1. NCBI lineage: Eukaryota > Viridiplantae > Streptophyta > Magnoliopsida > Solanales > Solanaceae > Solanum > Solanum dulcamara. Next base: position 55,368,349 of record NC_077245.1, read on the forward strand.
ACTCTTATAGTAACAGGATCCACCATATGAGCCATGGCTTTGTATCTTTCTTGTTGAATATGTACCTAAGAGTTGCATGATCATGTAAACAATTACGTTAATACCTATCAGATAGGATATAAACTTGTCGAATGTATAAACCAGTACCAATATCTCCCTTTTTGTGACAGTGTAGTTGGCCTGAGCTGAATCAAGAGTCTTGCTTGCATAATAAATAGAGTGAAAAATCTTTTCTTTTCTATGCCCTAAGACTGCCCCTTCTGCTACATCACTGGCATCACACATAAGCTCAAAAGGTATCTCCCAATTGGGAGAAATTAAGATTGGAGCTTCTGTGAGCTTCTTCTTCAATAGCTCAAAGGACCTTACACACTTCTCATCGAATGTCAACTTTACTTCCTTATCCAACAAGATGCACATGGGCCTGGCTACTTTTGAGAAATCCTAAATGAACCTTCTATAGAACCCAGCATGACCCTGGAAACTGTAGACTCCTTTCACTGAAATAGGAAGACATAGCTTCTCTATCACCTCAATCTTGGCTTTATCTACTTCGAATGCCTTCTTTGAAACTTTATGACCCAAGACAATCCCTTTATTTACTAGAAAATTGTATTTTTCCTAGTTTAGTACAAGATTTATCTCTTCGCACATTGTTAACACTTTATCCAGATTTTGCAAACATAAATCAAAGACTCCTCTAAGTCTAAGAAGTCAACCATAAAGATCTCTACAAAATCCTCCACTATGTCCTGGAAGATAACCATCATACATCTTTGAAAAGATGCGGGTGCATTACACAACCTGAATGTCATATACTTGAAAGGATAACTTCCATAGGGACAAGTAAATGTCATCTTTTCTTGATCTTGAGGAGAAATTAAGATTTCATTATACCCTAAATAACCCTCCAAGAAGAAATAGTACTCTTTCTCAGCCAACCTATCTAGTATTTGATCAATAAAAGGGACAGGGTAATGATCCTTGTTTGTCGCATCATTCAATCTGCGGTAGTCCATGCAAATCCTCCAGCCAATGACAGCTCTAGTAGGGATTAGCTCATTTTTCTCATTTGTTATCACTGTCATCCCCATTTGTTTTTGGTACACACTAGACTGGACTCAGCTATTTATTATCTGAGATGGGGTAGATGATGCTTCAATCCAACCACTTAATGACCTCCTTTCTCACCATATCTTTCATCACTAGATTTAGTCTATGTTGAGGTTGGGCGACTGGTTTGTGGACTTTTTCTATGAATAACTTGTGCATGCGCAAGGCTGGACTAATCCTACATAGTTAAGCTATTTTTCAGCCCATGGCTTTCTTTCATTGTCTAAACACCTCCAATGCTACAGCAACCTGCAGTTCATATAAAGTAGATGAAAGGATTATCGGTAAAGCATCATTTAGACCAAGGAATGCACACCTGAGATGAAATGGAAGTGGTTTCAATTCAAGTTTAGGAGCTTCCTCAGTTGAGGGTTTGGGTGAAGGGACCAACACTATATTTAATGGTTCCACCTATTTTTTCCACATGCTCACATTATGAGCATCCAACACACTAATAATTTTTTGTGCCCGCATATCACTTTCTATGTCTTGACCAATTAACCCTTTCTCTATATGATCTTTTTATTCCACATATTTCTCTGCCACTGTTTTATCAATAACTATTATTGCAAATAACTCTTCATATCTAGCAGGCAATTTCAATGCGTTATACACATAAAATACTTCCACCGTGTCATAGGCTCTCATTGCGAGTCACCCTGATGCTACATCTATCAATGCCCCTCTTGTTGGCATGAATGGGTGTCCCAATATGAAAAGGACCTATTGATCCGGTTTAAAGTCTAGGATGACAAATTCCACAGGGAAAATGAGTGATCCCACCTAGACTAATATATCCTTAATGATTCCATCCAGTCTGGCTACTGAGCGGTTTGCCAGTTGTAACAAAATGATGGTAGACTTTTAATTTCCAAAACCTAATTTCTTGAATATAGAGGTGGGCATCAAATTGATACTTGCCCCCAAGACACATAATCCTCTTGCATTCATATAACTACCAATAGTAACCTGTATCATGAAACTCCTAAGATCTTTCTACATTGTTGGGAGCTTAACTTTATTCAAAACTCTTAAACTACACTCTTCTATAAGTGCTACTGTTTCATACTCGGCCAGCTTGTTATTTTTCGCTACAATGTCCTTTACATACTTGGCAAAACATCAATAAAATATAAGTTAATTTATACATGTTTTGGCATCTCAATGAACTTCTCAAAACATTCCTCCTCCTTCTTTTTCTTGAACTTTTGTGGGAATGGAGGAGGAGGTTTTTTTTATTCTTCGTCCGCCTTTTGCCTGTTGGATTCACATTATTCCCCAAATTTTCCTTTACCTTTCACCTCATCCAGTTTCATTTGAGGAGTTAATTCAGTTAGTGGTTGACCACTACAGGTAGTTACTACATTTACCTATTTGGGGTTTGGATCAGTGATACCTGGCAAAACTTCTTGTTGGCGAGAGTTCTATTCACTTTCCAACTATCAAACTATTTTTCTAGATTCTGAGTAGCGAACTCATTTTGACGAACATCTGCAGCTAACTTAGCTTGGTCAGTAATGATATGTTTCAATATGTCCTCTATGTTCATGCTTCTTTATTTCCTCAAGTTTTGGTTACCCTGGCCTTGATTATTGTACTGTTGCCCACCTTCTTGTGGTCTGAATTGGGTATGCCCTTGATGCTGATTTCCACCCCTTGAGAAGTTTGGTTGGCTTCTCTAATTTAGGTTGTATGTATTTCCTAGTTCTGGTTACCTCCTCCCCTTTGTGCATCACTAACAAAGTTCATAGACTCCATATTAGCTCCATAACAATCTGATACATGCTCACTACTTCCACAAACCTCACACCACATTTGTTGTTACTGAACCATATTCATATCTGCCTTCTACTGTCCTAATGCCAAATTGCTAAAATGTGTTGTCATATTCTACATTGATGCAATTTGTGCAGTCAAGGCTTTCATGGCATGGACTTCCAACATTTCTTCTTGTTTCTGCACCATAGTCCTAGAATTCCCTCCATTTTACTCAAGATTTCCCTAAGATATGTGGTTCAGCAGTATATATAGCTCATCATAAGTTTTCTCCAGCTCTTTTCTATCTGCAGCAGAGTCAAGGAGAATTTTGGTGTTGGGTTCCAACCCCTTAATAAAGGTATGGACCAATACTTTATTCTCCTGATGGTGGTGGGGACAACTAATGAGTAGGTATTTAAACCTATCCCAAGCTTGATATAAATTTTTTCCAGTCTTTTATTTAAAGCTTAAGATTTCACTTTTCAACTAAACTGTCTTTCCCTAAGGAAAGAACCTGAGTAGAAACTTATGAGCTAAGTCATTCCAAGTAGTAATGGAATTTGGCGGTTCTTACTTCAACCACATCTTTCCCTCCCCCAATAATGAAAAGGGAAATAATGTTAACCTCACATAATCAGGACATACCCAGTTGGTATGTTCGTATCGCTGCTTTCCATAATGTTATGGATGTGTACTTGGGGATATTTGTGAGAAAACCTAATAAATTGCCCATTCGTGCGCAAAAATTACACCATATTCTATTTCAACTCAAACTGACCTCCAGCTGGCTGTTTCTGAATACTGGAGGTGACATTTTTTATGGGAAGGACTGCCACATCATGCACTATCCTTGCTGCCATCTCTATAGGCATCTCTTCTGGGAAGACCTCCTATGGCAAACCATCCTATGGCAACCCGTTATTATTATCTAGATTGAGTTTCTGTATTGGGTATTGAGAGGCCTCTCTTCGCCTTTATCGATGGAAGAATCATTTAGGATTAGATAATGCCTCAACAAGCTCTCGATCTCTACCAGTGTAATGCCTCTATTACCTGCAAAAATGCACAACTAAGATCAAGTTGTCAAAACAAGTATGATCAATATAGAAACTTCAAAAAGAACAATTTTCTTAATTTAAAGTCCCCAGCAATGGAGCCAAAAACTTGTTGCGTCCAGATGCAAATATAAGTGTATATGGTCTCTCAAATAATATAGTAGCTCTTTCGAGCCAGATATCGAACCCACAGAGATTTTATGGAGACCACTTATTTCTTTTTAAAGGACTACACTGATTATGTGTGTTGTAAGAAATTGAGATAATTCTATCAAAAAATCCTTTAATGTAATAAAAATTACGACTACTATAATTAATGTAAGAGTTACGAAGAAAATCAAATTATAAGAAGTCCAGTGCTGTAGCATAATATGAAGTCAAACATAATATTTTCCACTTTTAGTCTCTGATGAGTTATTTATCTATTGATTTATAGGGATGCTAATACAATCATGGTCTTTCGACCTCTAATTTCCTATCTTTATCGATAGCCTAACTACATCGTTGAGTGGGGATATACATGAATCAATAAAAATGCATTAAGAAATGTTCTTATTTATTAACCAAATGAGGTATACAGGTATATTTCACTAACATCCTGTATACGAATCACACTAAGATACCCTAGCATGAACCCGTTCCTTATATTCTATATTTTCTCTCCTCTTCTTCTTCCGAATTTAAGATAGACAACACATGTATTCTAATGCTGGCCAAACATCACAATAGTTAAAACAAAAATGCAGGAGTAATTATATTAACACATCATCATCGACCAAAGAGTAGATCATATTACGTCATAACATCATAGCTATAGCCCTAGAAAAAAATTTAGCCACTCATGTTCAATGGAAACACACAATACAATAGTTCATACACTTTAATCTTCAAAAGAAAAGAGAGGAAAAAGGAAACCTAAAGTGCATGTACTCTCATCTCAGTGTTCTTATAAAAGCTGCATAAACCCCTTCTAAAAAGCTCGTAGGTTCTATTTATAGGGTTTTTTAAATAATTCCCAATCCTAAGTTGACCCGGACTAAAATAGAAAAATCAGAACTTTGGGACTCTATTAGTGGGTCACACCAAAAAATCCCTTCAGTAGATTCACCCTTTGCGTGGCGCACCACAAATGCACCAGGAACACCTCTAAGTTGTATACCCTTGGGTGAGGAGTGCCAACAGTGCGTTCACGATGCTCCTTTGTAGTTTATGCCCCAGCACGGCACGCTAGTAGTGCACTAGGGTTGCTTGTCCCATTTTTCGCTCACTTCTTCTCTTATTCAGCTTCCACTTCTTCCGAGCACTAACTTATCTCCAAGAATCCTGCAACACCACACACACACCTTAGTGCAACTTTATTCTTGATTCTATCTAAAACATACAATTATGTTTTCAAAATATTGTCAAAACAACAACTAAATAGGGGCAAACAAGGAACATGGGCACATAAATATGCCCAAGATCACCACCCCAAACTTAGATTTATGTTCGTCCTCGAATTATTTATGCATAGACAATGATGCAACATGTATATAAGGCAATCCGACTTGGCTACATAATGGGCATCTCATTAAGCATGTACATATTTCATACACCCACATGACTAGTTCAACACCTCCAAACCACAAGGACTGACTCTTTTACACAACAGACTCATATATATCATTCAGTTAGCAACCATATAAGTTATCAATCTTTTCACTTGGACATATACCTCTCACAATAAATTAACATCAGTGGGTGTAAAACAATAAAGTCACTCACTCTTTCAAATGATTTTATATGCCACAAAAGATTTTCCATAAGCTTGCCTTTGCTGGTTTTCTCCACTAATACAAGACTGCGATAGTTTAGGATCACTAGGTCTTCATTGGTTGTAATGTAGGCTGAGAGATGGCTAGGTGCTATTGTTGGTTATTAATAGTGACTAACATTTCCAAGCACTTTAATACATTACACTTCTCATTTGCTCAACTTCGAGCACCCCTTTAAACTTACCCTTTTTCTTTCTTGCTCCCCTTTTTAATAATAGGGCCTCTCTTCCCCTCTTTCGTCCTCTATTTAATAACTTTTCTCTTTTTTCTCTTTTTTTATTAAAAGATGTCAGTTTATTTTAGGCACAAATACCCTACTTCATAAGATTTATGTTCTCTTATCCCTTTATTCGACATTTACTTCTTTCAAAGTGCTTAGGCACGCTATCAAAGAAATGCCTACGTCATTTACTAAACTCTAAAATCGTCATTTGGTTTCGCATACACTTCAGATAAGTTTTAGCTATCGATATGTGCACATAGAACACAGCAAATCCTCACCCATATGGCATATGTACAACTGAAGAATGCCAAATAAAGATTACCAACTATACGTGCATATGAATTCAATATTAAGCATGCATCACTCGAGTCGAATACAAGAGCTTTAGGTGTCTTAAAGTAGTTATTTCATATCATTTCATTCCATTCTTTACATCATCCAAGTGCGCTGCCTAGTCTGACACCATATCTACAAACAGACACCACAACAACGAATACTCTTAAGACATTCATCATCCATCTATCATAAAGAAATGTCACTCAACTAAGACTCACTTAGAACTATGACACTTATGGCATTTTTTGTAAATTTCTAAAGGGATTATCCTTAGCTAAAAAAAACCAAAAAAAACTACCAAGAAACCAATATAAACATACACTAAACAAAATCTATACAACAATATAATTAGAATTCCCACTCCTACCCCACACTTAATCAATGCTCAATTCATAGTCCAAGAGTGAAAGACAGAACTCCTTAAATATCTCCGTCATTATCGCCACTATAATTGGAGGTAGTGTCATCCACTGCCATAAGGGCAGTGGTTGTAGCATCATTCTACTCATAATCTTTATCATCACTGCCCATATCATCAACCATAGGATCATCATCATCCAAGGGCTCCTGAAAAGCTGGGCCCATCCGACACATATACATGGAACTATCTGTAAGAGGATAGCAATTACCTAATTCATCCATCTCTATATCCGTCACTGGATGACCACCAATGTGCAATTCGAATTCAGCCATACCAAATATCCTGCCCATCCAGCTGTCAGCACGTGCTTGCCAATCAACAGTCGATAATACAGGCCTATGAGTTGTATCTTAAGCCTCAATCTTGGTCAAATCCACCAGATTACACACCAAGTATGGAACTCTTGGTGCACACAAATCATGAACCTCCTCTTCGGCCCCCTTAGACTGCAACAATCGAGTGATTATACTGCCACAGAAAAAGGCTACCTCTTGTTATTCTGGAACTTCATCATATTATGGCGTAGCATAGAGCCAGTATTCACCTACAACCCTTTCATCAAGAAATAAACTAAAACAACTCTATCCCACATCACATCAGACATGCACTTACATAGAAAAATACAAAATAAACTACTTTCAACCACACCCGAGCCTTACTATTAAGATGTGCATATTGTAGTGTAGAGTGCCTCCTAGTGTCTTTTGCCTATCTCACCATCAAGAAAAATTAACACCGTATAAGGTATGATAAATATCTATATATGGGGGTTGTTCCTTCATATCTAAATACTCAGAATAGTCACAATGCGGAGTTCCCAAGAATTCATTCATAGCTCAAGTGATAAAATATATAGTCTTACCCCTAACTTCTACCCTATTGCTACTAGACTGCTCAGTATTCCAATTTGCATAAAATTCATGTATAAGAGGCAAATTGCACTTACCGTGGTCCTTAAATATGTATTAAATTTGAAAACTGTACACCATCTCGTGAATTTGAGGAAATTCTGCATGCAGCCTATCCTCATTGACATACTCATCTCCCATATACTTTGCCTCCTTTTAGGACTCAAACCAATCTAACCCATATTGCTCTACCGCCTACTTGCTGAATCAATGAGGTGGTAGTATTAAACTTATTGGCTTTGCAGGTGAAGAAACCATACTTTTCAGGTTCTTTTGTTACCCACTCCTACTTCTACTTGCTTTCCAACTATCATCATGTGCTTGTGGATCAACAGTCGATAATACATGCGTATGAGTTGTGTCTTGAACCTTAGTTCTGGTCACATCCACTAGATTATACACCAAGTATGGAACTCTTGGTGTGTACAAATCATAAACCTCCTCTTCGACCCCCTCAGAATGCAACAACTGGGTAATTATACTGCCATAGCAAAAATGCCACCTCTTGTTATTCTAGAACTTCATCATATTATGGCGTAGCATAGACCCAGCATTCACCTGCAACCCTTGCATCAAGTGATAAACCAAAACAACCTTGTTCCTCATCACATCATACATGTGCTTACCAGGAAAGAATATACTACACACTATTTTTAACCACACTCGAGCCTCACCATTGATATATGCATATTGTAGTGTATAGTGCCTCCTGGTTTCTTTTGCCCAATCCCACCGTGCAGCAGAATTAACACTGCACAAGGTACGATGAATGTCTCTATACGGGGCTTGTTCCTTCATGTCTAAATAATTAGAATAGTCACAATACAGATTTCCCAAGAATTCATTCAAAGCTCAAGTGATAAAAGGTATAGTCTTACCCCTAACTTCTGCCTTATTTCTACTAAACTGCTCAATATTCCAATTTGTATAAAATTCATGTACAAGATTCAAATTACACTCACCTTGGTCTTCAAAGATGTATTAAAGTCCCATATTATACACCATCTCATGAATTTGAGGAAATTCTGCTTGCAGCCTATCCTCATTGACATACTCATCTCCCATGTACTTTGCCTTATTTTGGTACTCGAACCAATCTAACCCATATTTCTCTACCGACTTCTTGTCAAACTGATGTGGTGGTGGTCTTGAACTTGTTAGTTTTACAGATAAAGAAGCCCTACTTTTCAAGATCTTTTGTTACTCAATCCTTCTTCTACTTGCTTTCCTTAAGGTGCCACTGGATAAGAGGAAGAAATAGATTATAGAGAGAGAATCAGATTTGAACAATGGTGGTGTTTTGAGAATGGTGTGTAACTAGATAAGGAAGACAAAATGGTGTTTTGGGGTTTTAGTAGTTGACAATGGAGGTGGTGAAGAAGGATTTATATAGGATAAATTAAAGTGGAAGGATAAAAAGGAAAGTTTGTGGGAGAATGGGGGTTGAGTAGTGGGAGAGTTTAGGTTGAGAAAAGTTGAAGGTGCATTATACAACTCGAAAGGCATACACTTGAAAGCATAAGTTCCATAGGGACAAGTGAACATCATTTTTTCTTGATCTTGAGGAGAAATTGAGATTTGATTGTACCCTGAATAACCCTCTAAGAAGAAATAGTACTCCTGCCCAGCCAACCTGTCTAGCATTTGATCAATGAAAAGAACTGGGTAATGATCCTTCCTTGTCGTATCATTCAATCTGCGGTAGTCCATGCAAATCCTCTAGCTAGTGACTATTCTAGTGGAGATTAACTCATTCTTCTCATTTGTGATCACCGTCATCCCCCATTGTTAGGTACAGACTGGACTGGACTCACCTATTTACTATCTGAGATGAGGTAGATGATGCTTGAATCCAACCACTTAATAATCTCCTTTCTCACCATATCTTTCATCACTAGATTCAGTCTGTGTTGAGGCTGGGCAACTGATTTGTGCCCTTCTTCAATGAATATCCTTTGCATGCACAATACTGGACTAATCCCATATAGGTCAGCTATTTTCCAGTCTATGGCTTTCTTTCGTCGTTAAATCACCCTAAGTTACCCTAGCACAAACACGTTCCCTACATTCTTTGTTATATCTCCTCTTCTTCTTCCAAATTTAAGATAAACAACACATATATTTTAATATTGGCCAAACATCACAAAAGTTAAAAGAAAATGCAGGGGTAATTATAATTAACAACTCATCATATACCAAAAAATAGATCATATTATGTCATAACATCATAGCTATAGCCCCAAAACAAGAGTGATTATCCACTCATGTTCAATGGAAACACACAATACAATAGTTTATACATTTTAATCTTTAAAAGAAAAAAGAAGAAAAAGGAAACCTAATTTGTGTGTACTTTTATCTCAGTGTTCGTTTAAATGGTGCGTGAACCTATTCTAAAAAGTCCTAGGGTTCTATTTATAGGGTTTTTAAAATAACCCACCAATCCTTAGTTGACCCGGACTTGAATAGAAAAATCTGAACTTCAGGGCTCTATTGGTGGTTCCTGCCAGAATATTCCTTCAGTAGTTTCACCCTAATCGCGATGCGCCAGCAGTGTGCCGAGAATGCCTCTCAGTTATTTATCCTCTGGCATAGTACGCCAGCAGTACGTATAAGATGCTCCTCTATAGTTTATGCATTGGCGCGGTATGCTAGCTGTTCACTAGGGCTACTTGTCCTATTTTTTGCCTGCTTCTTCTCCCGTTCAGCTTGCACTTCTATTGAGCACTGACTTGTCTCCAAGAATCCAATAATACTACACACACACCTTAGTGCAACCTTGTTCTTCATTTTCTTCAATTATGTTTCTAAAATATTCTCAAAAAAACTACTAAATATGGGCAAAAAAGGCACATGGGCACATAAATATGCCCAAGATCAGCTCACCGATTGGATTGGAGACTAGCCAAACCTGTTTGGCATCATGCAAATGTGTCATCAAGCTCTCCCATTAATTCTTAAAATTTTTCTCAGATTGTAATAAAGATTAGTAAGGAAAAAGTATGGTTGGCGACATGCAAAAGGGTTTGGCGAAAGTGTCTTGATAATATTTAAGTATACCTCTCAAAAGAAATATAGGCGATCATTAGCAATATATTTACCCAACTAAGAGTCAAGGTCAATCCCACTGAGAATAGGTTGAAACAAGTCTATTACCAATCACTTTTCAGTTGTAGTTTCTACTTCCCGAAAATAAAAGTGCATAAAATAAAAGCAGGGGTTTTAATTTTGATTGAAGAACAATTAACAATGTAATGATAAGTAAACAACATTTAGTTTGAGAACAGTATTAGGACTAGAATAAGGTTACGTTTCCCATGATATATAACTTAATAGACAGATCATATTCATGATATCGTTCAATGTATTGCATAAAGAATCTAGTGAGTTGAGTAATATCTATTTCACTTATCGGTCCTTTTTAGATGTATTTCATTCATATCCTCCCGGTCTTACAAGGTATGCTTTATTAAAGCTCGCTCTGGATGTTAGAGTACTGTCTCCTTCCGGTCTCAAGTAACTTAGATGATGTTTTGTTCCTCTAGATTTATGTTGTGATAATATTTTTTTAATCACTACCTCCTCCTAGTCAAGCAATGAATACGGGTAGGTTCTCAATGCATGCACTTATTAAGAAAGATTTTTAGATAAAGAAAACCATAATACATGCAAGACAACTCACAAAAAATCAATCCACGTTCGCCTACTTTGTTATGTTGTCATGATTCCCACAACCACAGTTGTGGAATTAGCCTTCCATAATTTGAATATTACAATTTCGAAACTCTAGACAAAATCTTAATTATTAACTTGCAAATTGAATAGAATAAATTCAAAATCTTGAATTCTTGAAGAAAATATAATAAATATAGAGGAGAAAAGAATAAATTAATTTTCTCCGATCTTCACGAAGACTCTTCAAAAATTCCCAAACTATAAAAGTCTAAGTCCTAGGTTACAGGTTATGTAAAAATTAATTTTATAAAATATTTGTAGATGTAAGAATAATCCCCATATAAAATTACTGAGTCCAAAACTAATTGGGAAATCCAAAACCCAAAGGAAATGGAAAAATTTCCTATATGAAAAACCTTTTAAGCATAATAACTCCACATGAGTATAGTTTTCCTAATTACTTATAATGACAAATTTATGTTTCCCATTACACAAATGAAGTAGTGAATTATACAAACATTGCAGCAAATTATACAATCGTTAAAACCCCAAATTATTTGTATACCGAAATATTTAAATAATGTAAATTGTATGGCGAATTATACAAATGTTGTTCATGAATTATATTGTGAAATATACAAACGATATACAAAAATTGTGATTTGTATTGCAAATTACACAAATGCAATAATATAGCTAATTATAAAAATGCAATACACGAATTGTATAGCCAAATATACAAATAAATTATGGAAAATATCAGCAAAATATACCCACAAATGGTAATTAGATGAAACTATACCATATGAAATAATAAACAAGTAACGTTTATAATCTCGTGTAATTTTCCCTAAGGAAACTAATTCCGCGTAACACTGTGCCTAAAATAATTATTGTTGTTGCCTTTGATGATTGTCATGTGTCAAGTCAATTAGAAATTCTCAATTTGAGGGAATTTGTATTCTGTTTAATAGGTATAAATAATATATATTATTATATTCAATATAATTAATTAAGTTGTCTGCATGATTTTCTTCTTTAATCCTTCATATTTAATTTGTTTTGGCTCCAAATTTCTTCACCTTTGTGTCAATGTAATCCTACAAATAAAATACACTATTTAGCAAAATTCATAAAATTTATGCTCAAAAAAGACCAATAAAAATACTAAATGTTAAGCAATTAATATTTAAAAATATTTATTTTTGGCCTCACATCAGGTCTTGCCGAAAGAATCAGACAAGTTGGCAAGAAAAAGAGAAGTTTGGGCGAGGGAAAAGAACATATTGAGGACTCGCTGAATGGATCGGCAAGCCAAGTCTACCTCCCAAATTATTCAAAATTTCTGATCAGCTTCGTTATGCAAGTTGGCGAGTAAGCCAGGAGGTCAGCGACTCACCAATCAGGATGGTGAGATAGACTAACCTCAGCAACAGATCCCCATCAGCCTATTTAATGAGGATAAATTCATCATTTTCAACTTGTAATCCCTAATTTATGTTGCTTTAAACCTACTTTTAATAGTTATTTCCTCATTCCCTCTCCAAATACTTAATGAGATAATTCACTCTAAGAACCCCTCTCCTAAGAAATTTCCTCTCTTTCAAGCTAAGGATTGTCAAGGTTAAGTTCAATTCTTCAATTCAAGTGTAGTTAGGGCTTTGATTTAATCAAGGTATGTTGGGAATTCATCCATAGAGTTCCCAAGGTTTTCTCCTTTTTCAATCAATTTCAATTCAGTAGTTTTAGGGTTTTCATAAGGATGCATTGGATCAATTCAATTATCCATATCTTATGTTAAATCGCATGTTGTCAATTGAGTAATCATGGACCCATGCATTATGCTATTTTCAAGTATGATATTACGGAATTTGATCATGGATTTTATGAATGATTTATGAATGGTCTTCAAGAAATTATGAATGACATAAAAGTAATGAATGACGTTTCAAGCATCTATGGTTGTGAAAGGATTTTTGACACACTCATGATCAAGGTGAAGGGTTTTTTCACCTACTTATGGATTCATAAAGATGAAAAGTTTTCTCATTCTTGTATGAATTATTATGTTAATGAGCTACTCTTATGACTGTTTTATGATGTGGATTGGCTTATTATTATCTTCCTAATAATGTTAATGACTATGATTTATGAATTACGTTGTAATAATTACTAAGCACCAATTAGACTTTGGGTGGAGTTCGATCCCAAGCTTATGAAGCGATAAAAAGAACTCTAGTAGCAACCTCTAGTCTCAAACTACGTTGCCCTCGTAGATTTGCCTTAATGGACTATCTAGTGGGTCCATGTATAGCTCATTATGTTAAAGATGTTCTCACGGAGTCTAACTTGGCAAGTATCCTTTTTCTTTTCAGTGTGGGAGTATCGCCTAATTCCATGTTATAGCTCGCATGGTCTTATATGTCGGTCAAAAGTTATATCCCATAAACAAACTATGTTTTCTTATGAGCCCTTATGATGATTTCAAATGATGCATCGACCACATGCTTTGACTTATGATTTCTAATCTCATGCTTTTAAATGATTATTGGTCTTACATCATATTTTTATGCTAATCATGCTATCATGTCTATATTATCCATATTTCTCACATACTTAATAGATTTTATGTAATAACTTACTACATTTTACCATAATTTAGGGCCTAATGATCATCACGCACATCTCTCTCGTGGCTAGAGCTTGAGAACTATTTTTCTATTATTTGTGAGTCCTCATGATTCGAGAGGGTGATATTTATGACTGTTATTATTTATGTTTTGGTGAGATAGGAACTTGTTCTAAGTCGCATCTAGTAGAAGTAGAGGAATGTTTAGACAAGAATGAGTATGTACCTCTAATTATTCAAACATATTATTTTAGAGTCTTCTCCTTATTTGAGATGCTAGATTGAGACTTATCATCCACTTTATGGTAACATTGATGTCTTTACTTACCTTATGTATGTGATGTCTGCTAAGAGGCTTGATTGGAGTCCCTCGAGATTTTGATCATCATGTCACGCCTAGGGCCTAGCTTGGGTCATGACAACTTAAGGTGCATGAAAAGATCTATCTGAATCATGACTTAGAATTAGCGATGTTTATGTTTTCTTTAAAGATTTAGAGACTCTATATTTATAGTGTCCATGTTGATGTATTTACAGACCAAAAGATTTTGCAATATGTGTTCAACCAAAAGGACTTGAATTTTTGACAAAGGAGGTGACTTGATTTATTGAAGGATTATGACATAAGTGTGTTGTACCATTCGGGGAAGGTAAATATGATTACTGATGCTTTTAGTAGGTTGTCTAGGAATAGTTTTGCACACATTGAGGATGAGAAAAAGCAGTTAGTTTGTGATGTTCATAGACTAGTTGAATTGGGTGTTTGCTTGATTGATTCTGAGGATGGTGGTATATTTGTTCAAAATGGTTCTGAGTAGTCTCTTGTTGAGAATGTGAAGGAAAAGCAAGATAATGACCCAACTTTGGTTGAGTTGAAGAAAGTGGTTGCTGAAAATTCTATTAAGGCTTTCACTCAAGAGGGAGATGGTGTACTTAGATATCAAGGTCGTTTATGTGTTCCTAATGTTGATGGTTTGAGGGAAATGATTTTCTTTGAAGTTTATAGTTCACGGTATTCTATTAATCCGGTCGTTTATGTGAAGGCTTAATCCAATCAAATATCCGGAGGCTTACCTCAAGACATTGAGTTTTCTACTTGGAAATGGGAAGACTTGACTATAGACTTTATTACAGGTTTGTGTCATGACCCGACCTAGATCCTAGTCGTAATACGACAACCGAAACCCCAAAAGGCTCAAAAGAAGCCTCTTGACATATCATAAGCATGAATAAGGTAAAGTGAAGCGGGCATAACATAGAAAAGAGTCTAAATCATGAATCATAAAAGATATGTAAACTTCTCTACATAGACTCTATAACATTGGTCCAACATATACCTCTACTACTCAAGAAGGGCGTGAGATAAGACATGTCCCTAGATCACTCTCAACATTAATGAAACAAAATTCTTTGAAAGAAAGAACCAACCCATAACTAGTCCTCAAAAGATATGGACACACCAAAACTCCATTAGATAGAATCTCAACTAGCCACCTGAAGGAATCTGCTCCTCGACCCCTACATTATGAGACAAATGCAGGCAATAATATGCATTAGTATATTTGAAATACTAGGTTTGTGGGCATGTCATGCAACATAAATCATAGAATTCAATGATTGCTTAACGCACATAATAAGGAGGATAAAAAAAGGCATGGAAAAACGATAATGATCAAAGCATTTAGGAAACAAGGTTACAAAACATAAAAGAATGTAAAGAGAATATGCATATGTGGGATGGAATCATAACCGGCAATAATACCATGTGATCTATAACATGGAATCCCAATGTCTCTCCATATAACGGAACAAAGGGGAATCTACTTGATAAGATAGACTCTACCCCTGCTAGGTGGGTCATAAACATACGCTATATGTGGAACCACTAGCTAGGCTAAAGGACAATCCTACAGTGGCACGTAGTTATGAGATAAGAGACTTTATATAAGGACTCCATAGGTCGAGGCCCCCACATCAAGTCATTATTTGGTTCTAAGTCAAATCCCTTGGAATACATAACAATAATACTTAAAATATATCATAAACATTTTCATGAACTTCATAATTCATAGTTAGCTCATTTTCATGTCATACTTGCAATGTGAGTACAAGCCTTTCAACATCATAATATCATACTTGCACAATTTATGTCATTAGGTTCCTAGGTCACCAATTAAGGATCCTAAGTCACCTTTCTTCATAATTTGCATGAAATTCATATCTTAACATAATTGTAATCCATGATCATAATTCATACTCGAAATTTAGAGTAAAACTCGTATATATAGTAAATTTGAATGAAACCATGAGAATACCTTGAAATAATAGAAATTCATGACCACACATCATGTATATCATTATTGAAAATATCTTCATGCATAGGCATTCATAATTCATCTTGAAATCATGCATTTAATGCAAAATTATACTTATAACAATCATTAATGATAATAAAAAATATAATTGAATCAGCCCAACACAAGTCATCAAAATTAGGGTTTAAAAGTAATAGAAATCCAAAGAATTTAAAGGAAAACCTTAGGACTCCATGGGTGAAAGGAACACATGGATCAATCCACACATACCTTCATGAATTGACATGGAAATTTAGAGGATAAGACTTCTTCTTGAAGAAACCATAGTCAAAACCTTGATGAATAAGATGATCTCTTGAAGGAACATTGAGAGATAAGTTTTAAAGTTGTTTGGGATCTAATTAGGGAATGAAAAGGGTTTAGGCATATTTAGGATAGTTAAAACCATGAATTTAGTCCTAAAAACCATCTACATTCATTAATAAAAGAATAGCGAATGATAGAAATACTCTTCATTTAACTGAAAACTAGGACTACACAAAGGACCCACCATGGTTTTTGATCCTTACCACATCCTGTGGTAGTGTCTGTGGTGATTGACTTAATCTTGAATCTTGGGGTTGAAGGGAAGAGTTTAAGGACTTTCTCCACAGAGAAATTCACGATCTGTGGAGGTTATTATGATTTGTGAATCACAGGCATAGTGCAAGACCTGCAGGAGGATCTGCAGGAGCCAACACCACAGAGCCCACCATGGTACGTGAAGGGAAACATATCCTATGGTGGTTAGGTGTGGTCTCTGCCTTAGGAAAGTCTTCTGAGGGTCTCAAGAAAGGGGTCACCACAGAGGGAACCACAGCTCGTAGTGCTCACCACAGCTCGTGATCCCTTGTCGTGGTCTCTTCGCTGTAAGACTGAGTTTCAGAACCACTACCACAGTGGCTTACCATGAGCTGTGGTGCTGACTACGCCCTGTGATGGCCTTCGTGGTCATCACCTAATGCCCAAATGTTCATTTTTTGGGGATTTCATCCTTTATTCCTCATTTTCCATATTTCCAACTTCTGGAGTCTTACAATATCTCCCCCTGAGGAACATTCATCCTCAAATGAGACTCAAGCTAGCATGAATGAAATAGGAAAGGAACAAAACAGCCCAACATAAATGCAAAACATCTCTATTATGCATAAAACATAAAATCTTTAATCTTAAGTTAAAACATGACTTTAAAACTCATTTTATGAACATGAATGCATATGATACCATGAGGACACCTGAAACACATGATTTGGGCTAATTGGATATTAAAGGAACTAAATACCTCAACTAGGGACAAAAGGAAAAAGAGAAGGATATCGGGACATCATATCGACTTTGACTTCCCATGTAGCACCCTCAACCTCTTGGTTCCTCCAAAACACTTTAACTGAG
Organism: Solanum dulcamara; assembly: GCF_947179165.1. Classification (NCBI taxonomy): domain Eukaryota; kingdom Viridiplantae; phylum Streptophyta; class Magnoliopsida; order Solanales; family Solanaceae; genus Solanum; species Solanum dulcamara. The sequence continues at coordinate 55,386,027 of NC_077245.1, forward strand.
GCTATTTCCATTTTTCACAACCTCCTAACTTGTCAGTCCAAGATTTTAATCGGAAAATCCTCATATGAAAGACTCTCTTTAACTTTAATATTATCCGATGGTACAATGGAGTTAGGATCACCAAAAAACTTCCTCAATAAGGATATATGGAATACCAGATACACTAACGCCACCCTAGAAGGAAAATCCAACTCATAAACCACCTTGCCAATTTACCTCAAAATTAGATATGGGCCAACATAGCGGGGAATTAACTTCCCATTCCTACCAAAATGCACCATACCCTTTATGGGGGAAATTTTCAAGTAAACCCAATCATTAACCTTAAATTAAAGTTCTCTCCTCCTCACATCTGAATAGGACTTTTGTCGTCTTTGGGTCATTTTCAATCTTTCTCTAATGAGTCTAACCTTCTCCATAGCCTCAAATACCAACTTAGGTCCTATCAAAGAAACTTCACTTACCTCAAACCAACTGATAGGGGATCTACACGGCCTACCATACAAAGCTTCAAATGGATCCATCTCAAAGGTAGAATGATAATTGTTATTATAAGAAAATTCTATCAATGGAAAATGATCATCCCAATTTCCTTTAAAATTAATAATGCATACTCTCAACATATCCTCTAATGTCTGGATAGTATGCTCATCTTGATAATCCGTCTATGGGTGAAAAGTTGTATGAAGCTTCACTTGAGTACCAAGACAATTTTGGAAAGATCTCCAAAACTGAGATGTAAACTGAGTACCTCGATCCAAAATAATAGAAAATAGAACACTATAAAGCTAAAACAACTCTTGGATATACAATCTATCATAGTCCTCAGTTGCATATGAAGTCTTAATGGGGAGAAAATGAGCCGACTTAGTCATTTCGTAAACAATCACCCAAATGGAATCATGCTTCCTATATGTACTAGGAAAACCTATAACAAAGTCCATATTTAAGGCTTCCCTCTTCCATATAGGAATCTCAATGTCTTGAGACAAACCTCTCTATTTTTTATGCTCAACTTTCACTTGTTTGCAAGTAGGACACTTAGCCATAAATTCTGCAATATCCCTCTTCATGCCATTATACCAATACACTTCTTTCAAATCTCAATACATTTTTATGGAATGAGATGTATATAGTATTATGAACTATAGGCTTCGAACAATGTCATATCTTTCAAGCCATCAGCATTCGAAACATACAATTGGCCTTTATATCCCAAAATACCATCTCCCCCTTGGGACAAAGCCTCAATGGCTTTTTCAACAACCTCTTTCTTCAACTCAACCAAAGTGAGGTCACTATCTTGCTTTTCCTTTACATCCAACACAAGAGACAATTCGAAACCATTTTGCACAATAACACCACCATCTTTAGAATCAACCAATCGAATACCCAGAAGGGCTAATCTTTGTCCATCATGGACTAGCTCTTTCTTCTCATCCTTAATAGGAGTAACAGTTTTCATGGACAATCCACTAAGAGTGTTGATAGCCAATTTGCCTTACCCAGATGGTACAGCACATTAATTCCATAGTCCTTCAATAGCTCAAGCCATCTTCTTTGTCAAAGGTTCAAATCTTTTTGAGTGAATACATATTACAAACTCTTGTGATCGATAGAAACATCCTTATGGAAATTATAAAGATAGTGTCTCCATAACTTCAAATAACATACCACTGCCACCAACTCCAAGTCATGAGTTTGGTAATTCTTCTCATGTGCTTTGAGTTCCCTTGAAGCATAATCTATCACTTAAATATTTCCATTAGAACACAACCAATACCAACTCTTGAGGCATCAGAATATACCACAAACCCATCGGAACCTTCCAATAAAGTCAACACCAGAGTGGAGGTAAGCCTATCCTTCAACTCTTGGAATCTTTTCTCACATGTCTTGGACCATTGAAATTTCACCTTCTTTTGTGTCAAAGTAGTCAAAGGTACTGCAATGGAAGAGAAACCTTCCAAAAATCATCCATAATAATAGGCTAAGCCAAAAAAACTCCTAATATTGGGAAGAGTCAATGGTCTAGGCCAATTCTTAACTACCTCAGTCTTTTGGGATCAACCATAATTCCTTCTCAGAAAAAAATATCACCAAGGAAAGTAACTGACCTTAACTAAAATTCACATTTGTTAAACTTTGCATACAACTAGCAATCCTTGAGAATTCTCAATACAATCCTCAAATGATCGGCATGCTCTTCCTCACTTCGAGAATAATATATCAAAATATCATTATTAAACACAATCACGAACATATTCAAGTATTGCTTGAACACCCTGTTCATCAAATCCATAAAAGTTGTAGCGGCATTCATTAGTCCAAAAGATAAAAAACAAAGAATTCAAGGTGATTGTACCAAATTCTAAAGCCAGTCTTCGGAATGTAACATTCCCTTACTCAAAGTTGATGATAACTCGATCAAAGATCGATCTTTGAAAAGTAGCTTGTTCCTTGAATTTGATTGAACAAGTCACTTTAAATTGGATACTTGTTCTTTATGGTGACCTTATTCAATTACTGGTAATCTATACATATTTGGAGTGAACCATCTTTCTTCCTAACAAATAACACAGGATCACCCCATGGTGAAATACTTGGCCTTATAAAACCCTGATCTAAAAAATCCTTCAATTTCTCTTTCAACTCCTTAAGTTCTGTCAGAGCCATATGGTAAGAAGGAATAGGAATAGGTTTTGTATCAAAAAGGAGATCTATGCCAAAGAAAATTTTTCTATTGAGAGGAACACTGGGCAAATCATTGGAAAACACATCAGGGAGCTTATTAACTATAAGGACCAACTAAAGAGTAGAATGTTTAGAATTAACATCTCAAACTCACATTATATAGTAAATATACCCATTGGAAATCATTTTCCGAGCCTTAAGATATGAGATGAATCGACCCTTAACCACCAAATTATTACCCTTTTATTCAAGAATAGGCTCATTAGAAAACTGAAACTTGATCCTACGGGTCCTACAGTTAGTGGATGCATAAGAGGCATGTAACAAATGCATACCAAGAAGCATTTAAAAATAGGTCATGTCAAGTTCAACAAGATCACACGGGATAAATTTATGCAAGACCAACACAGGACAATCTCTATAAACTCTTTTGGCTTACACCGAATCACCAACGGGAGTATAAACCAAAAAAGGTTTAACAAGACTTAGGGCATACCTCAAATCTCTTATCAAGGTAAGGAGTAACAAAAGACAAGTTGGCACCCAGATCAAGTAATGCATAAATATCAAAATGAAAGAGCTATAACATACTAGTGACCACATTGGAAGTCTCGTCCATATCTTGCCTAGCATGAAGTGCATAGAATCAGTTGTTGCATTGGCCACCTTTAGGTTGAGTTTGGGAACCTTGTTGTATGTGTCCCACTTGGGCTACTTGGTCTTGAGGATGACCTTCTCTTCCTTTTTTTGCCACATGAGGGCACTCAGATTGCTTGTGGCCTATCTTTCTATATATAGCAAGCACTCATTTCCGTGAAACACCTTTCTCCATGATTATTTTCATAATTAGCACACTTTGGAAACATGGGGATACTATCACTCACACCTCCATCTTGACCCTTAGTGTATGGCACCTTCACCTTAACCAACATTTTTCCTGAACCTTGGCCTTATTGAGAATGGCCACTACCATCACCGATCCTAGCATTTGAGAATCCACCTTCATACTGAGCCCTCTTAGAATCCCTCATTCTCATCTTCTTGAGTTTCTCTTCTTCAATTTGCTTGGCAAATATAATGAGTCAAGATATGTCCATTTCCTTGCCAAGCATGGTGGGATGACATTTCTTTACAATCAAGTCCGACACCCTTGATATGAATTAGCTCATTGGGCACGTGATCGGCAACCAATAAAGGAGCATACTTTGATAGCTTGGTGAACTTTATGGTATAATCCCTTATATATATAAGACCCCAAAAATTTGGAAAGTTTTAAAATAAGGAACAAAGGATGAAAGTACAAAGAAATATAGAAAACTAGAATTAGGTAATGACCATAGAAGGCCATCACGGGTTGTGGTCTGCACCAAGCCTCGTGGTGAGCCACCGTGGTGGAAGTTCTGAAACCCAACCTGAAGGTAAGGGACCATATACCATGGTGAGAACCATAAACCATTGTGAGAAACACAAATTGTGGTGAGAACCACGGGACGTAAAGCACTCCATAGTGACCCCTCCCCTAAAGCCCTAGAAAACTATCTAAGTCAAGGACCACAAGGGATCATAAGTTGAGGCATTGTCCATGGGTTGCTAGGAATGATAAGGATAGTCATCGATGATCTCAACCCTACCCTTCTATGGGTCTCCAAAATTTACGTGGTGCTTCATCCGGTAAGTGTGAATTCCATTTTTGAAATGGTAATGATTAGTATGGATTGGTTGTATACATCTTATGCTTCTATAGATAGTAGAACTTATTGAGTCAAGTTTCAATTCCCAAAAGAGTCTATTCTATAATGGAAAGGTCATGATTCTGTATTTAAGGGTAGCTTCAATTCTTGTCTTAAGGCTCCAGTTGGGGTCATGATAGATAGAAAGAGAGAAGCCATTTTGTGTTTTGATAAACTGTGGCATGCTTACCCCATTTAAGGTTATAGACATGGAGGAAGAGCTAGATAGATCTTATTATGAGCAATATATAGGTAAGAGTATATTGGTGTATCTTTTAGTAGGAGTTAATGAAAATGTAGATGTAGAGATGTTAAGGTAGACACAAAAATTATTAAGTGATGTTGACTTCAAGGGAGCCATAAAGTGGTTAGAATGGTAGGCTTGAATATCTGGTTGTAGATATGTGAATAATTGTAGTAGTCTATTGGGATAAATAGACTACGGGTAGTAAGGGATAGTACTCTTCGGATAAATTTTCCTGTAAAAGGTCTAGGATCCTAAGGTATATTGAAAAAAATGGAATATGAGTTAGAATTGCCGTTTGAGTTGTATTTGGTTCATCCGGTTTTTCATGTATAAATATTGTAAAAGTTTGTGGGTGATCCAAATTTTATTGTACTAGTAGAGAATGTGAGTATTGAAGAAAATTTGACTTATGAGGATGTCCCGATTGAGTTTTAGACTGGCAAGTAAAGAGGTTAAGGAATAAAGACGCTGTATCCGTCAAAGTGTTATGGAAGAATCAAAAAGTAGAGTGTGATACATGGGAAGCAGAATCGGACATGATAAAGTGTTATCCGTATCTCTTTCCTTTTAATCAAGCCTAAAGGTACTAAGTTTTTCATGATCAAATCGATTAAACTCCTACGTTTTAGTTCCATATGTCGTTAATAGGCATGCATGATTAATGAAAATGATTTTCTCAAAGACTATGTTTTATGTTAAGTAGGAAGTTTATATGTTCTATACATCTTTTAAAGTGTCATCATATTCATGTTGGGTTGCTAGTCCTTTTTCCATATCCTTTCTATATTAGTTGAATCTTATTCGAGGATGAATGTTCCCAAGGGGGAGATATTATAACATCTCTCAAAATGCTCATAAGTGCCTCAAGAAAGCCTTCGGAATAGGCCGCTCATGTAATGCATTGTCTTTAATCTTTTTGGAAAATCCGAGTTCAGAATATCGATCAGGGGGTCAAAACCTATGGGAAAATAGTTTCGGTGGATTTTTAGGATCCGTAGATTGAAAGATGAATTTCTCAAGAAACTACACAAAACAGAAAGGTCCACGACAAGTCCGCATTGCAGACCTGGCAAGGGTTTTCTGGCCTAGTTGGATTTTTAGTAAGGACATTTTAGACTTTTTCCAAATTATTAGCTAATGAACCTAGACGTTTTTAGGATCTAATTCAACTCTATAAATTAACCTAAACCTCTAATTATATTCATTCTTCTATAATTCACCTACTCAAATATTTCTTTCTCTACAAAAGACTTTCAAAGACTCCATTGAAGACTTCAAGTAAATTCACTCAAGCTCTCCATCAAAACTCTCAAGTTCTTCCAAATTATTTGGTGTTCTCACTTAAGATATGTGGGTATTGATTCATGGATCCTTTCATCCATGAATCCCAATTAATTTCTCAAGTCTTCTATCAAATTAAAGTATGGTATTTTATGGATTTTATGATCTCTACTCCTTTTGCGTGAATTTTGGTTTAAATTATGATTGTGAGTCTATTTTGATATAAATTGGTGGTTATTGCATGAAATTGAAGAGTTTTTCCATGAATACTCCTATTTTGATTTCTAGAGTTTATGATGTAAATATGAGTAGTTTCAATTACACTTCCAAATGATATTATCTATATGAACTATGTATGGGCTGATATAAAGTTTATGATTATGCATGATTTCAAGTCAATTTCATGATTTTCAAGTCAATTGATCATGCATTCATTTCTTACCCTAATTTCAAGTATAAGTTATGATCATGAATTTCCAAGTATGAATTATGTCTATTTAAGTATAATTATAATGATGAAAGGAAAATTCTCACATTACAAGTATGTTATGAAAATGAGCTACTCTATGATTTCAAACCTATGATAATGACTATGATATATGAAATTATGATTTCTATGCTTTGTATGTATTCCGTGTGATTTGATTTAGCACCGAATGTGGACTTGAGGTGGGGGATCGAAATACGGGGTCCTTATATAAAGTCTCTTGTCTCATAACTACATGCAACCGTAGGATTGCCTTCATGGCCTAGCTAGTGGATCCACATATAGCGTATTTATGACCCCCTACCGGGGTAGAGTCTACCTTGGCAAGGAGATTCCCATTTCCTATGATGTAGGGGCAATATTGAGATTCCATGTTATAGCTCGCATGGTCTTATTGTCGGTTATGGTTCCTATCCCACATATATATGGTCCTTTTTATGTTTTAAATGACTAATTTTATCTTTTACTTTATATGATACTCTTATGGTTTATTATGAATTGATCCTTCTTAAAGACTACTTATGATTTTTACTACTTCTCCTATCATGCTATTTAAAATGGTCATTTGTACAATCATGGTTTTCTATGCATTGCATTGCCTCATACTTAGTACATTCCAACATATTAATGCTTACTTTTTGCCTACATTGTCTCATAATGTAGGGGTTGAGGTTGAAGATCATATTCGTCCATGTGGCTAGTTAAGCTTTTCTATCCGTCGGTGTTTATGGTGAGTCCTCATTTATCAGGGACTAATCATCGAGGTTGTTATTGTTTCAAAGACTTTTTGTTATGTTTCATTGTGAGGGTGAGCTAGGAACATGTCCTAGACCCCGCCCATATTCATGTGTAGAGGCATCTAGTTGGACAAATGTTTCGATTCTATGTTATCATGTGACATTCTTAAATTTCTATTCATAGTTTAGACTCTCTTATGATGTTTCCGCTTTTATTTTACCTTGTGTATGCTATGATATGTACAAGAGGCTTTATTGGATCCCTTTGGGGTTTCGATCGCCAGTTACGACTAAGCCCTAGATTGGGTCATGATAGTTCCGTAATGGTTGCTCTTGTAGGTCCTACACCATGACCAAGATTCACAGACCATTATGCTCTCCATGGATCATGAAGGGCTCCATAGAGAAAGTTTAGAGACGTTCCTTGTAAACTCCAAAATCCTTCCCCCAAGTCTTTCATCATGGGACAGCAGTACGGGCCGTAGTGAGCACCATGGATCCTAATGTGTCCTCCATGAGGCCTAATCCAACCATATTTAAAAAGGGTATTTTGGTATTTTCCTACATTTTAACACAAAGTGAGGTCATTTTGATGGATAAATGAACCTATGTAAAAAAAATTTAAACCTTCGAAAGCCCTCATTCCTCACATTAACTCCCTAAAAAAACCTAACCTCTCAAGTTTCTCGCAAGTATTCCTCTCCATCAAGCAAAGCTAGGGTTTCATTCAAGGTTCTTCAAGTCTTTTTTATTCTCAAGCTTGCATTAGGATTTCATTCCCCAAGGTATGTGGGTCTTATTCATGGGTTTTTCTACCCATGGAGCACAAGTGATTCTAAACACAATATTTCAATTTCAAATAATGAATTTTAAGGGTTTTCATGTTATAATTCCAAGTATGTAGATTCTTGAATGTTTGAAGTATATTTACCTATATTTACATGAGATGGAATATTTATAAAGGTCGTTATAAGAAGACATGAAAATATTTTAAAAGTGTATTGGTAGGTTATTTTAAGATGTTTTGAATGATGCATTACTTTACTCTCATGCATGTTATCATGGATTTGAATGATTTGAAGGCTGAAATGAATAGAACACACCTAGTTATTTTATATTCTCAATGAAGTTGAACTGAAAGCTTTAACTCCATAATGAAAGTTTATGTAAGAAAATGTTTAAGATAAAAAAGGGAGTCTTAAGAAATGAAATAATGATTGAATGATGATGAAAGGCTTCTTAGACAAATAATGGATTCGTTATATGATAAGGACAATTCTCAGATATTTATATCAAATGAAAAGTTTTAATGATATAAGGCTATGTAAATGATTACATTCTTATTATATGAACTATTCCGTGGGATTGACTTAGCACCGAATGGGGCATGGAGGTGGGATTCCAGTAAGAAATCATAGTAGCAACCTCTTGTTTGATTAACTATGCGTCAACATAGGATCCCTTGTAAGCTTTGGCTAGTGGATCCACAAATAGCCCTTAAAGTTAAAGTTAAAAAAATGAATGAAGTTGAAGGAGCTCTACCGGCAAGTAGACTCCCTATGCCAACATAGGGGTTATTTTGGATTCTATGTATAGCTCACATTGACGTAAATGTCGGTTAAGGTCACTTTCCCACAAAATAATTGTTTTAAAGGATACCTATATGATTGATTATGCATGCATTGCAATATATTTCATATTACATAAATGTTCTAATGTTTCCTTAATGTTCATGCATGCCTACATACTTAGTACATTCAAAGTACTAATGCATACTCTATTCCCTAAATGATATCACCATGTAGGGACCGACATTGCTCCACATTCACCTCTACTTGGCTAGTTGATTCATTTAAGGTCACATATTGGTTAGTTCCTTAGGGAATAACATCCCATTTCTTTTTCAAGCTTATGGCATGTATTGACTTTTGGTTATCACTTGATACTTTTGAACTACATTCAAGGGTGAGCTAGGGACATGTCTTAGCCCCCGCCAAGACTACCTCTATGGGGTAAATATAGATGTGTTTACTGATCATAAAATCTCCAATACGTGTTCAATTAAAAGAACCTCAATCTAAGGCAAATAAAATGGCTAGAACTCCTCAAAGACTATGACATGAGTATGCATTATCATCTGGGTCAAGCTAATATGGTTGCTGATGCACTCAATAGGGTGTCTATGGGGAGTTTGGCTCATTTCATAAAGGTAAGAGATATTTGGTGAAGGATGTTCATCGATTGGTTAGATTAGGGGTGAAGTTGACTAGTTTCGATAACGATGGTATATTTTTTCACAACGCTTCCAAATCATCTTTGATGGTAGATGTTAAGTCAAAATAAGACCATGACCTGATGTTGGTGGAGTTAAAGAAGTTGGTAAAAGAAAAAAAGGTAAAATTCTTTTCACAAGGGGGAGATGGGGTATTTCACTACCAAGGTCGGTTATGTGTGCCGAATGTGGATGGCCTAAGGAGAATGATATTGAAGGAGGCTCATAATTCTGCATACTCTATTCATCTTGGTTTAACTAAAATTTACCAAAACTTAAAGGAGATTTATTGGTGGGTGGCATGAAAAAAGATATAGCAAGATTCGTTACCGAATGCACGAATTTCCAATTGGTTAAGGTCGAACATCAGAGATCGGGTGGCCTAGCCCAAGACATTGAAATCCCCACTTCGAAGTGGGAAGAAGTGAGCATAGACTTTCTAGTGGGTTTGCCTCATACTCAGAAACGTCATGATTCATTTTGGGTAATTATCGATAGAATGACTAAGTCAAATCACTTTCTATCAATCAAGACTTCCTATAGTGCTGAACATTATGCTAATTTGTATATTCGGGAGTTGGTAAGATTGCATGGTGTGCCTTTGACAATTATTTTAGGTCCTTATATCCAATTCACTTCTCACTTTTGAAGAGCATTTCAAAAGGTTCTTGGTACCGAGGTGAAACTAATTACCATATTCCATCCTCAAATAGATGGGCAATCCGAACAAGTTCAAAGGTAGTTGGGATGATCATCTACCTCTTATTGAGTTTGCCTACAACAATTCTACCACTCAAGTATTGAGATAGCGCCATTTGAGACTTTATATGGGAGATGATGTACATCTCCAGTTGGTTGGTATGAGGTAGGTGAATTGACCTTATTGGGTCCCGATTTGGTGCTTAATTCCTTGGAAAAGGTGAGAGTCATTAGGGAAAGGATGAAAACGGCTCAAAGTCGCCAAAAGTCCTATTCTGATATAAAGAGAAGAAACCTTGAGTTCAATGTGGATGATTGTTATATTTGAAGGTTTCACCCATGAAGGGCATGCTTTGTTATGGTAACAGGGAAAATTGATCCCCCAGGTATGTACGGCTGTATAAAATTTTGAGATGTGTTGGCAAGGTTGCTTACGATTTGGAGTTGCCTTCGAAAATGACCATGTTTCATCTAGTGTTCCATCTGTCTATATTGGGGAAATGTATGGATGATCCTAGTTCCACTGTCCCATTAGAAGTGGTGAATGTTAAAGAAAATATGACCTATGAAGAAATCCTAATTAAAACTTTTGACCAGCAAGTCAAGAGATTGAGGAACAAGGAAGTTTCATCCATCAAAGTCCTTTGGAGAAATTAACAAGTTGAAAGCACTACATGGAAAGCGAAAGCGGATATGATGAAATGTTACACTCATCTTTTGAACTCTACTCAAGCCTAAGGTGCTAAGCTATTCATGAAGAGTTTAAGACTCCTATGTTTCAGATTTTTTTGAATTCTTCATATGCATGCATGTTCATGAAGTGAGTTTTAAAGCCATGTTTTATATTAAGTTTAAAGATCTTATGCTCTATGCATTTTAAGTGTCATTGTATTCATGTTGGGTTACTAATCCTCGTGCCATGTCCTTTACTATGCTAATAATTCTTATTAGAGGATGAATGTTCCCAAGGGGGAGATATTGTAAGACCCCAAAAATTTGGAAAGTCCTAAAATGAGGAACAAAGGATGAAAGTGCATAGAAGTGCAAGAAACTAGAAACCGGTGAACACCAAGAAAGGCTATAACGGGTTGTGATCTGCACCTTGCCTTATAGTGAGGCACCATGGTAGAGGTTCTGAAACCCAACCCTACAAGTAAGGGACAATGAGAAAGGACCACGGGCCACTAAGCCCTCCAAGATGATCCCTACATTAAAGCCCCAGAAAACTTTATAAGGCAAGGACCACGATTGGACTATCACCAACCAAGGAGCTCTTCACGAACCATGGTGTGTATCGTGGTGGTCACTGCTGTAGGTACTGCACCAGGGCTAAGGTTTGCGGACTGTTATGCTCTCCACGGACCGTGAATATCTCCGTGGAGAAAATATAGAGACTTTCCTTAAAAAATCCAAAATCCTTCTTCTAAGTCTTTCATCACGGGATAGCACCACGGACTGTTATTTATCCTCTATGAGGCCTAGTCTGACCAAATTTAAAAGGGGTATTTTGGTCTTTTCCTGTGTTTTAACACAAAGTAAAGTGATTTTGAGGGATGAATGCACCTATCTAAAAGAACTTCAACCTTCTAAAGCCCTCATTCCTCATAATAACTCCCCCACACAATTACCCTAACCTCTCAAGTTTCTCTTAAGTTTTCCTCTCCATCAAGCAAAGCTAGGGTTTCATGCAAAGTTCTTCAATTCTCCATTATTCTCAACCTTGAATTAGGGTTTCATTCCCCTAGGTATGTGGGTCTTATTCATGGGTTCTTCCACCCATGAAGACCTAGTAATTTATAAACTCAATATTTCAATTTCATGCGATGAATTTTATGGGGTTTCATGTTATGATTTCAAGCGTATAGATTCTTGAATATTTGAAGTTTATTTATTTATATTTAATTATATTGACTTATCTACATGAGATGGAATATTTATCAAGGTCCTTATAAGAAAGCATGAAAGTAGTTTTTAAGTGTATTGGTGGGTTGTTTTAAGATATTTTTAATGATGCGTTACTTTACGCTCATGCATGCTATCATGGATTTGAATGGATTAAAGGTTAAAATGAATAGAACCCACCTAGTTCATTTATGTTGTCAATGAAGTTGAAATGAAATATTTGAATCCATAATGAAAGTTTGTGAAAGCAAATGTTTAAGATCAAAAAGGGAGTTTTAAGAAATGAAAGAATGATTGAATGATGATGAAAGGTCTTCTTAGGCAAAGAATGGATTCTATATGTGATAAGGACAATTCTCATATATTTGAATCAAATAAAAGGTTTTAATAAGCTATTCTATCGAATGATGTTTTAATGATCTAAAGCTATGTAAATGATTATGATCTTATTATATAAACTATTATGTGGGATTGACTTAGCACCGAATGGGGAATTGAAGTGGTATTCGGTAAGGGAATCCTAGTAGCAACCCTTTGTCTCATTAACTATGTGTCAACATAGGATCCTTTTTAAGCTTTGGCTAGTGGATCCACAAATAGCCCTTAAAGTTAAAGTTAAAGAAATGAATGAAGTTGACAGAGCTCTACCCAGCAAGTAGACTCCCTGTGCCAATGTAGGGGTTATGTTAGTTTCGATATAATAGATCGCATGGTCTGAAATGTCGGTTATGGTCACTTTCCCCCAAAATGAATGTTATGAAGGTTATCTATATGATTGATTATGCATGAATTGAAATATGATTCATATTATATAAATATTCTAATATTTCCTTAATGTTCATGCATGCCTACATACTTAGTACATTCAAAGTACTAACGCATACTATATTGCCTACATGATATCACCATGTAGGGATCGGTGTTTCTCCAGATTCATCTCTACATGGCTAGTTGATTCATTCAAGGCCACATAGTTTGTGAGTTCCCATGTTTCGGGAACAACATCCCATTTCTTTTTCTATCTTATGACATGTATAGGACTTTGGTTATCTCTTGATTCTTCTGAACTACATTTGAGGGTGAGCTAAGGACATGTCTTAGCTCCGCCAAGTCTAAAGATATAGAGGTATTATTAGACTTACAAATGATGTTTGATGTTGATAATTACACCTATTCTATATTATTTCCCTTAGTCTTATTATCCCATTTATTTCCACTTGTTATTCAATGTCATTATCTATGAAAAGCTAAATGAATGCTAAGAGTCTTGGGTGAAGTACCTATAGATGTCTTATTCATCGTGTCATGTCTTGGACCTAGGCTTGGATCATCACAAAGTTGGTATTAGAGCTTTAGGTTTTGAATGGTCCTCAAAGTCTAATATACTGTATCAAATAGGGTCTTATTCATGATGTTGAAGTGCGCCACAACTATGAATAGGAGACTGTGAGATGTTTAGAAAATTTTTCATTTCTTTTAAGTTCATGTCATGCCCTAGAGTTTCCAAATACTTCCTCTAACTAACGCATCATTTTATGTCCTATAGATCATGCCTCCAAGAAGAGTGTCTCCACCTAGATCAAGGGTTGATGATGAGGACCAAGCTCCTCTGGTTCTCGAAGATCCACACCATGAGGAGGGAGTCACCCATATGGAATTCCAGAATATCATCACATTGTTGGATCAATCCGTAGCCAACCACACTAACCAAGGCATTGTTCCACCATCTCAAGTTTTTAATCTGTCTTTGAGAATTTGGGACTTTAAGAGAATGAATCTGCCCGAGTTTTATTTCTCTAAAGTAGATCAAGACCCTATGGAGTTCATCGATGAGGTTTACCAAATTGTGGCTATTATGAGTATGCCTCCAAATAAGAAGGCCAAGCTAGTATCCTATCAACTTAAGGGGTAAGCAAGGGTTTGTTATGAGCAATAGGTTATTGACAGAGGTGAATACAGGACCAATAAAATGGAAAGAGTTTAAGGGTACCTTTTTAGATCGCTTATTTCACTTGAAGATAAAGAAGGTAAAGATCCAAGAGTTCATCAATATTCGCCAAGGGGGCATCAGTGTGAGGGAATATGACCTCAAGTTCACTAAATAATATAAGTATGTACCTTTCATGGTCTCCGACCCAAGGGCAAGCATAAGCAAGTTTATCACTGGAGTTTCTAGTTTGGTATCCAAGCAGTGCAAGATGGCTATGTAGGTCAAAGAGATGGATATTTCCCAACTCATGACATATGCGGAACAAATTAATGAAGAAAAGTTGAGAGAGAAGTCAAGAGGGTTCAAGAAATGTAGAGTTGATAGTGGAGGGTTCAATCCTTAAAGGTCCGATTATAGTAGAAGTGGAAAGGGCCAAGGAGAGCAATGACTCATGAGGCAAGGTTCCACTAATACTCCTCCTCCAAAGCTTAATAAGGATAAGGGTGCAAACCCAATGTCCCAAGCGAAAATGTTGGTTCTTAAGTTCTCCCTACTTTTAAGAAGTGTGGAAGGACTTACAAAGGAGAATGCTTAATCGACTCCAATTCATGCTTTAAATATGGCAAGCTGGGCCACCATGCAAGAGAATATAGAGGTGGTGGTGTTAGTCCTCAAGGCCAAATTGCTCAATGTCAACAAGCTCAAGGAGGTAGACAATGCACCAACCGCTTTTATGCTTTGCATGGGAGGCAAGAGGTTGAGGAGGCACCTAATGTTATTATTGGTATGTTAAAGGTCTTTACCTTTGATGTGTATACATTATTAGATTTGGGTGACATTTTTTCATTCGTTACTTAATTTCTATTAAATAGGTTTGATGTGTTGCCCAAAATATTAGTAGAACCTTATTTGGTGACTACCCCCATTGGTGAGTCAGTTGTTGCTAGAAAGGTCTATAAGGGTTGTCCTATGTCTATCTTACATAAAATTGATTCTTGTGATCTCACTAAGCTTGACATAGTAGATTTTGATGTTATCCTTGGGATGGATTGGTTGCATGCATCTTATACCTTTATAGATTCTAGGATTTATCGAGTCAAGTTTCAATTCCCAAATAAGTCAATTCTAGAATGGAAGGTTCATGATTCGGTGGCAAAGGGTTGGTTTATCTCTTGTCTAAAGGCCCAAGAGTTGATATCTAAGGGTTGCGTATATCACATTTAAAGGATTAGGGATGTCGACTACAAAAGTCTTTCCATTAAGTTAGTCCCCATAGTCAATGAATTTCCAAATGTCTTTCCTGATGACCTTTTTGGTGTCCCTCCTGCAAGGGAAATTGATTTTGGTACCGATCTACTCCTTGATACCCAACTTATTTACATTCCTCCATACCCAATGGCATTGGTAGAATTGAAGGAGTAAAAGGAATTATTGGAGAAAGGGTTCATAAGGCCAAGTATTTCACCATGGGGTGCTCTCGTATTATTTGTAAGAAAGAAATATGGGTCGCTTTGGATGTGCATAGACTATTGTCAATTGAAAAAGGTGACCATTAAGAATAAGTATGTAATCCATAAAGTAGATTTGTTTGATCAATTGCAAGGGGAAAGCCATTTCTCTAAGATCGCTCTTCTATTTAGCTATCATCAATTAAGGGTGAGGGAGTGTGACATTCCTAAGACGGCTTTTCGGATGAGGTATGGTCACTTTGAGTTCATAGTAATGTCATTCAGGTTGAAAAATGCATCGACAATATTTATGGACCTAATAAATTGGGTGTTCAAGCCCTACCTCGATACTTTATAGTTGTCTTCAGTGATGATATCTTGAATTACTCTTGGGGTGAGGAAGAACATAAGAATTATTTGGGAGTTGTGCTTCAAACCTTGAGGGATAGAAAACTGTTTGCAAAGTTTAGCAAGTGTGAATTATGGTTGAAGGAGGTGGATTTCCATGGTCAAATAGTGTACAGTGAGGGAATTAAGGTTGACCCTAAGAAAGTAGAAGCGGTGAGAAATTGGCCTAGACCATTATCTCCTTTAGACATAAGAAGCTTTATGGGGCTAGCCAAAAATTAAAAAAGGTTAATTGAAGGGCTCTCTTCTATCTTATCTCTCATGATGAAGTTGACTCAAAAGAAGTGAAAGTTTCTAGGGATGGATGAGTGTGACAAGAGTTTCCAAACCTTGAAGGATCATCTTACCTCTACTCATATTTTGACTCTGCCAGAAGGATTAGAAGGGTTTGTAGTTTATTGTGATGATTCAAAGATTGGTTTGAGTTGTGTCTTAATGCAAAGTAGTAAGGTTATAGAATGTGTTTTTAGGCAATTGAAGGTGCATGAGTGTAACTACCCTACTTATGATCTTGAGTTAGCAGTTGTTGTATTTGCCTTAAAGATTTGGCGACACTACCTCTATAAGGTATATGTAGATGTGTTTACCAACCACAAAAGTCTTCAATATGTGTTTACTCAAAAAGACCTCAATCTAAGGAAAAGAAAGTGGCTAGAACTCCTCAAAGACTATGACATAAGTGTGCATTATCATCTGGGTAAACCCAATATGGTTGTCGATGCACTCAGTATGGTGTTTATGGAGAGTGTGGCTCATGTTGAAGGATGTTCATCAATTGTCTAGATTAGTGGTGAAGTTGAGTGGTTCTGATAATGTTTGTTCACAATAGTTCTGAATTATCTTTGATGGTAGATGTTAAGTAAAAACAAGACCTTTACCCTACTTTGGTAGAGTTTAAGAAGTTAGTAAAACAAAATAAGGTAGAGGTCTTTTCACAAGGGGGAGATGGGGTACTTCACTACCAAGGTCGGTTGCGTGTTCTGAATGTGGCTGGCCTAAGAAGATTGATCTTGAAGGAGGCTCATAATTCTTCATACTCTATTCATCCTAGTTCAACTAAAACTTAGCAAGATTTAAGGAGCTTTATTAGTGGGGTGGCATGAAATAAGATATAGCAAGGTTCGTTGCCGAATTCCTAAATAGCCAACAGGTTAATAGCCAAATGTTGGGTGGCCTATCCCAAGACAATGTAATTCCCACTTAAAAGTGGGAAGAAGTGAATATGGACTTTGTAGTGGGTTTTCCTCATACTCATAAACATCATGATTCGATTTGGGTAATTATCTATAGAATGAATAAGTCAGCTCACTTTCCATTGGTCAATACTTCCTATAGTGCTGAGGATTATGCTAAGTTATATATTAGGGAGTTGGTAAGGTTGCATGGTGTGCCTTTGTCAGTTAGTTTAGATCATGGTACCCAATTCACTTCTAACTTTTGGAAATCATTTCGAAGGGGTCTTGGTACCAATTTGAACCTAAATACCACATTCCATCCTCAAACCGATGGGCAAGAAGAACGGATAATTCAAACACAAGAGGATATGTTAAGGGCTTGTTTTTTAGAGTTCAAAGGTAGCTGAGATGATTATCTACCGCTTATTGAGTTCGCCTACAACAATATCTACCACTCAAGTATTGAGATGGCGCCCTTTGAGGCATTGTATAGGAGACGAAAAAGATCTCTAGTTGGTTGGTTCGAGGTAGGTTAGATGACCTTGTTGGGTCACAATTTGGTGCTTGATGGTTTGGAAAAGGTGAGAGTCATTAGGGAAAGGTTGAATATGTCTCAAAGTGGCCAAAATTCATATTCCTATATTAGGAGAAGAGACCTTGAGTTCAATGTGGATGATTCAGTTTATTTAAAGGTTTCACCCACGAAGGGTGTACTTTAATTTGGTAAGAGGGGGAAATTTAGCCCTAGGTATGTAGGCCATTTAAAATTTTGAGACATGTTGGTAAGGTTACTTAAGATTTGGAGTTGCCTTCGGAAATGACCACGGTTCATCGGTTTTCCATGTATGTATGTTGAGGAAATGTGTGGGTGATCCTAGTTCCATTGTCTTATTGGAAGTGGTGAATGTTGAAGAAAACTTGACCTATGAAGAAATTCTAGTTAAAATTTTGGACCGGTAAGTCAAGACATTGAGGAACAAGAAAGTAGCATCCATCAAAGTCCTTTGGAGAAATCAATAAGTTGAAATCACTATATGGGAAGCGGAAACAAATATGATGAAATGTTACCCTCATCTATTTCACTCTACTCAAACATATGGTACTAAGCTATTCATGAATTGTTTAAGACTCATATGTTTCAAATTTTCCTAAGTCTTCATATGCATGCATGTTCATGTAGTGAGTTTTAAAGTCATATTTTATGCCAAGTTTAAAGATCTCATGCTTTAAGCATTTCTGTTATTTTTGTTATTATTTATTACTTTCTATAGTTTGATTACTCTACTTTATCTGTGACGCTTTCGTTATTTGTTTTTCCCATATCGCTTTTAATTTCTTAGCCTTATTTGACATCTTTTTATACTTTTATTGAGCCGAGGGTCTCCAAGAAACAACCGTCCTACCTTGGTAGGAGTAAGGTCTGCGTACACTCTACCCTCCCTAGACCCCACATTATGGGATTTCACTGGGTTGTTATTATTGTTGTTGTTGTTATTATGCTTTATGCATTTCAAGTGTCACTGTATTCATGTTAGGTTGCTAGTCCTCGTGCCATGTCCTTTTCTATGCTAATTATTCTTATTCGAGGACAAATGTTCCCAAGGGGAGTGTTACACCCCACACTTTTAAACTCGGAATGTCTTATAAGTTCCTTAGACATTATCATGTGAGGGGGATATGCTACGACACTATCAAACGACTCTAAGGAAGGGAGAATGTGATACCCCATAGTAGAGAAGGTTGGAAATAGAGTCATAAGAATCTGTAAGGAATTGGAGACCAAGTGATGAGTCGTAGGACTCGACTTACCTACGTAAGCTACTAACTTAGAAGTCCTACATACTTGAGCTACTTGAGGACGTAGCAAGCTTACGTAGCACGGATTACATACGCTCCTAAAATAGGACGAGATTACGAACCCACGGGGAAGGGAACAAGGTGACACAAGGCAGCCAATAAGAGAGTGACATGTGGTAGCACCTCAAGCAAGGAGGTGACCTACCTGCCTGCTTGGGGGTGGGGGTGGACCCTACTGCCACATGGCATCCCCTAAGTGGTTGCATAGTTATGGTGGACCAATAAGGGTTGGACACGTATCACTCTTAGATAGCTTGGTGAATTTAAGGACATACTCCCTCACACTCATGTAGCCTTGCTTGAGATTAATGAACTTAAATACTTTTGCTTTCCTTAGCTAAAGTGGGAAGAAACTATCAAGAAAAGCGAGCTTTAAGACTTCCCAACCAATAGAACCTTAATCAATTCTCTTGGACTTCCATTGAGTATACCAAACTTGGGAAATACCCTTGAGTTGGTAGGCCACCAACTCCACTTTCTCTTCTAAAGTCATCCCCATAATGTCCAACACCTTATAAACCTCATCAATGAACTCTTGAGGATCTTCATCTACCTTTGAACCATGGAACTCAGGAGGGTTCATCCTTGCAAAGTCCCTCACTCTAGATGCTGGGCTAGGAGCATTAGGAGGAGAAATACCTTCTTGGTTGGCCATAACATGAGCTAGCATAGTGATAGCAGTCCAGAACTCCGCATTAGTCACTTGGTCGGGCAAAGGACCCTTTTCTTGAGGAACCTAAGGAGCTTGGTCTCTATTAGCATTGACCCCTCTTGGCAAAGGTGCTCTTCTTGGAGGCATTTTCTGAAAATCACAAAGAACAATCGTGAAGGAGATGAGGTTTTATAGTACACTCTATCGCATGACATAGATCATGAAAGAAGTGAGGATTTCTTAAAAATGCCTTATAGACTCCTATTAATAGATGTGGTGTTCTTCACACCCATGAATAAGACTCTACTTGATACAACATGTTGGACTCCCTAGGACACTCTTAAACCTTTTGCTCTGATATTAAATTTTTCATGACCCATACTAGGGTCAAGCCATGACATAGCGATCGAAACCTCGAAGGGTTCCAACCAAGCCTCTTGACATATCATACATGAACAAATACAAGGCATAATAAGCATCAACTCAATAGACTAGAAGAAATTTGTGAAAGTATCATAGAAAAGTTAAAAGACAACATAGACCAATACATAAGATGTACAACAAGCCTCTACATATATAATATGGCGGGGGAATAAGACAAGTCCTTAGCTCACCCTCAATGAAAGAAAATAGTCTTTGATATGAAAGAAACTCATAATCTTGCCCTCGATAAATAAGGAATCACCAAGAGTGGAATATAGATACTCAACTTCTAACCACGTGGAGGATGTATGTGATCGTCAACCCCTATTTTGTGATACGATGTAGGTAAATATGCATTAGTACATTTAAATATACTAAGTATGTGGGCATGTCATGAAACATAAAGCATAAGATGCAATGATCAAAATAATAAAACATGATATAGAAGAGGATAAGCAATGTCATGAGAGAAACTGTAATGATCAAATCATTAAGAGACATAATTGAGATCATAAAAGAGAATACACATGAGAGAGATAACCATAACCGACATTAAGACCATGCGAGCTATAACATAAAATCTGATGATCCCCACATTGAGAGAGGAGAGGCTACTTGCCAAGGTAGGCTTCGTCTAGTCATTCGTATCATTAAGAGCTATATGTGGATCCACTAACTAGGATATAAAGGCAACCTACAGTGACAATGTAGTTTAAGGGACTAGAAGTTGCTACTGAGGTTTAGGTCGAGCCCCCACTTCAAAGTCCTCTCAGTGCTAAGTATATCAACCCAAGAAATACATATCATAATCATAGTAATAGATAATACTTTCATAAAATCATAGTCTTTCATAATCGTACTTCATAACAAGTTCATAGGAATAGCTCATTGAAGATCTCAAGACACCCATGAAGGATCTTGAGTCACATTTTACATTAGAGTCTTGATTCACCTTCTAGGATCTCAAGTCACTCTTTCATTAAACATGCTTAAAACATCATTAAACATTCTATTCATATAACATCATTAGATCCTTAGGTCACGTTTCTTATTAAGGATCCTAAGTCACTCTCTTCCATAAACTTGCATGTAACTCATGTTTAGAACATACTTGAAAAATATACTTGAATAGTCATACATGAATGAAATCGTTATACTGGAATCTTGTGAAGAAAGTTAACATCATGCAATCTAGTAGTAATTCATAATTAGATGAGAGATTAAATCATAAATAAAAAGTAATTCATTCACTTGAAAGAGTAGTTGAATTTTCAAGTAGTTGATGAGGGGTAGGACTCAAATACGTAAGAGGGATAACATAGGGAAGAATAAGGGCGATGGCGCACTAGAACTTCAAAGACCAGGGCATGGTGCACTGCTGGCGCGCTGCCCTGGCCTTTGAACTTTAGAGGCTTCTTCTTGGCGCTATGGTGGGGCTCCACCCCACCCTTTCCCCAAAACCTTTTTAGATTTTTTATCATTTTTCATGAGTTTTTATCCCCTACAATGAGATCCTAAGCTCTAATTCGCAATATAATCAATACATACATACATACATATATATGAAGAATTTACCAATCTCAAGCAATTATTTATCAATTTATATAAAAATTATATTTGAATTAACAAGATATATCATAGTTCACGCAATTGAAATTAAAATTGGGAAGATTCAATGATGTAATTGAAATTCATGGAAGATTTAAGAAATTCTTTGAACTCCATGGGTGAAAGGTACCCATGGATGAAGCCCATATACCTTGAATACGAATTATGTATAAACTTGAAGAAAAACTTGAAGATCAATGAAGAAATTGGGAGAATCCTTGCTAGGTCTTCAATGGAGGTCTAAAGAGCCTTTTATAGAGAGAGGATTTTTAGGATGGGTGATAGTGAATGAATGAGGAGAATTAAGAGCATTGGAGATTAAATAGATTTGGAACCTAGCCCCAAAATTGTCTGGATTCATCCCCCCCCCCTCCTTAAAAGTAGGGAAAATTCTATTATGTCCTTAATGAAAATCTCTCTTAACCCATCAACGAATTCACCAAGGCTAATTATTCACCCTATTATATCATACTCTATATTTCTCATACTCAGAATATTACATACACCACCTGCATTTGTGTGTTTGCAAAAGAAATCTATTTATGATCTTTAACAATCGTCTAGATAATGGTATGCTAAGCTTACTTCAACACTCAATTTTAAAGGTTTCCATCATTCCCTAAATGATTATTCTCTTTTTTTAAAGCAGTTTAGAGATTCTATTTCTATTGTAAAAGTATATGTAGATGACATATTATTGACAAGGAATAATGAAGGTGAATTACAAGCTTTGAAGTTTTTTTTAGACAAGGAGTCCAAGATCAAGGATCTTGGTTAATTAAATTTCTTCCTTGGCATGGAAATTTGAAGAGACGCAATAGGATTGATCATTTATCAAAGGAAATTCACACTAGACTTATTGAGGAGTTTGATTCTCTACACTTATCTCCCGTTGATTCACCTTTGGGTCCTACTGTCAAATTATAAGCTAATCAAAGAGTTTCTATTCAATATCCTACTTTATATCGATATTTATTAGATAAAATCGATTACCTCATATGTACGAAGCCTAATTTCTTATTCACAATGCAATGCTTGAATCAATTTCTACAGGATCCCTGAGAACCTCATCTTAAAGTTGCATTGCGGGTGCTTTGTTATTTTCTCACTGATCCGGGTCTTAGTTTGTTCATGTCTGCTTCCGCTTTTTTTAAATTAATGAAATTTTGTGACTTTGATTGGGGTACCTATCTAGATTCACATAAATTAATAAGTGAATTTTACTTTTCTCTCTGTTCCTCTACTATTTAATGGAAATTTAATAAAATAAACATCAATCTCTCTTAGTTTTTCTGAAGCTAATTATTCATTTATGAGGAGAATAGTAGTTGAGCTTACCTGGCTCATTCGACTTTTCGAGGATCTCAGGATATCAATCCTTTTGTCAGTACCTCTTTACTCTGATAATATTGCCTCCATTCATATAGCCAAAAATTAAGTCTTTCATCAACGAACGAAGAATATCGAAATTTATTGTCATTTGGTCTGTCAATAATAATACCTCATGGCTGAATTTCTTTATCATATGTAAAATCATCTTTCCAGCTCGCCGATATCTTTACCAAATCTTTGACAGGACATGTCCATCATCAACTTCTGGGCAAGATGGGTGTTTCTTCCACACCTCCAACTTGAGGGTGGTGTTGGGATTTCATTTTTATTATACAAAATCTCAATGATTACACAATATTTTTTCCTAGTATATTAGAGATTCAGTTTCCTTTTTTAGGTGTATGTAATATTTTTCTCTCTTTATTTTATTATGTAAATAAGCTTTTGGTTTATCTATTGAATATTATAAATAGGGATATATTGTATAGTTGATTCATTCAAAAATACAAGATTTTTTAAATATATTTCTTTATTTATTTTAACACATACTTGGTTATATGCATCGCTAATGTAGCGGCTTTTTGAGCATTTGAAAAACTCATACCATCCATTTCAAATAGGATTTTTTTCTCGACACACAAGCAATCCAATCCGTAGAATTTTATTTTCTTCTTTCCTTTCTTACTTTTGTTGGTTTTTTGATAATAGGGATATCTATGAGAACTCAGAAAAGGAGGATTGATCGGTGGCTTGGAAAATAAGACAACACTTGATAAGAATTAGGAATAGTAAGGAATGATAAGCAATTGTATCAGTTGGGTTAAGGCCAATATATACATGGGGTTCTTTATAATAGTTCAGATAAATAAAAAAGTTAGACCCTTCAGCTAGGGAACACTTCATCGAAGTAAACCCTGTAATTCAATTTTAATCCTCAAAGGATGTGATCTCGGCTAAAAAAACTCTTCATCAGTCGTTATAGGATTCATTTGTGACTTCCCCTTTTCGGAGAGTTTTCAATCGAGATCCAAGTTGAGCAAAAAATTAAAAGTTTCCTCAATAAATATAGGATTTGTCGAATGTGAATTGATGAGCAAAGTTGATCAAAAAATGTGGTGAACTTTTTTATCACTTGAAAGGGTATTGGCTGAATGCCTTGGAGGCACCAAAGATCCTTTTGATCACCCCTACCTTGCGGGGGCTGTAGATCGAGTTTTGGGCTAGGGTTATCAACTTTGTCCCCCTTTGAAACTTTCTTCTGGAAAAACTTTAGTGAATCTACTAGGTTATCGAATGATAAAATAAAATAAAAAATGCTAACCTAGAGTCCTTGCCCGACTAAAAAAAAGGATCTACCGATAGAATGGGGGTAGATAGCCTTTTTTGGCTATAGAGATTGAAAAACGTTTTTCAGGAAAGAAACTATACCAGGCTCACTAGATCGATGGATGGTCTCTTTGAAATTGGGTTGTGGTTTGACAATGGAGTGGAGAGCAGTTGCTATCACGGGTAGTCCGAATTTTGGGCTGTGACACTTGTATTCAGTTCATATTTACAACACCACATAGTTCTCTGTTTAGACACATAATTGGGTGAGATCAAAGCTATAGAAAGGAAATGGTCTTAGCTATATAATCAAATGTGAAATAAAAGAAATATCAAAATAGATTATTGTAGAAACCTACATATAATTAATGACACACAAATAAACAAAAGATTAATAAATAAGTAATTAGCACATACATCGACGAAATATATTGAAAACAATTCGCAATTAGTATCCCAACTCCCAAAGTAGAACAAAACTAAATGATTCAACTGATAAACCCAACTACAAAATGGTTGGAAGGATGTTATACTCTTTACAACCCCCAGCCAAATCTCTAATAAAGCCTCACAGTTGTTGTTTAAATACATAATTATTCCCTCAGAAAGCCAGTTTTCAATTCCTAAAGCATCCTTGGAAGCCCAACTAATGTTTGTTGTGTCTATAATGTAATTATTACTTATAGATTCATCAGAAGTTGAAGGTATCATTCATTTTCCTCAAGGGCTACGCTTTTTCTGCACATGTTCTTGAGATTCACCACCGGAATGAACAAATTCACCGGTACCATGTTCACTGCTTGTGAATTCTTGACTCGACATTTCAGATTTCTTGAACTTCTTAAGGTCATATGAACCTCCATCGTATTCGGAACTTTCACCAGAACCAAACATTGCACTATGGGACTTCTTCATTCCCTCATTCAAATCATCCAGAGACACATCACCTTCTAAAGCACGTACGATCTACAACAATAAATGTAAATACAAGTAATTATCAGCCAAGCTGTTTCATCATATATAGAAGAAGCTGGACGAGTATCCTTTTTAAGTGAATATATGGCTATGAATTGTGAATTAGGAAAGGCTTTCGGCTATAAAGATTATAAACATCTTTGAACTTAATATTAAGAAGAAATTAACCTGACTCATTTTGGGACGTCGTCTTGCTGAATGTCTGATGGATGCAGCAGCACAGGCTACCATACATAGCATCTCTTGGGCATCAAAATCTCCTTGCAAACGTGGATCTATTAATTCATCATAGTTTCCACCCTCTGTTGCACGAATGAGAATTGGCCTAGCCTGGATATAAAACAGATTTGAATAATTTGATGTTGTGCTTAATTTATCAATCAAATATGGAGTTTTCTAATCTTAAGTATGTAAGCGAACAATTAAACTTAGTCACCATGGCATACCCATTCCACTAAAGTATCATCATCACTGGTGATGTCTATAGGACGACGACCAGTTATAAGTTCCAACAGCATAACACCATAAGAATAGACGTCAGACTTTTCAGTTAGCTTGCCACTTGAAGCGTATTCTGGTGCTAAGTACCTATTTTTGACATAAATAAATATACTTAAGTTTTTCTTTTGATTTTTGCAAATATTTGAAGAATTATGGAGTAGAAAATTCTCACATTAATAATGAAACTAAAAAATTGGATTACTCACCCAAAAGTGCCCATGATACGCGTAGAAACATGTGTATTAGTGTCTGAGGAAAGTTTAGCTAATCCAAAATCAGCTACCTGAAAGCATCATCGGGACAAAGGGAGTAATAATAAACTTTGTTAGGAAACTGAATGAGCAATTTGCGTACTGTCGGCTTCCCTAAAGACGGTCAATTATTTTCCAAAATACCTTAGCTTCACAGTTGTGGTCCAGTAAAATATTTGCAGCTTTAATGTCTCTGTGAATAATGCGAGGTTGACCTGTAATTTATGTAAGGAAAGAGCAGTTTGTGAGAAAGTAAATACCTGATTTATTAAATCAGAATAGAATGAATAAATGAACTTACAATCTTCATGAAGGTATGCAAAGCCTTTGGCAGATCCTAATGCAATTTTAAGCCTCGTAGGGAAGTCCATAACTGGGCGACCAGGTCCTAAATAAGGATGCAAAGAGATGAGGAAAGAAAATAATTAAGTAGTTATGTGCAATGAGTATATGTTATTTTTAGTTAAAAATGAAAGCATAATTAATACCATGAAGGTGATACTCAAGAGTGCCATTAGGAACAAACTCATATACCAACAACCTTTGAGATCCAGCAATGCAATAACCAACTAAAGAGACAAGATGGCGATGATGAACACGACTAATGATTTCAACTTCAGCTTGAAATTCTCGTTCACCTTGTCCACTATTAGCTTTAAGACTTTTCACTGCTATATCCTTACCATTAGGCAAGACCCCTTTATGTACAAAGCCAAAACCACCTTGTCCCAACAGATTAGACTTAGCAAATCCTCCAGTTGCAGTAGATAAGTCATCGTACGTGAAACTGCTTTGGTTAAAACCAAGAGCCATTGATGGGTGTGGGGGTGGCAACGGAGGTTGATGTGGACCAGAGAA
The DNA here is from genome assembly GCF_947179165.1 of Solanum dulcamara. Classification (NCBI taxonomy): domain Eukaryota; kingdom Viridiplantae; phylum Streptophyta; class Magnoliopsida; order Solanales; family Solanaceae; genus Solanum; species Solanum dulcamara. The sequence goes on from NC_077245.1 coordinate 55,412,820, forward strand.
AGCAGCAGAGCTCAATTCACTGCTACTCATCATTGGTGGTGGTGGTGGAGGTGCTATTGGCCAACTCAGTTCTGAACTTACGTTAGTACTTGCTGGTTGTGGAGTAGGCATCTTCACCATATGTTCAGTTGATTGAATGTTGTTGTTGTGCCAATTCCCATATTGTCCACTGTGATAGTAGTCAGTACCTGCACCATACATTGTCAGATACTAACACATTTTTTACTCTAGACAGATTCTGCAGATTTAGAGAAAAACACGCACAATGAAATAAGAGACTGTTTTCTTTTCATTGTTAGGAATTACAGCCAGTTACTATTATAACATATTTGGTAGAAAACAAAGTTAATGAGCTCAAATATCATGGGGTGTTTGGTTTAGTTTATAAGTTTGTCAAATCAGAGTATAAATACTTTTTGTCTTATATTTGATAAGCTAAAATTGGTCAAAAGTTTCAAGTATATTACTCCTAACTTATTTTATTTTTTATTTGTCAAATTTTGATTTGAAACATTTATTAAGAAGACAATAATTGATATGTAAGTTTACCATTTTACATCTTTTAATTGATAGTCTTACACATATTTACTCATTATATTTTGTAAAGACATTAACTCTATGTTTATAAATTGAGGGTATAATAAGAAAGAAAAAAAATTGTCCTTCCTTGATTTGTCAAAAACAACAACTAAAAAGGAAAATCAAATTAGAAAATATTTGACAAGTAAGTAAAAACGGATGGAGTAACTTTTCAGCTAATAAACACTTTTTGTTTGATCAAAATTTTATTATTTATTCATAATATTTTTTAGATTCATTATTTGTTCCTTAAACTTATTTTCTTCTTGCAAATATTTTTCTGAAACAAACAAGAGTAAAAGTGTGTTGAAGAAAAGTTATTGATCTAATTATTTTTTTTTGGAATATCAAGATTTGCGGAAGTGTATATGAAGCAACAATTTTTTTTTCTGATCAAGTTATTGAATCAGGATATATTATTCCAATTCTTTAGTATTATTTTTTCTTCTAAAGATAAGTTTTAATGATATTTTTATATAGTAAAAAATATTGATTATTATTTACTCAAATTTAAATATGTCAACTAGAAAAATATAGATCCGGTTATGTCAACTAGAAAATTTTACTTTAATCAACAATGTATCAAGAAAGAAATAAGTGGATTAGGTATAGTACCAATTGAAAAAAAAAAGTTAAAGGAAAATTCGATTGAAAGATGATTATTCATAACTCTACATCTCAAAAAGTTAGAAAAATAAATTATAAATAACGTATATGTTAGAATATTTTTTTTCAAAAAAATATATCGGAAAGGTCTCTTATTATAATTAGGCTTTAGGCGACCAAAAGTATTGAGAGGCCCTTGAATTCATAGTAGTTTTTTTTTTTTTTGGTTTATGTAGATTGAGAACCAAATAAAAAATTGAGAACCGGATAAGTTTTCAATAAGTGCACAATTACCGGTTCTCATCATAGCTACTGCATTTAAAACTAATTATATTTGAATGATGCTAAATACGAAAACAGTATGCTCAACATAAAATATAGAGTAGAAGTTAAGAGAAGAAAGAAAAGGCAATTCACATACTCTTGCCTCCATGAGAATTGTCCCTGTAGTAGCCCATTTGGTCAAGTGGCCTTCTCCTTTTGCGTTTACAGCAAGATATGAGGAAAACTAACATGACAAGAAGTAATAGACCTCCTGCAACAGCAACTCCTACAATAATGGCTGTCCCGTTATCATTAGGCTTGTTATTATTATCTAATGACTTGCTTGGTGGTGGCTTATGCTTCGGAGGAGAGAGAAACCCGGAATTGGGAGAAAAAGGAGAAGGAGGAGGTGGTGGAGGAGGAGGTGGTGGTGGGGGTGGAGGAGGTGACGAAGCTCCATTTGAATTTGAGGATTTTCCTGGTGGTGAAGATTTGTTACCATTGTTGTTGTTGTTGTTGTTACCACTATTATTGTTGTTGTTGTCATTACCTCCATTATTGTTGTTTATGCTGTTACCTCCATTATTGTTGTTGTTGTTACCACCATTATTGTTGTTGTTGTCATTCTTATTGTTACCATTGTTGCTATTGTTGTCGTTATTATTGTTACCATTGTTGTTGTTGTCACCATTATTATTATTGTTGTTATTGTTATCATTATTATTGTTGTCATTGTTGTTGTCGTTGTCATTATTGTTGTTGTTACCACCGGAAGGAGATGAGTTATTATTATCCCCTGATGGCGGTGAAGGTGATGAATTTTGAGGAGATTGAGATTTTGAATCATCCGATGAAAATGAGTTGTCTTGGGATGGGGAAGAATTTGACGATGAGCCAGATGGTGGAGAACTCGAAGAGGGTGAGGATGATGGTGGTGACTTTGATGAAGAATCTGAAGATGGTGAATTGGATGATTGATCATCCTTAGATGATGAAGACATTTTTACAAAGTCTTGATCACACTTTATATCAAAAGACGTTGTTTAAACCCCACCGTTCTCCCAAAACAATGAACCCTGTTCATTAAAGATTGATCAAAATAAGCAACTTATACAATAAAAGAATAAAAAATTAGAGAACACAAGTTCATTTATCATTTAAGAACAACACTTTGTTCTCTATATAAACATGTGAATCATGAAATGTCAAAAAAAATAAAAATTGTTCATTAATATTAATGAATATGAAATGTATGAAAAGATGTTATTATTGTAAAGGGTATGGAATATGATAATTTCTTGTAAAGACAGAAGACAGAGAAAGAGGAAGAAATTAGAGAGAAAGGAGAAAGAAAGAAGATAACACCTTTAGGAGAATGGCAGGGAGAGGATTCTCAAAGCAAAGAGAAAAATTGCCGCATGATAATAGTTTTTACTAGTAAACAAAGAGTCGTCTTTGTGTCCTCATATTCCTCCTAAAATGAGGGAACAAATTAATCACTTTATTTAGTTAACAATAATAGGATTACTACTTTTGTATGGAATATATGTTTAACTTCTAAATCAATTCGCTAATCAGAGGCCGCAATATCATTAGAAACTTCTATTGGCCAATAAAAAATGATGATTAGAATAATTCATCTTTAGCTTTTGTTATTTTATTTTGTAATTCCTTTTCAAGGCCCAACATATGTCACTCTTTTCCACCTGTGGCATCCCTTTCTTTCACACAATATATTAACCAGTCATTGTTTTCTGAATTCGGTGCAGATTGTCTTAAAATCATGAGTACTAGAATGAATGTTTGGATTTGTCCTTGTATTTTACAAAATGTTCAACTTTTGGCTCGAAATTCCCTTTTGTCACTAATATTTCCAATATTATACTAGAAAGATGTCCAATTTGCCCTTATGATTTGTGGAAGGTCTAAAATTTGCTATTATGAGATCTAACTTTGTCCTTCTAAATGAATACACAAAAAAATCTATTTATTTTCGCTGCACATTTTTTCATCCACTTTAATTTCTTTCTAACTAGGGGTGTACATGGACCGGGTTGGTTCGGATTTTTTACAAACCAAACCAAATTATTTGTGTCGGGTTATTAAATAAATAAACCAAACCAAACCAATAAAAGTCGGGTTCGATATCAATTTTTCTTGGGTTTTTCAGTTGTTTTCGGGTTTTTCGGATTTTTCATAGTATCTAATAAAAAGCACAGAGCAGTGCTTCTTAAAAAGAGTTCTAGTACAAAATATCAACATATAAGATAAAGGCAGAACACTGTTTGAAGTTTTAACTTTATAATATAACTTTATAAGATGGACTTTTTTTGTATATTATTTAGATGAGCTTCTCAAGTCCAAATCTAAATATAAGAAAGAAAACAAAAATTATGAAAAATTTTAAAAAAATATTTATAAATTATATTTTAATAAATATTTTTATGTATAACATAATTTAAAAGTAGTATATCTATAATCAGGTCGGTTTGGGTTCGGTTTGATTTTTTTTAGTTAAAACCAAACCAACCCTATAATGGTCGGGTTTTTTTCCAAACACCAAACCAAGTCAAACGAAACCACTAGTCGAGTTTTTTTCCAATTTGGTTCAGTTTGTCGGTTTGGTGCGGTTTATCGATTTGCCCTGTACAGCCCTATTTCTAACAATAATTCTAATTTCCTTATAAAAAAAAATCATTATCCAACTAATTTGCTATTTTCTATTGTTACATTCATTGGATTGAAGTCCCGATAAACCCCAATTTAATGCCTCGTCTCTCTCAATAATGCCTACGCCTTCAACTCATGGAAAAGGCTATCTACGTCCAATTCAAAGTTTCTTGCATTTTTCGATGTAGTAAAAAATCTTAAACACGCCCTTTTAGAAATTCCTTAGTGTCTGTTTGGAAAGTCACTGTAATTAGAATTGATCTAATTATTAGGTCAATAATTACACAATCGAGTAATTATATAATATAGTAAAAAAAAATTTAAAAAGGTAAAGTTTATACATTATAATAATTATAATGACATGTTTGTTTGTCATAATATCATCTCCAGCCCAATTTCAAATTTCACAATATTTCCTATTTTGTGTAAAATTTAGTGTTTTGGGGCTCCAACGCAACACCCTTTTAGTATGTGAATAATGTCACACCAAATTTGGTATGACATATTCATCCACACTAATTCATTTTTTCAATATTTTAATACTATTTTCATTATACAAACGTTTACTTTAACATTTTATAAATTATATATTTTAATTAAGTCCCTAGTATAAGTCCTGAAATATCATGTCATAATGGTACCTACAAAAATTCACCAGTAGGTAAGTCTATCCCATAGCCCGGAGCCAGAAGCAACGAGCTATCACGCGGAAGTGAAATATATGGAAAGCCAAAGGACAAGATAACAAAATAGAAGAAAGAGATAGAGTCAAATATACAAAACAACATCCCCCAAGATATGATATCAGCCTGTACTCGATCTGCTAATTCAAAATAAGAGATACAAGGCATTACAAATACAATTTATACATGTCTGTCTTTGAATTCAAAATGAAGACTAGTCCTATCTAAATAGAGGGAGAATGACTACTATGAATGCCAGAAGCTCAACCAATCTCTCAATCCCAAAAGCTTCTCCGCGCGAGGCACACGTCAACAGCGAGAACTCACATTGAGAGAAACTTTGAGGAGACTTGAAGCTTTGAGGAATTCTCGAATCATCTTGAGGGAAACTTGGGGAAGAAGACTAGAGAGTTTTGAGAGAATGAGAGTGAATAGGGAGGTTAGGGTCTTTGAAAAACAGTTATAGTCTCCAAAATAGGCTTAAAACGACATAGTATACGATTTTAAAGAGTAGGAAAATACACAACTACCCCTGACTTAAAACTGTCGAACAATTTCTATGATTGTACTCTACGGTCCGTACATCCATCTACGAATCGTACTGTTTGTTCATGGATTCTATGTAATGAAATTCAAGTATCTAATAAGAAACCAAAGTCCACCATCTACGGACCGTAGTCCATTTGATAAACCGTAGAAACCTCTCGTACACTAAGTCTAAAGGGCCTTTGATGAATAACTACAACCAATCAACCACAGGTTGTATTTCATTGTACGATCCGTACGAACCATCCGTAGAATCAAAGTACTAGAATTCCCAACTTCTGAAGATCACAACTACGAGCTCAATTATGGATCGTGTTCCTGATCATAATTTTTCCTCTTGGCTCGTGTATTGAGGTAAGAGAGTTCTCATTTTCCAACTTTCAGGACTCTTAACCACGAGCCTATCAATGACCCGTACTCCTAACCATGAACTGTCAACCCAACTCATAATTACTGAACCAATAACTTGAAATCCCAAGTCTCATCCATGACTTTCATCCACGCATCGTAGATCATATTGTGACCTATAAATGGGCCTCGTGGACCACTACACTAATTTTTTTGTACTTTTCCAACTTCAACTGTTTTACAATTCTAAGGTGTTATAAATTACCTTTGAATCAATGAAAATGGTCAATAAATGAGCTCAAACACCTTAGACCAAGCTCTCCAACTATGGGTTTCATCGATCATTGATTTGGAGAAATAAAGGGGGAAGACACTTAAAAGTGCCAGCGATCATCGTCCATATGGACCCCTGGTTGCAGGCACGATATCACCGAGTGGTAGATGGTCGCAGGAGCGAAGGTCAATGAAAACCTCCAGCTCAACCAGAGCGGGCAAAAGCTCACTAGAGTGAGGTCTTTGGAATGACAGGGCTCTGTATGAGCAACTATGTTGATGTCACCAACTCTGGCTAGTGATCCTGCTTCTCCTTAAGAGCGGCTCCGGTAAAGATAGCCTAGCTCCTCAGGAGCGGCTACATCAACAACTACTGTATCTTCAACTTGGGATAAAAATCATAAGTTCTGAATAGACCCTTAGGATTTAATCGATGGGAATCGAACGCAAACCAAATATGCTACTCAACTAGAAATGACATTTTAGACTCAACAAAATTAATGAATCGATCAACAGAGATCATCTCATTGAAATGTTGACTGAAGTCAACACTACTACCAAAAAAAAAACCCAAAAGTCAACCAACCAATCCACACTCAACTCGACCACTACAGGATATGAACCAAAGGTCTTACTAGATCAAACTTAGCATTTTGAAGCTAACTGTGCTATCAGAAATATAATCAAAGCTCGTTTATCAAGAATGTTGGCTAAAATCAACCCTTTCAACTTTAAAGCTCCAAAATGAAGAAAACTCACCTAAAAAACTCTCCCGACCACCTTGAGAAGCGTGCTACCCATTTTGATAAATCAAAGGTATTGTATAAGAGCTACAGGAAGAGGTAAAATAGCTGAGAATGAGTGTATTACATGATTTGGGGTCAAAATATGCATTTTGCGTTTGTCCTCGACGCCTGATAACATTCTTCTCTGCATTCGTTGAGACTTGACCGTATTTACTAGGTAAGATTTGATTGGACCTCCGTTGATGCGACCATTGACCACGTTACTATGATTAATTTTTTTGTTGTTGACCGCGATCGCGACATGTTGACCACGATCGCGACATGTTGACCACGTGTTTGCAATGACCAATTACACTGTTAGTTCTAACTTCCTGTTTTAGTCCCCATTTTGCCTTGATTTCACTTTATTTCTTCTTGTTTATCTCTCCAAACACCTCTATGTCTCATTATCATGCAGTATAAGAAGAGAACCACAATAAACGGACCTATTCTCGAATAAACAAGGCAAAAATATAAGGTTAAAGATAAGATAAGTTGGTAAAAATACCCATTTATCAGATTCCCAAGTGAATTTTCTTCAATATTTTCATTCCTCCATAATACTTTAAAGATGGCTAAGACTTTTGTTGTCAACTTTCAAATCTATGTATTAAGAGTAGACATTGAACCTCTTAATATGTCAATTTTTATGTGATCTCTACATCTATTGTTGGGATAACAAATGATGGTCCCCTATACACTTACGTAGCATAGTCACATGGCATACTAGATGTACAACAACTAACTCTAAAAGTAGTTCCACCTCATAGGCCACCTGGCCTGCTATTCGTATTATTTTGTATGACCAAATATATTTAGGACTTAGCTTACTTTTCTTATCAAATGTAGTAACTCTCTTCATAGGCTATACCTTGAATAATACCTAGTCATCGATATAAAATTATAGGACTCAACCCCTCACATGTGAATAAGATTTTTTGTGGCTCTGGGCAGAATTTAATCACTCCTAAATCAATAAAACATTCTCAATTGCCTAGTGGACCAAATATGTAATAGGCACTTCTGCTTTACCACTTCAAACCAGCCGATAATATACCTACAATATTGTCTATATTGATATCCAAATGGTGTCATATGGATGCTAGAATAATACCTATTATTATGTTCAAATTTGCAACTTGCGCCCTTGGTGTATCCTACACCACTAGCATTTCAATAATGCAAGGTCCATACAACTTTAGAGGACCTTTTTTCTTGGTCCAATACCTTTTCCTAGCCGTGTATATTAGCAATTATTTTTTACTTGACACCAATCATCCTCGAGCTCAATGCTGGACTTCAAAGACGTGACACTACTTAAGTATTGTTAAGAGTAGACTTTTTCAGATGGAAGAATAGCCCTTTTTGTTCTAACATCACTAGATTTTTCTCCTTTTAAGTTAATTTTTGTAAGCGTAAACAAGGCATCTCATTTTCACTTGTAACACAGGTAAACTCCATTATAAAACTCTACGAATATAAGAAATTTACTACCTTCTTATTTATTACATGTATTTTTTTAATTCTTGTTCTTAGAATGATTTACCTTTTAGTGTTCATTATATCACAAATAATTTAGGTAAAATAAAATTAATTTAATTGGTCATAATTCACTTTTTTAACTCTATTTTTACAAATTTAACTATTATTGTAAAAAAATAATTTTTTTGATGAACAAATATTGTGGCACATAATGTATTCTTGGGAAATCGTTTATCTAAAACATATTGAATTCTTGAGCAAATCATTATATAAAATATTTTGATAGATCAAAACTAATTAGAAGAGTTAATATATTTAAAAAGGGGTGAATTGGTCAAATTATATACTTCTACATTAATAATAAAGAGGATTAAAACATTATAATGAGAAAATCAAAATTAGAAAAGTAATCATAATATAGTGAGATGCAAGTATTACCAAAGGAAATGAGCTATGAAATTTTTCAAAAATTAATGTAGTAATTACAGTGTAACACACATAGTAATTTGACGAGAATCTAATCCAATATTATTCGTTATAGAGAAGATGATTATGGAGGCCATAAGAACAACCCAAAAATGATCAATGATTCTCAAGTATACTAACAACCTCAGACTTCTGTTCCTCACTTAAATCTAAAGGAAATTCGATTAGAAACTGAAGCACAAGATCTCCTCTACTTCTACTTTCCTGTTTAGGTCTAGGCATGCCTTGGCCGGGTATAACTTTCTCATATCCTGGATGAATGATTTCATCATCAAATGACATAGTCCTAACTTCGTCTACACCCAGAAGTGGTACAGTGATTGTACATCCTGTGAGAGCCTGTACTAGAGGGATTTCAACTCCAAGAACTAAGTCATCTCCTTCTCTTTTGAAAAGTGGATGCGTTTTCTCATCAATTGAGAATATTATATCTGCTCCAAGAGATCCTGTTCTCTCATCCCCCTTACCTTCAAATGTAATTTTTGTTCCTCTCTTCCATCCTGGCTTCACCATTATTGTTACAACTTCTTCTTCTTTAACAATTAGCCTACATGTCACAAAATACCATTGTCATCATATTTCTAGTAAATGTTAAGAAAGATTCTCAAGCTTATAGTCCCTAATTCCTATAGATCCTCAAGAAACACCAAAGGAACAAAATTGAAATTTTAATTTCATTTCAAAGGAAAAAAATAGAATATAATATATACCCTGTTGTTGCAACGACATCTCTTGTTATTATGACCTTCTTGATGCATCCGTTGCACAATTCCTCAAGGGTACAATCCAACTTTTTCTTAATTGGTTGAAGCTTTCTCCTGGAAATAGACTGAGAAAAAATGATAGGCTTGCTAGCAATTTTGGAAAGGTAATTAGGAGGTTGATCTGATACTGGAGTGCCTGGGGTTGTGGGAGTATTGGTTCCACTCATCGAAAAATATGATGGCATAGACGTGTAAAAATCTACCGTTGGGCTGATTCGACTCGTTGTTCTTGAAAGGAGTGTGGGGCTTGAAATTTGTAACTCATCCTCCTCCTCACCTTTTTCTTGCACCTTCGAATTTTTTCTGGGTGTTTTTGTTGCATCATTTTTAAATAAGTCTGCTTCCTCTCTTTTTTTCTTGCTGAGAACCTGAAATCACATTCGTAAAGAAGTATATTCAAAAATCGTTCATTTATAACTTTCAACAAAGGTATCATTATAACTAAATTCAATTTTTTCAACTCTATCATTAACTTCAACATGTTGTCATTTTTTATGTTTTAGTTCAAAAATTTATCTAAATATTTTGCTCACATGAATAATGCAGGATATGTCAAGTTTTCTACATGAATTGATAAATAATACATGATAAGCTACACACATGCATACCCTATAGGCTTCATTAATAGATCGAAACTTTTCTACTGCTTCAGCTTGATTGGATTTATTTCTATCAGGATGCCATTTCTTAACAAGATGTTTATAAGCTTTGCAAATGTCTGTGAGAGATGCCGATTTTGAGATTTCTAGAATTCTATAATATTTTGAGGCCGACATCGGCGACTTTGTAGATTCTCCCATGTGAGATGATTATTTTCTATGTGTTTTTGTTAGAAGCTTAAAGTTGTAGGAGAAGGATATCAGATAGAGAACATTAGAACATAAGGGGCATTGGAGAGAGAAAGAAACCAAAGATTTTCAGAGGAGGATAGGAAGAAAGAATTGAAGAAACGAAAATTTGTGGAAATGAATATAAATAGAAAGTGGATAGTATCCAAACAAGTGTGTGACAAAACGTAATTAACAACCGATAATTTCTTTTACGTATGAATCATATAGGAGTATCTTTTACCCCATTTATCTTTTTATATAATAAGGAAAAATGTCAAATATTTTCATGAACTATTAAAAATTGGATAGTTTTATCCTCTGTTATGTTTTTTGATCAAAAATGTTCTCGTCGTTATGATTTTTGCTAAAAAAATATCTTCCACTACCAAAATAATTTTAAAACACCCTTCGTACTAACGGTTGCTCCAAGATTATACGAAATGAGCAATATTTACTCCTGAACTATTTGAAATAGGGAGGGTTTGCCCTACATTTATATTTTGGGATAAGTGGTCGATCTTAATTATAAAGACTAGAGCAAAAGCTTATATTGCAGGTTGTGAAATTAATTTGACTATTATAACTAATATTGATTTGACAATTATAACTAATATATATTATATAATGCGGCCACAGTGGCCTACGAATCGGAGGAGAGGGAATCAACACTCTGTGAACACGGTTCCTGACCCATAAAAGTGGATAAGGATCCAAAAGACCTCCGTGAACGCAGCCAGTGGCCTGCAAACGCTGAAAACAAGGAGTCTCCTCTCCGCGAATGCAGCCAAGGGGCCCACAAAATTATAGAACACGTCTCCTATACCACAACGGGCCTCGCTATTAGAATAGAAGCCTCGAGAAGCGAAAAAAGGTCATTCTCAACCAAACTCAACTTTCCATAACTAATAATGCTGATGAAATTTTTTTCGAGCGCATTTTCAAAGAAATGTTGACCAAAGTCAACCTTAGACTAAATTTCAAAGGGTAAAGTGACAAATAGCCTCAAACTCACACCGAATGCCTCAATACGCAGCCTAATTTTGTCATTTTAGAGCTGATGAAACCATCAGAACTAAATTTTGTGGTCATTTACCTGATGACCAATCAACCTAACAATTAGGCATAAAACCTGAGCGAATGCCCAGTCAACCTAAAAATAAGTGTAAGTAAGTCATAAATAATTTGGGGTCACTATTGGAGCACTCTAAATAATGAAAAGAAGGATTTAAGGCAAAAATGACCTAGAGGTTCATTACAATATCCACTACTAAAAAATACTTTCATCAGCGAAAGCAAGAGTCAAGAAGTACCTGAAGGCTCAAATAACCCGGGGAACTGCTTTTGTATCTCTTGCTTGGTCTCCCAGGTAGCATCCTCGACTAAATGATGGATCCAATGGACCTTAACAATTGGAATGTGTCTCGATCACAACTACTTGACATATCTAGCTAGAATGGCAATCGACTCCTCTACAAAGGTCAAACAATCATCCAACTCAACTGAATCATACTGGAGCACATGAGATTTATCTGAAACATACTAGTGCATCATCAAAACATGAAAAAGAGGATGGATAGATGATAGTGCTAGAGGTAGGGCTAACTCATAGGTAAAATTCTCGACTGTCCTCAAAATCTTAAATGGCCCCATATACCTGGAGCTAAGGTTTCCCCCTCTTGCAAATCTAATCACGTCCTTCATGGGTGATACTTTGATAAATAATCAGTCACGAACTGCAATCCTCAACGGTCGACGGATGTGATACGCATAACTCTGATGTCTACTCTGAGTTCTCCTGAGCCTATCCCGAATAACCATCATCTGATCTAAGCCCTTTTAAATCAAGTTTGTATAACATGGACAAGGCTCTATAGACTCAAACCAACCAACCAGAAAGAGACAATGCCTATAATATAAGGCCTCGAATGGGGCCATCTGAATAATAGAATGGTAGTTGTTGTTGTTGTACACAAACTCTTCCAAAGGCTAGAACTGTTCCCACTAACCTCCAAAACCTATAACATAGACCCACAACATATCCTCAAGGACCTAAATAGTATGCTCTGACTGGCCATCAGTTTTTGGATGAAATGTTGTGGACACGGGTGCCAAACTCCTCCTAAAAATCCCTCCAAAAGCTAGAAGTGAATTATGAACCCCGATCTGAAATGATAGATATAGGCATACCATAAAGACGAACCACTTCCCGAATATAGGTGCGAGCTAATCTCTTGGTACTGAAGAAATAATGAATTGGAATGAAGTATGCTGACTTGGTCAATCAATCCACGATGACCCAAATGCTATCAAAACCTCTAGAATTCCTAGGCAAACTCACAATGAAGTCCATAATGATACGCTCCCACTTCAACTTCAGAATGCAATTTTAGGGATGTCCACTGCCTTAATCCTCAGCTAATGGTAACTCAATCGCAAATCAATTTTAGAAAATACTGCACAGTGGTTTATCTTTGGTAGGCTACAGTATGTCATTAGGAAGAATTTCTCTTTTGTTTTGCTTCTGTGCAGCGTGCATCTTATTGGTTTTATAAAATATCACTTATTTTACTCTTTTGTAGGATGACTCATATGCATGGTACAGTAGCTGGGGCTATGCACCCTAGCCCACAGATAGAGCCCCAATTAGGGGTAGAGGCCAACCTAGAGGTCGAGCAAGGACTGCAGTACCATCCCATTACAAAGAGGATATTTTGGAGCCCGAGGAGGAACCCCATACTGAATTTGTACCTCTACAGTCAATGGGGCCGAGACTAGCCCAGTCACCACTCATACAAGCTACTTCTCCAAACATTTATGCTAGGCTTGCCCAGATTTTAGCCTCTATAAGGGAGATGTGGCAAGCTCCAGCTCAAGCCCCAACACCAGCTCAAGTTCCAACTCCAGCACCGCAGGGCCAACCTACAGTAGTGGCCACAGAGTTTCAGCCACACTACCAGTTCATATGGCCGCGCAACTAGATTTATCGGATAAGATTATGCCACTACACGAGTAGAAGATGCTCGGGGTATTTTAGAGATTTTTGTTATTGATATTTACTGGGGCGGTTGGGGAGGACGCCCATGTGTTCTTGAATACACACTAGGAGCAACTTTAATATTTAGGCTTTGTGAAGTTGAGAAGAGCCGACTTTACCACTAATCAGTCCTACGAGCCAGCCAACTAGTGATGGTTCTCGTAATTATAGTCTAGGCTTGCTAGGTTACCTCCTATATCTTGGGATGTGTTCTAAGTAGCTTATTAGTCCATTTCATATCATAGAGTGTCAGGGATAGGCTTCGTGATCAGTTGTCAAAGTTGGAGCAGGGCTATATGACCGTCTTAGAGTATAGGGAGAGGTTGTATGAGTTGTCCTGCTATGCCACCATGATCTTACCCATAGAGAAAAGAGAGTTTATTGCTTTGTGCATGGGTTATGGTATTGACTAAGGGTTGACATAGAGCATCTAGCTTCAATAGGCCATTCATTTGTTATTATGGTTGATCATTCCTCATCTATGGAGCATATTCATCGCACGACCCAAAGAGGCAGTGATAAGAGGGCTTGCTACCAAGGAAGTTATAGCAGGTCGCAGACTAAAGGGAGGGAATCTTATTATTGGCCCAAACCAGAGGTTCTCGCAAGGTTAGAATAGGAGGCCTATTCAGGCGGCATTACCTGATTTTGAAAGCAGCCAGCATCAGCAGGGTGATCTTAGAATGGGCTAGATTTCAAGGGGAGCAGAAGCAAGTTCTTTAGGCTGTAGTGGCCATATCTTTATAGGTCGATCTTCTCATGATTGTTATATTTTAGGTAGCTTAGACCATTGTTCCAATTAGTGTCCCAGCAAGGGTGAGCGGCGATTGTACCAGCTATCCCTGCAGCTAGACAAGTCATAGTAGTGCCCCCTCTAGTTACAGGTAGTGGTCTAGATTAAGATCGTCAGGGTGACGTAAAAGGTACTAGAGGTGGAGCATGGGGAGGAAGGTCTAGAGGTAGATAAGACCCATCGGGCAGAGGTGGCCATGACCATTTTTATATAGCCATAGTGTAGGCAGAGGCTGATATATCTGACGATGTAATTACAGGTATTCTTTTATTATGGCACCAGCCTGCCGTAATTTTATTTGATCTAGGATCCACCCTTTCATATGTATCTATTTATTATGCTCCCCGATTGGGTATGAGGTAAGAGTACTTGGCAGAGCTAGTTCCCGATTCAACCCTAGTGGGTGAGTCTTTAGTAGTGGATTAGGTATTGTGGTATTGCTTAGTGACCATCTAGGGTTATGATACTGGAGTTTACCAACACGTAACCTAGAATAATAAGTAATAGGTTTAAAGGTAGAAATTAAACAAGGATAATCAGTTCAAATATGTACAAGATAGAAAAACGGAAACAAGCCAAAATAAATATATACACAAAATGATCCGTCCCCAAAATTGAAAGTCACAAGTACAGTGCTGATTAAATATAAGTGTACAAGGCTCAAAAGTGGACCCCGTAAACAACACTTGTCTCAAAAGCAAAAGACTAGTCAAATATATATGCAGATGGATACCAGAATAATACAACACGCCAATGCTCACCTCCATCTCCGAAGCAGATTGATGTTCTCTTGAATCAATGCTGGCCACTAGTGGTTAGGCGTACATCAAAAAAATAGATGTAGAGTGTAATATGAGTACCAAAATAATAGGTACCCAATAGGCATCATAGGCCGACTAAGATGGGAAAGTAAAAGCAACATAAAAGAAGGAATAGAACAAAAAAAAGGTTAGGGATGGAAGTCTAAGCTAAAGTATTGAAATGTACACAAGTGTAGAAAAGATCCTAACTAAAGTAATCTACATATTTACTACACCTAACTAGACCACCATAATCCCATAGGGTACACTCGTGCGTAAGTTTAAATAAAACCTTGAATGGACCCCATAAGATCGATGAGTATATAGAATAGCTATAACTACCAAGAACTAAACTTGAGAACCCAAGAAAAGAGAATGTAAAACTAGAAGTTCAACCCAAACTAGTAGGATCTGATAGTATGGAGTCCGGACCATTAACCGGATGCGTACTAGAAGTGTCAAGTAACTGACCAAAAGTATCAGCATAACCGAAGTGGAAACTCTATCCAGATATTCATTGAAAGTATCTAAGGTATCGAGGTTGAACCTCTAGTTGGATGCTCTTTGAAATTATTAGTATGGTTGAGGCCGGGACTTGAATATGGATGCTCGCCAAAAGTGTCAATATAGTTGCTAAAAGTGCATCCAATGATCTATAGTCATAAATATCCGTGGAATGTTGTCCACACCTGGCCAATCAATTAAACCATTTGAGTTGTATCCCAAAACCAATCTTGAATCGTAGAATGAGATTCGGTATCACCGTTAAAACCCATACAACTGCAGAATCGGGGGAGTAAGGATAGAATATCACCGGAGCAAGAGTACTACCTTTCTAAGGCTCAAACTATTAGATCAAGTCTGCTACACTAGTTTACAAGGATCTAAGTCGGCTGAAGCAATGTTGGGGAAAAACTAAGGCCTATCAAATTTGAATCACACATTTTTAAGGCAAGCACTAGTCAAACCTAGACTAAGGCAAAACATGCTCCAAATAAAAAAGAAACCAAGTATTCAAATATACCACACGGCATGGATGAACAAAAAAGGCAAATACCATGCTCACAAGTACCCGGTCATTTCTGGAATAGGCCTAAATCATGATTTCTATGCTCCTAAGAATGATTCAACAACTACCCAATCAAAATTCCAACTCATCAACAAGAATTCATATTCTCAAGCTCAATCTAAATAGAGAAAAATTGTAGACTACCTGTAGGCTGATCACGTGCGCTCTAAAATTAAAATACCAGAGATTTTTACTTCCGAACAACCTTTGAACACTTCCACACTATCAAAAATAGGTATACAATGTCAATATTGACATTTTAACACTAAAATTACTAAAATAAGAGATGGACCAATTTTTGAGTCAAAAGGAAATGTGCGGCCTACTCCGATAATTCCAAAATTGACTATGTGAAAGTCCTAAATACCTCCCCAAACTTATGTTCCAAAATGGAACACAATTCAATGCTAAAAAAAGTCCAAACAAGAACATGCGATAGTTTCACAAATTAATCACCATTAAAGCTTATGGGACAACAACTAAAACAATAAATTTACTTCCAATGAAGCATCCCTGACACTTTCCAATCACTAACCCACATAGCCACAAAAATTACACACTCACAAGACTTAAAATAACCCAATTTAAAAAAGTATTAAGGGAGAAATCGTGTTCTAAAATGTTCCAAATGGGTTGAATTCAGCCTTGGTCTTCAATTAGAAGACCAGGGAGTTGTCCTTCATGAACATGGCCACAGTGGCCCATGAATGCAGAGGAGAGGGAATCAACACTCCTTAAACGTGGATCTTGACCTGCGAATACGCAGAAGGAGCCAACAGACCTCTTTGAACGTGGCCAGTAGCCCGCGAACATAGATAACAATGAGTCTCCTCTTAGAAAACGCGGCCAAGGAACCCACAAACATGGAGAATAAATCTCCCTCTCACCAGCAACTGCTGCAACATGGAGATTCGTAATTGTCGAAGTCTCCAATTGGGTGCTTGGGATTCGTTTAAAATTTCGTGCGCGCAAATGAGGTATGCTACCCTAATTTGATATTAAAAAAATAATGGCACATTAAAATTTTTTATACGAAGTCATTTTAATAAAAAGTGGGTCCCACATGCAATCGTCATTTTAAACCATATTCCACAATGAGCCTCAGTTAGACTGAAAGCTCGAGTAGCGAACAAAACGTTGTGTTAGACCAAACTCGACATTCTGAAACTTACCACACTAACGAAATTTTCATATGGGTGCATTTTCCAAGAATGTTGATTAAAGTCAAACTTAGAATAAATTTTAAAGTCTAAAGCGCCAAATGAACCCAAATTCGTACTAAATGCCTCGATACTCATGACGACCATGCTACTAGCTTAAGTTTGCCATTTCGGAGCTGGTAAAACCATCAAAATTTATTTATGAGGTTATTTTTATGATATTATAATCAAAATCAACTTTTTAAATTTCAAAAGCTCTAAAATAGAAAAACAGGCATAAAACCCAAACAAACATCGAGACAATAGAAAAGTCTATGCTAACAAGTCATAAATGACTTGGGGTCACGATAGGGACTCTCTAAAAGAGAAAAAGAAGGTTTCAAGGCAAAAATGACCTGGAGGGTCATTACATAACCCTTTTTTCCTTTATACATGGTATAAAGATTGACATATGACTTGACACATTTCTCTTGCCAAGAAACATATTTATTGCTTTTCCCTACTTTTTTTCATTTAGTGTTATTTAGAAACCCAAAATCATTTCTCCACTATTTTTAGTCGCTTCAATTATCTTCTCTTTTTTTAAAAAAATATGTACAATTATATTCTTTTGTCAATTAATGTGTAGTTGTAAGAAAATACTAAATAAAATCACTAAGTTTTTATTCATAGTGCTTTGGTGTTGTTATTCAATGTTATGAAAAAGGTAAATAGTTATTTTTCTCCAAAAACTGTTTTTTTATTGATGTCTTACAGGAAGAACATAAATGTTAGTCATTGTTACAAGAACACTATTATCAAGACATTGGCATACCTCATAGCTGCTGAATCCATAGTGATTCATTTAAGCTTTGTGATAACTAATTTAAATGTCTTTACAACGTTAAAAAATAATCCCAAAATTTAAAACCCGACTCAAAGTCTATTATTTCTATGATAGTTGGTAAAATGGTTGGAATCTTCAACTATAATCCAATTGTAATGACCTTGGAGGTTATTTTTAGATTTTTTTGTAAAATAACCATTTTACCCCTCCTGATAGTTATTCCGAGTCAATTCTGACCAGTATTTGGTAGTGGTTTTGGAAATTCATTGAAAAATCTAGAGTTTTGGAAGTTGTTGAGTTTTAATGGCTCAAGTTGTTCAAAAATGGTATTTGGGAGCAACCAGAGCTACGGGTCTTGGAATGAAATTTTGTCAGTTCTATCAACTACGGAATGTGGAATTTGGTCAAGCAAAGTTGTCATTTTTGAAATTGGAGTTATTTCAGGGATTTGAGGTCTTAAGTTGGAAATTTAATTTATTTTAGACTAATGTTTGACTTTGGTCAACATTTGGAATTTGGTTGCTCGGATTAGATTTTTGAAGATTCCATTGGATTCAGGAGGTGATTTTAGGCCTAGGATAAACTTCAGTATATTTTTTGGGGGCTCCAAGGGCATTTTGGTTGTTTTAAGTCCAACACTAGTTTAGTTGCGACTAAACAAAGACCTCGAATTCGAATACCAGTGATTCCATTGAGTCTGAAACCTTGAATTAGTAGGGTAGCATATATGATTTGTGTGCACGGGGTTCTTAATGAATCTTGAGGTTCCGATCCATGAACTTGTGACTTTGTGTGTTGCTTTCAAGTGGTGTCTGGTGCCTTTCTCTTCACGTTCATGGAGCTTATACCACGTTCATCAAGAGACCCAAGTGGATACCTCTGTATTCACGTGGATCTGATCGTGATTGCGATGAACTAAAGGTTTGACCTTCATAGAGAAGGTCCCGCATTCGCGAAGGGTCTATTGAGTCAGCTTTCACATTTGCATGCCTCAGGCTGCGTTCATAGAGAAGAAGCCACCTAGGTTAGTACATTATTTCCCAAAGATGGGAAAAGAGACTTTTTCACCATTGTTGGAGTCTAGAGAGCTTGGTTTAGGCAATTGTTTGAGGGAATTTCAAGTTTCATCGATTAGGTAAACATTTTTATCTATTATCCTTTAATACCCATTGATTATGTGATGATTTAAACCTCTAATTGCTAGATTTTTATTCAAAAAATGGGAGTTTTGTTCAAGAACTTGAAATTTACAAAAATGGTGGTTATGGGTTGATTTTAACTCCATTTTCAAAAGGGTTATCGCTAATAGATTCCTTATATATTGGAGAATGTTTTAATATAAAAATTTCCAGAATTAGCCTTCAGTTTAGGATTCGGGTTTCTGGGTCGATTTTAGTTCTGTTTCTAAAATTAATGATTTGGGTGTCATTGTGCTCGTATTCTTATTGAGAATTCATATTTGAATAGATTTTTTTGATTCATAGAGCCAGAGAAAGATAAAGGCACATATTTAAAAATAGTTCAGAGTTGAATTAAGACAAGTGAACTTCTAAACTTTTGATTAAAGCTTGTAGATTCTCGTATTCCTTGTTATGTGCATTGGGAAGAAATGGGAATTTTTTCCGGGTTAATTAATTATTGTATTTGATCATGATAACAAAGAAGAGGGGTAATAAAATGGCAATTTGATGAATTATATTTGTGTGATCGATGTGATTATGACTTTGACTTATCGTAGACATGTGAAATAATTATATCAATATGAAATTTGAACTGTTGTTGATATCAATCTATTATCATGAATTGTATGAAAAGGTCTTAATTGCATTAGTTATGATATACTATGTCAAAACTTGAAATAATGAGAAACAAAGAGGTCAGGCCATACACTCTGTGGCAGGTATTATGAAACAAAAGGAGTCAGGCCACATGTTCCGTGGTAGGCTATATGGACAGAAGTTTGCCCCATGAGTTCCAAACTGAGATTCAATAGACATGTACCGATAGGACATACATGCATCATTGCATTGTATTATATCACACCTTTCTTATAATTGTGTATTTGTGTATAATCTTCGTTGCTCTATATTTGATGTATTTGACTTGATATGATTCATTTGATAAGATTATTTATGAGTATTCATAAAATATGCATTCTTAATAAACAACTTATAGAGTTGGACTGATTTTATGCACGTTATAGTTGAGGAGGTTCAGTTGGGATGGCAGGAATACTTGTATTCTATTTAGCTTTAACTAGTTTTAGCTGTCCGCTTGCTGAGTACCGTGTTGCTTGGTAATTACTCCTTTCTTATATACTTGTGTAGGTTGCGAGCCTAGACATTCTCGATCTTCTAACTTTTCTACTACACTAGAGGCTATTAGTTGAGTTGTTGAGATAGCTGTTACATCCATCTAGCAGACATGTTTTACTCTTCTGTATGTTTTAGTCTGATTCTAGAGATAGATATTGTAACTATACTTTGTTTCTCATTTTCTATAATAAATTAATAGCTTGTACACGTGACAACTAGTCTTGGGGGAATTTAAGATTATTTACCTATTTTGCTTAAGTTAAACCGTGTTATATTTCATTTACTTCCCGCATTTACTTTTTGTTGGATTTTTAACTAACTCATCTCGGTGGGTTGAGTTGAGTTCCATCAGACCCTAAATTGGATCATGAAAAAATGATATATGTTCCCAGGTTTATAGGTCTTACATGTGTGCAAGCTAAGACTAGTTAGAGTCTTAAGAATCGGTATAGAGACGTCTGTTCTTGTCTTCGAGAGGCTATGAAGACTGTTAGAAAATTTCCCTTTGTTCTTTCACTTAGTATCATGTGTGGTTACTTACATTGGTGTTGTGTTGTCTTTTGTCTTTTTTGATAGATGGCTAGGACCAAATCTACGGTTTGTGGTAAAGGAGGGGAGCTAGTCCCCAAGGTTAATGTTGGGAATCTAGCTAAGGGTAAAGGTAGAGGTTGAGCTAGAGGTCATGCTTGTTGAGCACTCATAGGTGCCGAGCGCGAGAAGCAGCACCAGTAAGAGGTCATACTAGAGAAACTTCTTTTGAGCCAAAGGTTGATGCTAGCGAGGACCAGTTCCCTCCAGAGCTTGCTACTACACGGTTGCTTAAGGCTACTTTGGTGTATATTGGGTGTGCTTGATGGATTTAATTAGAGTGCGATAGGTACACCTGAGGGTTCTTAGACTAGAATAGGTCTCAAACCCTAGAACATCATTAGGTTCTAGTTATTCAGGATTTGGTGGGATATCCAGTGATGGGTCCTATAGATGATGAAGATGGAGAATAGCAGGAGAGAGCTCAGGGTGCACATGTGGTTATGTTGACTAATGATGACTATCATGGATACGAAAGATTCTGAATAATGGACCCACCTCACTTTTAGGCTGGGAAGCCCGAATGCATATGAATTTCTGACTATATGCATGGAGTTATTCGAGATAATAGGGTTAGCCGATACCTACAGAGTTTGATATGCTACACTTCAATTACGTGGGCCAACGAGAGAGTAATGTAGAGTGTATTCAAGCTCCAGACCTTTTGGGTCACAACAGGTGACTTAGGATGAGTTTGTTAGTTTTTTTATGACTATTTTATGCCTTGGAGTGTGAGAGAGGAGATCCTATTAAGGTTTTAGAGTTTAAGGTAGGAGGGCCTTACATTTACCGAGTATGAGACTTATTTCTACCAATTTTCTAGACATGCTATGGTTGTCCTTCCTGATAAGACCAAGCGAATTCATAGATTTGTGCAAGGATTGACCTATTTCATTTGTACAAAATTGTTCCGATCTGCCCGTAAGGAGGCTTCTTCCTAGTCTATTATGGGTGTTACAGAGGAGGAAGAGTTAATAGAGAGAGAAGTTTGGAGACCCTAAGAGGGCTTGTGCTTCTGGTATGTTTTTAGGTACCTCATTTAGAGGGAGAGGGTCATATAGAAAAAGTGGTTATTTCCAGCATAGATGACCAATTCATACATCTATACTAACTTCTAAGTGTGGTTAGACACCTCATGGATCCTATAGTACAGGATAGAGTTACCAGGAGTCATAGCAGAGGTTGGTGAGATGGGGTTGTTATACACATTCCTCGGGGTTATCACAAAGGTTTTCACATGGGAGAGTCTATTATACTTATGGGGATCCAAATGATCTTTTATGCAGTGTATATCTCATGGTCGAGGGGGAGCCCAACTTAGTTCTTCAGCTCTAGTTAGAGGACCAGCGCCGCTAATTATAAGTCAAGGTAGAGCCTAGACTAATGGAGGTGGTCGCACTTATAGTAGGGGTGTTGGTGGTGGTATAGTCTCACAAGGAAGAGAGAGGTGATGTGCAGGCCCGAGGTGGTAGGGGACCTCAGTGTTATGCTTTTTAGGGGATACTTGAGCCTGAGGCTTCTAATGTAATTATCATAGGTATCATCCAGTCTATCATTGACCTATATCTGTGTTATTTGATCTAAGGTCTACATTCTCCTATATGTTTGCCTATTTCACATCTGGATTAGATTTTATATGTTATCGTATACCTGTCTTGTTCATGTTTCTACATCCATGGGTGAGGTCTTAGTGGTGGATCGAGTGTATCAATCCTGTCTTGTTTCCCTAGCCAGGTATGATACTGGTAGACATGATTATTTTAGGGATTGTAGATTTTGATGTTATATTGGATATGGATTGGTTCTCTCCCTATCATGCTATTCTTGATTATTATGCTATGAATGTTACCTTAGTGATACATTGTGCTCTGAGGGTTAAGTTAAAGGGTGCTAGTGGTTTTTATCCTAGTAAGGTTATCTCCAATATCCATACTCTGAGGTTGATTGATAGAAGGTGTATGTCTTATTTTTCCTTCATTCGGAATACTAGTTTTGAGTCATCTCCTATGGAGTCTATTCCCATGGTTAGGGAGTTTGCTGATGTATTTGCTACTAATCTTCATGGTGTTCCTCTAGATAGGGACATTGACTTTGCTATTGACTTACATATGATCTCTAAGCCCATTTCTATTCCTCCATATCATATGGCTCCAGCTGATTAAATGATTTGAAGGATAATTTACAAGATTTGTTGAGTAAGGAGTTATCGATTCTAATTTTTAAAAATAAAGATAGGTCCATGAGAATGTGCATCGAATATAGGCAGTTGAACATGGTGACTATTAAGAACAAGTATCCTCTTCCTTATATTGATGATTTGTTTGATTATCTTTAGGGAGTGACATTATATTCTAAGATCGATTTTAGGATATGTTATCATTCGAGTTGTTGAGGTAGTTGTTGCATCCATTCAGCGAATATTGCTTACTCTTTTCTTTATGTTTTAATCCAATTTTAGAGACAAATACATTGTGACTGTACTTCGTTTCTCATTTTTATAATAAATTAGTAGCTTGTACATGTGACAATAAGTCTTGAGGGAATTTTAGATTATTTACATATTTTGCTTAAGTTAAACCTTCTTTAATTTCATTTACTTTTGTATTTACTTTCTATTGGGTTTTAAGCTAACTCATCTCGGTGGATTGAGATAAGTGTCACACATCCGGAATTGGGTCGTGATAAAATAGTATCAGAAGTCCAGGTTTATAGGTCTCACATGTGTAGAAGATAAGTTTAATTATAGTCTCAAGGATCAGTATGGAGATGCCTTTACTTATATCCGAGAGGCTATGAAGACTGTTAGGAAATTTCCCTTTGTTCTTTCAATTCGTATCTACGTGGTTACTTGAATTGGTGCTGAGTTATCACATATTGTTAGTGGTAGAAGAGGGGAGGCAGTCCCTAAGGTGGACATTGGGACCCCATCTAGGAATAGAGGTAGAGGTCGAGCTAGAGGTCATGGCCGTGGAGAAGTCGCAGGTAGAGGTTGTGCCTAAAGAGCGGCATCCATAAGAGGTTATGCTAGAGAGATTTCTCTTGATCCATAGGTTGATGCTAGATAGGACCAGGTCCCTCCAGAGCTTACTACTACACCATTGCTTCAGTCTACTTTGATGTGAGTATTAGGTGCGCTCGAGGGATTCACTTAAAGTATGGGTGCGATAGGCATACTCGAGGGTTCTTAGATGAGAGTAGGGGCTCAGATCCCATAATAATGTCAGATTCCAGTTATTCAGGGTCTTATAGGATAACCACTTGTAGGCTCTATAGCTAAGGAGGGTGGAGTATAGTAGGAGAGAGATCAGTGTGCACTTGTGGTTATGCTGACTTATGACAAGCAACATAGATATAAGAGGTTTTGAAAGATGGGCCCACCTTAGTTTTAAGATGGGACGACCGAGAATGCACATGAGTTCCTGACCATATGCCTAGAGTTATTAGAGATAGTAGGGTTTGCCGATTGTAATGACCTTCAAGGTAATTTTCATAATGCTACTTCCATTTCTTCATATAGAGCATTCCTATAGTGACCCAAGGTAATTTATGACCTTCTCGCGCTGGTAGCTCAGTCTCCTAGTCATTTGTTTAGGATTCAGACCCACTTTCCTCTAAATCTAATCATGTTTAGTCTTTTAAATAAAGACCAGATGGAGTTGCTCATTGCGATTGCAGAAGAGAAAGTTGTGATTGCGACCTGTTGGGAAAAGGTCCTTTGCGATCGTGATGACCAAAAAAAGGTCAATGTCGCCACTCTTTTTCACGATCGTGAGAGGTGACCATACAATCACGATGGGCAAGTGACTAAACCCCTGTGATCTTGACCAAGGGCCTCATAAACGCGAAGGCCATGGTGGTCTGCACCAACTCAGCTGCAATAACTGAGTTTCACCAGTTTAAATACCCTGCTATGGTGCTTGAATTTCATTCAGAATCCCATGCGTGCAAATGAGATATGCTATCCCACCAACTTTGATGTTTTAGACTCAATAGAACAGTCAAATTTCCATATAAGATCATTATAACTAAAAGTGGGTCCCACTCCAGTGCTATTTTGAGTATAATTCCACAATAGGCCTCGGGATTGGATTGAAAGCCTCGAGAAGTGAATAGAGGGTTGTTCTAGACAAAACTCAACATTACAGAGCTTGATAAGATTCGGAAGTTCGGGTAAGCTTAGATCCATGTATATTGGGCCTTTTGATATTCTAAAGAGAGTTGGAGAGGTTACCTATAAGCTATCTTTGCCTCTAGCAATTTCAGCTGTACATCCAGTTTTCCATATTTCTATGTTATGTTGTTAATCCAGATGAGTCCCACGTGCTTCGGTATGATTGTGTTGAGTTGGATGGTCGTTTGACTTTTGTTGAAGAGCCGGTTGCTATTCTAGCCAAAGATGTTTGCTAGCTTTGTTCTAGGTCCATCCTTGTACTTAAGGTCCAGTGGCACCACTATACGATCGAGCAGGCTACATGGGAGACCGAGCAAGAGATGCGGGAGCAGTTCCCAGTTTTTTTATGCCTCCAAGTATATCCTTGTCTTTACTTTCGCGGACAAAAATTCTTTCAATAATGGATGTTGTAATGACCCTCTAGGTCATTTTCCTAATGTTGATTCCATTTTGTCAATTAGATTATTCCTACAGCGAGCCGCGCCTCGCCTTGGACCCTGCCGCGCCCCTCCAGGGAAGGCCGGGCTCATGCGGAGCCGGGGTCGCTGAGGAATGCGAAGGGGAGCCTTGGAGTAACTGGTAAAGTTGCTGCCATATGACTAGGAGGTCACGGGTTCAAGCCTTGGAAACAGCCTCTGGCAGAAATGTAAGGTAAGGCTGCGTACAACAGACCCTTGTGGTCGGGCCCTTCCCCGGACCCTGCGCATAGCAAGAGCTTAAGTGCACCGGGCTTCCCTTTTGCCGAGGGTCTTTCAGAAATAGCCGTCCTACATTGGTAGGAGTTAGGTTTGCGTACACTTTACCCTCCCCAGACCCCACGATGTGGGATTTCACTGTGTTGTTGTTGTTGTTGTTGGCATTAATTGCTCGATCTCCTAGTCATTCGTTTGAGTTTTAGAACTGTTTCCCTTTTTTAGAGTTTTTATAACTTGAAAAGTTTACTCTAATCATAAATTCAGGTAAATGACCTTAGAAAGAAATTCTGATAATTCCATCAGCTGCGAAATGGCCAAATTAGGCTAGTAGCATAGTTGACAGGAGTATCAAGGCAATCAATATGAGTTTTGGGCCATTTGGCACTTTTGCCTTCGAAATTTGGCCCATGGTTGACTTTGGTCAATATTATTGGAAAACACACTCAGATGAAAATTTTGACAGCACGTTATGCTTCAAAATATCGAGTTTGGGTTGTAATGACCCTTTAGGTCATTTTCCTAATGCTGCTTCCATTTTATTATTTAGAGTATTCCTATAGTGACCCTAGGTCATTTATGACCTGCTGGTGCTGGTAGCTCAGTCGTCTGGTTGTTCGTTTGGGTTTTAGACCCGTTTCCCTAATTTGGAGCTTTTATAACTTGAAAAGTTGACTCCGCTCACAAATTTAGGTAAATGACCTCAAAATAGAACTATAATGGTTCCACTAGTTTGGAAATAACAAAATTAGGCTGTAGCATAGTCGATACGAGTATCAAAAAAATTGATATGAGTTTGGGGCCATTTGGCACTTTTGCCTTTGAAATTTGGCCTATGGTTGACTTTAGTTAACATTCATAGAAAATGCACTCGAATGAAAATTCTGATAGCGCGGTTAGCTCCGTAATGTCGAGTTTGGTCTAGAACGATCCTTCATTCACTTCTCAAGGATTTTAATTAAATCTCGAGGCCCATTTTGGAATTAGGCTCAAAATTACACTAGGTGTGGAATCTACTTTCAGTCGTAATGACCTTGTGTGAAAATTTTAACTCAGCCATTGATTTCAAAATATCAAATTTTGTGGGGTAGTATATCTCGTTTGCACGCACGAGATTCCAAATAAATTCTGAGATCCCAGTCGTGATATTTGAATTTGGTGAAAATCAGTTGTTGTAGGCCACCATGGGCTTTGCATTCATGAGGCCCTTGGCCACGATCACGAGTGTCTAGTCCCTTGCCTATTGCGACCGCGTGGTTGCCTCTCACTATCGCAAATAGGAGTGGCCATGTTGACCACTTTTTGTTCATCATAATCACGAGGTCAAACCTCCATGATTGCGAGGAACATTTTCTGAGTAGGTTGCAATAGCAACTCCCTCTTCCACGAGCGCTATGAGCAACTCTATCTTGTCTTTATTTAAAAGATCAGATGCGATCAGATTTGGACTTGGAAGTACAATTGATTAATCTCTTTCAATATTAGCCTAATTTTGGCGATTCAAGGGTCTAACTTCAAGAGATTTTTTACGGAAACGTATGGTGTGATTGGGGAGTGCAGTAGAAGCTTTGTTGGAGGTAAATTTGATGATTTAGCTGTTGTCCTAAACAATTTCAAGTTAAGAATTCTTTGGATTTTGAAATGCTAGTTTGTAATCATTTTAGCTCCATTTTTAGTGATTCTTGAGGCTAAATTGTGGGGTTTTCTGCAAGGAACATTGTATTATGCTTGGTTTGGGTCATGGGGTTCGTTTTTGATAAATTATGGGTTATAGATACTACCATATTCATCCATTTAACTTAAAATATGAGAATTTTGTTGCATGCTCATTTCATGTTGTTTCCCAACCCCGGACTGTGTTTTAATTTGATTTTTGAGCTTGGGTGCTATTTTGGATTAGTTTTTGAGGTCAATTCCAAAATTTTGGATAGGTATCCCACATTTTCCATTTTAGACCCCAAAATTGGTCCATCTCCAAAAATTATAAAATAAGTGTCTAAATGACCGTAATGATGTTGTGAGTCTGTTGATGATAACATGGTAATATTCTGAGGCCGTTCAGAAGGAAAAGCTCTGGCACGATGATATGGAGCGTGCGTGTTTGGCCTACAGGTAGGCTACGACTTTCCTTACTTTTGATTGAGCTGAAATGTGTGAAACCATGTTGAAATCGATGAAATTTGGGTTGGGTAGCTTATTTTTATATCTTAGGTGTTAGAAATCATGTTTTAGGCTTTTACTGGATTTTTTGGGTATTTTGAAGAATGTGATCCTTTTCGGTAATTGTTAGTATTGTAAGAGGAGTTGAATTATTATATTTTTGGTAGTATGGAGTATGTTGGCCTTTGTATAGGTTGTGAAACCTACTTTAGATGCCCCATCATCGCTCTGGCGGGCTTAGATCCTTGTAGAATAGTGTAGAAGGCTAGTGTCTGATAGTTTGGCCTTACTTAGGCTGTAACCTTTTTCTTATGAATAGCCTTATCCATAACTCTTTATGATTGCGACTTTCGAGATGCATCGACAATACTAGACTTTGTGATCGTTTTGTTTTGAATTTGATTTAATCTTTAGTGGTATATAACTTGATTTATTGGGGAAGGAGATTCTCTATTAGAATTAGAATCCAGTTAGAAAGGAGAATGATCAGCACCCTCGAATAAATTTTATGTGAGCATCAGAGTCCTCAGTCCCAGCCTTCATTCTGAGATTCTATCGGGGAGCATCCGGTTAGCCAGTCTCGGCCTCTACTGACTTGCTAGTATGGCGCATCCAGGTTCCAGGCCTAGCATTGACCACATTGATAACTCAAGTAAGCATCCGGGTTCCAAACCCAGCCTTTAACACATTGACAACTCATGAAAGCATCTAGGTTCCAGCCCTGGCCTTGACTACACTGAGAACTCAAGCAAGCATCTGGGTAGTCAGTCCCAGCCTCGGTCCCTAGATCATTCATGGTTCATCTATTCCTGGAGATTTTTGGTTCGAAAATGACATGGTTCTTCAGTTCTTGGCATCACAGATTCTTGGTTCCTAGCCTTGGTAGTTGTAGCTATTTTGTGTACCCAATGGGCTTATGGGGTCTTAGTTAGGTATATTTAGCTGTAACTTTCATAGATGGTACCTTCTTCACTTTAGATGTTTATTATGATTCGTATTTAAGCTTATTCCTCTTTTTAGTATTTTTCTTACCATTTCTGCTCAGTCGTCATATGATGCCTACTCGGTACCTATTGTCCTAGTAGTAATACTATACTGTGCATCTACTTTTGTGATGCAGGACCGAGCACCAGCTACCGTCACTGATAGATCAAGCCTACTGCAGTCAGCTTTGGAGACCAGGGTAAGCACTTAACGTTTGGGATCATTTCCATCTCCTTCATTATGGACAACCCATCTTTTATATTTTTGAGACTAGCCAGTTGTTTTGTATATTATGATCCATTTTGGGACTTATACTCATCTTTTATTTTATAGCAACTTTGTACTTATGACCTCCAGGTTCTGAGAGGGATCTTTAGTTGTATATATCATATTTTAGTTTTCTTCCACTTATCTATTATGTTTGTCTTAGAATTTCCTATTCTTGTTTAGTTTTTGAAATCAAACCCATTACTTATTATTTTAGGTTACGAGTTGGCTTACCTATTGGGGTTATGGTCGGTGCCATCATGATATGAGAAATTAGGTCGTGTAATGATACCCACAGTGTTCGATATGCTATACTCTAGTTATGTAGACAGCCAAAGAGTGGTGTAGTGTATATTCGAGCTACTGATTTGTTGGGTCACAATAGGTGACTTGGGATGAGTTTATTAATGCCTTTTATGATCGTTTTGTTCCTTGATATTTGAGGGAGGAAAGTCAGTTACAATTCGAGATTTTGAGGAAGGAGGGCTTCAAGTTGTCGAGTATGAGACATGTTTCTACTAGTTGTACAAACATGCTATGGTTGTCCTTCTTGGTGAAACTGAGGGGTTTCAAATATTTATGTGAAGATTGGCCTATTCCATCCGTACAACAGAGTCCCGATCTACTCATGGAGACTTTTTTCTAGGCTATTGTGTGTGCTGCTAAGGAGGTGGAGTTAGTGGAGAGAGAGAGGAGTTTAGAGACCCCAAGAGGGCTCGTGCTTCTAGTCAGTTTTTGAGTACCTCATCTAGAGGTAGAGGTTCCCATGGAGGAGGTGGTTCTTTCCAGTATAGAAGACCTATTCATGCATCTATGCTAGCTTATGAGGGGGGTCAGACACCTTGTAGGTCCTACATTTTGAGACAGAGGTACCAGAGGTCACAACAGATGCTAGTGAGCTAGGGTAGTTCTATAGGTTCCTCAAGGTCATCACAAAGGTTTTCACACAGAAGAGTCTGTTAAACTTGTAGGTATCCAAATTATCATTCATAGCAATGTACATCTCAGGGTCAAGGTGGATGTCAATCTTGTTCTTATGGTCTAGTTAGAGGACCAGCGTCGCTAATCATAGGTCGAGGTAAAGCCTAGACTAGTGGAGGTAGTCACACTACTAGTAGGGGTGCTGGTGGTGCTATAGTCCTATAAAGAAGAGGTAGAGGTGCTGTACAGGCCCGAGGTGGTAGGAGAGCTCAGTGTTATGCTTATCTGGGGATACTTGAGGCTGAGGCTTCTAATGTAGTTATCATAGGTATTATCCCAGTTTGCCATCAACCTGCATCTTTTTTATTTGATCTAGGGTCTACATTCTCCTAGTGTCTGCCTATATTGCATCTGAATTTGATTTGACATGTGATCATATTCTTGTGCTTGTTCATATTTTTACACCCGTAGGTGAGCCCTTAGTGGTGGATCGATTGTATCGATCTTGTCTTGTTTCCTTGGCTAGGTATGATACATGGGTAGACATGATTATTCTAGGGATTGTAGATTTTGATGTTATATTTGGTATGGATTGGGTTTTCCCCTATCGTGCTATTCTTGATTGTTATGCTAAGACTGTTACCTTAGCAATACATAGTGCTCCGAGGGTTGAGTGTAAGGGTCCTAGTGGTTTTTATCCTAGTAAGTTTGTCTTCTACATATACGCTCAAATGTTGATTGATAGGGGGTTCATGTTTTATTTGACCTTTATTTGGGATACTAGTGTTGATTTAACTCTTATGGAATCTATTCTTGTAGTTAGGAAGTCTGCTGATGTATTTCCAACAGAGTTTCCTAGTCTTTCTATGGATAGGGATATTAACTTTGCTATTGAATTAGAGTCGGGCACTAATTCCATTTCTATTCCTCCATATCGCATGGATCCGGCTGAGTTGAAGGAATAGTTGCAAGATTGATTAAGTGGTTTATTCTCCCTAGTGTGAAGAGGACATATGGGTCTATAAGGATGTGCATCGATTATAGGTAGTTGAACAAGGTGACTATGAAGAACAACTATCCTTTTCCCCATATTGATGATTTTCTTGATCACCTTTAGGGAGAGGCATTGTTTTTTAATATCGATTTGAGGTAAGGCTATCATTCAAGTTATTGAGATAACTATTGTATCTATCTAGCGGACACCTCTTACTCTTTTATTTATGTTTTAGTCCTATTCTTGAGACACAAACATTATGACTATACTTTGTTTCTCATTTTCTGTAATAAATTAACGGCTTGTACATGTGACCACCAGTCTTGAGGAAATTTAAGATTATTTATCTATTTTTCTTAAGTTAAACCTTATTTTATTTCATTTACTTTAATATTTGCTTTCTATTGGGTTTTACGCTGACTCATCTCAATGGATTGAGATGAGTTCTATTACACTCGAAATTGGGTGGTCATGACAAAAGAACTTATAATGATTATAACGGGTATAAAAAACTATCTTCGGAATATCTGAAGCCCTAATCTTTAGCTGGTGATATCTTAGTGTATTCCAAGAGTAAGAAAGATCATACTCGCCATTTGAGGTTGGTTCTTCAGATATTGATAGGGAAGAAGTTATACGGAAATTTCTCTAAATATGAGTTTTTACTTGAGTCTGTGGAATTTCTAGGAGTTGTGGTGCCCAAGGAGAGGATTAGAGTAGATCCAACCTTGATTGAGGTAGTTAGAGGCTTGATGAGGGTGACTTCGCCTATCGAGATTTAAATTTTTGTCGGATTAGATGATTATTACATATGCTTTGTGATGGGCTTCTCTGCTATTGTGGCTCCTTTGACTAGACTAACTCAGATGGTTGTGGATTTTTATTAGTCTGATAAGTTTGAGGTGCTCTTTAAAAAGATCATGAATTTATTGACTTCAGCTCATGTTTTGACTCTACTAGAAGAGAGTGTAGAATTTACTATGTATTATGATTTTTTCAGAGTTGGTTTAGGTGGGGTGCTGATGCAAAAAGGGAAAGTAGTTGCCTATGTTTCTAGATAATTGAAATCTCATGAAAAGAACTACCCTACTCATGATTTTGAGTTAGCAGCGGTGGTGTTTATGTTAAAGCTATGGTGTCATTACTTGTATGGTGTGCATTTTGAGGTATTCACCAATCACCGGAGTCTTTAGTACATCTTCATCCAGAGGGATTTGAACTTAGGATAGTGTAGGTGGCTTGAGTTACTGGAGAACTATGACATGCCTATTTTGTATCATCTAGCGAAGGAAAATATAATGGCCAATTCTTTGAGTAGGAGGATTTTAGTATAGGGAGTCTCTCCACAATTAGTGTTGACAGGAGGCCCCTTGCTAGGGATAATCAGAGGTTAGTTAACAACTTCATCCATTTGTGAGTTTTTGAGGAGTGTGGAGGTTTTATTGCCTTCATTGAGGCTCTCTCTTTCTTAGTTGAGCAGATTTGGGAGTGACAGTTTGATGGTGAGAAGTTATCTCTCATTCGACAAAATATTTTAAGGGGTGAAGCCAAAGAAGCTAGACTTGATTCAGATGGTGTTTTGAGGAAGGAGGGCTGGATTTCTGGGTCTAGAGTGGGTGACTTGATCAGATTGATTCTATAGGAGGCTAATTATTCTCGATATTCTATTCACCTAATGCGGAAAAATATATCATAATCTAAGCCAACAATACTGGTGGTGTGGGATGAAAAGGGACAACACAGAGTTTGTGTCTAAGTGTTTGACCTATCAATAGGTCAAGTGTGAGCACCAGTGGCCTGGAGGTGTACCTCAGAGGATGCCATTTCTACTTAGAAATTAGAGCAGATCACCATGACTTCGTTGTGGGTTTACCTACCACCGTGGGTGTTTATGATTTAATTTGGGTAGTTGTTTACAGACTGACCAAGTCTGCCCATTTCATCCCAGTTTAGGTGAAGTATACGGTAGAGAATCTAGCCAATTGTACATCAGTTACATAGTTCGACTTCATAGGGTGCCTATATCTATTTTCTCCGATTAAGGTTCTTAACGAGTTGGTATACCTTTCTTTTGGAATAGTAATTCCATACAAGGACAATGTATTGACTATAATCATCCTTTATTTCTTATCCCTACTGGTGTAAATGGAATTAACATTAGCTCATTTCAGCTGCTTGGTGTGGAGAACTATACCTTATGGAATCGATCAATTAAACTAGCTTTATTAGGAAGGAACAAGTTAGGATTAGTTGATGGAACATGCAGGAACAAAATGTATGGTGAAGAACTATGGGGGCAATGGGAAAGGGTGAATGGTATTGTTTTATCCTGGTTAATGAATTCAGTTTCAAAGAGTTTACTCAGTGGAATTGCATTTACTTCAATTGCTTTGAATGTGTGGACTGATTTGCAAAAGAGATTTGATAAAGTAGATAGATTAAGGAACTATAGTTTACACAAAGATATTGCAACTTTATAGTAGGGTACTGCTTCTGTTTCTATATATTATACTAGGCTAAAAACCTTAAGGGATAAGTTTGAAAAGTTAGTGCCTTCTCCTTGCTGTAACCATGAGAAATACAGAGGATTTGTAGCTCAAATGAAGAGACAAAAGCTATATCAATTTTTAATGGGACTGAATAAGTCATATCATCAAGCTAGGGGTCAGATTATCATGATAGATCCACTACCAACTATCAATCAAGAATATGTCATGATAGTAGGAGATGAGAGACATCCGTCAGTCTAGAATCCCTATTCAGCTATCTTGGAGTGCTCCTTTGTCTCAAAGCCTAAACTTTTGGTATAGACCCCTCTTTGATGTATATATATATGTTTAATTTAGGGGTACGACGGGGCCCTGTCTCACTATATGATACGGTTAATATTCTTAGAGGTCTATAGACATATGAGTGGGTTGTATGTATATGTGTTCGGTTATGCCTGTATGACTTGTATTTTGGGACATTCCCATTCATAGTGGCAGCCTTGTTGGCTTGTATATGTACATATTTTGGGATGTTATATGTAATGAAAGACTCGTCGGCCCGTGTATTATGATGTTTTAATTGATTACAACTCCCAATGAGATATGTTACCTTAATACATGTATGTAACACTTGAGATGACGTCCTATTTTCACAAAGCCTCCATATTGTGTTTGGTTTCAGTTTGATGATGTCTAACAGATAGGTACACGAGTGCGCAACTTAGGCACTAGTCACGGCCTACAGGATTGGGTCGTGACAAAAGTGGTATCAGAGTAGTTCATCCTCGGAGTGTCTACAGACTGTGTCTAGTAAAGTCTTGTTTATTGGTGTGTTATGCATCACATCTATAAAAATGAGGCTACAGGACATTTAGAATATTACCTTTCTTTCATATCTAAGATCATGCGATAGAGCCGAGTCATAGGAAATGAGATTCCTTATACTAACCTTTGATTGCAGCAGAAAAATGACACCGATAGAAGAAAGTGATTGATGATGTTGGAAGTTACAAAGTACCTAGGTAAGCAACAATATGAAACATATATGTCGGGTAAGGTATTGAAGTATGATTGAAATGTAAGGTTGAAGATCGAAAGAGAAGTAAACAGGAAAATATAACAGGTGCAGTTTGAGTTGCATATATGACGTAAGTTCATCATTTTCATACCGTTGTTGATATTGGAGCCCTGTGTGGCTGGGATATGATATGGTATGTATATATATGTATATATATATGTCGGCCCTGTGAAAATGATGCCAAATGTTTCCTAGAAATAAAAAGAGAATGAGATATAGGTTTGTAATATGTCTTGAAAGGCCATTCCCACAGTAATGATAAGATTTGACTAAACTGTGAGTATGGATGACCTCGAAAAATAAGTTAACTACTGAATAAATGGTAATAGTAAGTGGATATCAATAAGGTAAAAAGAAATTTGGAAAGGATTTGTAATACTAAGAGATGATTTAAAAAAGGCTAACAAATCTTGATAGAGTGTAATATTAAGGTACTGACTTAATTGATAAGTAGGGATAAATTGTGATGAGTTATAGTTAAAAGAAGTAATAGTGTCATTAAGACTCATACATGGAAAAAAGAATTGTGACGGATATAAATGTATTAATAAGACAGCTTATGAGATATGAAGGATAAGACTGACTAGGAAGGGTAAAGGGTTAAATACGCTTACTTCACCGAGTGTAATTAATCCATAGTAAGAATTATGAAAAAGGTTAAGAAGTGTTATACTATAGAATTGAATACTAACAGGATATAATGTGAATATAATGAGGACCGTTATGGAAATAAGTAAAGCCTAGTGAGAAAGTGGCCAAAAATATGACGTGGTCCGTGTGACTAGTATATAAAGGTAAGTGTGAAACAGAATCGCGAGCTATAGAACAAATAAGGAAGAATTATCAAGTTCTTTTTGGAAATTTTCGAATAAAGTTTATATGATAACAGAAATGATAGTGAGCACAAGGAAAGAAAGAGTAACTGAAAGGAGGAAATAAGAAGAAAATGAGATAACAATGTAGAAATAAGTCATGACATGTGTAGCCAAGGATACAAATGCTAAAGGTGACAGAAATGCGAAAGACCAAGTTGTAAAAAGATGAGTAATAAGGTAGAATAGGTGCTTGGAAATGACTAGTATGACACGAATAAAGTTGGATGAACAGAATGCATGTTGGAAATGAGAAAAACGATTATGCGAAAGAAATGTGTTTCGAATGATACAAAGGTAGCATAAGATTCCTCGTATGGAGAATAAAAGATAGACATAGACGGGGATAAATGATAAGGAAATCCTAATGTAAACACCCAATATAGACGTAATTAATTAAATACGAGTATGGAATGAAAGGGGAATATATAGTGATGAACTTAAATGTGTAGTACGATGACATAGTGATAAGCTAAGACCATTATTGAGGAAAACTTAGTAGGTTGTTGAGAAAGTTAGAAGCCTATTTTGGGTACACAATAAGGGTAAAAAGGCATAAGGCATAAAGAGGTACTGCATGCACACGACTTCACCTCGAAAATAGTGAAATCCTTTAGGGACAAAGATGGTAGGCTTGAGGAACAAATGGTGCAATATAAATTCATCAAAAGTAACAGATGATATAGGTTGTGTAGCATCCCCTTTGGGAGGATGCCACTTATGACGCAAAAGACAGTTTTTTTTATAATCTCAAATAGTCAACACATTTAGAAAACTTGTTTTGAAATTCTATTTCCAATTCAACACCATTGCGGGTCTATAAAGTACACAAAACTATAAACTAGTAATTATCACAAAACTATTATCTTTCTTTGTGCATAATGACAAGTCAAAGTATAAATCCAGCACATGGCGTAACTTGAGTTAAAAGCACACTCCAAAAATAGCAAAACTAGTCACCCTATTCAAGTTACAAGCATCGGGTTTTGTTTTCACAAGCCTTCAAAATTTCATACATAAGTGCCATATATATCTTGTACAAGTCTCCAAAATATTTACAAAACTAGATGCATATGCATATGTGATCTTCACAAGGCTCCAAATGTCTACTCGAAATGTCCATCTTCACATCTCGTCCCGCACATTACCTATGATAGAAAATAACTTTCGCTAAGCATAAAACTTAGTTGTGAATAAACTTTGGGCTTCGAGCCATTAAATTCTTTAACTCCCTGGTTCATCACAGGTGGATCAACAAGGTAAATGTAAGCACAAGTGAACAAGTATATCAAAGTATCAAATATAAACCTTGAAAAGTTTCAAAATCAATATCAATATTCAAAGGCTCAAGTATCAAGAAACTTATAATTCAATTCGAAAGAGTTGTCAAATAATCAATTTCACCCAATAGGTACGTCATGCCTTCACATTAAGCACAATCAATATCATGACAGACCGAAGCCACAAAATCAAGAAGGGTCGTCACCCAATATCAAGAGAATCAAGAACCATATTGAAAGTGACTTTCCACTCATACTCAAAAATGGACGAAACCCCATCGTCAAGATAAAATGTAAATCCAAAGTTAAGCTGGGTAAGATCCAAATCGATAGGCATGCCAATATCGATGATAAGTCACCGTAATAAGAAGGACAAATTCCCAAAAAGAATATAAAATGGTTAAGCAATTCGTACAAGTGGGCGGTTTAGCAAAAGTTTTGCAATACTTGAGATAATAATCATACCATGATATAAGACAGAGAGTAAGAAAATAACCCATAAACATACTTCAAATTTCGAAAAGTAAAATATTCCAAGTTTAAGTTTATACACGAACCTTGACGTTTTAGCATACAACATGTTCTACCACAACTCGAGGAGCTCAATTCCTCTCTGCTATAGACCAACCAAAATCCGCTTCGTCAAATAGTTCCTCTTAGCTTGTATAAGCACATATCAGCCCAAACTATTTAAACCAAAATTCTGGACAGCCTACTATTTTGTATTATTGCTCAGTTTTGAAGGGGTAAATGGGGGAAGTAGGCTTTGTGGGCTAATTAAAGTTATATACATGTGTATTAGGGTCGCATACAATTTTGAATCACCCCTACAGTAATTCTGTATAAAAATATATGCCCAAAATACCAACAGCAGTCCATGTAGGATTTCCAAAACAAAATTTGGGCAGCACCTCCCCTATACTTCATCACCCCTTTTCAAGTAGATAAAAGCAAAACTGGGTTTTAGAGCCTAAATGAAAATTATATCCCTATGAAATATATTTCCAAAACATCTTGAATCGCTCAAAATGAATCTTTACACAAAGAGTTATACTAATATTACTAACAACAGTCCCATTCAAAAAATGGGTTTGGTAACAAGAACAAGAACCTCCTCGCTGCCCCAATTATAAATTTTATGTTGTTACACACCATTACTTAACCGAAGGATACCTTATATAATTAATTTATGAAATGAAATCGGAGGACTTACCTTGTTCTTATTGCTACCATTACTCTCTCTTGTTCTATAAATTCTCTCAAAGTCTATGTATAGTTTGCTGAAGAAAATGACCTCTTAGTCATATTAACATGTATATATATGCTCCCTTAAAGTGTGAAATGTGGCAGCCCCTAGGGGTAACACGTGTCCAGCCCCTAGGGCACCACCTCATCCATGTGCCCAATCGAAAGATGCCATATGGCAGCATGGGGTCCACCCCAAGTAGGTGTGACACCTACTTGTTTCAAGTAGGTGTTATGCCTCCTTTTCCCTCTTCCATGGGTTCGTAATCTCATCTCACTTTAAGAACCTATGTAATCCTTGCTACTTAATCTCAATATGTACTCAAGTAGCTTAATTATGTAAGACATCCCAGTCAATAGCTTACGCAAGTAGGTTGATTACCACGACTCATTATTTGGCCTCCAACTCCTTCCAAATCCCACTAGACCTATTTCCAACCGTCATAACTCACGTAGAACTTCATAGATAACGTGGATCACCTGGCAATCCTTTCAAAAAACCATAAAAAGAAAATTGAGGTATTATAGGTTGGGATAAAGATATTATTTCAAAAGAACTTTGGACACTTATCATCGGAATATAAGTGCTGCCTAATTGAGATTGGAACGACTATTAGTACTAATTAACTATTGATTGCAATGAGTGGAATATGGCCTTGGATGAGTTGTTATATTATTCGCATTACTCGAGTACATATTATGAGATGAAATTTTGCACTATATATGGAAAGGTTCTCGTTGCTTCGTGATTTAGTCAAGGTTTCATACGTGGATAATTAAGTTATAAATTATAAAGAAAGATATGGAAATGGTACAGTACCAAGTGGATTGGAAAAAGAGATTGGATGAATTTGAGATTGGAAATAGGGACATAGAGCAAAGTATAAATGGATAATGGTATAATTACACCCTTAAGGGGGAAAGCGGGTGAGAGAAATGCAAGGGTGAGATAGAAACACTGCAATAATATTTGATATGGATGTTTAAACTTCAAATAAGATCCCTTGCTAAAACAAATTAGTAAGATCTGAAAGCTAGCAATAAATGAATAAAAGTCAGGATGGTATTTGAGGCAGTGTTAAGAAGTTTTTGTAGAGAACTTGAATGACATGACGTTAGAAGGTAGTTGTGTATAAAAATAAAGAGTATGACAAGAGAATGATATCAAATAACTCAAGAGATATTATGAATAATAGCGATGCTACGCTGGATTAAAGGACAAAATGTTGTCTATAGAGTTGTTCGCTAATGATATTGTGAATTATAAGTAACCAAGGGAAAGGAATAAAAAATCTCCTATGGTAGGAGATGAGATAATCAAGGAGTAAATAAAGGAAGAGAAAGTAGTATGACAAAATAGGACGAGCGAGTTTTAGTATGAATGAGATATGTAAAGCAGAATGAACCAGGATTCGGAAAAACTATGTCTAAGATTGAATATACCTTATACAAATTGTACAAAAATAGCTATGCAACCTACGAATATTTGTATGTTAAGCGTAAGACCAAGTGAGTGAGTACATGATAAAAGGAGTGAGGGTTCAATAATGATAATGCAATTATGATATTTTGGGTGCATTACAAAGAGATGCAAAGATGGGTTAAGACAAATTACCGAGAGGGAAAATAGGATATGGCCATGATTTGTCCAAAGATCTATCCCGATACCGATTATAAGATAAGAGAGAAGAAGACAAGGTAAAGCATTAAGATTAGCGAGATGATTCTAAGGTATTTCCTGGGCTAAGTTGAGCACCTTCGCATATTCTTGTAAAGATTACAATATAACATGTGACAGAAAATTAAGAGCAAAATATGAGTAAAGGGGCAATAGATGAGTCTGAAATAAAGACAAACAAACAACATGAGATAATGTGTCTAGAGTATTACAAGTTGGGTTAAGGGAATTATAAAATGGTTTAAGCAAGACGATCAGAACTAACTGGTTACTAAAAGATGGTGAACTTATATGTCAAATTCTTTAAGAATTATACCAGTTAATGATAGACAGAGCACAGAGCAGCTATGTAAAGTTGTTATATGGGGGAACTCCTGCGTTACTTGATAGCCAACCCTAAGGATTGAGATTAAGAGATAAAAGATAGAGTGACAGTTAGAGTCTTTTAAATAAATTGAAAGGCAATGCATGAGGTTGAAGATTCAAGAATTTGGACTTTATTATAGGCTTACCTTTCACTCAACGGAAGTATGATTCTATATGGGTTATTATAGATAGGCTGACGAAATCAGCCTATTTCTTTCCAATTAGGACTATATATTCAGCCGAGGACTATACTAAGTTATATATCAAGGAAATAGTATGACTTCACAGGGTCCCCACATTTGTTATGTCGGACAAAAAAGCTCAGTTTATAGCTAACTTTTGGAGATCATTCAAGAATTGGGGACACAGATGAGTCTGAGCACAACATTTTACCCTCAGACTGTTAGACAGGCTGAACGTACTATCCAGACATTAGAAGATATGTTACGGTCCTGTGTTATTGACTTCAGGAGTAGATGAGACCATCATCCGCCACTTATCAAGTTTGCCTATAATAATAACTATCATTCTAGCATCAGATGGCACCATATGAAGCTTTGTATGGTAAGAAATGCTGGTAACCTACTAGTTGATTTGAGGTTGATGAGATTAAACTAATAGGCGCAGACATGATTCACCAAGGTGTGAATAAAGTGAAACTTATTCAAAAGAGACTATTAGCGGCCCAAAGTTGATAGAAGCCATACGCAGATAATCGATGTCGATACTTAGAATTTGAAGTTGGGGATCGGGTGTTTAGCCCGAGGTATATTGGGCCTTATCAGATTGTTCGTAGGGTGGCCAAGGTTTCCTATGAGTTAGTTCTACCATCTGATTTAGAAGTACTGCACCCAGTCATTTATCTGTCGATGCTTCGCAAATGTATTGGTGATCATTCTAAAATATTCCCCGTGGATGATGTCTAAGTGATAGAGGAGCTGTCTTACGAGAAAAACCCTATAGCTACTCTTGATCGCCAAGTTAGAAGGTTACATACCAAAGATGTGGCTTTCGTCAAAGTATTGTGGCAAAACAAGAATAGAAAAAAGATGACCTAGGACGGCAAAGAGGCGATGAAGAATAAGTATCCTCACATGTTACCTATACCCACAGGTATTCTAAACCCCTAAATTGGTTATATCGATTAATAAGAAAACTATATGTGACAACTATTACAAAGTCTTCCTGGAATCCTTGTAAGACCATATGTAGCTAGTTAACATTTGAGGAAGAATGTTCTAAAGGGGGGAAGGATATTATATGCCATACTTTTTGTACATTGGAACATTTTTAAGCTTCTCTAAAGTTTCCATGTGATCCATGTTATCCATGAAATTATCAAATGATCCTAAGGAGGGGAGGATGTAATACCCCATATCATGCATAGACTAGTTCTATATGGGTAGTGATGGTTTGAAATAGGTTTGGAAGGATGTAAAAGAGGGTTCGAAGCCAAATAATTTGTCACAGTAATCGACCTGCTTGCTTAAGCTACTGGTTTGGATGTCTTACATAATTAAGCTACTTGAGTACACGTCGAACTTAAGTAGAAAGGATCACATAGGTTATTAAGGTAAGACTAATTTTTAACCTACTAAAAAGGACAAGTAGGTGATGTACCTACTTAGAATATGTGGACTACATTTTAAATGAAAAGGGAAAGTAGGTGATACAGTTCTACTTACGACTTTGTGACAGGAACCAAGGAGGTGATGCACCTACTTCAAGTAGGTGATGCACCTACTTTCTTAAAGTATGTGATGCACCTACTATCTTAAAGTAATGGACAAGATTATTTCGGGAAGAGCAATAGAGATTTTTATTCCTGATTTTAATTAATATACAAATTGGTTATAGATTTTATTTGGTCTAGATTATTAAGTGGGAATTAGTAATTAATTGAGATTAATTAAGTTAATTAGACCACTAAGTGGTCCCCAGCAAGACACGTGGTAGAATGTGATTGGAGTGTGGATAATAGTAGGACACATGTCCATAATGGGCATATGTCACTCTAAGGGGCTGCCATGGATGACCATGGGACACATTTCAAGGCTGGACATGTGCCATTCTTAGGAACTGTATATATAGTCATTGGATGACTAAGAGCTCCATTTTTCTCATCTTTACAATTAAGGAAACTAGAGAGAAAGAAAGAGAGCTCAAGCCATAGCAACTCACGGTCATGGCTGAAGCAAAGTGAGCTCTCATATCTTGATTCGTAAATTAATTTCCTAAGGTATTTTTCAATCAATTAGAGGTGATTAACAACGTGAACTCATCATTGGGGAAGATAGAAGGTC
Source organism: Solanum dulcamara (assembly GCF_947179165.1). NCBI lineage: Eukaryota > Viridiplantae > Streptophyta > Magnoliopsida > Solanales > Solanaceae > Solanum > Solanum dulcamara. The sequence goes on from NC_077245.1 coordinate 55,455,221, forward strand.
CAACATGAATCCACAAGTTCAACTAAGTTGAGGAGCCAAGTTGCTAAGGTAAGGTCTCTTCTTTTAAAATGAGAGTTAATGATGTTGTAATGGAGAGATTAATTTGTATTAGCTAGAATTGGAAGTAAGAAAATTACATGGTTATTATTGGCGTTGTAAACGCACAGAATTAGAGTTGTTCTAATTGGATTAAAGTTTTATTAGTGTTGTCACTATTATGGTATTGTATTTGAATGTAATTTGTTTATGTTGAAGGGATGGAAATATAATTATAGAAAAGTATAAGTGTTGTTGTTTGTAGCAACGTTATGCTCTTTTTTGTATGTTCATAATTTTGCAAAGTAAAGATCGAAAATCATATTTTGATGTCGTAGTTTTGGTGGGATGTTTCGAACTTGTATTAAACTGATATTGCAGTAGTTTTATTGTATGTGGATTGTGGTCGATGTTGTTGTTAATATGGCTCGTGAATTCGGAAAAAGCAAGCATATAAGGTATCGTATAAGAAGCGTATGTTGATATCTTTGGTGTAAAATCTTAGATGTTAATGATTTGAATTGAAGAAGGATGAGTAGAGGTTATTGGGATATTTGTTTTTGGTGTTTCTGTGCTAATCGGAGATTAATTGGAAGTTCAAGTTAGGCGAGTTATATAGAGGAAATGTTATCCAATTTCCGTTAAATCCTTAACTAATAAAAATATTAATCGAGAAATGTGAATGAAGAAATGATTCCTATAAGTGATTGGTTGTACATTTACAAACTGGAAAGCCATAGTTTATTAATAATAGTGTTACTTTCGTATTAAATTTGCTAAAGGGGTAGCGAAGCAAGCTTGGTTATGGTTGATCTATAACAGGTACATAAAGTTATCCCTTCTTTCTTTTGGCATGTCTTAGATATAAGTGATATATGATATGTTCTTTGGGGTAATTCCATTCATAAGTTTCGAGTATGATTTATGTCTCTTATTCACTTTTTGATGTTAAAACTCTTATAGTAGTTGAGCTACTACCCTTAAGTCTTCTATACGGTGGACATAAATTGGTATGTGAAAGCCCATATGCTTAAAGACTCTATAATTACTAATTTCCTTACTTTCATAAGTTTTCTCGCATTATCTTGATACGTGTCTATGATCCCTGAGACTTTATTTAATATCATCCATAATGACTTCGAAGGGTACCTGAGATGACTACTATCTTGATTTTCAAATGATGGTTCCTTTTGATTACTCTATTGAGTCTCAGATGATGATCTAATTGTACATAGTTGCTAACGATACTCTATTCGTGCATATTATTATTGTATTATGCACTGAATCCTACGATATACCGGGTATGTTATCATGCATATTTTACTACATTATCCATCGAGTCCCTCACTAGAAGGCCTAGTACGCTATATGATGATATGATGCAATGATATGGTTATGGCATGGAGTCCCACGATGGGACGGGTACAGTATACGTGTACATGACTTTATCCACTAAGTCCCTTATTAGAGGGCCGGGTATGGTATAGTATATGTATATGATGATTTGATAATATGATGACACAATTATGGAACCGAGTCCCATAATCGGCCGGGTACGGTATATGATAATAATATGCATGATTTTATTTCATAAGGTACAAATACAGTGAGCTCTTGATTATTATACTTGTCTCCTGGACTCTCTACTTCAGTTATGATCTTTCCTATTATATTTCATGCTTTATAGTCTCAGTACATATCTTGTACTGACCCCCTTCCTTGGGGGGCTGCGTTTCATGTCTGCAGCTACAGGTACTAGCATTGGTGATCCACCCGCCTACGATCTCTATTCAACTATCTTGGAGTGCTCCTTTATCTCGGATCCTAGACTTTTGGTATAGACCTTTTTTTGATGTATATATATGTTTAATTCAGGGGTACGACGATGCCCTGTCCCGCCATATGATACGGTTAATACTCTTAGAGGTCTATAGACATATGAGTAGGTTGTGTGTATATGTGTTCGGTAATTCCTGTATGACTTGTATTTTGGGACGTTCCCATTCATAGTAGCAGCCTTGTCGGTTCGCGTATGTATATATTTTAGGATATTATATGTAGTGAAAGCCTCGTCGGCCCATTATTATGATGTTTTAATTGATTACAACTCCCTAGTAGACAGGTTACCCTAATACATGATTATAACTCCCCAGTTGACATGTTACCCTGCTTTTTGACTCATTTGCTACTAAATTTGTCTTTTCCAGATGGTAGAGAATAGAAAAGTTGTAGTCTTTCAAGAGCTCAATCTAACGACGCTACGTCGAATTAAGATCCCGCTAACTCATAATGTACTAAAGGCTCTTATGATCAGTGTAGATGTCACATCAAACTCCATACAAGTAGTGCCTCTAAATCTTAAGATTAAAAAACTACCACCGCTAACTCTAAGTCATAAGTGGGATAGTTTCACTTATGCAGCTTAAGTTGCCTCGATGCATAAGCAATAACCCAGCCCCGCTGCATCACTATGGAACCCAAGACAACGTCAGATATATTATAATAAACAGTGAAGCCCTCTGTGCCGTCCCTCATGGACCTATGCTGGACTTGCACCATTCTGGCCCTTCAATGCCAGCATTTGGCCCAACACTGCCAGCAGGCCCAAAGGACACGTCAGCAGACAAGGCAGCATGGGCACCTGATAGAGCACATGGTCGTCTGACAGCCCAGCATGGGCGCCTGGCAGAGCACATGGGCGCCCAACCTGTAAAATGGCATAGCTGCCTAGTCTAGTATTATTTTACATTGGGGCTTCACCCCTTTGTCTAGTATATAAGTCCCTTTGGACATATTGTAAAGGTATTCAGAAATATATCACTAGAAAATTGGCTCCTTGGCCTCCAAAAGCTTTCCCTCTTACATTCTATCTTTGTGGCTGTGTGTGTGGACTGTTTTCTAGACGTTCTTGCTGTTGTTCTTTCCTTGTGTGCAAGATTGTGTTTCGGACTTAGCCTTAACTTGCCTTGAGTTAGCAGTTTTTAGGTTGTCCCACGCGGCGTTGAATTTAGCCCCGTGACAAGTGGTATCAGAGCAGGCTCTCAAACATGACGTTACCATCACAACGCACTGAAGAAGTTGTTCAGGAAAAGGAGGCAGTAGTTCGCAAGGAAACTACCAAGAAACGTGATAAAAGTAGTGGCAGGGACCAGTCCATGCCCCCAACCAGTGGACGGAGACATGTTATGGAGGAAGGAGACGGCTCAACTACCAGCCAACTCAACAAAAGAATAGTTGGCGTCGAGGCCAGTCTTGGGGCGTAGAACCAACGTCTCAGTATAGTCGAGAGAAATCTCGATACTCTCGAGTCAGTTGCACTTGAGGGCCTTGGTAAGGTGAAGTCAGACCTCACCGACCAGGGAGATGAGTTAAAGGAGGGGTTGTCTTCCCTCGAAATCAAGCTCACTAAAGCTATCTCATCGTTACATGAGGAGATTGCTGCCTTAAAAATCAGGGTAGAGGAAACTGCCCTCGCTAGCATTACTGCGCCTATTAATATTCATGAGACACGAATCGAAGCTCCCAAGCCAAAGGAGTTTCGTGGAGACAGGAACGCCCAAGACGTTGAGAACTTCTTGTGGAAGATGGATGCTTACTTTGAACACATCAATATCGTAAGCGAGGCTGCAAAGGTGAGAACTGCACCTATGTATCTCAGCGACACCGCCATACTGTGGTGGCGGAGGAAGAAGGCCGACATAGAGAAGGGGGCTTGTTCCATTGAGAACTGGAAGCAGTTCAAGGAGGAACTCAAGAGGCAGTTTTATCCCCAAAACGTAGTGCACGAAGCCCGTAGGAAGTTGAGGGAATTGAAGCAGACTTCCTCCAGACGTGACTACGTCAAAGAATTTACAAAACTCACTCTCCAAATTCCCAGCCTGAGCAGCGAGGACTTGCTGTTCTATTTCTTGGATGGCCTCCAAAACTGGGCCAAACAAGAACTCCAGAGACGTCAAGTTAATGACGTAGATGAGGCGATTATCGTGGAAGAATCATTGTCGGATTACCGTGTCGAGTCATCAAGGGGGAGGGACAATAGGAGAAAAACTGTTCCTCCCAAAGCAGACCAAAACAAAGACAAAGGCCAGTTCGGTCCGCAGCGTGGCCATGATAGCTGGAGCAATAATCGCAACTACTTCTGCAAAAATTATGAGGACCGTAAAAGAAATGTTCCTCAGCGTGAGAATTGCTATTTGTGTGGGCGAAACAATCACGCTGCTCGCGACTGCCCCACGTTAAGTAAGTTGGGTGCCATGGTTGCTGCCCATAGACAGCAAGAACGGGCTACAATGCCTGCCGGCGGACAGCCTGGCGAATGTGAAGTTCACCCCAAGGAGCCGGAGCAGGGAAAAAACAATGCTCTTGGCCTATTCGGTCATATGACCTTGGCTACCCTTGCCGCACAGACCCCGATGGTACGTGAATCGTTGTTCATAGATGCTGAACTGAATGGCAGAAGGGTCCGTATAATGGTGGACACCGGTTCCACGCACAATTTCATTATAGAGGAGTGTGCCAAAGAGCTGGGACTCACATACGTGCCCAGCAACACTTTATTGAAGACTGTCAATGCCATCCCGACTACTGTCAACGGGATTGCCCCAAGCGTGCAGATTGCTTTGGGGGAATAGATGGGCCTGACGGACTTTAATGTGGCGCACATGGACGTATTTGATATTGTGCTGGGGCTGGACTTTTGGTATGAGATAAACACATTCATTTCGCCACGTCTCAACCAACTCCACATAAAGGACGTCGGAGGATCATGCGTGGTGCCTCTTATTCGGGTACCACAAAAAGGGATGCACCTATCCGCCATGCAGCTGATCAGAAGATTCAAGAAAGGTAAGCCAACCTTTCTAGCCACACTGACTGGAGTCACTGAGGACTCCCTTGAGGCAGTACCCCTGCCTCCTTGCATTGAGCAGGTCCTTGACGACAACAAGGACGTGATGCCGGAAGAACTTCCCCAACAGCTGCCTCCGCGAAGGGAAGTTGATCATCAAATTGAGCTGATCCCAGGGGCAAAGCCGCCAGCCATGACCGCTTATCGCATGGTGCCCCTTGAGTTGGCAGAACTGAAGAAGCAACTAGAGGAGTTGCTGGATGTTGGCCATATCAGGCCGTCCAAGGCACCTTTTGGTACACCCGTCCTATTCTAGAAGAAAAAGGAAGGGACGCTGAGTTTATGCATTGATTACCGGGCACTGAACAAAGTGACGGTAAAGAACAAATATCTAATTCCCTTGATTGCTGATTTGTTCGATCGTCTGGGCCAGGCGAAGATTTTCACAAAAATGGACTTGAGAAAAGGCTATTATCAAGTTCGGATTACTGAAGGAGATGAGGCCAAGACGACCTGCGTAACCCATTATGGAGCTTTCGAATGGCTGGTCATGCCATTCGGCCTAACTAACACTCCTGCCACGTTTTTCACACTGATGAACAAACTGTTCCACACATTTCTAGACCAGTTTGTGGTCATCTATTTGGATGATATTATTGTCTATAGCAACAGTATGGAGGAGCATGCAAAGCACTTGCGTCAAGTGTTCTAAATTCTAAGGCTTAATGAATTGTGCGTAAAGAGGGAGAAATGCAGTTTTGCACAGCCCACCGTTCAGTTCTTGGTCCACACCATCAGTCATGGACAAATCAGGATGGACGGCGACAAAGTGAAGGCCATTCTGGATTGGGAGGCCCCAACAAAGGTACCTAAACTTCGGTCCTTTCTTGGCCTCGCCAACTACTATAGGCGGTTTATTTCTGCCTATTCTGCAATTAATGCCCCACTCACTGACTTGTTGAAAAAGGGTCGGGAGTGGATTTGGGATGAAAAATACAGCCTAGCCTTTGAGAAACTGAAGGCTGCCATCACCCAAGAACCAGTCTTAGCGTTGCCTGATTTTTCCAAGGCCTTTGAGATTCACACCGATGCGTCTGACTTTGCCATCGGTGGTGTGCTAATGCAGGAAGGCCACCCCATTGCCTTCGAAAGCAGAAAGTTGAAGGATGCTGAAAGGCGCTACTCGGCGCACGAACGAGAGATGACTGTCGTTGTTCACTGCCTAAGGACTTGGCGTCATTACATATTGGGCTCCCACTTTGTCGTCAAGACGGACAACGTCGCGACAAGTTACTTCCAGACAAAAAAGAGCTTGACTACCAAACAAGCTCGCTGGCAGGACTTCCTGGCAGAATTTGACTACTCATTTGAGCACAAGCCAGGGAAGGCCAATGTTGTGGCAGATGCGCTCAACCGCAAAGCCATTCTGGCTCCCCTTATGAGCTCGATAGTTAGCACTATTGTTGATCAAATCAAAGAAGGCATGCTGCAGGATCCAGTAGCGAAGCAACTTCTTGCCTTGGCTCAGCAAGGCAAGACAAAGAGGTTCTGGGAGAAAGATGGTCTGCTCTATACTGCAGGCAGGCGACTATACATCCCAAGGTGGGCTAACCTTAGGTGTACACTGATCAAAGAGGGGCATGATTCTGTCTGGGGAGGCCACCCTGGACAGAAACGGACTCTGGCCTTATTAGAGTCATCTTACTATTGGCCTCACATATCGGACGACGTAGAAGTCTACGTGCACACTTGCCTTATCTATTAATAGGACAAGGTGGAGAACAAGGCACCAGGCAGATTGCTGGAGCCACTGCCGTTTGCAGAAAAGCCATGGGACAGCGTAACCATGGACTTCATCACCTGCTTACCAAACTCTGAGGGGTTTGGAACTATTATGGTCGTTTTAGATTACTTCTCCAAATACGCGACCTTTACTGCCACATCGACTAGCTGCAAAGCTAAAGAAGCTGCCCGCCTCTTCTTAAGAGACGTAGTAAAGAATTGGGGAGTGCCTAGGCACATCATCAGTGATCGTGATCCCCGATTCACAGGGGCATTCTGGAAGGAACTATTTGGCCTACTTGGGTCTGAACTGCATTTCTCCACCAGCTTCCATCCTCAAACTGATGGGCAATCAGAGAGAATTAATGGGCTACTGGAATGCTATCTGAGGCATTATGTGAGCGCCAACTAGAAGGATTGGGCAAAGCTACTTGACACAGCCCAATTCTCGTATAACTTGCAAAGGAGCGAGGCGACAGGCAAGAGTCCCTTTGAATTGGCTACTGGGCAGCATCCAAATACACCACAGTCTCTGCCCTCTGGGGTTGGCTTGAAGAACCCAGGGGCATATCACATGGCCAAGGCTTGGGAGGAACAAGTCGACATAGCTAGGTCTTACCTTGACAAGGCTATCAGGAAAATGAAGAAGTTTGCTGATCGCAAGCGACGCCTTGTCAACTACCACATTAGGGATAGAGTGATGATAAAACTCAATCCCCAGAGGAGCGTCAACCAAAGCTTAATTCGACGCTATAAGGGGCCCTTTGAGATCACTGCCAAGGCTGGCAGAGTCTCATTCAGGGTAGATTTGCCCCATCATCTGAAGATTCACCCTGTCTTCCATGCTAGCCAGCTGAAACCATACTTTGGTGACATGGAAGACAAGGAATGGGGGCAGGCCGGGCGTGCTCAGATTTTCATTGCTCCGCCAACCGTGGACAAACAGGTCGAAGCAATAATTGACCATCAACTGATCTGCGGCAAAGGGTGGAATAATTCTAGCGCACAGTTCTTTGTCCATTGGAAAGGAACAGACCCGGAGGAAGCAACCTGGGAGAAGTATGAGGATTTGGGGCCATTTTGCCACAAGGTCCAACAATACTTGCACTTGTGCGGCGCCGAGGTCATCGCCAACTCAGGTGGGGGAGCGTGTGCCATCCCGCATGGACCTATGCTGGACTTACACTATTCTGGCCCTTCAATGCCAGCATTTGGCCCAATACTGCCAGCAGGCCCAAAGGACACATCAGCAGACAAGGCAGCATGGGCACCTGACAGAGCACATGGGCGTCTGACAGTCCAGCATGGGCGCCTGGCATAGCACATGGGCGCCTGACAGCCCAGCATGGGCGCCCAACCTGTAAAATGGCATAACTGCCTAGTCTAGTATTATTTTACATTGGGATTCATCCCCTTGTCTAGTATATAAGTCCCTTTGCACATATTGTAAAGGCATTCAGAAATATATCACCAGAAAATTGGCTCCTTGGCCTCCAAAAGCTTTCCCTCTTGGATTCTATCTTTATGGCTGTTTGTGTAGACTGTTTGCTAGACGTTCTTGCTGTTGTTCTTTCCTTGTGTGCAAGATTGTGTTTCGTACTTAGACTTAACTTGCCTTGAGTTAGCAGTTTTTAGGTTGTCCCACGCGGCGTTGAATTTAGCGCCGTGACACCTCTCCCTCAACTAGAAGATTCCATATAGGAGTGATGGTAAGAAACTCCTTGAGACTCAGAAATCCCCTCTCACACTTCTCCGACCACTCAAAGGGAACATCCTGGTGAGTTAACCGAGTCAAAGGTGTCGCTATAGTTTTAAACCCCTCATCAAAATGCCTGCGGTACCTTGCCAATCCAATGAAGCTACGAATCTTAGTCATAGAGGTGGGCCTTGCACAATCATGAATAACATAGATATGCGCCAAATCCACCATACTGCCATTCTTGGACAACACATGCCCCCAGAATGCTACAAATTAAAGAAAAAACTTGCACTTTGAGAACATGGCATAAAGCTGCTGATCTCTCAAAGTTTGGAGCACTATCCTCAAATGTTGCTCATGCTTACTCTAGCTCCGAGAGTATACCAATATATCATTGATGACTACTATGACAAAAGAGTCCAGATACGGCCTAAATACATGAGTCATTAAGTCTAGGAAGGTGATAGGGCATTAGTTAACCCAAAAGACATCACTAGGAACTCGTAATGTCCGTAATGAGACCTAAAAGAGGTCTTACAGATGCCCACTACCCTAATCCTCAACTCATGGTAACCAAATCTCAGATCAATCTTAGAAAATACCACAGTACCCTGAAGATGGTCAAATAAAGCATCAATATGAGGCATGGGGTAATGATTCTTTATCGTTACCTTGTTCAGTTGCCTATAGTCAATACACATCCGTATAATACTGTCCTTCTTATTCATAAACAAGACTAGGGCACCCCAAGGCGATACATTAGGCTAAATGAATCCCTTACCTAAGAGATTCTGAGGTTGAACACTGAGCTCCTTGAGCTCTACGAGGGCCATACAATATGACAGGATAGAAATAGAATGAGTACCCTGCTCTAAGTCAATATCAATGTCGATATCACAATCTGGGGGAAGGCCAGGCAGGTTATCAGGAAACACAACTACATACTCTCGGACTATAGACATTGAATCAACCGTAGGGCTTTCCATACTAACATCTCTAACATAAGCTAAGTAAGCCAAACACCCATTAACTACTAACCTCCGATGTCGAATAAAAGAAATCACCCTAAACGTCATGCGACTATAAGAGCCATGCCACACCACCAGTAGAATACTAGGCATGGCTAAGGTAATGATCATGGCATAGCAATCCAAGAATACTCAGAGAAGGAATAACTAGTCCATGCCCAAAATCATGTCAAAATTCAACATATCAAGTAAAGTAAGAGTAGCCTGAGTGTCCCGCCCCTAAATAGTTGCTACATATTATTTGAAAACCGGATCCATTACTAAAGAATTACATACAAGGTTGAAACATGCAAGGACTCTTCTAAAGGCTCTAGATTCATACTCAATCGACAGGCGCAAAAAAATGATACATAAGAATAAGTGAAACCTGGGTCAAATAAAGCTAAGGCAGGCAGATGGCATAAAATAATCGTACTTGTAATCATATCATCTAATGCCCCAATCTTTGTACTAACTGGAGCTGCATAGAATTGGCCCTAGGCACTTATACCATACATATTAACTCGGCCACCTTCCTACCTCAATGGGGATCTCCCCGTTCACCTTGGTGACCACCCCTATGGTCCTTACGCTCGCCTCTGCCTCCAACTAGAGGTCCTACTGCTGGTGCGGGTCTAGCAACTTGTAGAGCTTGTGTGCCTTACCTATGAAGAGGGCACTCTCTGGTCTAAAGATCTAGCTCTCCATAGTCATAACACTCGTCAAACTACTCGCAACTGGAGGCTAACCACCACTATCTGAAGAACCCATATAAGCACTACCTAGGCCCTGACTCGGATCGGCACTAAAAACACCTTGGCGATGCTGGACACTCTATGTAGCATACATTAAAGCCTAGAACGGGCGATAGAATAGACCCTGTTGGAACCTCTGGTGAGGCTTAGTGTATGTGTTCTTGGGAAAAAACTAGGGCCTATTGTGGCTATCATCCTATCTGGATCTCTTGCTTTTATACTTTTGGGCCTCACGATGGAGCTTTTTAAGTGTGCAGGCATGGTTCATCACATCCAGAAAGAAGTATCCCATTGAAACTAGGTACTGAGTCTCAATCCATAGCTGAAGTCTCAATTCTCGAACAAAGCACCAAACTCTCTCCTTATCAATATATAAGATCATAGTGGCATGTAGGGAGATCTTATGGAATCTAGCCTTATACATTTACACATTTATAGAGCCCTTCTCCAACCATGAGAACTGATCTCAAAGCTGATCTCTGATGATCTTGGGATGAAGCTGGCCTAGAATGCCTTAGAAAACTTTGTCCATGAAACTGATGGAGATCTAGGTGGCTTGTCTCTATATAAAAATACCACCACTATCTGGCAAGAATACCAATCCCAAATTCTAAAGCTTCTCACGATAAGTAAGAAGAAATGGGCATCCTCCCTAATAGCCCTAGAAAACCTCAGTAGGGATAATCTAAGAAATACCTCGAGCTTCTTCTACCCATGCAAAGGCATAATGCCTTCTAAATCATTCAATTGGGTAGCAACAGTTACCAGTGGTAGATGAAATCCCGAAGCCACTTGTGCAAGCTGACCCTATATTACTAGAGCATCTATATTTGGGTCCTGCTACATACCCCCTATCATTGAAAATATCTGGGCTAATATAGCCTAAAGGTCCTGAGCTACTAGTAGTATGGGCGGTGACTTAGATGGTCCTAGGCCCTCTGACTGGTGATATCCTGGCACTACCTATGCCTCCACCTCCGACTCTAAAGTATGCTATCTATCACAGGCTAGGGTCAGCCTCTACCCCTAATTGGGCTCTATTCGCAGGCCCGATGCATCACAACTAGCTACTTTACCATGCATGCAAACTATTCCCGTTAAAGAGTGGAAGAAGTGAGATTTCATGAAACTGAGATGACACACTACATGAAAATGATACAAAAGAGTGACTACCTAAAGACATCTTGTATCCTCCCAAATATAAGTTACAAATATTTCTGTATTGATCTGTATGACTCTACTAGACTTTAGCTCCATACAAGTGAGATTGGTGAACCTGGGAATTTAATACCAACTTATCACGACCTGATTCCTGGAGTTATAATGGATCTTACTATAATACACCAATTGACAAGCAAACCCATATCCTGAAACTATAAGTAATAAGATTGAGGGCAGTTAACTAAACTTAAACTAAACAACAACATAAATAACAGAAATCATAAATGAATAAACAGAAGCGAAACAAAACTATATACAAATAAAAGTTCCTTCCAGAATCTAGAATTCACATGTACAAAGCTGTTAACAAAATAAGTAAAGTCATAAAAGTGGACCACAAAAACAAGACTGTCTCAAAAAACCAAAAAACAAGTCTATATATATATATATATATATATATATATATATATATGTAGAAGGAGCCATATAAATCCATAACATTCTATGCTCACCCTTGCCTCCAAATTTGACTTCATTTGGCTTGAGAAAAACTTTTGTAGCTGGTGCTTGGACCTATATCATAAAAATAGATACAGAGTATAGTATGAGTATCAAAACAACTAGTACCCAGTAGACATCAAAGGCCGACTGAGCAAGAAAAGCAAAAGTACTTTGAAATGCTAAAATTTAAAACCATACTCAGAAATGAGGAAATGAAAGTCTAACTAGGATGTACATGAGTGTACTAACACACAAAGAAAGAGAATAACTAACTAGATCCAATTGAGCTATCATAAACCCGATGGGTACACTCTTGTACAAGTTAAAAGTAAAACTCGAGTGGACTCCTATAAACTGGATAGGTACAAGAAATAGTTTGAAATTAAATAAGAAAATTCAATGAATTATTCCAAGAATTCCACAACTTTCTATAGATATGAACAGAACCATTTCGGGTGCCTGAAACTTTATCCAAAACTGATAGGAGTTAAGGACTTGAATCAAAATAAAGATGAAGGAATCAAGGACTTGAAACAAGATTTAGAGTAACTTAGGACTTGAACCAAGAATAAGGATAATTGCGGACTTGAACCACGTATAAATATGACCAAAGACTTGAATCAAGGTGAAAGTAGCTATGGACTTGAAAAAAGTTGTAAGGAGTGGTGTACTTGAACAACGATGCAAATGGCGGTGAACTTGAACCATGCCTGAAGAGGTCCAGGGACTTGAATCAAGGCTAAAATACTAAGGCAGGGACTTGAACCACGCTTAGTGTAGTAAATTAGGGACTTGAACCATGAATAGAGGCGAATTAGCCAAAATTTGGATCAGTGGCCAACCGAGCATCATATAGTGTACCCCCGATCCAAGTGTCATATATAAATCACTCTAGCTCGAACCATGTCCAAGCAGAAATAATGAGTAGATTTTAAAACCCAGAATCAAGTAATTTGAAACCAAAAAAATAAAGGATTTATGGATATGAGGTTCCAAAAGTGGTGTTATTGCCTAGCTAAGGCCCATCCTATCAGATGAAAGTCATATATATCAATCTATAGGGAGCTAAGCCATTCGAAGAGACATCAGAGAGATTTTAAGGCCTAACAGCTCTATAAGTATGCAATTCTATGGAAGTCACTAGTATATGTCTAGACTAAGGCCAAATATGCTTCTAATAATAAACACATGTCATAGAAGGGCACACCACAAGGTATGGATGATCAAAAAAGATTATAGACATGCTTCAGCCGCCCAAAATATAGGCTAAGGCAGGTATTCTAGGAATTTAATATGATCAACCACCAAACACCCTAAAATCCCCAAAAGTCAACATACAAATGCTTAGTCATGTTCAATGTAAGGAGAGGAAAGTTGTATCCTACTTGTAGGCTGACCGTACGTGCTCTAAATCACGTAGCTGGAGATTTTCCATTCCATACAACCTCAGAACACTACCACTCTATCAAAAATAGAATCACAACATTATTACGGTCGTTTTGATGCTAAAATTATCAAAATCGGAGATGAACCAATTTTGAATTAAAAAAGGGAATGTGGGACCCACTCTGATAATTCTAGAATTAACTCTATGAAATTATTCTAAATATATCTCCAAATTTGTGTTCCAAAATGGAACACAATTTGAGGCTTGGAACAACACAAATAAGAATATGCAAGAATTCATACTTAAGGCACAATTTACATCAAGAACAACAGGTTTAGATGTGTTTTTACCTCAAACGAAGGTTCCCAACAACTTTCCAAAGTCCCCAACACTTTCTCCTAGAAATTATCCACAGTTTGGCCTTTGAATCACCTAAGCTCACCAAGAAATGAGAGATAAAATTAAATTTGAAGTTTTGGTAAAAAACTATATTTTGGAACATAAATTAAATCCCCAAGCATCGCAAAAGCGCCCCCCCACCAAGAGGCGGGCCTCGCTACAGTGAGACCCATATCTCAAAACCAACATGTCACTTTAGTGGAGAAACTATCTCTTAAGCGATAGCCGCCTAGGGCCGGTAATCTCATTAGAAATGCCCTTGTTGCTTTAACAACCAAGGTACGCTTTAGCAACCAAGGTACGCTTTAGCGACGACACCAGACTCAGCTATATTAACTGACTTTTAGAAATGACCAAGTCTCTAATTGGGTAATTAAAATTCATTCGAAACCCATGCCCAAAATCAAGATATGGTATCCCATCAAATTCGGCATTATAGACTAAATGACATTGTCCGAATTTCAATATGAGGTCATTTTGAAAAAAGTGGGCACCCAAATACCATTTTAAGCCACATTCCACAACTGACCTAAGGATTAGATTAGAAGCTACGTGAAGCATAGGAAGAGTCATTCTAGACCAAACTCGACATTCTAAAAATGTTGACCGAAGTAAAACTTAGGCCAAATTTCCAAGGCTAAAATAGCTAATAGCCCAAACTCGTATCGAAAGCCTTGATACTCGTGCTAACCATACTGCTAGCCTAATTTTTCTATTCCAAAGTTGATGAAATCGTCAGAATTCTATTCTAGGTTGTTTACCTGATGTTATGACTAAAATCAACTTTTCAAGTTTTAAAGCTCCAAAATTGAGAAACGGGCCTCAAACCCAAATGAATGAGCAGGCAACCGAATAGGCAGTGCTAGCAATTCATAAATGACTTGGAGTCACTGTAGGAAAGCTCTAAACAATGAAATAAATGCATTAAATCAAAAATGATCTGGAGGGTCATTACTGACAAATGTAATACTTGAATAGTTAGAGTACATTACATAAGCTAAAGATCTCGAGTAAGTTTATTTTCTCCCTTCATGATCTCCAGCCCCCAGGCAAGGATAAGTAAGTTTATTTTTGGTGTCTCAAGATTAGTGTCCAAGGAATGTAAAACATCCATTTTAGTCAAGGATATGGACATCTCCCGGTTGATGACTTATGCCGAACAAATCGAAGAAGAGAAGTTGAGGGAAAGGTCTAGAGGGTTCAGAAAGGCTAGAGTGGATGGTGGAGGGTTCAACCTTTAAAGGTCTGGTTTTGGTAGCAATAGTAAGGGCCAAAGTGGTCAACGGTTCATGGGACAAGGTTCCACCAATACTCTCCTCCCAAATTCAACAAGGAAAAAGGTGCCAAACCAATGGTACCAAGAAATAACATTGGTACCCAAGAATTTCCCCATGGAAGAAGTGTGGGAAGACCCACAAAGAGGAGTGCTTGGTGGGCTCAAATGCATGCTTTAAATGCAGCAAGATAGGTCATCATGCTCGGGATTGTAGAGGTGGTGGTGGTGGTAGGACTCAAGGCCAAGTTGCTCATGGAAAATAAGCTTAAGGGGGTGGCCAACGCACAAATGTTTTCTATGCATTGCATGGGAGGCAAGAGATCGAGGAAGCACCAAATGTTGTTACCGATATGTTAAGGATCTTTACTTTTGATGTATATGCATTGTTGGACCCGGATGCAAACATGTCATTTGTTACCCTATTCTTAGCTAATAGGTTTGATATATTTCCTGAAATGTTAGTAGAGCCTTATTTGGTTTCTACCCCCGTGGGTGAGTCTGTTGTGGCTAGAAAGGTCTATAAGGGTTGTCCGATGTCCATCTTGCATAAAGTCATTCGAGTCAAGTTTTTATTTCCAAATAAATCCATTCTTGAATAGAAGGGTCCTGATTCAGTGGTAAAGGGTAGATTCATTTCTTGTCTTAAGGCTCAAAAATTGATTTCTAAAGGTTTTATTTACCACATAGTGAGAGTTAGGGATGTCAACTCCGAGAATCCTCCTCTTGAGTCGGTCCCCGTAGTCAATGAGTTCCCTGATATTTTTCCCAATGACCTTCCCGATGTCTCTCTCGAAAGAGAAGTTGATTTTGGTATCGATCTCTTCTCTGATACCCAACTTATCTCTATTCCTCCTTATTGAATGGCCCCGGCGGAATTTAATGAACAATTAAAGGATTTGTTAGAAAAAGGGTTCATAAGGCCAAGTATTTCTCCGTGGGGTGCTCCCATTCTATTTAGGAGAAAGAAGGATGGGTCTCTTTGAATGTCCATAGACTACCAACAATTGAATAAGGTGACTATTAAGAATAAGTACCCACTTCCTAGGATAGATGACTTATTTGATCAACTGCAAGGGGTGAGTCACTTCTCCAAGATTGACCTTCAGTCCGACTATCACCAATTAAGGGTAAGGGAGTGCGACATTCCTAAGATGGTATTTCAAACAAGGTATGGTCATTTTGAGTTTGTGGTAATAAGTTTTGGGTTAACGAATGCGCCTGCGGTGTTGATGGACTTAATGAATAGGGTTTTCAAACCCCACCTTGATACTTTTGTTATGGTGTTCATTGATGATTTTTTGATCTACTCTCGGAGTGAGGACGAATATAAGGATCATTTGAGGGTTGCGCTCCAAACATTGAGGGATAAACAATTGTTTGCAAAATTTAGCAAGTATGAGTTTTGGTTGAAGGAGGTGGCTTTTCTTGGTCACATAGTGTCCAGAGAGGGGATTAAGGTTGATCCTAAGAAAATTAGGTTGGTCAAGAATTTTCCTATACCATTTTCTCCTTCGAACATTATGAGCTTCTTGGGTCTAATCGATTACAATAGAAGATTCACTTAGGGGTTTTCTTCCATCTCATCTTCTATGAAAAGGTTGACTCAAAAGAAGGCAAAATTCATATGGACGGATGAGGGTGGAAGGAGTTTCCAAACCTTGAAAGATTGACTTACCTCTACTCCTATTTTGACACTACTGGAAGGATTAGAGTGGTTTATTGTGATGCTTCAAAGATTTTTTGGGGTTGTGTCTTAATGCAAAATTGTAAGTTCATAGCCTATGTTTCTAGGTAATTGAAAGTGCATGAGCGTAACTACCCTTCCCACAATCTTGAGTTGGCGGCCATGGGTTTTTCTTCGAAAATTTGGCGGCACTACCTCTATGGGGTATATGTAGATGTTTATACCGATCATAAGAGCCTTCAATATGTGTTCACCCTAAATGACCTTAATCTAAGATGAAGAAGGTGGCTAGATCTCCTCAAGGACTACGACATGAGTGTGTATTATCATCTAGGTAAAGCCAATGTGGTTGCCGATGCACTTAGTAGAGTATCTATGGAGAGTGTGGCCCATATTGATGAAGGAAAGAGAGAGTTGGTAAAAGATGTCCACTGGTTGGCTATATTAGGGGTGAAATTATACGGTACCGATAAGGGTGGTATGGTTGTCCAAAATGGGTCTAAATACTCTTTGGTAGTGGATGTCAAGTCAAAATAAGACCTTAACCCGACCCTTGTCGAGTTAAAGAAGTTGGTAAAGGAAAAAAAGGTTGTGATGACCCACCCTAGGGCCTAGTCGTAACAAGGTGATCAAAACCCCAAAGGGACCCAACGAAGCCTCTTGTACATATCATAAGCATACATAAGGTAAAGTAAAAGTGGAAACATCATAAAAAAGTCTTTGAAAACAGTAACAAACTTGATGGATAGTCCCAGATAAATGAGGACTCACCATACACTGCCGGATAGAAAAGCTTACTAGCTACGTGAATAAATATGATCTTCAATCTCAACCCCTATATTATGAGACAATGTGGGAAAAAGTATGCATTAGTACGTTGGAATGTACTAAGTATGTAGGCAATGCAATACATAGACAACCATGTTTTTACAAATGATCATTTTACATAGCAGGATAGGAGAAGTAGTCAAAAATCATAAGTAGTCTTTAAGAAGGATCAATGCATAATAAACCATAAGAGTATCATGTAAAGTAAAAGATATGATTAGTCGTTTAAAACATAAAAATACCATACATATGTGGGATAGGAACCATAACCTACAATAAGACCATGCGAGCTATATCATGGAATCCCAATATTTCCCCTACATCGGAGGTAAAGGGAATCTACTTGCCAAGGTAGACTCTACCCCGCTAGGCGGGTCATGCATATGCTATATGTGGATCCACTAGCTAGGCCAAAAAAGGCAATCCTATGGTGGCACATAGTTATGAGACAAGAGACTTTATATAAGGACCCCGTATTTCGTGCCCCCACCTCAAGTCCATATTCGGTGCTAAGTCAAATCCCACGAAATACATACATAGCATAGAAATTATAATTTCATATATCATAGTCATTATCATAGGTTTGAAATCATAAAGTAGCTCCTTTTCATAACATGGATGCAATCCGAGTATTGTCCTTCCACATTACAAATCATACATACTTAAACATATCATAATTAAAATACATAATCATAATTCATACTTTGAAAATTCATGACCATAGCTTGTACTTGAGATTAGGGTAAGACATGAATACATTATAAATTGACTTAAAAATTATGTAATTGACTTGAAAACATGCATGATCATAAACTTTATATCAGCCCATACATATTAATTAAGATAATATCATTTGGAAGTAAAATTGAAAATACCCATAATTTTCATCCAAATAGGAGAATTCATGGAAAAACTCTTCAATTTAATGCAATAACCATAAATTTATATCAAAATACACTCATAATAATAATTTGAATCATAATTCATGCAATTGGAGTAGAGATCATAATGCCCATAAAATACCATACTTTAATTTGATAGAAAACTTGAGAAATTGTATGGGCTTAATGGATGAAATGATTCATTTATAAATACTCACATACCTTAAGTAAGAAGACCAAATAATTTGGAAGATCTTGAGAGAGGTCCACGACGCGGACTTGTCGCAGACCTTTCTTTTGTGCAGTTTCTTGAGAAATCTATCTTTCGATCTACGGGTCCTAAAAATCCACCGAGACTATTTTCCTACAAATTTTTACCCCCTGATTGATATTCTAAACTCAGATTTTCCAAAAAGATTAAGGATAATTCATTACATGATCAACCTATTTCCAAGGCATTTTTAAGGCACTTATGAGCATTTTGATGGATGTTACAAAGGTAGAGGTCTTTTCATAAGGGGGAGATGGGGTGTTATATTACCAAGATCAGTTATGTGTTCTGGATGTGGATGTCCTAAGGAGTTTAATCTTGATGGAAACACATAATTTGCATACAACATTCACCCCGGTTTGACGAAGATATATATGGACTTGAAAGAGTTGTACTGGTGGGGTGGCATGAAGAAGGACATAGCAAGGTTCACATCCGAATGTACAAATTATCAACAAGTGAAGGATGAACATTAAAGGTTGGGTATTCTAGCCCAAGATATTGAAATCTCTACTTGGAAATAGGAAGATGTTAATATGGATTTTGTAGTGGGTTTGCCTCACACTCGGGAGTGACTTGATTCTATGTGGGTGATTGGTGATAGAATGACTAAGTCGGCTCACTTCCTACTGGTTAAGGTTCCTATAGGGCCAGAGACTATGCAAAGTTGTACATCCGGGAGTTGGTGAGATTGCATGATATGCCATTGTCTATTATTTTAGATCATGGTACCCAATTCACTTCTCACTTTTGGAGATCATTTCAAAAGGGCCTCGGTAATAAGGTAAAGTTGAGCATTGCATTCCATCCTTAAATCGATGGGCAAGCCAAAAGGATAATTAGAACATTGGAGGATATGTTAATATCTTGTGTTTTGGAGTTTAAAGGAAATTAGGATGATCATCTACCACTCATCAAGTTTGCCTATAATAATAGTGACCACTCAAGTATTGAGATGGCGCCATTTGAGGCTTTGTATGGGAGGCGATGTAGATCCCTGATTAGTTGGTTTGAAATAGGTGATATGACCTTGTTTGAGGTGGATGATTGGGTGTATTTAAAGGTTTTACCCATGAAAGGTGTGATTTAATTTGTTAAGAAAGGGAAATTGAGCCCTAGGTATGTAGGCCATATAAAATCTTGAGACATGTGGGCAAGGTTTCTTATGAGTTGGAGTTTCCATTGGAGATGGTCATGGTTCACCCGGTGTTCCATGTATCTATGTTGAGAAAATGTGTGGGTTATCCTAGTTCCATTGTTCATTTGGAAGTAGTGAATGATGAAGAAAACTTGACCTATGAGGAAGTCCCGATTGAAATTTTTGACCGGCAAGTTAAGAGATTGAGGAATAAGAAAATTGCATCTTTTAAATTCCTTTGGAGGATTCAACAAGTTGAAAGTGATACATGGAAAATGGAAACGGATACGATGAAATGTTACCATCATCCTTTTAATTCTACTCAAGTCTTAAGGTACTAAGTTACTCATTCTCAATGCTTACTACTCATATGTTTCAGTTTTCTTACATCCTCATATGCATGAATGTTCATGAAGTTTTTTTTTTTTTATGGGAACAGACCCTACACGAGGCTCCCACCTCTCGTGCACAGTCAGGGGTTGAGCATCACCCCCAAGCCTTAACATAAATAAACAAAGGAAAAATACAAGGAGGGGGACATAAACCTTACCTCCGATCCTATGGTGGTTCATAAGTCGGCTAACTTATTAAGGTCGGCTAACTCATCCCCGATACAAAAAGAGACTAACTATTAACTAGAAAGCAGTAAGCCTATGAGAGGACTCCTCCCGGTACAAATCGACTAAGAAAGCATAAATAAGGGAGATTCTCCCCTTCCATGAGCAAACAGGAAAGTAACCTACACTAGTCCTATTCAACTATGCTACGTACCAGACATAGCTACATTAAAGAAGAACAAGTATATGAAACTTCTATCTTGCATGGGATGGGAAAATTCTTTTCATCTTTGCCCTTTTTAGTCTTGTCATACCAAGTAAGTCCCAATGAAGGGTTGCATCCACTTTAAGATTGAGCATATATCAGCTGAGGAGGGTGAAAGGAGAGGAAGTATAGTGAATTGTAGCAACCAGCAGCCTTGGAGTTGTTGTTTAGAAAAGCCTTGAAACAAATTTATTGCATGCTGCATCTTGAAGGTGCTGCAGTTTTTAGTGTGGCAACTGCTATGGAGGTGAACTGGTGCTGCCTTGCATATGGTAGGGATCCAGTGATGCTGTGGTTGTTCAGTCCAGCCATTAGAAGAACTTCTTATGTGCCTATATTCAAACAAATAAACCAACATAGGTCTCCACAGAGTTTGTCTGAAATAAGGTTGCTGCAGGTAGTAAGGAATGTGGGATGGTGCTGATGAGGTCCTATCCTGCCATGCTTTAGTTCCCCTTCGTTTGTATTTATGGACAGGCTGTTTTTGGTTGCATGCTATACTCAGGGTAAGAGCCCTCTTTGTGGTCAGAGTTGTCTCCTTGGGACACCTGCACAGACACACAAAACCAGAACAACATACAAAACAAACCTGCCAGCTACTGTACCAAGTACTATTGGCTTGTAATTGCTCAGTGTGTGCTGCATCTTGGTGAAGCAAAGGTTGGATGATGTTGGTTGCTGGTGGGTTGGGAATCAATGCATTCTTGAAGTTGGAGTTGCAGCTGGGGTGCAGCATTGCTGCTGCAGGAACTGCTGCAGATGTTGAGCAAAAACATGAGGAGCCTCCAGTTCTGCAACTGCATAGGCAAACAACACCAGAAAAATACACTAACAAGCAGGTTGATGTGATGAAGAGGTCCAAGTAAGCCAACCAATTATCTCTCTTAGTAGGAGGATTTGTGAACCTGTGCATACAAACAAAACCAGTAAAAAACACAACCAAACAAATTTGCAAGCTACTGTAACTAGTACTATTAACTTGTAGTTGTTCCTTGTGTTCTGCAGGATGGTGGAGATGTTGATGTATGCAGCTCTTTGTTGCTTCCAAAAAAGAATTGATCAACTCCTTTGAGTAAGTATGTGCCTGCACATAACAATTAAAAGAGCAAAAACCTGCAGGGGTTTTGTGGAATGTTCATGAAGTTAAATTTTAAAGTCATGCTTTACGCTAAGTTTAAAGATATGATGTTTTATGCATTGCATGTGTCATTTTATTAATGTTGGGTTGCTATTCCTTTTTCTGTGTACTTCCGAAGATTAGTTAATCTCATTTAAGGATGAATGTTTCCAAGGGGGGAGATATTGTAAGACTCCGTAAGTCAAACAGTTGGAATCAAAGAGGAAAGTCTCAAAATATCAAACCCATCCATGTGAACAAGCCCCTATACGGTTGTTAGGTCCTTAGATGGCTCGTAAGGTTGGGTCGTAGAAAGACCCTTCGAGAAGAAAATTTTGATTCCCCCTTAGGAGAGGTTCTGCGACCTTCTAGGATGAGTCTTCCTCTGGAAGACGGGTTGTAGATGCCCCTCGTAGACTAATTTCAGAGGCCAAGTCTCAAGGAACTTTCAAGGTCAAGTCTATGAGGCAAAGAAATAGGTCGTTTACTTAAGGACAAGTCTTATACATGAGTCGTTCATAAACTTCACATACGGTATTTTAGGCTCTACAAAATGAGCCTTGAGAATGGACCATTCCTTAGAGGATGGGTCGTATATAATGGTCGTTCATAAACTTCAGAGTCTTGAATTTTGCAGGTTTTGGGGACCTATAGGACAAGCCAAGGAAACAGGTTATTTCCTTGAGAATGGGTCATTTACAGAGTCGTTCCCAAACTTCAGAGACTATATTTTAGGCACTTTTCTCAGTCCTGCAAAATGAGTAATTTTCACGATTCATCGTTACGACGATGACCCGTATAGGGTTCCCATAGGGCTAATTTTCAAGATTTAATGAAGGGCAATTGTCTCTTTTTAAAAGTTTGGTTCAATGAACCTAGACACTTTTATGGCCAAGTTCAAAGTCTGAAAACACCCTTCTCTTAGAGACCCCCCCTCCTATTTAATTCATTCTATCAAAAACCTCTAAGGCAAGAACTCACAAGTCTCCTCAAGATTTCTCTCCAAATTCAAGCTAGGGTTTCCAACTTCTTCAAGGCTCTTCTTCAATTCCTAGTGAATTCAAGCAAGGTATGTGGATTTTCATCTGTAGGTCCTTCCACCCATGGAGGCCAAATATTTTCTCAACCTAATATTTCAATTTGAAATGATGAAATCTTATGGGCTTTACATGATGACTTTAAATGCATAGATTATGATATATTTAAAGTTTCTTTACATATATTGATGGATATTGACTGTTCATTTCATGAAGTTATGATGTTATTAAAGTGCCTATATGAAGGAATGAAAGAGTTTTAAGATATATATGGTGGGTTATTTAAGAAGGTATCTTTTATGCATTTCCATTACTCTCATGCAAGCAAGAATCTTTTAAAGACATTGAAAGGTTTTTACGAAATGAACCCACCTAGTTTCTTATGATGAGTAAAGTTGAAATGAAATTTGACTCCAGTGAATGTTATAAAGTAAATTCTTATGTATGGATGTATTTATGAAATAATTGATTGATGAAGGGCTTCTTATCCAAGTAAGGTTTCAATTATGAAAGGACGATTCTATTCCATCGTTTGATGTTTTAATGTTAAAGTTACATAATACTTATGCTATATTGATATTTAAATGTTATTCCGTGGGACATGACCTAGCACTGAATATAGCATGTAGATGGGGGCTCGACCGAAGAGGTCCTTAAGTAAAGTATCATATTGCATTAACTATGTACCACCATAGGGGCCCTTATCGTCTATTTTAGGCTAGTGGATCCACAATTAGCATTTAAAGTCAAAGTTAACAAAATGAATGTAAATTTGACGGAGTTCTACCCGATAAGTAGTCTCCCTGTGCCAATGTAGGGGGTTATGCTCGATTCCATGAAATAGCTCGCATAGTCTTAAATGGCAGTTAAGGTTATTTCCTACAAAATGAATGGTTTTAAGGATTTATGTGATGATTTCTCATACATGCATTCACTTATATATATTGCCTATACATGTCTCTCTCTTTTGTTCTTCATTTCAAAGTACAGTTACATACTTAGTACATTCAAAGTACTAACGCATACTTTTGCCTACATGATATTACCATATAGGGACTAGTGTTGCTCCACACTCTTCTCCCTGTGGCTAACATGAGTGTTGAAGGCTACTACTTTGGTGAGTTCCCATGTTCCGGTAATGACACTCCTATCTTATCTAGCTTATGTTATGTTTAGACATTTAAATTATGATTTATATTTTTCATGCCACCTCACCAATAAATATACTTTAAGTCTTGGTACACCTTAATCGAACCGGGGTAAATAGAATATGAAGCATTATGAGCCTCCTTAAAGATCAAACCATTTAGGCCATCCACATTTGGAACACATAACCGACCTTGGTAGTGAAGTACCCCATCTCCCCCTTGTGAAAAGACTTTTATTTTTTTTCTTTCACCAATTTGTTTAACTCCACCAATGTCAGATCAAGGTTTTGCTTTGACTTAACATCTAATATCAAACTTGATTCAGACCCAGTTTTCACTAACACACCACTATCCTCAAAACCACTCAAATCCACCCCCAATCTAGCCAACCGATGAACATCCCTTACCAACTCTCTCTTCCCTTCATCAACATAAGCCACACTCCCCCTAGACACCGTACTAAGTGCATTGACAATAACATTTTCTTTACGTAGATGATAATGCACACGCATTTTATAGTTTTTGAGTAGTTCAAGCCACCTCATTAGCCTTAGATTGAGGTCTTTTGGGGTGAACACATATTGGAGACTTTTTTGATCGGTAACCATATCCACATGTACCCTATAGAGGTAATGCCACCAAATCTTTAAAGAAAACACTATAACCACCAAATCAAGATCATGGATAGGGTAGTTATGCTAGTGTACCTTCAATTGCCTAGAAGCATATGCTATAACCTTGCCTCTTTGAATCAAGACACAACCCAAACCAATCCTTGAAGCATCACAATACACCACAAACTCTTTTAATCCTTCTGGTAAACTCAAAATAAAAGTGGAGGTAAGTCAATCTTTCAAATCTTGGAAACTTCTCTCACACTCATCCCTCCATCAAAACTTTGCCCTCTTTTGGGTCAATTTCATCATATGAGATGAGATGGAAGAGAAACCTTCTATGATACCCGGCTAGACCCAAAAAGCTCCTAATATCTAAATGAGACAATGGTTTAGGACAATTCCTCACTGTCTTCATTTTCTTAGGATCAACCTTCATCCAATCACCAAACACTATTTGACCAAGGAACACCACCTCTTTTAACCAAAATGCACACTTACTAAATATGGAAAACAATTACCTATTCCTCAAGGTTTGAAGCACCACTCTCAAGGGACTATTATATCCTTCACCCCAAGAGTAAATCAAGATACCGTCGATGAAGACCGCCATAAATGTATCAAGGTAGGGTTTGAACACCCTATTCATTAGATCCATAAACACTGATGGGGCATTAGTTAATCCAAATGACATCACTAAAACCCCAAAGTGATAATACCTCATTCGAAATGCCGTCTTGGGAATGTCACATTCTCCCACCCTTAGTTAATGGTAGCTGGACCGGAGATCACTTTTTAAGAAATGACTTGCCCCTTGCAATTGATCAAATAAGTCATCTATCCTAGGAATTGGATATTTATTCTTAATAGTCACCTTGTTCAATTGATGGTAGTCTATGTACATCCAAAGTGACCCACCTTTTTTCTCATGAATAACATGGGAGCACCCTATGGAGAATACTCGACCTTATGAATCCTTTTTCCAAAAAGTCCTTTAGTTATTCCTTTAACTCTTTTAATTCTGTCGGGGCCATTTAGTAGGGAGGAATAGAGATAGGTTGGATATCGGAGAGAAGATCTATACTAAAGTCAACTTTTCTTTCGGGAGGAACACCCAGAAGGTCATCAGGAAAATCATTAACCATAGAAACTGACTCAAGAGAGGGACTTTTGGAAACAACATTACTAACCTTAACAATGTGGTAGATGCAACCCTTAGTAATCAAATTTCGGGACTTAATACATAAAATGAATCTACTCTTAACTACCGAATCATGACCCTTTAATTCAAGAATAGACTCACTTGGGAATTGAAACATGACTCTATGAGTTCTACAATTTATAGAAGCACAAGACGCATGTAATCAATCCATCCCAAGAATAATATCAAAATCTACCATGTCACGCTCAATGAGATTAATGGGAACAAATTTATGTAAGATAGACAAGTGGCAACCCTTATAGACCTTTCTAGCAACAACCAACTCACCAACGGGGGTCGACACAAAATAGGCTACTAATAATATTTCGAGTAACACATCAAACCTATTAGCAAGGAATAGAGTAACAAACGACAAATTGGTACCCGAATCTAACAAGGCATACATCAAAATCAAAGACCTTTAACATATTGGTAACAACATCGGGCGCTTCCTCAACTTTTTGTCTCCCATTCAAGGAATAAAATCAGTTGGTGTATTGGCCACTCCCTTGAGTTTGTTTGCCATGAGCAACTTGTCTATGAGGCCTACCACCACCACCTCTACAATATCTAGCTTGGTGACTCGATGTACTACACTTGAAGCAGCATTGGAGAAGGTTAAGCATTCCCCTTTGTGAGTCTTCCCACACTTCTTACAAGTGGGAAAAGCTTGAGCACCTATATTATCCCTAGGAACTATCAGATTAGCACTCTTGTCCTTGTTGAATATTTGAGGAGGAGCATTTATGGGACCTTGCCCCATAAATTATTTCCTATTTTGTCCCTTTCCACTACCACTATAACTGGTCTTTTGGTGATTGGACCCTTCATCATCAACTCTGGCCTTCTTGAATCCTCTTGACCTCTCCCTCAACTTCTCTTTCTTAATTTGTTCCACATATGTCATGAGTTGAAAGATTTATATCTATTTGATCAACATGACCATCTTGCATTCCTTGGAAACCAAATTAGAAATGCTGGAGGTAAACTTGCTCATCCTTGCCCTTGGGTCGAAGACCATAAAAGGAGCATACTTGGATAATTTGGTGAATTTGAGGGTATGTTCCCTCACACTCATGCTCCTTTGGCGAAGATTGATGAACTCTTGAATCTTTGTCTCTCTTAGTTCCAAAGGAAAGAAGCAATCTGGGATGGCACGGCTGAACTCTTCCCATTCTATGGGTCCATATCTTCATCCCACTCAACAACTCATTGCTTATACCAAACCCTTGCCACACCTTTGATTTGATAGGCTACTATCTTGGCCTTTTAATTTAGAGGCACTTCTATGATAACCACAATCCTATAAACATCCTCAATGAACTCCATAGGGTCCTCATCTACTTTGGAACTATCGTATTCCGGCGGATTCATTCTCTTGAAGTATCGAATCTTAAAAACTATGGTAGGAATTTGACAAAGAAAGATCAATGCCTTGATTAGCTTGGCTTGGTCCAACAAGGTGATGATGTTTGAAAACTCTACATGGGTAACCCCTTCCTTATATGTCGAGCCTCGAGAATCAAAAGAGCTTGGTCCTCATCTTCAACCCTTAATCTAGGTAGAGGTACCCTTCTTGGAGGTATGATATAGAGGACATAAAATGGCCTGTTAGTTAGAGGAAGTCTTACGACAATTCCAGAGCATCACATGAATGATGAAAGAAGGAAAAACATTCATAAACGTCTCATAGCCGTCTATTCATAGTTGTAGCATGCTTTACAGCCATGAATAAGACCCTATTTGATGTAGTATATTGGAATCCTAAGACCATTCAAAGTTTCAAGCTCTGATTTCAAGTTTTTCATGACCCAAGCCTAGGGCCTAGACGTGACACGGCGAATGAGGAACCCAAAGATACATCTGTCACGATCCAAACTCGCATCTATCAGCCATACTCAATTGAACTGTGTGTGATGTGATACTATACACAAAATTCCAATGGGTCGAAATGTTTTTTGTATACCTGTCACTTCTTTCACCTATATCCCGACATGAAAAGTAACACAAGCCGACAAGGCTTTCATAACACAATAACATGTATATCATGGCATACTCATAAATAACCCACACACACATGTCTACAGACCTTTAAAAGAATTAAATGCATCATATGGAGGTACAGGCCCCCGCCGTACCCTTGAATAACCTAGTATATACATCAAATGACTAGCATCAAAAGTTAGGCTCTAAAAGAGTGGAGCAATTCCAATATAGCTGAGTGGAAACCCTAAGCTGGTAGATCTCCAAAATGAACATATGTACCTGCAGGCATGAAACGCAACCCCCCAATGAAAAGGGGGTCAGTATGATATATGTACTGAGTATATAAAGCATAACATTACATAACTGAGATAATAACTGAAATAGGGTTGCAGGAGACAAGTATGACAGTTAACAATTTACTATACCTGCATCTTATAAAAAGAGGGCATGTATACCATCCTCACACATCACTCCCGGCCCGCTGTGGGACCCAGTGTTACCATATCATCGTATACAGTATCATACCATCGTATACGACCTCATTTTATACATTACAAGTACATAACTATGTTTTCATATGTATGCCTACCTATTATATCCAGCCTATTAGTGAGGGTATCGGTAAAAGAGTGGTGTACATATCGTACCGCACCCAACCCACTATAGGACTCGGTGCCATTATCATATAGTAAAATATATCAAGGAACGTTTATCCCGATCCATACTTTAAAATAGTACCGAGGAACGTAGGGCCTGATCCATATTTTAAAATAATTCCAAGGAATATACGGCCCAATCCATATTTTAAAATAATATCGAGGAACGTACAGCTCAATCCATATTTTACATCTTATCATTATGTATATACCTGGCCCGGGACGCGGTGACGAGCATCATCATATACGGGATTATTGTATGCTTCACTTTATCGTATATAGTATTTCATTAATGTATACTTTTACATATATATATAGCCGGCCCAGAACTCGGTGAGAGAAGAGTAAATCTAAGCACGACCGCATTCTCAGCCCCTCTATGGGACTCGACGGAAGATGGGATACAGCGTACATGAGTAGAGTAGTGAGAAACCATATGCAATTTACATCATCATCAGGGACTCGATGAAATAGTCAAGTGAACCATCACTCGAAGACCAGAGTAGTAATCATTTTAAGTACCTTCTAATCTTCATTATGAGCTGGAGTCTCAGGAATCGTAGATGTGTATCGAGATAAGGTTAATTAGCTTACAGAAGTAGAGACGTTTGTCATCGCAAAGACCTTAGTAATAGGAGTTGATGCATTCTATTATTATTCATCAGATAGGAAACTCAAGGGTAGTAGTTCAACTACTTTAAGAATTCTAATATCAAGTAGTGAATAAAAGTCATAGGTC
Source organism: Solanum dulcamara (assembly GCF_947179165.1). NCBI lineage: Eukaryota > Viridiplantae > Streptophyta > Magnoliopsida > Solanales > Solanaceae > Solanum > Solanum dulcamara. The sequence continues at coordinate 55,484,192 of NC_077245.1, forward strand.
ATACTCGGATCTTATAACTGGAACTACCTCCACCTCATATCAGATACCATTTCATTCCGAAAAGAAGAAGAAACAGGCTTTACATATACTACTATTCATGATTAAGAGCCTTAGAGGCAGTAACTCAACTATTACAAGAGTCTTAAAATTGCAAAGTGAATAAAGTCTATGAATTAAACTTGGGGTTTCATGAGTGGAATTATCCCCATATTTCATATACAAATCATTCATAACTTAGACCTAAGCCATGCTAAAAGAACAGAAGAATAGCTCTACATACCTGTTATGGATTACTCGCATCCAAGCTCGCTTCGTTACTTCTTTAACTGATTTAACATGAAAGTAATACTAGGGTTAGTGACCTTCGACTTTACAACTTGAAATTCTACCACCAACTACCCATAGAAACCAATTCCTTATTCTCCTTTCTCGACTAGTCTCGACTAGTCTATTATTTAGTTAAAAGTTAACGGAATTTGGGCAGCATCTTCTCTATAACTTTCCCTATCCGAACTTTCAATTTAACCCCCAAACCTTAGAATCCAACCAACAACCAAAAATAAGAATCTCACATATATTTAAAATATGGCAACATTACCCAATACAAGCTTCCAACAACTCGCTTAAAACTACGATACCAAAATAGGGTTTTTGCTCGCTATTTCATAAAACCTTTAACCGTACGGAGCGGAGGGTCATGTGTATTCAACCAGAAGCTCCCACACACCTTTTGGAATGTGTTACATCCCTTCAACACACCACCACACACCTGCATCCACACACCACAAGCACAACACCATGCTTCGACTACAATTTAACTATATCGACTCTAATTTAGTTTGTTTTGAACGTCAAGCATTCCTATGAAATATTTATACTTCCAGCCACATACAAGGAATATAATACACTCCATAACCTCCAAATTTAAAGTAAATACCTTACCTTAGCCGAAATTGGCCAAAGCTTGCCAAAATTCCCCTCGGAAGTTCTCTAGTTGCTGCTGAAATGCCGTGGCTGTTTGCTATCCGTTTGGTGATTCTACAAACCATAAATTTACATCATTAAAACCCTAATAGAATTTCCAAACCCTTACCAAAATATGGGAGAAGATAACCAATCCATACCTTGCTAAAACTTACTAAAACTTATCTCGAAAGTTCTCTTTATATGCTGAAAATTAGCGGACTATTTGTATCTCTTCCTTGCTGCCACAAAATGAAATTTTACTTTATTAAACACCTCTATATCATCGTAGAATACCTTAAATAATTAATTTACGGAGAAGAAATTGGATTCTTACCTTTCCTTGCTCAAACCCGTAGCTCCTCTCTCCCTTAGCTTAGGGTTTTGTTTTCTTTTTTGGTCTTGAATTTTGGATTAAGAATGAAATAAGAGTCATTAAACATACATTTATAGGCTGACTTAGGAGGTGACACATGTCAGCCCCTAAAGTGTGACACGTGTCCAGCCCCTATTAGGCCAACCCATCCATACGGCCACTCCTAGGATGCCATGTGGCAGGTGGGGTCCACCCCCAAGCAGGTGGGTCACCTACTTGACCCCAAGAAGGTGGGTCACCTGTTTCCACTTGTCATTTCCCCATGCTGCCATGTGGCGCCTCCTCTTGATGCCAGGTGGTGCCCTTCTTCCTCTTCGTGGGTTCGTAGTGTCATCTTACTTTTAAGAACCCGTGTACTCCTTGCTATGCAAGCTTGGTATGTACTCAAGTAGCTCAAGTATGTAAAACTTCTAAGTTGGTAGCTTACATAGGTAAGTCGAGTCCTACGACTCATTACTTGGCCTCCAACTCCTTTTGACTTCTCATGACCCTATTTCAAACCTTTCCTACTATGGAGTATCACATTCTTCCTTCCTTAGAGTTGTTTAATAACATTATTGATCATCTAGATCCCATGGAACTTTCTAAGAGGATTAAGAGCCTCTTAAGAAGCTTAGAACTCTTTCAAGGTACGAAAGTCTTTTGAGGTACAACCGTACAGGGTATAACATCTTTCCCCCGTTTATAACATTCGCCCTCGAATGTTACACAAGAATTTTCCTTAAAATCCTATATAGGCTACAGGGAGAATTCTTTTTATTGCCATAACATATACTTTTATCGAGCTATCCTTATAAGAGTTCCAAAAGTTGGGATTACCGATAGAGATAAGGAATAGGTGTGGATATTTATATCTCGTCTTCTTTTTAGCCTCTTAAGTCATCTTCCTGCGCTTTTTCTGTCATCATAATACTTTGACGGAAGTGACATCCTTAGTTCAAACCTTCTAATTTGCTGACCCATGATGGCGATAGGTCGCTCCTCATAGGATAACTTCTTTGTTATGTGGACCTCATCCACAGAGACTAGTCTGAGAGGGTCGCTTATATATTTGCGGAGCATTGATTCATGAAAACTGAACGTATCTCTCCAAACTGGATGGTAGGTTCAACTCATAGGCAACTTTAAATATTCTACGAATGGTCTGATATGGGCCAAGTTTCTCTTTCTTATTGAGTCTTCTTACACCTTTCGCTGGTGACGCTTTCACAAATACTCAACCCCCAACTTCAAACTCGAAAGGTCGACATCGATTATCCGAGTATGACTTCTATCGACTTTGAGATGCTACTAGTTTCTCCTAAATGGGTTTCACTTTATCAATAGCCTGTTGACTCATGTATGGGCCCATCAATGGACCTTTATCCACCTTAAACCCACCATAGGTGCTCTATAGCTTCTGCGACACAAAGCTTTCTATGGTGCCATATGGGTGCTATTAGAAGCACTTCACTAAGTAACAAGTGATCACTCCAGCTACCTCTGAAGTTAATAATATAGGCCCGCAACATAGTTTCTAGTCTTTGCATAGTGTGCTTGGCCTGTCCATTAGTCTAAGGGTGAAAGGTTGTGCTAAGATTCACCTAAGTTCCCCGTTTCTTTTTTGGAATGATCCCCAGAAGTTAGTTGTAGATTGGGCTTCTCTTTCTGAGATCATAGGTGTGGGGACCCCATGGAGTTGTACTATTTCCTTATTATATAGTCTCATATAGTTATTGGCTGAATACATGGTCCTAATTGGAAAGACGTGGGCTGATTCCTATCAGTCTATCCATAATAGCCCATATGGAATCGATACTGCACGAAGTAAGTCTGTAATGAAGTTTATATTCTGGAATCATCAGCCTCATGTATTGTCTCTCGCTTTCTTATAAAAGGCGTTAATTATCATTCTGCTTTGTATCTCCTAAGCTCAATCCTTAGGGTTGGCTATCAAATAATGCTAGGATTTAGCTGCTCTACTCGTTGTCTATCATCTTGGCTTCTACCGGTCTATTGCTAGCTTTTAGATCTTGCTATCTTATTCCAGCATGGGATTTTACTTAAAGTTTAAGTTCTCACATGAACATGTTGTAATGTCGGTTGGTTTCATCTCACGCTTGTATGTCTCATATCCATTTCCCCCTTTTAGGGTGTATTTGTGTCCTTGTCTATTTATTCCCAACTTTTCAAACGCATATGATTCTTTTCCAATACATTTAGTATACTGCACCATATCTATACCTTAGGTTACCTACGTACGAAACTTTAACATAATTAGAAGGTTTTTATCATCATTTCAAATTCCCCATTCCGGAGTACTTATATTCTGATGACGTATGTTTCAAACTTGGTTATAATACTATCTTGGGTGCCTCCATTAGAACTTCCTTATCATTTCTCCCATAAGTTATCCAAGGAATTACAACTATCTACCCTCACCGTACTTTTCCACGATAAAGTCTCTTATTGGTGTGGCTATCTCAAATGGGTCTGTTAATTCAGGTTTCCTTCCGACCCGACTAGAAACAAAAGGGGATATATATATATGATAAAGTAGAGCCTGGGTCTATCAATACATATGTATCTTGGAAGAAGATTTGTAACACACCTGTAGCCATATTTTATGGTGCCTCCTTGTCCTGTCTGCTAGCTAAAGCATAAATGCGACTCTAAGGACCGCTAGAACTAGAAGGTCCACCATGGCCTACTGATGTATAAGTACCCTGCCCCACAGGGCGCATAGCCACTAAATGAGAAGAACCCACAACTGGCCTCATAAGCGGAGCTGCACCACTTAACCTACCTCTGAATTGTCACATTCTCATGAGATGGCCTTGACGGCCACACGTAAAACAAGCACCCGTCCCCAAACAGTATTTCCAAAAATGAGCCCTATCATAATGAGGACACTGAGGCAAAGGTGGCTTCGACTGATGCAAACCCTTGCCTGTCTGTGGACCTGGCACTGCAGTTCTGACCGACTTTTGGGCCTCCCATGCTATCAAATCTCCTACCTAGGAAATGAAGGGGTGCACTCCAGGCTTGTTGGGAAGGTTATTCACCATACTGTTGAGGCTGTCCGCCTTGAAACTCCCCCAAACCCCCAGTCGACCTAGTTTTCTTATGTTGTCCTCTGTCATAATCTCTATCAGGCTATCTCCCTTTATGTTAACCCTTTCTCCCCAGTTTATGCCTTCGATCCTGCCCTGCCACTAATCTAGTTAGCAATAAAACTGCATCTCTCATCACCCTATCCTATGGCCCTGGTTATGGGGCTGAAGGCTCAAGTACTGGGGCCTCAAGATCTGTGACTGCTACTTACCTAGGATCCTCTGGACGTGGCGGCATAGTAGAGCTTACCTACTGGAACACAACCTCCAGCATAGACTGGGCATGAGTCCTAGTGACCTTCGGGGTCTAACCAGTTTCTTCTGCTACTGACTCTCCCTTCTAGGCAGTTGTTGCTTTCCTTGGAAACATCACTACAAACATAATGGTATGTTAGTGAGAGATCATCCTAACTACTATTACCATTAATTCTGCAATTAGCTTATTTCTCGGGGCCATCCACACTTATAGTTTAGTCAAATCTCATTCTTATTATGGACAAGGCATACTACAACCTTGTATCTTATTCTCCTTTTATTTTTAGGAAAATTTGGGCAGAGTTTCCTATGTATTTCTTACTATCTCAACACCTGCACGCAGAAAATGCCAACAATGCCTCACAAGACTAACACATATATTCATATCTCAGCCACACAAGGCTTCCAACATCAATGACAATATAAAATAATGGACTTACCTCGTATGTCCACTCAAACCACACCTGTTAAATTTCCTGGATACTTTTCCTTTCAACTTTGTATGTCAATCGTATTTCGACATCTTACCTGACATATATTTTTTGTGCCTTTACTTAACTGCGTGCTCTGTAACTCCCTATATTGCCAGTCACTTTTTCTATCGATGTTGTCCTTCTGCTGAAATCACTGGTTAGTATGAGGAATTTTATTCCTTGTGACTTGTCTCTATCGCATGATCTTAGACATTAAAGAAAAGTCACATCCTAGATATCTCGTAGCCTCTTGTTTATAGATGTGGTGCACAACACACTGATAAATAAGACTCTACTAGACATAGTCTATAGATACTCCAAGGAAGAACTACTCTGATACCACTTCTTTTATGACCCAACCCTGTAGGCCGCGACTAGGATCCGACCTGGACCCCTTTATGCGTATCTATCAGCCATACTCAAGTTGAACCGTGTGTGATGTCATACTATACACAAAACCCCAATGGGTCGAAAACTTTTTCGTATACCTATCGCCTCTTTCACCGATATCCCTATATGAAAGGGCACGTAAGCCAACAAGACTGCCATAACACAATATTATGTATAACATGACATACTCACAAATAACCCACATACACATGTCTATAGACCTTTAAAAGAATTAACTGTATCATATGGCGGGACAGGGCCCCCGCCGTACCCCTTGATAAACCAATATATACATCAAATGACTAGAATCAAAAGTTAGGCTCTGGAATAACTGAGCACTTCCAACATAGCTGAGTGGAAACCCAAAGCTGGCAGATCTCCAAAATGAACATATGTACCGGCGGGCATGAAACGCAACCCCCCAATGAAATGAGGGTCAGTATGATATATGTACTGAGTATATAAAGCATAATATGACATAACTGAGATAACAACTGAAATAGGGTTGCAGGAGACAAGTATGACAGTTAACAATTCACTATACCTACATCTTATGAAAAGAGGGCATGTATATCATCCTCACACATCACTCTCGGCCTGCTGTGGGACCCAGTGTTACCATATCATCGTATACGGTATCATACCATCGTTTACGACCTCATTTCATACATTACAAGTACATTACTATGTTTTCATATGTATGTCTACCTATTATATCTAGCCCATTAGTGAGGGTCTTAGTGAAAGAGTTGTGTACATGTCATACCGCACCCAATCCACTATGGGACTCGGTGCCATTATTATATAGTAAAATATATCGAGGAACTTTCAGGTCGATCCATACTTTAAAATAGTGTCGAGGAACGTACAGCCCGATCCATATTATAAAATAATTCCAAGGATGTACGGCCTGATCCATATTTTAAAACAATATCGAGGAACATACAACTTAATCCATATTTTATATCATATCATCATATACATACCCGGCCCGGGATGCAGTGACGAGCATTTTCACATCCGGCATCATCGTATGCTTCACTTCATCATATACGGTATTTCATCATTATATACTTCTATATATATAAATATATCCAGCCCGAGACTCAGTGAGCAAAGAGTAAAGCTAGGAACGACCGCATTCCCGGCCCCTCTATAGGACTCAAAGGAAGATAGGCTATAGCGTACATGAGTAGAGTAGTGAGAAACTATGCAATTTAAATCATTATCAGGGACTTTATAAAACAATCAAGTGAACCATCACTTGAAGACCAGAGTAGTAATCATCTTAAGTACCTTCTAAACATTGTTATGAGCTGGAGTCTCAGGAATTGTAGATGTGTATCGAGACAAGGTTAATTAGCTTACAGAAGTAGAGACGTTTGTCGTCACAGAGACCTTAGGAATAGGAGTTGATGCATTCAATTATTATTCATCAGATAGGAAACACGAGGGTAGTAGTTCAACTACTTTAAGAATTCTAATATCAAGTAGTGAATAAAAATCACAGGTCATACTCGGAGTTTATAACTGGAACTACCTCTACCTCATATCAGATACCATTTCATTCATACTTAAGACATTTCGAAAAGAAGAAGAAACAGGCTTTACATATACTACTGTTCATGATCTAAGAGCCTTAGAGGAAGTGACTCAACTATTACAGGAGTCTTAACATCGCAAAGTGAATAAAGTCTATGAATTACACTTGGAGTTTCAAGATTCATATACAAATCATTCATAACTTAGACCTAAGACATGCCAAAAGAACAGAAGAATAGCTCTACATACCTGTTATGGATTACTCGCATCCAAGCTCGCTTTGTTACTTCTTTAACCTATTTAAGATGAAAGTAATACCAGGGTTAGTGACCTTAGAATTTCCAACTTGCAATTATACCACCAACTACCATAGGAACCAATTTCTTATTCTCCTTTCTCGACTAGTCTCGACTAGTCTATTATTTAGTTAAAAGTTAACGGAGTTTGGAAAGCATCTCCTGTATAACTTGTCCTATACGAACTTTCAATTTAACCCCCAAACCTTAGAATCAAACCAACTACAACAATAAGCATCTAATATATAATTAAAATATGGCAACATTATGCAATACAAGCTTCAACCAACTCGCTTAAAACTACGATACCAAAATAGGGTTTTTAGTCTCTATTTCGTAAAACCTTTAACCGTATGGAGAGGAGGATCATGTGGCTGCAACCAGAATATCCCACACACCTTTTGGAACTTGTTCCAGCCCTGCAACACACCACCACACACCTTCAGCCACACACCACTAGCACAACACCTTGCTTCGACTGCATTTTAACTATAGCGACTCCAAATTAGTTTGTTTCAAACGTCAAATATCCATATGAAATATTTATACTTACAGCCACATAAAAGTAATATAATACACTCCATAACCATCCAATAACCTCCAAATTTAAATAAAGACCTTACCTTACCCGAAATTGGCCAAAGCTTGCCAAAATTCACCTTGGAAGTTCTCTAGTTGTGGCTGAAATGTCGTGGCTATTTGCTATCCGTTTGGTGCTTCTAAAAACCATAAATTTACATCATTAACAACCTCATAACATTTCCAAACCCTTACCAAAATGTGGGAAAAGAGAACCAAGCCATACCTTGCTAAAACTAACTAAAACTTATCTCGGAAGTTCTCTTACTATGCTGAAAATTAGCAGACTGTTTGTATCTCTTCCTTGCTGCCCCAAAATGAAATTTTACATTATTAAACACCTATATATTACCGTAGGATACCTTGAATAATTAATTCACGGAAAACCCATAGCTCCTCTCTGCCTTAGCTTAGGGTTTATTTTTCTTTTTTGGTCTTGAATTTTGGATGAAGAATGAACTAAGAGACATTAAACATACATATATAGGCTGCATTAGGATGTGACACATGTCAGCCCCTAAGGGTGACACATGTCCAGCCCCTATTGGACAAACTCATCCATGTGGAAACTCCTAGGCTACCACGTGGCAGGTGGGATCCACTCCCCAAGTAGGTGGGTCACCTACTTGAACCCAAGAAGGTGGGTCACCTACTTCCACGTGTCATTTCCCCATGCTTCCACGTAGTTCCTCCTCTTGATGCCACGTGTCTCCCTTCTCCCTCTTCGTGGGTTCATAGTCTCGTCTTACTTTTAAGAACCCGTATACTCCTTGCTACACAATCTTGGTATGTACTCAAGTAGCTCAAGTATGTAAAACTTCTAAGTTGGTAGCTTACGTAGGTAAGTCGAGTCCTACGACTTATTATTTGGCCTGCAACTCCTTCTGACTTCTCATGACCCTATTTCAAACCTTTCCTATTATGGGGTATCGCATTCTTCCTTCCTTAGAGTTGTTTGATAACATTATAGATCATCTAGATCCCATGGCACTTTCTAAGAGGCTTAAGCGCCTTTCAAGAAGCTTAGAACCCTTTCAAGGTATGAAAGTCTTTCGAGGTACAACCGTAAGGGGTATAATAACCTCATCCAAGATTCTTATTATTCATTTAGCCTTTTATAGATAATGAAAATTAATAATAAGTGGAAGAAAAAGGGAAAGAGGGGATAATGGAGAAACATCATAATAAGAACCATAATAGTCAAACTTCAACCTGTATTTGTCCAACAATACCTCAACTTTAAGACTTGGCAGGGGCAAAGACATGTCGCTTGCTCACCCTCAACCAAAATACATGAATTGCCATAATAAATGTCTAAAGGTCTCATCATATCATAAGATAAAAAGATAAAGGAATCTTATTCTCGAAACAGGGGAACTCATAAAAAATAGCCTTCAAGCGAAATGTAAACTAACTCTGTGGAGGAGAATAACGAGGAACGCTGATTCATATGTGGTTATATCATGTAGGTAAAAGAATATGTGTTGGTAATTTAAATGTAATAAGTATGCAGGCATGAAATATAATAAAAAGCATTAAGGCGTTATAATGGAAAGTACATGAGTAAGTGCATGCAAGAGTAATCAAGCAATTGGCATTTGAAACATTCACTTGTGGAAAGATGACTATAACCGATATTAAGACCATGTGAGCTATAATATGAAATACAACATAACCCCATGCGATAGAAGGGGAGACTACTTGCCAAGGTAGAACTCCGTCAATATTCATTTCTTTAACATTAAATGGCCATTTGTGGATCCACTAGCTCAGCCTACAAGTGCTCCTATAATGGCACATAGTTCAAGAAACTAGAGGTTGCTATTAGGATTTTCTTACCAAATGCTACCTCAAGCCTCATTCGGTGCTTATTCAAATCCCACAGAATAACATATCTTAGTAACATAAACATATATATATATATATACTTTGAGACATCAAATCATCATTCAGTATAACAGCTCTTTAAAACTTGTAGTGATTCAAATATGCAATAATTGTCCTTTCACATTGAAAATCCATTAATTTAGGTAAGAAAGCCTCACCCCAATATTTATTCTTTTCATTAAAATGAGTTTCATAATCATGATCATTAGCATTCGTAAATATTTAATTGAAGTCCATAACCTTCAAATCCTTGTTTAATGAAAATAGGGTAAAACTAGATGGGTTCATGTCAAAGCAACTTGTAATGTATATACAATTGAAATCATGCATGAACAACCCACCATAAATTACAAGAATCTTTAAGGAGATAAGTAAATAAAATACTTTCAAACCTTCAATACATTCATTTGAAATCATATTATTTCAAAATAGACCAATGACCATTAACTTAATCATGATTTATGCTTTAGAACATAAATTAGGGTAACCCATAAGAGATTCTTACTTGAAACCAAAGCCATAGTTTGAAAAGGGTTTTGGGCTCCATGGGTGGAACAACCTATGGTTAAATACCCATATACATTGATAATTTCGACCTTGAAAGTGGAGGAGGAGACTTGATCTTGAAGAAACCCTAGAATTTTCTTGAGTGAAGAAGACCTTGAGAGAAGCTTTGGGAAGGAAGGGTTTTTTTGTGAACTTGAGACTTAGTGTGAGAATGAGAGGTTTGGAATATCTTAGGGACATTATATAGGGTAGATTTGGTCCCTAAAATGACCATACTTTGTCAGACCCTATGAGTCGTTCTTAAAAACATGTCAGACAGACCCTATGAGCCATTCTTATAATTCATAGCAGGGTCAACGAGTCGTACCTTCAAGGTATGAGAAAATCTTGAGAGATGAAACTGAGGACTTTTCCTACGACTCATCTCTAAGATTCATAAACACCTCTACGATTTGTAGAGGGGACTCATCCTATAGGGTGAAAATCCTAGAGCCTTTGATCTTTCTCTATGACTCATTTCTATGATTCGTCATCGAGTCTACGGGTCGTAAAACCCATTTATTTTGCAGGGTCTGATAAACCTGTAAATCTAAGTCTCTGATGTTACTCTATGAGTAACTTCTACGATTTGTGAAATCTTCTACGAGTCATACCTTGGCTTATAGACTCACTTCCTCCCTTAGTCAAATTCCCAACCTCAACATCACTTCTACGAGTTAGTCCTATGACTTTTAGAAGCACCTACAACTCTTAGGTTGAGTTTTACAATCCCATACTGTCCATTTTCATGGAATTCTTCCTTCGTTTCTATCTTTTGACATACAAGGTCTTACAACTATCCACAACAAGCCCTACCAGAAGCTACACCTAGCTATAAGGATGATACATCACATGATAATGCTTCTAAGGCTCAAACCTAGCCTAATACCAACAATGTAAATCCTAAAGAGGATAATAAGTACTCGGACCTACATCATGAAAATAGATACAGAGTGTAGCATGACTAGCAAAACAATAGGTACCTAGTAGACAATATAGGCCGATTGAGCAAGATAAGCAAAAGTAAACTTAAATGCAAGAAACTAATCACAACTAAAGAAAGAACAAAATATAAAGGTAGGTATATACACGAGCATAATCGACAAATAAAGACAGAGAAACTAGATAATCCGATGGGTACGCTCATGCACAAGTCTAGAAGTAATAATATGGACAGACTCCTATAAGCCCGACATAAGCAAAGATAGTTAAAGTACCATGAGAGAAACTAATGAAGTTACAATAATACCATAACTTTTCGCAGACTTGAACCAGACCATTTTGTCAGCTTGAAGCTTTAACCAAGGCTGGACATATTTAAGGACTTGAACTGAAGATTTATTAGAAGATCAGGGACTCAAACCGAGATTTGAAAATAACAAAGGACTTGAAGCAAGGTGATAGATAATCATTGACTTGAACTACGTGCAAAAGAGACTAAGGACTCAAACCCTAGTAATAGGTAATTATGGACTTGAATCACGTGCAAGAGAGACTGCAGACTCGAATTGGGTAATGGTAGATAAGGAATAGAACCAAAGCTAGTACCGCATGATGGACTTGAACCAAGGGTGATATAGGCAATGAACTCGAACCACAACTAAGTAAGGCCATGGATTCAAACCGAGGCAATAATACGAAGGAAAGGACTTGAACCCTGTCTGATGGAGTAAATTTTAGACATAAACTGCAACAATGGCGAATCGATCAGAATTAGGATCAACAGCAAATCGAGAATCACAAGGAGTACCCCCAAATCGAGTCCTATTAATAAATCACTCCAGCCCGAACCACATCCAACAGAATCGATGAATAGACTTTTGAAACCAAAAGCCAATGGATATATGACTGATAGAAGCATAGGACAATATGGAGGTAAGGTTCCAAAGCTGTGTTACTTCCTAGATAAAGCTCATACTATCAGACTCAAGTTTGCTATATATCAGTCTATAGGGAGCTAAACTTTCCAAAATGACGTTAGAGAAGTTCTAAGGCCTAATGACACAAAAATCATGTAAGTCTAAGGCAACACAAGTCTAAGCCTAGAATAAGGCCAAACATGCTTCCAAAAACATAAACCAAAGGCACAGCGCACACCACAAGGTTGGATGATCAATAATAACAAGAAATATGCTTTAATTGTCCAAAAATTCCCCAAATTAACACCTAGGACATGAATTCTAAGAACTTAGCATGCTCGACGTCTAAACCTATCCAAGGTCATACAATTCAGCATATAAATACCTAAACATGCTTAGTCTAAAGAAAGGAAAATTGTAGCATACCTTTAGGCCACCGCACTTACTCCAACTTAAGGAACTAGAGTTTTTCCCTTCCGAACAGCTTATGAATGCTGCTTAACAATCAAAAATAGAATCACAACATCAATACAGTAGTTACAACCCAAAAATTATCAAATTCGGTGAAAAATCAATTTTGGAGTAAAAATTTGAAATTGTAGGACTCTCCGTAACTCACGAAATTGACTCTGAAAGTAGGTTCTAAATACTACCCTCAGCTTATGTTCTAAAATGAAAAAACATTCACACGAAAAATCAACTATAATCCAAAATCCCAAGCTTAAGCCAAAAATAAAAAAGGGGTAGCATTTAGGGACAGCGAATTACAAAAAACGAAGCTCCCATAATCATAACAAATTGCACCACAATGTTCCTTGTAGAAAACCCCACAACATAGACCAAGAATCGCTCAAAATGGAGCTAAAACTATAACGAAATATAACTTTAAAATTCATAAAAATCTTAACTCAAAAATGTTAAAAACAATAGCAAAATCCATGACTTTACCTCACACAAAGCCTCCCCTCAAGATTCTGAACTCACCAACGGATTCTTCACAAAATTTCCTTGAAGTTAGAACCTTGAATCGCCAAAGTTGAGCTAAGAATAAGAGATATATCATCCTATGAAATTTGATAGAAAGGCTGAAATGTGTGACATTTTAATCAAAGTGAAAAGTCAAATTTGTCCTTCACAAACGCGGCCTAAGAGGCCCGTGAATGCGTAGGTCAGGAGGATTGACCTACGCGAATGCAGCCTGAGGTCAGCGAATGTAAAGGCAAATAGAATAGACCTTCCCAAATGCATTCCAAACCTCGTGAATGCAGAGAGTAACGGCCTAAGACTCTGACAACACAGCCAAAGGCTTGCGATCGTAGAGAATAATTCTTCCTACACCAGATATTAGTTGAAATACTGATATTTATAGAGTTCAAATACTCTGATGTAGTGCTTGAAATTCGTTCATAATCTTGTGCGTTCAAACGACATATGCTACCCTATCAAATTTGATATTCCTGACTTAATGATGTAGTCAAAATTTCATTAAGAGGTCATTACGACTGAAAGTGGAACCCACACTCAAGTATCATTTGGAGCCTAATTCCAAAAGGGACTCAGAATTAAATCAAATACCTCAGAAAGAGAATGAAGGGTCATTCTAGATAAAACTCAATATTTCAGAACTAACCACGCTGTCAAAATTTTTATTCGAGCATGTTTTCCAAGAATGTTGACTAAATTCACCTATAGGATAAATTTCAAAGACAAAAGTGCCAAATGGCCCCAAACTCATTTTGATTGCATCGATACTCGTGTTGACCATGTTACTAGCTTAATTAGGCTATTCTAAAGCTAATGAAACCGTTAGAATTCTATTATGATGTGGTTTTATGGAAGTTATGTCCGAAGTCAACTTTTCATGTTATAAAAGCTTCAAAACAGGGAAACAGGCCTAAAATCCAAAGAAACAACCAGGTGACCGAATAGTCAATGTCAGCAAGTCATATATGACTTGGGGTCACTACAGGAATGCTCTAAATAATAAAATAAAGGCTTTAATTCTAAAATGACCTGGAGGGTCATTATAATATCCACTATTAAAAAAAAATTGTCCATGAAAGTAAGATTCAAGAAGTACATGAAGGTTCAAATAAGTTGAGGAACTGTGCTTACATCTCCTGCTCGATCTTCCAGATAACCTCCTAGACAGGATAATGCCTCCAGCAGACTTTAACTACATGAATGGCTCTAGATCACAACTGGCTGACATATTTGGCCAAAACAGTAACTGGCTCATCAATATAGCTCAAACAATCATCCATGTCAACCGCATCATACTGAAGCACATGGGACTTATCTGGAATATACCGACGCAATATTAAAACATGAAAGATCGGATGGATGGCTAAAAGACCAGTGGAAAAACTAACTCATATGCAACCTCGACAACTATCCTCAATATCTTAAAAGGCCAATATACTTGGGGCTACTCTTTCCTCACCTCAAAAATCTCATCACGCCCTTTATGGGCAATATATGAAGGAATACTCTATCACAAACGATAAATCTCAATGGTCGAGACCTACGATCCTCATAACTCTGGTGTCTACTCTGATATATCCTAAGCCTATCCTGAATCACCCTCACATGATCAAAAGCCTACAGCATCACGTCTGTATCGTGTGGCCTGAGCTCTGTAGACTCAAACCAACCAACCAGAGACCGACAAGTCCTACCATATAAAGCCTCTAATGGGGACATTTGAATGCTGGAGTGGTAGCAGTTATTCTATGTAAACTCCTCCAAAAGAAAGAACTAGTCCTAATAACCCCCAAAATCCATAACATAATCCTGTAATATATCCTCGAGAAACTTATATTATGCTCTGATTGACCATCAGTGTGGGGATGAAAAGTTGTGCTAAGGTCGACAAGGGTACCCAAATCCTCCTAAAAAGTCCTCCAAAAGATGGATGTGAATGATGAGCCAGGTCTAAGATGATAGAGACCAGAAAACCATAAAGACAGAACACCTCCTGAAGAGTCCTGCAGATCGGTACAGAGATGTCCATGATTTATCTTTAGGAGGCTACAGGATGTCTATAAGAATGTGTCTCTTTTGTACCGCTATCGTTCAATATGTGTATTATCAGTTTCTAGATATCTCACTTGTTCTACTCTATTATAGAATAGCTCACATGTATGGTAGGAGTATATGCCAACTGCGAGGTCGTGATAGGGCTACAGCTCCAACTCGGGATAGAGAGAAAATTCTAGAGATGGAGGTGGAGCCATCAATAACTCCAGCACATCATGAGCCCATAAAGATGGGGCCATCACAACCATCGCCCGACCCAGGTTCAACTTCAGACCTTTAATCTATATTCATCCAACACTGTAGGGCTAGCCTGCATTAGAGGCATAAATTATTCAGCAACTACCGACACTTGTCGTTCAGCCTGATGATTTGGAGGGCGTTATGCCATTTTGGGAGAAGAAAATACTCAGTGTGTTCCTTAGATTATCACCGTCGGGGTATTCTGGGGTTATGGGTGAGGATGACCATGAGTTTCTACTTACTTCCCAAGAGCGGTTGAAGACTTTGGTCCTAGTGGAGTTGAGAGGATTTGACTTCACTAGTTATCCGTTAGACGATCCTACTAGTAGTAGTGGCTTTCATATTTAGAGACCAGGCTAGCTGGGTCTTCATCGGTGTCATGGGCTGAGTTTTCAGAGTCCTTCTTTTCCTGATTTATTCCTAGGAGCATCAGATATCAACTTCGAGATTAGTTTTCATGGTTAGAGTACGGCACCATAACCGTATTAGAGTATGAGGCCCGATTTAAGAAGCTCTCCAGCAATGCCACCATGATCTTACCTATAGAAAAGGAGAGAGTTTGATACTTTGTCAGAGGATTGGGGCTCCAATTACAAATGGAGACTCCATTCTTAGTCTCAGTGGGCTGCTTATTTTTGGATGCAGTGGACCATGCCTGTATGCTTGAGCAGATTCATCACGAGGTCAAAGAAGGCAATGGCAAGAGAGCTAGGCAGGAGGATAGATAGGGTGGGCACCACTTTAGACCCACGGATTCCGATGACATATCTAGCCAGAGATTCCAGCCGGTCTAGTAAAGACGCCCCTTCCAGGCCTCAATTCACACTTCAGTGGGTGGTTTTTCAAAAAGGTTCTTCTGGCCTAGGTGGCCGATCTCCAGTACCAAGTAGACAACGATAGGGGTGATTTGAGTACAAGAAGCTAGTTTATTGGTCCCACAAGTGCCCTATTCATAGGCCCGCCACACAAGATGCACATGCAGTTAGGCCCATACTAGTAGTAGTACCTCTGGTTAGAGGCAGAGGCTAGGGCTCGGACCATAGAGATGGTCATCATGGTGCACAGGGAGGTCACGAGGAGGTAGGGAAGGAAGCCTAGTCGATGCACAAGGTAGAGGAACCCATACCCACTTTTATGCAGCTCAACAAGAGTAGAGGCTGAGGCTTCAGACTATGTGATCACAGGTATGGTTCTACTATATCATCAGGCCGTATTATTTTTATTTAATCCAGGCTCCACATATTCTTATATATTTGTAAAATATGTCCCTCGACTGAGTATGAGTCCAGAGTTCTTAGTTGAGAAGTCACATGTTTCAACCCTAGTAGGTG
This sequence comes from Solanum dulcamara, assembly GCF_947179165.1. Taxonomy (NCBI): domain Eukaryota; kingdom Viridiplantae; phylum Streptophyta; class Magnoliopsida; order Solanales; family Solanaceae; genus Solanum; species Solanum dulcamara. The sequence continues at coordinate 55,501,060 of NC_077245.1, forward strand.
ATTGTATAGTAGTGGATCATGTCTTTAGATCCTATGTAGTGGCTATTCAAGGGTGAGACACTGTCATGACCTAAGCCTAGAGCCTAAATGTGACATGGCGAATGAGGAACTCGAAGGTACCTCAAACAAGCCTCTTAGCATTCTTTTAGCCTTTTATAGGTAATGATGATAAATAAACAAGCGGAAATCATAATAGTAAATCTTCAATTTACATATGTCCAATAATACCTCAAACTATTAGATTTAACGGGGCTAAGACAAGTCCCTAGCTCACCCTCAATCATAATAGAAGAAATATCATAGTAAAATATCTTAACATATCATAAGCTAGAAAGATAAAGGAGTATTGATCCCGGAACATGGGAACTCACCAAAAGTAGTCTTCAACGAAATCTTAACTAGCCACGTAGAGGAGAACGAGGAGGAGCATTGGTCCCTACATGGTGATATCATGTAGGCAAAAGAGTATGCGTTAGTACTTTGAATGTACTAAGTATGTAAGGATGTATGAACATTGAGGAAACATTATAATATTTATGTAATATGGAACATAATGTAATGCATGCATAATAAATCATATAAATATCCTTTAAAATATTCATTTTGTGGGAAAATAATCATAACCGATATTTAAGACCATGCGAGCTATTACATGGAATCCAACATAACCCCCTACGTTGGCCGGAGAGACTACTTTCCAGGTAGAACTCCGTCAACTTCATTCATTTCTTTAACTTTAACTTTAAGGGCTATTTATGGATCCATTAGCCTAAGCCTACAAGGGCTCCTATGTTGGCACATATTTAATGAGACAAGGGGTTGCTACTAGGATTTTCTTACCGAATCCCACCTCAATGCCCCATTCGGTGCTAAGTCAATCCCATGGAATAGTTTAATACTTCAAAATATTCATAGCATATAGCTTGAGAATTCAAAACATCATATTCGATGAAATAGCTCATTAAAACATTTGATTATTCAAATATGCAAGAATTGTCCTTATTGCATAAAGAATCCATCATTCATATCATTTCATTATTCTTTTATTTCAGAAGACTCCCTTTTGATAATAGATATTGCTTTCATAAACATTCATTTGGAGTCAAAACTTTCAAGCCAAACTTTATTCAAAATATAGTAAAACTGGGTGGGTTCAAATCACTTCAACTTGAAAACATGTGTGTAAATAAATATACATAAATACTTTGAAATCCATTAATTAAAAATTATGCTTTAAACAACCCACCATGAATTTAAGAACCTTTAAATAGATAAATAGAGGAACCATCAATTCATAGATATGAAATTATGTTGCATCAAAATAGAACAATAATCATTAGTTTAACCATGATTCATACTATTAAGTAAAAATAAGAATTACCATAAGAAAATAATACTTGAAATCAAGAAACTTAATTGAAAGAGTTTTTGGACTACATGGGTAGAAGAACCCATGAATAAACACCCAAATAACTTAGAGTAAAGCTTAAAGAAAATAAATATAATTTATCATATAATCAAAATAATTTAGACATGAGAGTGGAAGGAATACTCTCATTGAAGCCTTACATACCTGGAATCCGAAGCTTTAGTCGAAACCAAAAAACTTAATGAACACTCTTGAGTCCTAGCTTTTCTCCTCGGCGGAACGTTTTGTGTACTACCCGGAATATATGAATCACCGAAATAGTATTTCTTTACTACTAAGAACTAAAACTATATTTGAGAATGTGTAAAGAACTGTATAGAGAAAAGACTTTTTTGAGAAAGTTTGATAAATAAAATGAGGAAATAAGGTGGGTATTTATAGGTGGGAAAGAGGGACCTAACAATAAATAAAATAATTATAAAGAAAATTTTGAAAATTTAATGGAAAATTATGATGTCATGGATGATGTTAATTGGAGGATAATTTATGTCATGAGTGACGTCAAATGTATCTAGATCTTTCCATGGTCGGTGTAATGAGTTATCTTTGACAGAATACTCCTTTTCGGAGCTGTTTTTGAACAAGATAAATTCCTTATTAGGATTTGGTGTCTTCATAAGAATTGTAGATATAGAAGTCTAGTTTCTTGTCGTTCAAGAATCAACCAATTTGGAGCAACCTATAGTGAGATATGAATTTGCTTCTACAAACACTCCATTTCGTCACAACACACTATCTTACAATAATTAATTTATTTTACCTACTTAACCTCCGAAACTTAAATTATGGTCTCATAAAAGTTGTAGGTAATGATCTTGTGGTTACTCCGAAATTTGAATCACCCAATTTGGACAATCCTATATAACGTTATGCCCAAAATACAGAGACTGTATCATTTTTAGGCGAGAATTGAAACATCGTATACAACATTTTTAGGGGATGTTACAGACTCTATGGTTGACCTTATTTTTCTTGATATAATAGATTTTGAGCTGATTCTAGGCATGGATTATTACCCCCTCACTGTGCAGTCTTGGATTGCTATGCCAAGACCTTTACCTTAGCTATGTCTGGTATTCTGCTGGTGGTGTGGCAGGCTCTTGTAGTCACACGCCGGTCGGAGTGATTTCTTTTATTCGGGCTCAGAGATTAGTGGCTAGAGGGTTTTTGGCATATTTATCTTGGGTTAGAGATATTAGTAGGGAGGTACGTACAGTTGATTCAGTGCCTAATGTTCGAGAGTTTGCATATGTGTTTCCTGCCGACTTTCCTGGCCTTTCTTTGTATTGTGACATTGACTTCGCCATTGATTTAGAGCCGGTACTCATGATATTTCCATCCCACCATACTGTATGGACCCCGCAGAGCTCAAGGAGCTCAGTGTGCATCTTTAGGATCTCTTGGGTAAGGGATTCATTTGGCCTAGTGTATCACCTTGGGGCGCCCAAGTTCTGTTTGTTAAGAAGAAGGATGGTACCATGCGGATGTGTATTGATTATAAGCAGTTAAAAAGGTGACGGTTAAGAATTGTTACCCCATGCCTAGGATTGATGACCTATTTGACCAGCTTCAAGGTGCTGGGGTATTTTCTAAGATTGATTTGAGATCTGGCTACCAACAGTTGAGGATTAGGGTAGCAGACATCCCGAAGACCTCATTTAGGACTCGATACGACCATTATGAGTTCCTAGTGATATCATTTGGGTTGACTAATGCCTCGATCGTGTTCATGAACTTGATGACTCGAGTATTCAGGTCGTACCTGGACTCATTTTTCATAGTCTTTATTGATGATAGTTTGGTATACTCGCGGAGCTGAGATGACCATGAGCATTATTTGAGGGTAGTTCTCCAGACTTTGAGGGATCATCTGCTTTATGTCAAGTTCTCAAAGTGCGAGTTTTGTCTTAAGTCCATAGCATTCTTGGGGCACGTAGTGTCCAAGGATTACATTATGGTAGATCCAGCGAAGATTGAGTCTATTCATGATTGGATCAGGCCCACCTCTGTGACTAAGATTCGTAGCTTCGTTAGATTAACAAGGTACTACAGGAGCTTTGTGGAAGGATCTTTTATTTGTATATATTTCATTTTGCTTCAGTCGTTCAGTAATATTCTTGTTACTTCATTATTGTATTTAGTTAGAATTGTTGGTCTTCTATCATGATATCCCATTATTCACAGTTTTGAGATATAGGTCGGCTTGTCTGCTGATTGGTCATAGTAGGTATTGTCATGACTCAAAAAATTGAGTCGTGACATGTGTGAAGCCTTGAATATTATACGTAATTTTCACATTGTACCCTCATGACTTTAATCCGATTCTTTAGATTCAATTTGGTGTTTGCTATCTTAGTATGCTACCAATAGATCATGTTTGATTCAGTCTAGCGGGACATTTCTAGAAAAGCATATCACATTGAGATTAAGAGATTAATGAGATAAGGAAGATCTTTGGATATTATCACATCAATTGTGTTCATTGACGTCCTTTATGTTTGTCTATGAGACAAGTACATAATGATGAACTCAAAATTCAGAAAAAGAGATTATGAGAAATATGAATGTGATAAATGATCTAGGGTATTGTATATTATAATCTACAAGTTTCATTGATCGAGATATTGTATATTCCTAACAGAGGTTTAGCAACAAAGCTCTCGAAGTATTCACTAATCACATGATCTAGTAGTAATTTATGAAAGTTATAGAATAGAAATGAGAGTTGACCAACTATGTATGAGTGGGAGATGAAGGAAAATATTGGATTGGGTAACCCACGTGGGTCAACCTAGATTCATATTAATAAACAGTAATATATATGTTACATATTTAATTATTAATAAAAGGAAAGAGACAGAACTATTTGAAAAGTTGTGTTTCTTTAGGTTTATAAAAAGTTTTTCTGAAAAGAGAAACAACGTTTTTTTAAAAAGAAAAAAAGAAAATGTTTCTTTCTTCTTCTTCCTTCTCCAATTCTTGAAAAGTCTATGCAAAGATACTTCTAAAGATTTATTCTCCGAAAAGTGTTGGAACAAATCTGTAACAAGGTACGATTTTAGACTGTGACTTTATATGCTGTAGTTCGTATTAGTATGTGATTATACTATCAGACTAGTAAAACAATATTCAATGATCCTGCAAACGAAGTATTTGATTAGATTCTTCAGAAGGAATAGATGAATTCTCTGTCAACTAAAGTTGGTGACAACTAATTTTATTGTAATGCTACCAGGCAAAACTTAAGAACAAAAAGACAATGTATAGAGGATGATTATGATCATTATAAAGCTCTATCATGAGGAATACTAGAAAAGGGCTACACCAAGAATTCGAGAAATTTATTACAAGCTCGAAAAAATAAAACTCAAAGAATGATTAATAAAATAAAAATGGCATACATTTTTGTAAGTCTCATTATAAGATGAGAAGTTAAAGACAACAACAAAAATAAAAGAAATATTAGTAGCAATAAAATTGAAGAATAATATAATGTTTGGATGATGATAATGATAATGATAATGATGATAATAATAATAATAATGATAAGAATGGTAATGATAATGATAATAATAATGATAATAATGATGATTATGATGATGATGATAATAATGGTAATGAAACAAATAGGTAGATTGCTTTAGTGGGAATTATTGAGAAAGAATAAATAAAGGAATTATTTATGTTATTATTTATTATTTTCTATGCTTTGATTACTCTATTGAACCTATGACGCTATCATTATTTATTTAATCGTTATTTGTTATTTGTATTTATTTATTTGTATTTATTTGTTATCTATTCGTTATTTGTTTGTTGTTTTTCTCATAAAGCTTTTAATTTCCTATTCTTATCTAACATTTTTTTTATGCATTTATGCTTTTACTGAGCCGAGGGTCTCCAGGAAACAGCCGTCCTACCTTGGTAGGAGTAAGGTCTGCGTACATTCTACCCTCCCCAGACCCCATGTTGTGGGATTTCACTGAATTGTTGTTGTTGTTGTTGTAATAAAGAGATCACCCACAGAAGAACACAAACAAAGCATAATGAAAGGGAAGGAATAGCCTGCGAGAACTGAATTTCAGTTTACATACATGATACATAAGGGTTGAATCATTGTTCAATGCTTTCTCTTGTATGCGTCTGGCTCTGTGGTCAATGGGGGCAACAAAAGATCAGACCCCACCCTACTCGTCACAAGCCTAGGAATTCTAGTTCTTGAGGTTATTAGGAACTGAAATCCTAGTGCGGGACAGGAGCCATCCATCTCAAGGACATCGCGATCTACAAGCAACACTTGTGAGCCTTGGCAAAGCAACCCAATGGTGTGTCAGAGGATCCATAGTACCTCTAGACTACTGGAACAATTTGAGAAGATCATGGAAGGGTGCAGTTCTTTTCAGTTGATCTTCTTAAAGTCAATTGCTACCCCTTATGTTATATATTGGCAAGAAAAGAGGCTGTATTTATGTTTCATGCCATAAATGAGCAAGCTTAAGTAATTGCATCAGTAATTTCGCAACCAATATAATAATCACCAAGAGGAGCTCAAAAAAGTTAGTTGCGTTGAGTATATGGCCTACAATCCTAAGAAAAGTGTGAAAATTAGTGCAATGGTGTCATAATCAGCAAAGACTAAAGACATGAACTATCAGAAGTTCAATGAGTGCCCAGTGAAAACTTGTGAAATCATTCATTGCAATCTCACCTTGTTCGGATATCACTATATAACTAAGGGGGAGAGTCATGGGAGAGACTGCCTAAGTAAAATAATACAATGGTATTATAGATAAAAGACTTCTAAAGTAACACAATATATGTATGAAGAAAATAAGAATACTCACACGAAGTATTGTGACTGGACATTCAAGCAATGGTATCTTGTCAAGTTTTTCATTTGGGAGAAGCAAAAAGTTAAATCCTAAAATTAAGCTCTACATAATTTTCACAAATAGAATGTTAACCTTATATATGTCAAACTAGTATGTTCGATTAACTGGATGCAAGTGCGAAGCTCGAATGAGTATTGGGATTTGTAGAGCCCAAATTGTCAATTTTGTATCAAAAGCAAAGCGGTTCAGTTTCATAGGATTCAACCTTTAGAAGCAAAGTATTGGTAATACAAAAATGAATTTCCATCACCTAATATGAAAGTAAGTTCCCAATATTTATAATTTAAGGAGTGAGTGAAGGGAAACGAAAATGAAGCTCTACAACTGTGTAAATGTCTGGCACTCATGAATCCAGTCTCAAAAATATAGCTTACTATTCCCAGTAATACGGTAAACATTGGAAGAATGTAGAAATATGGGTTCGTATAGGGACAAAGAGAAGACATGATGGACTATCTTCCTTTTTTTTTTTTTGCCAGAAGTAGAATCACTTGAAAAACCAAAGTTAATTTAGGGGAACAAATTGAATAGACAAAAGACACTTTTCAAGAAAGAAAATAAACTTTCACAGAATACAACAAGCAGTGCAGAAACAAAATCTAAACATGTGACATAAGTTGGTAAGAAGGAGAAAAAATATGAAGGAAAAGCTTACACGTTCTTTGTGAGTAATGTATTAATAACTGATGAATAGCGAGGAACACATGGTGGATCTACCTTTCTATTTGAAGCCTTGGCATAACAATTTAGTGTGGCATGTCCTTTCCAATTGAGGATTCAGCAAACAACCACTTGGTGGTTTACCTTCCTCCTGCATTCTGACATTGGTTGAGACAATTTATTGCTTCGATTTTCATTGCAGCCTTCGAGAGAGCATTGGGAGTATCCACCTTCCTTTTAGCATTGGTCTAGATACCATGCAGCTTCTCTTTTCATTGAAGCCTTGGCAAGATTAAGTACCTTTGGAGTAGCCTTTTTTCAACCCTTGACGAGCAAGTATTTGTCGCACTTCCTTTGCTTCTTTTTGAGAAATAAACTTGGAGTACCTCTTTTACATCTTCGACAAGAAAGCTCATGGCTCAAGTATGGAGAGAGAAACAGTTGGTGAAGCCCCTCAAACCTTGGTGAACTAGTTTGCGGACAATCTTATGCTTCAAGATTTGGTGTGGAATAATCTCTTCCTTTCAATTTGAATAATATCTTAGAGAAATCTTTTGATGGCTTGATGAAATAAAGTGGAACATCTCGTCCTTCACAATACTTGTGATTTCCAACTTTGCCACCTTTGCAAGAATGTTCATTTCCTGATGTAAGAGCGACATAATTGCATGCCACTTGATCCTACAGAAATGGAATGTGACTTCCTACAATATATCAAAATTTGAGATAAAAACTCCCTCTGGATTGATCAGAATGAAATTCTGAAGTCTATTTCTAAATCTGATATGTCTGTTTCACAGCTTTGCGCGGCTGTGGTAGAAAATTCATAACTAGCAGTAGGAGCGCCGAAATCATAATTTTCTTGTTCCGTTGGAAAGAAAAGTCAAATATCTACAAAATGTGTAAATATCATGGCCAAAGGATTTATGGATTTTACAGATATTGCTTTAAAGTCAGCCCACAATTCTGCCTTGCTCAACACTTCAGTTTTACGCGTCTGTGGTTGAAAAATCATAGCTCGGACTAGGAATGACGAAATCTCAAGCTTCTTTTTCCATTGAAAATAAGACTCAAATAACTACAACATGTGAAAATCAAGGCCAAAGAATTTATGGATCTGTACAGATATTGTTTCAAACTTAGCCCATGATTCTGCCTTGCTCAGCTCTTCAAGTTTGCGCGTATGTGGTAGAAAGACCATAATTCGGAGTAGGAATCACGAAATCACGAGATTCTTCTTCCGTTGGAAACGCAAAAAAAGTAAATACAATATGTGTAAAAATCACGGCCAAAGGTTTTGTGAATTTGTACAGATATTATTTCAAACTCAACTCACGGTTCTGCCTTGCTCAGTTCTTCAGGTCTGCACGTCACATGGAAAAATTCATATCTTAAGCTAGGAGTATCCAAACCACGAACCGTTTGGGGCGTTGGAAAGGATACTTCAAACATATGTGAAAAATAAGTCCTAAATAAAATTGTATTTGTACTATTTATTTATTTATTTTAAGTTGACTTATGAATCTTGTATTTAGCTATCACGCCTCACTAATTTTTATTTTCTTCTTGTTTTTTCTTCAGCCTTGAAAGGGAGCTCAAGGGTCTCAATATCAGTCAAAGCTGATACACAATATGCGGATGTGTTGTTGTTTTGAGCCACGGGGAACAAGCAACACCTTCATGTGAAGAAAAGAGTTGTTGTAGTTGATCCTGCTGCGTATCTACGCCTTTTCCAAGAATCACACATACTTGATATTTATGTTTTCTCGAAGCTCATCATAGACAATTATTAAGGTGATTGGAGCCTCTATTTTATTTCAAGGAAGACGACTTCTCTAGTATAACCTTCAACCAACACTTGCAAAATCAGATGGGGCACTCAAGACAAATTGACAATAAGACTTAGCATCTGATCATTTTCATGACTTAAGCTTTTGTAAATGATGATGTATAGTTATCTTCATGTAACCCATTTTTATATTCATTGATGTATCAAACTCTTGCAATATTAGAGCAATAAAGGTTTTTTTTACTTCTTCGCAAATCTTCTTCTTCTTTCGACAATGTATGTGTCACGACCCAACCCCGTAGGCCGCGACTTGGGTCCGATCTGGACCCCCGTATATATACCTATCAGCTACACTTAAGTTGAACCGTGTGTGATGTGATACTATACATAAAAACCTCAATGGTTTAAAACTTTTTTATCTTAAACCTGTAGCCTCATTTACCTGTATCATAACAGGAAAGGGCACACGAGCCGACGAGGCTGCCATACTATGAAAACATTTGCAATATGTCGTATGAACACAACTGAAACGAACTTACAAATAACTCACATACACATGTCTACAGACCTCTAAGAGTAATAACTGCATCATATGGCGGGACAGGTCCCCCGCCGTACCCCTGAATATACAAATATATATATATATATATTACACGACCAGTATCAAAAATTAGCCTCCAGAACAGTGGAGCACTTTCAACATAGCTGAGAGGAACTCTTAAGCTAACGGATCTCCAAAATGAGCATTTGTACTTGCGGGCATGAAACGCAGCCCCCCGAGAAAAGAGGGGTCAGTACAATATATGTACTGAGTATGTAAAGCATAACACATCATAATTGAGATCATAATTGAAATAGGGATGCAGGGGACAAGTATAATAATTTAACGATTTACTGTACCTGTACCTTAGGACACGTAATCATATACATCATCATATGTTGTGCCCAGCCATCTAGTGAACTCGGTGTCATAATCATTTCATCACATTCACATGTCATCGTATCATCATGTATTTTATTTCATCATATCATCGTATACGGGATCATATCATCGTATATGGTATAATCTTATCGTATATGTCATCGTATTATATCTGGTTCATTATGGGGCTCGGGGTCACAAATGTATCACTCTAATCTCATATGCATGCCTACATAAAGTATCTGGCCCTTTAGTGAGGGACTCGGTGAATGGAGTGGTGTACGTCTATAGCGTACCATCATAATATACATTCTGTATCCGGCCCTCTAAGGAGGGACTCGGTGTTCCTTCCTTATTTCGCCATATATACCATCATATTATAGCCAGCCCGGGACTCGGTGAATAATCGTATCGTCATAACATATAACATATATCACACCTCACATATGGAATTGTCTCCTCGTGCGTGGAACTGTACACATTCGGCCCGAGATGCGGTGAAAGAAGTAGTAAAACTACGCACGATAATGTTCTCGGCCCATCGTGGGACTTGAGGAAGGATGGGTTACAGTATGCACAAGTAGAGTAGTGAGAAACCACATGCAAATAAGTCATTATTTGAGACTCGATGAAACAGTCAAGTGAACCGTCACCTAAAGACCAGGGGAGTAATTATCCGAGGTACCCCTTTAGATGTCATTAGGGCTTACATCAGTTGGGGCTTCAGGGATCACAGACATGCATCAAGATAATGCCACACAATTTATGCAATCAGAAATATAGTCTATGCAATCAGAAACACAATTTATCTAGTCAAAGACTCAACTTATGCAATGAGACGCATTTATCATTTCAGAGCCTTTAAAAAGAGGAGCTGGTACCTCCACTTACTATTCATTATATAGCAGGCTCGAGAATAGTAGTTTGACTACTTTCAGGCTCTTAATGTTCAGAAGTGACTACAAGTCACGAGTTACACTCAGAGCTCATAAATGGAATTACCTCTAAACCCATATCATATATCATTTTACTTAAAATTAAGTCATTCTAAAGGAAAAAAGAGATAGGCTTTACATGTACTACTTTTCATTACATAGAAGACTTAAAGGCAACAACCTAGTTATTGCAGGAGTTCTAACATCAAAAAGTAAATGAGAGTTTCGACTTATATTCAGGGCTTTATGAATGGATTGAATCCCAAATATCACATACATATCATTTATAAATTACATCTAAGACATGCCAAAAGAAAAGAAATATAGTTCTACATACTTATTCCAAAAACACGCCAAAAGAAAGCTTCACATACCTCGTATGGACTTCTCTTAATCACGTCCATAATGTCGTCCTCCAAACCTATTTAGCATGGAAGCAAGGAGAGTATCAACAACCTTAACCTTTTCAGTGCCTTCAGTTGCACCTTAGTATTCACATAACTCATTTCCTCGCTCGCCTCTTCGACTAGTTCCTTAACTCGTTTAAAGAGTTACCGGAAATTGGGCAGCATCTCCCCTATAATATTCCCTATTCAAATTTCCAAGTACATACCTAATTACTACATCCAACCAAAAACAACAACCTGTATCTCATATACAAGTAAAACATGGCAATATTACACAATATAAACTCCACCCAACTTGTTGAAAATTGTAATACCAAAATAGGGTTTCTAGTCTTTGTTTCGCAAAACCTTTAACTATACGAAATGAGGGGTCGTATGGATGCAAACATCAGCACCCAAAACCCTTTTAAAATACATTTAGGCCCTGCAACACATCACCACACACCTGCAGCATCACCCCATTTCGACTACAATTTAACTACGACTACTTCACTTTCGATTATTTCCATTATCGATCATTTCCATGACCTTTTTTATAATTACAGAAGTATAAAAGGTGCATAATACCCTACATAACAACCCCATAAACTCCAAATTTAAACGAGAAGTCTTACCTTACCCGAAATTGGCCAAAACTCGCCAAAACTCGCATCGAAACTTCTCTAGTCGCGCTGAAACTATGTGGACTGTTTGCTGTCCATTTTGGCTGCACCAAGTCATGATTTTATACTTATAATACCTCCATATCATCGTGGTATACACTGGATAATTAATTGACAAAACAAAATTGGGACGTACCTATTTTTCTCCTCCAAGCCATTATGTTTTTCTCTCTTGTTCTAGGGTTTTTTTTGACTTCCTTTGCTGAAGATTTTCTGATAAGGAACTGAACTTATGAGTCATTTAGCATGTATATAAGGTCATTCTTGGAGGTGACATATGTCATCCCCTTAGGGTGACACGTGTTGAGCCATAATTGGCCACCGTATCATGCTACCAACTAGGGGCTGCCACATGGAAGTGGGGTCCACCCCCTCCAAGCAGGTGGGTCACCTACATGAACCCAAGCAGATGGTTCACCTGCTTTCTTGAGGTTCTGCCATGTGTCACTCCTCCATTGGTTGCCACATGTCATCTTTTCCCCTTCCTCATGGGTTTGTAATCTCGTCTTATTTTAGGAGCCTATGTAATCCATGTTACGTAAGCTTGGTATGTCCTTAAGCAACTCAAGTATGTAAGACATCTAAGTTGGTAGATTACGTAGGTAAATAGAGTCCTACGACTCATTATTTAGCCTTTAATTCCTTCCGGATTCGTATGACTCTATTTCCAACCTTCTCTACTATGGGGTAACACATTCTTCTTTCCTTAGAGTCTTTTGATAGTGTCGTAGCTTATCCATCTCACATGATAATGTATAAGAAACTTAAGAGACATTCCAAGCTCGAGAGTGTGGGGTGTAACATCCTTTCCCCCTTTAGAACATTCGTCCCCGAATGTTGAATAAAATTTCCCATAAGACTTTATACAACCTGTAGGGTGATTTCTTTCTATTGTGATAACACACACTTTTATCCAAGTAATTAATATACGAGTTCCAGGAGTAGGGGTTACCTATAGACATCGGGAATAGGTACGGATACCTATTTTTCATGTCTTCTTCAGCTTCCTACGTCATTTTCTTTTAAGATTCTTATTCCACCACAACACCTTGACAGAAGTTACGTCCTTAGTTCGCAACCCTTTTAATCTGCCGATCTAGGATGGAAATAGGTTGCCCCTCATAGGATAACTTTCCTTTTCATATGGACCTCACCCATGAAGAATATTGTGGGAGGGTCGCTGATATATTCACGGAGCATTGATCTGTGAAAACTGAATGTATTGCTTCAAATTGGATGGTAGGTCCAACTCATAGAAAGCTTTATCTATTCTATGAATGACCTGAGAAGGACCAATGTGTCCCCTTCTTGCTGACTCTAGGCTACTAATCAATAGCTTGTCTCTGAATAAGCTTTACTTCATCAATAATTTGCTGGATCCCCTTTGGGCCTATTCACTAATCGAAGGGAGAAATATCGTACTAAGATTCACCTGTGTTCCTAATCCCTATCGGAATGATCTCCAGCGGTTAGCTGTAAATTGCACTTCCCCGTCTGAGATAATAGATGTGGGAACCCCATGAAATCTTATTGTTTTCTCGCTATGTCATGTCGCATAACCCTTAGCTGAATATACCTTCTTAACTGGAAGAAAATGGGTTGATTCTGTCAGCTTATCTACCATAACCCATATGAACTTATACTTCCGTAGAGTGCGAGGTCAACCTGCACTATAACCTACATTAATTGCCTTCTATTTCCGAGTTGGGATTCCCATCCCCCATAATAGGCTATCAAGCCTCTGATGCTCCACTTCGTTTAAGCTATTATACAACTCCTCTTAATCCAACTTGTAACACTTTAGGTATACTATCCTGCACTTTTACTCAGATCTTCTTTCCCATTTTAGTACCATACATTATGTTGTAATTCTTACACAAACGTGTGTAGGTACTTAGAGCAATTCAGAAAATGCCTTAACATCGTTATACTGGCAGCTTACCTCTTTCAGTCGAGGTCAGGGCTCCGCCATGGCTTTTGTCCTTAATACCAATTATAGCTTAATAGTTCTACCTCGAACCAACTTTCACTTTCCTTGAATAGATTCTAAGTATAGCAATCACATTGCTATTACTGATTTATTTTTATCAAGTAATCACTTGATCTTACTCTTAGTATGTCAATGCTCGTAGGCTGCACAATTATTCTTGTGCCATTTGTACGAGGTGCGTTCCAATTTAGTCAGTCTTTTTTGCTCTTGGCTTACTCTATTCTATATGTGTCATTGTACTAACACGCACTTACAATCTCTTTTTGTTATACTTGTTTCATTCCCTTTTTTACTTCCTAGGGGGTCACCCATCCCAGCGCTACTCTCACCCAAACACGCTTAACTTCAGAGTTTTGATGGAATCCAGTGCATTAGTACAGGTATGATTGCGTCCATCCCTTATGGGGTCTCGTTTGAAGTTTAAGCATTCCCATTTATATACGATAGGGTCAGTTGATTTTCTCTTATGCTTGTACTTCTCTTGTCCACTTCCCCCCTTTTAGGGTGTACCCATGTCATCCTCCATTTAGTTTCAACTATTCATATGCGGATGATTCTACTCCAACATATTTAATGTGCCACACCATATCTACATTTTCTGTTAAATCATCCATACGTTAGGGTTCCTTTATAAGAAACCCTAGCATAACAATAGGTGATTTAGTATTTGGAATATATCATATAAAATCTCATCTAATGGTTGATACTCGAGTAATATCTATAATGTAGCAGTGCATTCAAAGCCACATTCCATTCATCCCAATCAGTAATTAGCTCATGCTCGTAATTGGTTCAAATTCTCCACTTGAGAGCACTTATACTTTGATAATTCGTGTTTCAAGTTTGGTCATTATACTAGCCTTATTCAAATGGATACCACTTATTCTTCTAATAACCTTGTAATGCAGCAGTTGTTCTGCAAATCGACATTTCCTCTCCTTACAGGATCTCACTAATCATCAAGGTGAAGTCACGTATACACAATACTTCTTTATGCCTCCTGAACTTTCATCTTTGTCATGTGCTTAAGGCTCACTTCTAATCCTTCTTAAAACCATATCAACTTCCTTATAGTAGTGCCCTGGTCTTATTACTTTTTTATCGTACTATATCTTCAGTTCGTAATTGTCTATTTCCCTTTTTGTTTGATACTCACACTTAATTAATCACATCTATCTTGAGTGACTCTATTAGAACTTCTCTATTATTCCTCCAGCTCATATCCATTTTTGGTTAGGCGCAAGGAATTCCATATTACTCTTTATTTCCTTGAACTAGCTATCCTTTTCGTCATCACCTAACCTTTATTCAAAACTTTCCTTATAGAACTTGATAAATCTTCCTTATTTGTTTCATAGCTTGTTTTTCCGTTTCACACCTATCTTTACATTCCATTCACATCGACCGCGTCATACCTTCTAGTTATTTCCTTACTAAGCTTTACTTATTCTCATAACGGTTTTTGTTATATTCACATGGTACACTGTTCGCATTTAGTCCCATGGTATAACACTGCTTGACCTTCTTCACGATTCTTATTATGGGCTACTTACCCTTCTTAGTTAGTCTTATCCTTAATGTTTCACAAGCTTTCTTATTAACACTTCACTTCCGTCATAATCTTTCTTCCCTTGTACTCTTGTTGTAATCATACTGTTACTTCTTTCAGCTATAACTCGTCATAGTTTATCCCTATGTATTGATTCAGGTGATGCCTTACTATATCGTTTTATCCCAATCGATCAGTCTTTTCTAAGTCATCTTCTTTGGCTTATAGGTCCTTTCCAACTTTGTTCTACTATACTAGTATCGACCTCCTAGTTTCTATTGCCATTAATTCAGCAAATAACTTATTTCTCGAGGTCAATCACACTCGTAGTTTAATCAAATCTCATTATTGTTGTGGGTACAACCTTTCAAGACATACTACAGTCCTGTATCTCATTCTCTTCTTATTTCTAGGAAAATTTGGGCAGAGTTTCCTCTGTATTTCTTACTATCTCAACACTTGCACGCAGAAAATACCAACAATGCCTCACAGGGCACACATATATATATTCATATCATATCATATCGCAGCCACAAAAGGCATACATATATATTCATATCATCACATATCGCAGCCACACAGGGCGCCCACCATTAACAGTATGGAAAGGGACTTACCTCGTATGTCCACTCGAACTGCACTTGTTACACTTTTCGGTATACTTTTCCTTTTATTTTCCAACTTTATATATCAATTATATTGCAACACCTTACCTGACATAGGTCCTTCATGCCTTTGCTTACCTGCATGCTTTGTAACTTCTAATATCGTCAGTTACTTCCTTCTATCGATATTGTTCTTCTGCTGAAATCACAAGTTAGTATGTGAAATTTTATTCCCTATGACTCGGATCTATCGCACGATCTTAGATATGAAAGAAAGGTAACCTACTAAATGTCCTGTAGCCTCCTGTTTATAGATGTGGTATATAACACACGGATAAACAAGACTCTACCAGACACGGCTGGACCCCCATATACGTACCTATCAGCTACACTTAAGTTGAACAATGTTTGATGTGATACTATACATAAAAACCTCAATGGTTTAAAACTTTTTTTCTTAAACCTGTAGCCTTATTTACCTGTATCATAATAGGAAAGGGCATGCGAGCCGATGAGGCTGCCATACTATGAAAATATTTGCAATATGTCGTATGAGCACAACTAAAACGAACTTACAAATAACCCACATACACATGTCTACAGACCTCTAAAAGTAATAACTACATCATATGGCAGGACAGGGCCCCCGCCGTGCCTCTGAATATATAAATATATACATATTACATGACCAATATCAAAAATTAGCCTCCAGAACAGTGGAGCACTTTCAACATAGCTGATAGGAACTCTTAAGCTGACGGATCTCCAAAATGAGCATCTGTGCAGGCATGAAACGCAGCCCCCCGAAAAAAGAGGGGTCAGTACGATATATGTACTGAGTATATAAAGCATAACACATCATAACTGAGACCATAATTGAAATAGGGATGCAGGGGACAAGTATAATAATTTAACGATTTACTGTACCTGTACCTTAGGACACGTAATCATATATATCATCATATGTTGTGCCCATCCCTCTAGTGAACTCGGTGTCATAATCATTTCATCACATTCATATGTCATCGTATCATCATGTATTTTATTTTATCATATCATCATATATGGCATCATATCATCATATATGGTATAATCTTATCATATATGTCATCATATCACATCCGGCTCATTATGGGGCTCGGGGTCACAAATGTATCACTCTAATCTCATATGTATGCCTATATAAAGTATCCGACCCTTTAGTGAGTGACTCGATGAATGGAGTGGTGTACGTCTATAGCATACCATTATAATATACATACTGTATCTAGCCCTCTAAGGAGGGACTCGGTGTTCCTTCCTTATTTTGCCATATATACCATCATATTATAGATGGCCCGGGACTCGGTGAATAATCGTATTATCATAACATATAACATATATCACACCTCACATATGGAATTGTCTCCTCGTGCGTGGAACTGTACACATCCATCCCGGGACGCGGCGAAAGAAGTAGTAAAACTGCATACGATAACATTCCCAGCCCATCGTGGGACTCGAGGAAGGATGGGTTACAGTATGCACAAGTAGAGTAGTGAGAAACCACATGCAAATAAGTCATTATTTGAGACTCGATGAAACAGTCAAGTGAACCGTCACCTAAAGACCAGGAGAGTAAATATCCGAGGTACCCCTTTAGATGTCATTAGGGCTTACATCAGTTAGGGCTTCAGGGATCACAGACATGCATCAAGATAATGCCACACAATTTATGCAATCAGAAATATAGTCTATGCAATCAGAAACACAATTTATCTAGTCAAAGACTCAACTTATGCAATGATATGCATTTATCATTTCAGAGCCTTTAAAAAGAGGAGCTGGTACCTCCACTTACTATTCATTATATAGCAGGCTCGAGAATAGTAGTTTGACTACTTTCAGGCTCTTAATGTTCAGAAGTGACTACAAGTCACGAGTTACACTCAGAGCTCATAAATGGAATTACCTCTAAACCCATATCATATATCATTTTACTTAAAATTAAGTCATTCTAAAGGAAAAAAGAGATAGGCTTTACATGTACTACTTTTCATTACATAGAAGACTTAAAGGCAACAACCTAGTTATTGCAGGAGTTCTAACATCAAAAAGTAAATGAGAGTTTTGACTTATATTCAAGGCTTTATGAATGGATTGAATCCCAAATATCACATACATATCATTTATAAATTACATCTAAGACATGCCAAAAGAAAAGAAACATAGTTCTACATACTTATTCCAAAAACACGCCAAAAGAAAGCTTCACATACCTCGTATGGACTTCTCTTAATCACGTCCATAATGTCGTCCTCCAAACCTATTTAGCATGGAAGCAAGGAGAGTATCAACAACCTTAACCTTTTCAGTGCCTTCGGTTGCACCTTAGTATTCACATAACTCATTTCCTCACTCGCCTCTTCGACTAGTTCCTTAACTCGTTTAAAGAGTTATCTTAAATTGGGCAGCATCTCCCCTATAATATGCCCTATACGAATTCCCAAGTACATACCTAATTACTACATCCAACCAAAAACAACAACCTGCAGCTCATATACAAGTAAAACATGGTAACATTACACAATATAAACTCCACCCAACTTGCTGAAAATTATAATACCAAAATAGGGTTTCTAGTCTTTGTTTCGCAAAACCTGTAATTATACAAAACGAGGGGTCGTATGGATGAAACCAGAAGAACAAAAAACCCTTTTAAAATACATTTAGGCCCTGCAACACATCACCACACACCTACAGCATCACCCCACACGCACAATACCCCATTTTGACTACAATTTAACTATGACGACTTCAGTTTTGATTGTTTCTATTGTCGAGCATTTACATGAACTTTTTTATACTTACAGCATTATACAAGGTGTATAATAACCTACATAACAACCCCATAAAGTCCACATTTAAAGGATAAGTCTTACCTTACCCGAAATTGGCCAAAACTTGCCTCGAAACTTCTCTAGTTGCGCTGAAACTGTGTGGACTGTTTGCTGTCCATTTTGGCTGCACCAAGTCATGATTTTATACTTATAATACCTCCATATCATCGTGGTATATTCTGGATAATTAATTGACAGAACGAAATCGGGACGTACCTATTTTTCTCCTCCAAGCCATCACGTTTTTCTCTCTTGTTCTAGGGTTTTTTTTGACTTCCTTTGCTAAAGATTTTCTGATAAGGAACTGAACTTATGAGTCATTTAGCATGTATATAAGGTCATTCTTGGAGGTGACATGTGTCAGCCCCTTAGGGTGACACGTGTTGAGCCATAATTGGCCACCGTATCATGCTGCCAACTAGGGGCTGCCACATGGCAGTGGGGTCCACCTCCCCCCAAGAAGGTGGGTCACCTACTTGACCCCAAGCAGGTGGGTCACTTGCTTGCTTGAGGTGCTGCCACATGTCGCTCCTCCACTGGCTGCCACGTGTCATCTTTTCCCCTTCCTTATAGGTTCGTAATCTCATCTTATTTTAGGAGCCTATGTAATCCATGCTACGTAAGCTTGGTATGTCCTTAATCAACTCAAGTATGTAAGACGTCTAAGTTGGTAGCTTATGTAGGTACATTGAGTCCTACGACTCATTATTTGGCCTCCAATTCCTTCCGGATTCTTATGACTCTATTTCCAACCTTCTCTACTATGGGGTAACACATTCTTCTTTCCTTAGAGTCTTTTGATAGTGTCGTAGCTTATCCGGCTCACATGATAATGTCTAAGGAACTTAAGAGATATTCTGAGCTCGAGAGTGTGGGGTGTAACAATATACCTCTATATTTCAAAGAATATGATACATATAAATTCCTTGCAAATTAGGGCTCGTGCACTTAGGAGCATTTCAACTTACAGTTTATGCTCGTGCATCGAGGATCATTTCAACTTGCATTTTATACTTGTACATCGAAGAGAATTTTGGAGAAGAATTTTACCAATCTAACTGTCCTTCTATTCCTTTGTGATAAAGCATTAATGTACTTGTAAGACCCCAGAAGTTGGAAAATCAGAAAAGCGAGGATTTGAGGGGGATGCAGAAACTTTTTCATTAGATGCTGACCACGGGCCTCTTCACAGGTCATACTTAGCACCACAGTACGTGGTTAGCATCCGTGATAGTGCCAGAGTTCAGCGGAGTTAAGAGGAGAGGTCTATGAAGGGCTCGATAGAACATGTAGAGTTTCACGGACTATGAAGGCACTTGTGAATTCGACCCACATGACCCATGAGCTAAGGTTAGAACCACGAGAGGCACCATAGGTTATGGTGACCACCACTTGCCAGGGTGGCCTCCGTGGAGGTTACCCCTTCAGACCACAAGTTATATCCATCACCACGACCATCTCCATGGGCTGTGGTGAGCTTCACGAACCTTGGTGGATCCTCCATCCCTGTGAAGTTCAGTTTAAGTTTACAAAAGGGAAGCCTTTATGAATCATTAGAACAAGTCATCAATGAGTCTTAACAATGACTCAAAGTGATAGTCTCGAGGCTCGAATATGCATGTTTTAGGGATCTACAGGATGAATGCACATTACAGTCGTAGACACTTCAACAACTCATAGAGGTGAGTTGTAACAAAACTTCAGAGAGTCAATTTTTTGGTCTTTTACATGGCCTGTAGGACGAGTCGTTCTATGACTTGTCACTGCCTATACGAATTGTAGAGTGCCCTTGTAGGGCTGTCCTACTCGGTTTTAATGAGGGGTAGTTTAGTCTTTTTCCTATAATCTATTAATGCATGTGGACATTTTTAGGACTAGATTCATTACGTAATTGGTCCTAAATATTCCTAAACCCTTTTTATTTCCTCATTATTTCCCAAACAAGTTTAATACTTCTCTACCAAGGTTCTTCAAGAGTTCATCATCTTATCAAGCTTTGATTAGGGTTTCTTCAAGAAAAAGCCTTCTTTCAAAATTTCAAAGTTCAATTTTAATCAAGGTATGTGGGAATTGATCCATGGGTTGCTTTCACGCATGGAGTCCCAGGGTTTTTCTAAAAATTCTCATGAAATTTCATTACCATTGAACTCTAATTTTGATAAATTATGCTAGGCCATTTCAATTACGTCTTTAATTATTACCAGTGATCATTGTATCATCATAAGTCTGATTTCACATTAATTTCATGATTTCATCTTGAATTATGAATGCCAATGCATGAAGCTATTTTCAATCATAAAATATATGAAGTATGATTATAGAGTTCAATGATTTAAATGTATTCTCATGGTTTTCATCTAAATTGATTATGTATTCAAGTTTTACTCTAAATTCAAGTATGATTTGTTATGATGAAAGACCAATACTCACATTGCAATTATGTTATGAAATGAGCTATTCTATTAATTATGAACTTTATGAATGAGTTATGATATATGCTAAGTATGTTTACTAGCTTATGTATTCCGTGGGATTTGAATTAGCACGGTGTGGACTTTGAGGTGGGAGCCCTACCAAAAGCCTTAGTGTCAACCTCAATTCTCTTAAACTACATGCCACCATAGGCTTTCTTCATGGCTTATCTAGTAGATCCACATATAGTGTATGTACATGACCCGCCTAGCGGAGTAGAGTCTACCTTGGCAAGTAGATTCTCCTTTCTTCCGTTGTATGGGGATACATTGAGATTCTATGTTATAGCTCCCATGATCTTATTTTTATTAATGGTTCTATCCCATATATGTATAATCTCTTATTCTCAATCAAGATTTCAAATATGTCATTTTATGCTTTGATCATTACAATTATTTCATGACTTCACTTATACTCTTTATCATGTTTTCAAAGATTGGTCATTGCATCTTATGTTTTGTATAACATGTCATGCCCTCATACTTAGTACATTTAAAAGTACTAACGTATATTATTCCTACATTGTCTCATAATATAGGGGTTGAGGATCACACTCCAATCAGACGTGGTTAGTAGAGTTCTTATATATGAAAGTGTTTGGTGAGTCGTCATCTACCGAATACTAGTTATGAGTTTCTTGTTTCCTATTTCAAACAAGTTTATTTCTTTCATGTTGAGAGTGAGCTAGGGATATGTATTAGCCCACGCTATTTTCATGTAGTAGAGGAATTCATTGGATATGTGTTTAGAGTCTATGTTTTCAAATTCTTATACTCTTTATGATTCATGATTTAGACTCCTTCTTATGTTATTTCCGCATTTACTTCACCTTATGTATGATTTATTATGTGACAAAAGGTTTGGATGGATCCCCTTCAGGGTTTCAATCACCCTGTTAGGACTAGGCCTTAAGTCGGGTCTTGATAAACTTGGTATCAGAGCACAATAATTAAAGATGTCCTAGGGTGTCCAACATGCAGTATCACACAAAGTCTTATTCATGGTTCTTAAGCATGCCACATGTATGAATAGGAGGCTATAAAAAGTTTTAGGAAACTCTCACTTCTTTAATAATCTATGTCGTACTATAGAGTTTACCATAATACTTTCTATCACTAATTATTTTCCTCTTCTATTTTCATAGAATGGTTCCAAGAAGAGAACCTATGCAAAGAGGGATCAATGCTAATGAAGACAAGGCTCCTCCGGTCCCTTAAGACAATAGTCCCCTACCCGATCAAGTGACTAATGTGGAGTTGGCAGCGGTGGTATTTGCTTTGATATTGTGGAGATACTATCTCTATGATATCCATGTGGACATTTTCACCAATTACAAGAGTTTGCAATATATGTTCACTCAAAAAGACTTGAATATTCGACAAAGGAGATGGATTGAACTGTTGAAGGATTATGATATAAGTGTGCTATTCCATCTAGGTAAGTCAAATGTGGTTGTCGACACTCTTATTAGATTGTCCATAAATAGTGTTGCTCATATTGAGGATGAAAAGAGAGAGTTAGTTTGGGATGTGCATCGATTAGCCCAGTTGGGTGTTCGATTGGTTGATTCCAAGGATGCTGGTATTGTTGTTATATGTTTTCCTAGTACTCGTAGGCAACACGATTCCATATGGGTAATTTTTGACCAAATGACTGAGTCGGCTCATTTTTTCCTAGTTAAGACTTCATATTCAGCTAAGGACTATGCTAGATTATATGTTCAAGAGTTGTGGAAACTTCATGGTGTTCTTTTGTCTATCATTTCTGATCGAGGTACTCAGTTTACATCTCTATTTTGGAGATCATTCCAAAAGGGTCTAGGTAACCAAGTGAAGCTTAATACCACTTTTCACCCATAAATAGATGATCACACTGAGCGCGCCTTTCAAAGATTAGATGATATGTTGAGATCATATGTCATCAATTTTAAGGGAAATTGGGATGACAATTTTCCATTAATAGAGTTTGCTTATAATAACAATTATCACTCTAGAATCAAAATTGCTCCATTTGAAGCTTTTTATGTGGTTTGAGTTAGGTGAAATTGCTTTTATAGGACTCGATTTGGTATTTAGGTCATGGAAAAGGTTAGACTCATTAGAGAAAGTTTAAAAATAGCCAAAAGCCGACAAAAGTCCTATTCGGATGTGAGAAGAAGGGAACTTGAGTTTTAGGTTAATGATTGGGTTTACTTAAAAAATTCACCCATGGAGGGTGTGATGCGTGGTAAGAAAGGGAAGGTAAGTCCCCGCTATGCTGGCCCATATCAGATTCTATGGCGAATTAGTAAGGTGGCTTATAAGTTGGATTTACCTTTAGATTTGACATCGGTGCATCCGGTGTTCCACGTGTCATTGTTGAGAAAATTTATTGGTGATCCCAGTTCTGTTGTGCCATTGAACAATATTGAGGTCAAAGAGAGTCTTTGTTATGAAGAGGATCTAGTTGAGATTCTGGACTGGCAAGTTAGAAAGTTGAGAAACAAAGAAATATCTTTAGTTAAAGTTTTATGGAGGAATCAAGAGGTAGAGGGTGCTACATGAGAGGCCGAAGCCAATATGATGTCCTGATATCCTTATCTCTTTCCTTTCATGCTTAGTTAAGGTATTTATTACCTTAATGATTCAACCAACTCAAATCATATGTCTTAGTTGTTCTCATATCTTCATATGCATTCATGTTCATGAAATGAGTTTTAAAGTTATGTTTCTGAGTTGAGATTAAGGATTACATGTTTTATGAATTTTCGAGATGTTTTGCATTCATATTCGGCTACCATATTCCTTTCCTGTTCCATTAATACTGATTGAGTCCCATTCGAGGATAAATGTTTCCAAGGGGAAGATATTGTAAGACCCCAGAATTTGAAAAGTCGGAATACAAGGATCAAAATATGAAAATTTTGAAACCTGTAATTTTTGGCACCAGATGATGATGATCACAGTAGGACATCACGAGCCGTGGTAGGCACTATGCATAATAGTGGCAACTCTGAAGCTTAAACCTGTAGAAAGGGACCATGATGATGGACCACGGACTATGCTAAGAACCACAGTCCGTGAAGCCCTCCGTGGTGACCCCTCCCTTGAGACCTCAGAAAAAGGATACCAAGACTAGGACCATGACTCACCATCACGGTCCGTGTAGCCCTTCACCGGACCATAGTGGGAGCCATGGTGGTCACTCTTGCAAACCAACTTACAGGCCCTGCACCATGCCTATGTTTCACGGGCCGTTATTAACTTCATGGAACGTGAAGGGTTCTGTGGAGGAAGTTTAGAAACTTTCCTCTGCAACTCCCAAAATTCAAGCTTAAGTCAAACATCATAGATACAACATGGGCCGTGATGAGCATTATGGACCGTGATGGGTCCTCCGTGGTGAGTTCCAGTTCCAGTTAAATGAAGGGTATTTTAGTCTTTTCCCTATTCTTTCATTAATATATATGAACTTTTTCTGGACTAGATTCATTATGAAATTGTCTTAAATACTCTAAAACCTATTCTTTTCCCTTATTATTTCTCAATCAATTTTATGAATTCTATCTCAAAGATCATTCAAGGGTCCATCTTCTTCATCAAGTTTAGCTAGGGTTTCATTAAGAATAAATCTTCATTTCAATTCTAAGGTCAAATCCAATCAAGGTATAAAGGGATTTATCCATGGGTCCTTTTTATCCATAAAGTCCCAATGTTTCTCCTTAAAATCTCATGAATTTTAATTGGGTTATAACCCTAATTTGATGAATTGCATTGGCTTGCTTCTATTATGTTTTTAATCATTATAGATAATTATCATAAGTATATTTCTACATGAATTACATAATTTTCAGTTGAATAATGAATGCCCATTCATGTAGTTATTTTCAATGATGATATTATGAAGTATGATTATGAAGTTCAATGATTTCATGTTATTTTCATGGTTTTCACTCCATTGACTATGCTTATGTCATGACCCAAACCCATAGGCCGTGAATGGGGTCTGACCTGGACCCCCTTATGCGTATCTACCAGCTACACTTAAGTTGAATCGTTTGTGATGTGATACTATATACAAAAACCTCAATAGTTTAAAACTTGTTCATATACATATAGTCTCTTTCATTTATATCATATCATGAAAGCGCACGCGAGCCGATGAGGCTGCCATAACATTAAAAATATTTACAACATGTCGTATAGGCACAGTCGAAACAAAGTCATAAACAACCCACATCCATATGTCTACAGACCTCTAGGAATAGTAACAGCAATATATGATGGGACAAGGCCCCCGTTGTACCCCTGAATATACAAATATATACATATTACATGACCAGTATCAAAAGTTAGGCTCTGGAATAGTGGAGCGCTCCCAACATCTCTAAGTAGAAACCCTAAGCTGTCGGATCCCCATTATCAACATCTGTACCTACGGGCATAAAATGCAGCCCCCTGGAGAATAGGGGGTCAGTACGATATATGTACTGAGTATATAAAGCATAACAACACATAACTGAGATAACAACTGAAATAGGGATGCAGGAAATAAGTATGACAGTTAAGAGTTCACTATACCTGCATCCTATGAAAAGAGGGCATGTATATCACCCTGACATATCATCATATCTTATCATACCGTACCCGGCCCATTATGGTTCTCGTTGTTATAATTATATCATTATATACCATACTCAGCCCACTAGGGGGCTCGGTGTCATAATCATCATATACCATACCTGGCCCTTTATGGGACTCAGTTTCATTATCATATACCATATCTGGCCCTTTATGGGACTCAGTATCGTTATCATATACCGTACCTGACCCTTTATGGGACTCAGTGTCATTATCATATTGTACCTAGCCCTTTATGGGACTCGGTGTCATTATCAACCACGCACAGGTGGATCATTATCTGAAACTTAATAAGGTAGTCATACAGACTATCATTCGTGGATCAGGATAATAATCATCTCAGGTGCCCTTTGAGTGCCCCTAGGGCTACATTAAGTGAAGTCTTAGGAGTTGTCAGCATATTTTAGGGTAATGCCAACCGGCTTATGGAACTACCTCTACACTCATATCATGTATTATTTCATTTACAGTTAAGACATCCCAAAAGAAAGAAGCAATAGACTCTACATATATTACCTTTTATCATATAGAAGCCTAAAAGGGCAATAACTCAACTATTTCAGGAGTTCTACCATCGCAAAGTGGATGAGAACTACGAACTATACTCAGAGCTTTACGAATGGAAATATCCCCATATTTCATATATAAACTATTTATAACTTATATCTAATACATGCCAAAAGAAATAAGAATAGCCTTACATACTTATGCCAAAAATATGCCAAAAGAAGGAAACGTTAACTTTACATACCTCTTACGAGTTATTCTTTATCCCAGTCGCCTCGTCGTCCCATGAACCTAGGTAAAATGAAAGCAATACGAGTATTAACATCCTTAGATATTTCATCTTCTTACATTACTTACGAGTATTTATAACACCCATTTCCTCGCTCGCCTTCTCGACTAGTTCTTTAACTAGTTAAGGTATTAACAGAAATCGGATAGCACCTCCCCTATAATGTGCCCTATACGAATTCCCAATCATGTCCCTAATACCTATAGCCAACCAAAAAATAACCAGCAGCTCATATATATATAAAACATGGCAACATTATACATTACAACCTCCAAACGACTCGCTTGAATTTACGATATCCAAAATAGGGTTTCTAGTTTCTATTTTGCGAAACCTTTAACCGTACGTGTTATACCCCAAACCTTTATGCTTTAGAACGTCTTCTTATGCTTTTTGAAAGTTTTCCCGTGACCCAGATTATCTATAACATGATTAAATAACTCTAACGAAGGGAGGACGTGATGCCCCTTAAGAGTGAAGGTTGGAAATAGGCCTATAAGGATTTGAAATGAATTGGATGCCAAAATAACAAGTCGTAGGACTCGACTTACTTATGTAAGCTACCAAATTGGATGACTTACATAACTAAGACACTGGAGTATATGTTGAGCTTACGTAGCAAGGATTACATAGGCTCCTAAAGTAAGACGAGATTACGAACCCATGGGAGAGGCGGAAGGAGGCGTAGGACCTACTCGGAAGCAAGCAGGTGATGCACCTACTTTGACTAAGTAGGTGATGCACCTACATGGACCAAGTAGGTGACACACCTATTTGAGGTGGGTCACACATCGCCATATGGTAGCATGTGATTGGTTGCATGAGGTGACGTGGCTGCCTAAGGGTGTGACACGTGTCACCCCTTAGGGGCTGCCACGTGTTACTCTCCAAAAAGGCATGTATATGTATGGATGACTAGGAACTTCATTGTTCATCCTTTGCTACACTTAAATATTGAGAGAAAAGTTAAGAGGGAGAAGAGAGGAGCTACAACAGCACCTAGAAGGAGGTAAGTCTCCAATTTTTTCCTGTCAATTAATTATCTACGGTGTTCCTCAACTACGTGGAGATATATATATGTATATTACGATGCCTACGGAACCATATTTTCAGTTCTACACTTGGAAAACTCAAAGAAACTTAAAGAGAAAATGTTAGGGAATAAACACGTTTTTAGAGGGGACAATTGTTAGTAATATTGGTATAACTTCTTGTGTATAGCTTATTTTCGGGTGATTCAATATGTTTTGGAAATTTATTTCATATATATGTAAATTTGATTTAGACTTTCAAATCCAGCTTTGCTTTTTCAATTCTCGAAAAAGGGTGATAAAGTGTAGAGGAGGTACTGCCCATATTTTGGTTTTAGAAATTCTACAAGGACTGCTGTTGGTATTTTGGGAATATCATTTTGTACAAAAATGTTGTAGGGTTAATTCTAAATTGTATGCGACCCTAAGACACAAGTATATAACTTTCATTGAGGAAACAAATATTGTTTCCTTCAATTACCCCTTCGACACTAAGCGACAATACAAGACAGTAGGCTGTCCAGAATTCACGTTTTGATAGCTTTGGCGAGTTTTGGCCAATTTTGGTAAAGGTAAGGTCTTTCCTTTAAATTTTAAGTTATGGTGTTGTTATATGATGTATTACACCCCTTGTATGCTGCTGGAAGCTTAATAATGTCGTAGAAATGCTCGATGTTCGAAATAAACTAAATTGGAATCGCTATAGTTAAATTGTCGTCGAAGTATAGTGTTGTTCGTGTGAGTTGTTGCTGCAGGGGTGTAATGAATTGTTGCAGGGACTAAATGAATTCTAAAAGGGATGTGGATGCTGCTAGTTAAAGACACACGACCCCTCGATGCGTATAATGAAAGGCGTTACAAAATAAAGGCTAGACGCCCTATTGTGATATCGTATTTTTGAATAAGTCATTTGGAGTTCATGTTGTATATTGTTGGTGTGAATTGCAGCAGGTTGTTGTTGTTGGTTGGCTGTAGGTCTTAGGGACCTAATTGGAAATTTAGATAGGGCACATTATAGGGGAGTTGCTGCCCAATTTTCGTCGATGTCTTAGCGAATAACAGAACTAGTCGGGGAAATGACTAAGGAAATAGATTCCATTAATACTAAGGTGTAACCTAGGGTGATTGAAAGTAAAAGGGGTTGATATTCATATTAATTTCATGTTGAATAGGTTCAAAGGATGGCGAGGCAAGCAGGCTAAGGAATAATTCAGACAAGGTATGTGAAGCTTCTCTTAGTATGTTTATTTGGTATAAGTATGTAGAGCTATTCTTCTTTTCTTTTGGCATGTCTTAGATGTAAGCTATAAATGATATGTATATGACATTTGGGATTCAATCCATTTGTAAAGCCCTGAATATAAGTTGAAACTCTTATTTACTTCTTGATGTTAGAACTCCTGCAATAGCTGAGTTGTTGCCCTTAAGTCTTTTATGTGATGAAAACTAGTACATGTAAAGCCTATCTCTTCTTTCCTTTAGAATGGCTTAATTTTAAGTGAAATGATATATGATATAGATTTGGAGAAAATTCTAATTAGGAGCTCTGAGTATAATTTGTGACTTGTAGTCACTTTTGACCATTAAAAGCCTGAAAGTAGTCAAACTATTATTCTCGAGCCTGCTATATAGTGAATAGTAAGTAGAGATACAAGCTCCTTTTCTTGAAGGCTCTGAAACGATCAATGTCTCTAATTGCATAATGGTGTCTCTGATTGCATAACTGTGTCTCTGATTGCATAACATGTCTCTGATTGCATAAACCATATTTCTGATTGCATAAATTGTGTGGCATTATCTTGATGCATGTCTGTGATCCCTGAAGCCCCAACTGATATAAGCCCTAATGCCATCTAAAGGGGTACCTCGGATAATTACTCCCCTAGTCTTCAGGTGACAGTTCACTTGACTATTTTATCGAGTCTCAGATAATGACTTAGTTTCATATGGTTTCCCACTACTCTACTCATGCATACTGTAACCCATTCTTCACCGCATCCCACGATGGGCCAGGAATAGTTATCATGCATAGTTTTACTATTTCTTTCACCGCATCCCAGGCTGGATTTGTATAGTTCCATACATGAGGAGATGATTCCATACATGAGGTATGATATATGTTATATGTTATGACGATGCGATTATTCACCGAGTCTCGGGCTGGCTGTAATATGATAGTATATGTGGCGAAATAAAGAAGGAACACTGAGTCCCTCCTTAGAGGGCCGAGTACGATATGTATATTATGATGGTACGCTATAGACGTACACCACTCCATTCACTGAGTCCCTCACTAAAGGGGCCGGATACTTTATGTAGGCATGCATATGAGATTAGAGTGATACATTTGCGACCCTGAGCCCCGTAGTGAACCAGATGTAATAAAATGACATACATGATAAGATTATACCGTATACGATGT